>NC_064868.1:95453044-96653044 GCF_024139225.1 Suncus etruscus
CCTCCTTCCCTCCCTTTCCTTCCTTCTCTCCTTCCTTCCTTCCCTACCTCCTTCCCTCCCTCCTTCCTTCCTTCTCTCCTTCCTTCCTTCCTCCCTCTTCCCTCCCCCTTCCCTCCCTCCTTCCCTCCCTCCTTCCTTCCCTCCTCTCTTCCTCCCTCCTTCCTTCTTCCTCCTTCCTTCCTCCTTCCTTCCCTCCTTCCTTCCCTCCTTCCTTCCTTCCTTCCTTCCTTCCTTTCCTCCTTCCTTCCCTCCTTCCTTCCTTCCTTCCCTTCTTCCTTCCTTCCTTCCCTCCTTCCTTCCTCTTTTCCTTCCCAACTTCCTTCCTTCCCTCCTTCCTTCTCTCCTTCCTTCCCTTCTTCCTTCCTCCTTCCCTCCTTCTTCCCCCTCTTCCTTCCTTTCCACCCTCCTTCCTTCCTTCCCTCCTTTTCTTCCTTCCTTCCCTCCTTCTTTCCTTCCTTCCCTCCTTCCTTCCTTCCCTCCTTCCCTTTCTTCCTTCCATCCCTCCTTCCTTCCCTCCTTCCTTCTCTCCTTCCTTCTTCCTTCCCTCCTTCCTTCCCTCCTTCTTCCTTCCTTCCCTCCTTCCTTCCCTTACTTCCTTCCTTCCCTTTCCTCCTTCCTTCCTCCTTCCTTCCTTCCCTCCTTCTTCCCTTCTTCCTTCCATCTCTCCTTCCTTCTTCCCTCCCTCCTTCCCTCCCTCCTTCCTTCCCTCTCTCCTTCCTTCCTTCCCTCCCTCCTTCCCTCCCTCCTTCCTTCCTTCTATACTTCCTTCCCTCCCTCCTTCCCTCCCTCCTTCCCTCCCTCCTTCCTTCCTTCTCTCCTTCCTTCCTTCCCTCCCTCCTTCCCTCCCTCCTTCCTTCCTTCTCTCCTTCCTTCCCTCCCTCCTTCCCTCCCTCCTTCCCTCCCTCCTTCCCTCCCTCCTTCCTTCCCTCCTTCCTTCCCTCCCTCCTTCCTTCCCTCCTTCCTTCCCTCCTTCTTTCCCTCCTTCCTTCCTTCCTTCCTTCCTTCCTTCCTTCCTTCCCTCCTTCCTTCCTTTCTTCCTTCCCTCCTTCCTTCCTTCCCTCCTTCCTTCCTTTCTTCCTTCCCTCCTTCCTTCCCTCCTTCCTTCCCTTCTTCCTTCCCTCCTTCCTTCCTTCCTTCCCTCCTTCCTTCCCTTCTTCCTTCCCTTCTTCCTTCCTTCCTTCCTTTCCTCCTTCCTTCCCTCCTTCCTTCCTTCCTTCCTTTCCTCCTTCCTTCCCTCCTTCCTTCCTTCCTTCCTTTCCTCCTTCCTTCCCTCCTTCCTTCCTTCCTTCCCTTCTTCCTTCCTTCCTTCCTTCCTTCCTTCCTTCCTTCCTTCCTTCCTTCCTTCCTTCCTTCCTTCCCTCCTTCCTTCCTTCTTTCCTTTCTTTTCTCATGACATTGGCAGTTTTGAAGTATTGGCCAAATACGTTTTTAGAATAATCAATTATTTTAGTTTGATGTCTTTTGATGTCAATATTATACTTAATATTTACAGAGAATATGAATATTAGAAAGGCATCATGTCTTCTGTATCCCTAGTGTTGTTAAAAAACATTCGATCAAAGTATTATTTGATGGGTTTCTAGAAGTAAAGATGCTATTTAATTTCCTTTTTATACTCTGTTCTTTGGATGTCACCAAATTCAGTTCATACTTAGTGTTGGAGAGGGGAGATTACTATTTACCTCCTTTAGAAGATTCTATATGTAAATTATTTTGAAATTATAGCAAAGAAAGTTTAGTGTATGTTCCATTTTATTATCTATTCATTAATTTAATTTTATAAATATGGAATTATGTATTCATATTTTATACTTTCAGTTAATCTATTTATGTTTTGTTCCTCATATTGTTCCAACTTTAACCAATACTAGCTGTTTCCAGTTGTCTCCTGGATCTCTTAGAATTACCCTATCATTTTACTTTTTCTTAGCAATTCCTTTCTGTTTTTGTATGATACCTCAGTTTATCTTCTATTCCTTATATCAGAAATTTCTCCAGAGTTTTCATATTTCATTGAATATTCATATTTCATTGAATAATAGCACTTAGAAATAATTATTTTGGAGCTGGATATACTCATCACCACAGACATCACTGTTTCTAGGTACTCTCAGTAGATAGAATTTATAAATTACTATATTTCCTTTTGTCTTTATTCTGTTTCACTTCAAAGCATCATTTTCCAAAATAAATTTGGTTGCTTTTCTATTGCACCCCTTCAGTGATATTATGCTACACATTTGTAATACAGTTACTTTCTTTTTTCCATAGTGTAAATTCTGTCCTGAGATTTTTCCCAACCTCTCCGTGTTTCTTAAAATGTACACACATCTAAGTTCACTCTTAGTGACAAATGCATAGAATTATGTATCCATCATCCAAGTAACATATAGAATATTTTTTGTTTCTTGAGGTGACCACAGCCAACATTAGTCAGGGCTTACTACTGGCTCTGAGCTCTGGCCATACTCAATGGACCTTACTTAGTGCCTGAGATTGGCTACATGCAAGATATGTGCTCTAAGCATTGTAATCTTTCGGCCTATTTTTTGAGAGGAACACACCTGGTGGTGCTCAGGTCTTTTTCTCTTTGGTTTTTGAACTGCACTGTGCAGCACTCAGAGGTTACTCCAGGCTCTGTACTCCTGTCTGCTTGGGGGACCATATGGGACGCCAAGGATTGAACCTGGGTCTGTCCCAGGTCAGCTGTATACAAGGCAAACACCTTTCCGTTGTGCTATCACTTCAGCCCCTGGTACTCAGGTCTTACTCCTGTCTGTGCTCAGGAATCACTCCTGGGGGAGCTCAGGGAACTATATACAGTGTCAGGATTTGAACTTGGTTGGGCCACATGTGAGACAACTTCCTTAGCCCTTATAGTATATAGATACTATATACTTATAGTATAACTTATAGATAAGTTACCTCTATTAGCCCCTGTACTATCTCTATGACTACAGAGAACAACACTTTTATCTTCCCCCAAATTACTTGGTACTTCAAAGCTTTCCAATTTCCAAGTTACCAACAGTCACTGATCTGTTTCCCATCCCTTAAATTTTGCCTCTTTTAGAATATCGTATGACTTAAATTGTGAATATTTAGGTTGACTTCCTTCAATTAGAAAAATTTACCTCAGATTCATTAATATTGTTGCAGAAACATCAATATTGTTGCTCATGAGTTTTCTACCTGCCGCGATCACCTCAGAACCGCAGGCTGAACAGGGAGCAGACGTGTGGTCCTGGGCTGGAAGAGAAAGGCCTCTCATCCCTCCATCACCATCCACCACCATCCAAGCCCCATCCAAAGGGTTTTAATTGTATGGATATAACAAAATTATTTATCCAGTTACCATCTGCCAATATACAGTAAATCTTGGTTGCTTTTGTTCATTATAAATAAAAATGCAATACACTCACATATATGTGTGAATAGACTTTTTGAGTCAATTGGGTAAATATTAAAGAATACAATTGATGAGTTATATTCTAAGTCTTTAATACTGTTGAACTCTAAAACTCTAAAAATTTTAGGTTGCAAAAGCAATAATGAGAAGGTCTAGTACTATAATTTTGCTATAACTTGGTATCATCAATTCTTATAATTTTATTATTTAACAAATATGCAGTGATACCATATTGCTTACATTTCTATTTCCATAATTAGGAATGATAGTATGTACCTTTTATATCAGCAACTGCTAATCTTTGTATATATACTTGGTCCTAATATCTTTCAGATATTTATTTTTAGTGAAGTATTAAGTACACAGCCCTGGAGCCAGAGTGATAGTGCTGTGGATAGGGCACTTGCTTTGCACAGGTCAATCTGGATTCAATCACTGGCATTCTACGTGGTTGCAAGAGACAGCCAGGACTGATTCCTAAATACAAAGGTAAGAGCAACAGCTGGTCACCACCAGGTGTGGACTCAAATCTCCCAAAATTAAGTTTACAGTCATATTGAATGAAAACTGGATATTTCTCATATAATTCCTGAACCTATATACACACCTTTTTAACATCCTCTATACATACACTTATTAACATCTTTCATCAGAGGGGTAGATTTATTTTAGTAATAAAACTATATTGAAATATAATATTTTCATTTGCTTTAGTTTTAGTATTGCACATTTTCTGGTCTTGAAAAAATTCATGACATATGTCTATGAGTATTATAGTACATTGAAGATTTTGCTTTTTGTCTACCAAGAAATACTCAGGAGGCCTAGGGGGAATCAGCCAACTGAGGTGTGTGAGACCAGTAGGATGGCCATATGTGGTAGCCAGAGTTTGGATTCAAAAGGAGATATGTGAACCCAGATGCAGCTGCCTCTCGGTTGTGGGAAGAGATTGGGGAAAATTGTCCCAGTTTGAATCCAGCTGAGGTGTGTGATACCAAGAGGACCTTCTGTGGGTGATGGTCAGCATTTGGCTTAAAAACACTTTGGTTTGCTAGGCTGGCGACTGACTCTGCAGACCCCAGATACCAGGATTTCACCATTCCTCTTGCAACTGGTAACTGGGAGGGGGGTGTCTGAGCGGGGGAGCTGGCCGACAGGACCCTTGTACTGAACCCTAGTGCAGGGAGATGGAACCCCCAAGCCAAGCAAGGCAGAGCAGCTGGCTCTGCGGGGTGTGTGTGTGGGAGAAGGAAAACCAGCCCCTTCCATGGCCATCAATGGGGCTGTGCTAGGGACCTCCTTGCAGGGGATCCTTTCTCATTAGTCCTCATTTCCAAAAACGAGTGCCCCCGCGACAACTGTACTTTGTTAACCATGATTTCACAATGCTCATAATTTTAGATTGTACCTAGGAACAGAAACAGAATGCCCAAGATCTAGAGTATAATATTTGAATAGATGTCTAAAGTCTATCTATATATATGGGCATGAGTTTGTATACAGTTCTCTTCTCTCAGATTGCCAAACCTAAACTGTAAACAATTTATGTCTATAGTGTATATTGCCCCTCATATGTTACCCCTCCCCCACTTCAGAAACCCTTCTATCCTCTCATCCCCCAATACTGATCCATTATCCCTCCTTATTTAACCCTCTTTACCCTCAGTTCTTAACACATTAGGCACTGATCCGGACTTCCTGCTCCAACAAACCACCACCCAGCTCCCTCATTCATTCACATGGTTATGGTAGTTCTCAGTGTAGTTATTTCTATAACTGCACTCACCACTCTTTGTGGTGAACTTCATGAAGTGAGTTGGAAGTTCCAGCCCTCCTCTCGTTGTCTCAGGATTGTTGCAAAAATGACTTTCATTTTTCTTAAAACCCATAGATGAGTGAGACTATTCTGCATCTCTCTCCCTCTGACTTATTTCACTCAGCATGATAGATTCCATATACATCCATGTATAGGAAAATTTCATGACTTCATCTCTCCTGACGGCTGCATAATATTCCATTGTGTATATGTACAAGAGTTTCTTTAGCCATTCATCTGTTGAAGGGCATCTTGGTTGTTTCCAGAGCCTGGCTATTGTGAATAGTGCTGCAATAAATATAGGTGTGAGGAAGGGGTTTTTGTATTATATTATTGTGTTCCTAGGGTATATCCCTAGGAGTGGAAAAGCTGGGTCAAATGGGAGCTCAATTTCCAGATTTTGGAGGAATCTCCATATCACTTTCCATAGAGGTTGGACTAGATGGCATTCCCACCAGCAGTGGATAAGAGTTCCTTTCTCTCCACATCCCCGCCAGCACTGTTCTCATTCTTTGTGATGTGTGCCAATCTCTGTGGTGTGAGATGGTATCTCATCATTGTTTTGATTTGCATCTCCCTGATGATTAGTGATGAGAAGCATTTTTTCATGTGCCTTTTGGCCATTTGTATTTCTTTTTTATCAAGGTGTCTGTTAATTTCTTCTCCCCATTTTTTGATGGGATTAGATGTTTTTTTCTTGTAAAGTTCTGTCAGTGCCCTGTATATTTTGGAGATTAGCCCCTTATCTGATGGGTATTGGGTGAATAGTTTTCCCACTCAGTGGGAGGCTCTTGTATCCTGGGCACTATTTCTTTTGAGGTGAAGAAGCTTCTCAGCTTAATGTATTCCCATCTGTTTATCTCTGCTTCCACTTGTTTGGAAAGTGCAGTTTCCTACTTGAAGATGCCTTTAGTCTCAATGTCATGGAGTGTTTTACCTACATGTTGCTCTATATATCTTATGGTTTCGGGTCTGATATCGAGGTCTTTAATCCATTTGGATTTTACCTTTGCACATGGTGTAAACTGGGGGTCTATATTTGCTTTTTTTCAAGTGACTAACCAGTTCTGCCAGCACCACTTGTTGAAGAAGTTTTCCCTGATCCACTTAGGATTTCTTGCTCCTTTGTCAGAAATTAGGTGTTTGTATGTCTGGAGAACATTCTCTGAGAACTCAAGCCTATTCCACTGATCTGAGGGTCTGTCTTTATTCCAATTCCATGCTGTTTTAATAGCCATTGCTTTGTAGTACAGTTTAAAGTTGGGGAAAGTAATGCCTCCCATACTCCTTTTCCCTAGGAGTGCTTTAGCTATTCAAGGGTGCTTTTGATAGAACCATGTTAGGGATTGTTTAGTTTATTATTATTTCCCCTTTAGGTCCCAATAGTATCCTATGGTACCATTCCTTTTGCATTTTGAGCACTAAAATCAGAAAATATTAGATACTAAAGAAGTTATTATCCATTAGGGATGAGAACTCAGTAATTTCTAGCTACAGTGGGCCTTCCACCCCGAATATTTGCCATAGTGACTTGACTTAGGCTTTATTCACCTTGGCATCTGCCGCTTACCCCTAAGCCTTGGTTCCAGCATGTATCTCTGTACCTACACCAGGAATTGACCCTCTATCAGTACAGACCCTGGATGTGCAATGACTGGCCACAGCCTGGGCTCTGCTCTCAACATCAAGAAAAGTTCAGAAGATCAGAGTCTCTCCTAACCCTGAAGAGGGATGGTACAGACCCTCTCCTACCAGGACACTACTACAGAGGATGAGAGCTCAAGGCCACCTTCCGACTCATCATTTTGACATGACCATCACACCTTTATATCAGCCAAGCCCGGGTAATCCTGACATGACAGGGAGACCATAAAGAAAGATTGGCCTAGGGAAATTGGAGATTGTCTAGGAATGAGTGTAACTGTCTAACATGCTAACCTGAGTACAGCTTGGAAATCAGCAATGACTTGCTTTGAAGGAAAATTTTCCTGCCTTGCCAAATAATGTTGAGACGAAATTAGGAGAAGCATCAGGATGTCCTGACTTTGGATATGTGCTAACACCAACATCTCCAATTATTGTAACCTGACAATGAAAACTGTGATTGAGGAAATTCTTTCCTAAGACCTTGAAGAAAGACATTTATGTTAGACAAATTAGTGTCCCTGAAACCTGTATATGGTCTTAGGGTAGGACGCTTAGTGGGTAGGGATACCCTGTTTTTAGGCCTGTAAAATCACTTCATGTGCTGTATCTCCAACCCCAGGTGAACGAGTCTGAATCAGGGTCACACATGAAATAATCCAAACCAGTATGAGGGTTAAACACGCGTAGCCTGGCAGTCTTCTACCTCATACGAAGAGCAGCTGCCCGTCAGAACTGCTGTCTTTATTGAGTATAGAGACCAAACCTGGGTGGGGCAGTAGGACAGATAGCTCAGGCTATTCTGAGACAGTCCCACCCAGGTTTACAAGTAAGACTATCTCTGTCTTGGGGCAAATCCAAATCGTAAAAATACATACAAAGGAATGAGGGATGGTCTTTGTTTTAGGTAGAATAAGGTGTAACCTAACATAGGCCAAAAGTTTTTCCTCTCTATTTTCCTAGCTGTTTCTGCGCCTATGCAAAACATTGCCAACCTTTATCCTTATCTTGAGAGGCATCTGCCCTTTTCTTAGACCCATGGGATGGGAGTTAGTTTGTTTTTTTTTAAAGTCAGCTAGGGGGAGATGTCTGATTGCTGGATTCTACCCTAATCAGTATTCATGCTTCACCTCCGGTGTGATCTGGTGATGGGATTACTGGGTTGCTCCCTAATTGGTATTCATTCTTCACCCTATAGTGTGGTCTGGTTCTTGATAATAAAAGCCTGGGTTTTAGGAAGGAAAGGGCCCATTCTTTGGTCTTCCTCCATTAAACTGATTTCCTTCTTAGGAGCAGAAGGCTGTGGTGGGATTCCTGGCTTGAGTGTTGGAATTCCAGAACCAGTTCTTGCACCCTTCCACTCTGGGGATTATTTCCTGCATCGACGTTTGCTTTCAGGCGTGTGTCTCTCCAGGTCCTAGTTTTCGAGTCTGAACTTCTCTTAAAACACTGAAAACATGAAATCTAAGCTGCAATCACCAAACTTTGTAATGTGGCAGGCATAGGGGAAGTGGGTGGTGAGAGCTAGTGATGGAGTGTGGGAACATGGTGGTAGCAAGATTGGTGTTGAAATATGAAATGTCTAAAACTCAACTGCCATTAATTTTGTAAGTAATGGTTTAATTAAATTTAAAAATATTTTGAATAAATCAATATAACGCCAAAGCAGACATCCATCAGTTATAAAGGAGATAAGTATTCTATAGATTATAAGGCTTCTTCTATTTATGCATGAGCTCGTGATAGTGAAAAGCTAAACATCTTAGTTTTTATTGTAAAATCAATATTAAACTAAAGAACCTAAAGTGCCTTCAGTTCCCTTTTTGAGACTCATCACATAAGAGCATGCTTGGGAATGATCATTATAGAACTGTGGACTAAACAGTTTAGCTATAGGTCCATATTTTCCCTATAATATCCTAGAATTACACCTCTTGTAAAATTTCTTGGTAGTACACTATCAGTGATTAGATTGGAGGTGAATAAAAATATGCTTACATATTTGAACTAAATATAAATACTCTTCTTGGAAATGTGTGTCCTTCCAAGTTACCTCTAAAGTAGCTAAACTACATAGTTGCACTAGCTTCTGTAGAATAAGCACACCAGTCCAGTATGGATAACTGCAAAAAGTTTATAGAATTATGAGGGTCTCATATGATAACACATATACGATAATAATAACAACACAAGAGGGAATATTTTGTACATAATAATGTGTGAAACACATCAATATAGATGATGTATTTTCAAAGAACTGCAGGATGCTGTGTAAATGCTTATATTTACTTTGGATGAAATTTAGGCTGTTATCTATTCTTTACACAATTCTGTTGAACTTTTATATTCCTTAAGTATTATACTTGCTAACTTCCAAGATTATATTCTGGGGCCGGGCGGTGGCGCTAAAGGTAAGGTGCCTGCCTTGCCAGCGCTGCCTTGGACGGACCGCGGTTCGATCCCCCGGTGTCCCATATGGTCCCCCAAGCCAGGAGCAACTTCTGAGCACATAGCCAGGAGTAACCCCTGAGCGTTACCGGGTGTGGCCCAAAAACCAAAAAAATAAAAATAAATAAATAAATAAAAGATTATATTCTATTACTAAGCAAGCTTAGTATTTTGCCTTATTAATTTATAGATGATAAAAAAGACTTTCTTTTATGGGCCAGAGTGGTGGCACAAGCGGTAGGGCATTTGTCTTGCACACACTAACCTAGGAGAGACCGCGATTCAATCCCCAGCATCCCATATGCCCCCCCAAGCCAGGAGCAATGTCTGAGCACAAAGCCAGGAGTAATCCCTGAGTGTCACTGGGTATGGCCCAAAAACCAACAACAAAAGAAAGAAGAAAAAGAAAGAAAGAAAGAAAGAAAGAAGAAAGGAAGAAAGAAAGAAAGAAAAAGAAAGAAAGAGAGAAGAAAGGAGAGAAAGAGAGAAAAAGAAAGAAGAAAGAAAGAAAGAGACTTTTTATACCATTAATAATTGTTGTAAAGATGGTAGAAAGTCTGATGGAGAGAGACAGAGATGGGTATAAGATTTCTTCTGACATTCATTGAAAGCAAAGCTCTATATTAATTGAATTTCACACTGTACAACAATGGAGACACCAGATTAGTAGTGCAGAAGAAAAGGAAAAGCAATATTAAAGTATGAGTCTCAAAGAAAAGTCAGCATTCTCAGGTTGGAGTGATATCACAGTGGGAGGACATATGCCTTGCATGCTGCCTATCCTGGACAGGTCTGAGTTCGATCACCTGAATCTCATATGTCCCTCGAGGCAGCCTGGAGCAATTACTGATGAAAGAGCCAGGAGGAATGCTGAGTACCGCTGTGTGGAAAAGAAAGAAGGGAAGGGAAGGGAAGGGAAGGGAAGGGAAGGGAAGGGAAGGGAAGGGAAGGGAAGGGAAGGGAAGGGAAGGGAAGGGAAGGGAAGGGAAGGGAAGGGAAGGGAAGGGCAGGGAAGGGAAGGGAGGGAAGGGAAGGGAAGGGAAGGGAAGGGAAGGGAAGGGAAGGGAAGGGAAGGGAAGGGGAGGGGAGGGTAGGGAAGGGCAGCGGAGGGGAGGGAAGGGAAGGGAAGGGAAGGGGAGGGGAGGGGAGGGAAGGGGAGGGAAGGGAAGGGAAGGGAAGGGAAGGGGAGGGGAGGGGAGGGGAGGGGAGGGGAGGGGAGGGAAGGGGAGGGGAGGGGAGGGGAGGGGAGAGGAGGGGAGGGAGGGAAGGGAAGGGGAGGGGAGGGGAGGGGAGGGGAGGGGAGGGAAGGGAAGGGAAGGGGAGGGGAGGGGAGGGGAGGGGAGGGGAGGGGAGGGGAGGGGAGAGAGCAGAGAAGAGAAAGGAAGGAAGAAAGGAAGGAAGGAAGGAAGAAGAAAGAATGGAAGAAGAAAGAATGGAAGAAGAAAGGAAGAAAGAGAAAGAGAAAAAGAAAGAAAAGGAAAGAAAGAAGAAAGAAAACAAAGAAATAGAAAGTGGTAAAAGAAAAGAAGAAAACAAAAATGGAAGTGGAAAGAAAGAAGAAAGAAAAGAAAGAAAAAATAGGAAAGAAAGAAAGAAATAAGGAAAGCAGGAAGGAAGGAAGAAACAAAAGAGAAAGAACAGAAAATAGGAAAGAAAAAGATGAAGAGAGTGGAAAGAGAAAAAGGAAAGAAATAAAGAAAAGAAAAAGAAACAAAGGAAGAGAAGAAAGAAAACAAAAAAGGAAAAAGAAGAAAAAGGAAAAGAAAGAAAGAAAAAGAAAAAGAAAAAAAGAAAGAAAGAAAGAAAGAAAGAAAGAAAGAAAAAGAAAGAGAAAAAGAAAGAAAGAAAAAGAAAGAAAGGCAAAGGAACAAGCAAAGGAAGAAGAAAAACTAGTATTCTTTTTTAATGCTGTGCTAAGAAGAACAGTCAGTATTCTTTTTTTTTAAATCACTGTGCTATTGTTCCAGCACTGAGAAGTCAGTATTCTAACAGAAATTCAGCCTAATCGTAAATTTCATTGTTCCTAAGTCACAGTAGTTTATGCATTCTTTAGTTGACCAAGCACTTCAAATTAAGCCCTAAGATATTTTATCAATATATTTCTGCATGGGGCCAGAGGGCTAGCACAGCAGGTAGGGCATTTGCTTTGAACATAGCAAGCCCAAGTTTGCTCCTCAGCATCCCATATGGTCCCCTGAGCACCTCCAGGATTAATTCCTGAGCACAGAGCCAGGAGTAACCCCTGACCATCACTTGGTGTGCACCCCCAAAGAAACCAAAAAATTTTTTCTACACGATGTAATATGTTTTCTTTCTCTACAAAGGTCTCACTCCTTCCACTATCTGACTGCTATCTTATTGCCTGGTGCTGTGGAAGCTCTTTTCATCTGGATTTCTACTCAGTTTCTATGTAGACTGCTGGGGACCAGCCCTGAAAGAATGGGTCTGAAGCAGAAGATTAAGAAGACAAGACAGACATATGAGAGAAATGCATGGGGTCATGGGACTTATAGGCTCGTGGAACTGAGAGCCCTTGTTGCCTTTCACATACAGTATATATTGATCAGAACCATAATCATAGGAAGACTAATGGTAAATATTGGCAGACAATTGCCTATCTCTGCCAATCTAACCAGGCTAGACTTGTACATACCAAAAGGGAACTAGGGCAGCTACTGTAGAAGTTTCTGGAAGGCATCTTATAGGAATATTCTCTGCTGGAGAGAGCAGAGATAGGAGTTGTTACAGGAACCCCACCAAGAGGGTGTTCCATAGTGACAATGGCATTCTGGGAAGTAAAGTTACTATCAATTACCTAGATCGCTGCTCTTCTCAGTATATTGAAATGATCATTTTCAATAAGCATGTCTATTTCATAAATGTATACATATCCAACAGTAGACTATAAATTTTTATTTAGATTTGCTTGTGAAAGTGTAAACTTTTTCTCCTTTTTCAACCTTGGTTGATTTGTCCCCCTTTGATCTTTTTTTTTCTGTTTTCTGTTTTTCTTCTTTTGCGGGGGGCACACCCAGCGGTGATAAGAGGTTACTCCTGGTTCTATGCTCAGGGGTCATCCTGGTAGACTATATGGGATGCCAGGGATCAAACTTGGGTTGGCCGAGTGCAAGGCAAACGCCCTACCTGGAGTGTTATAACTGACCCATCAGCCCCCTTTCATCATTGTCCTTGTTGGTGTTTTATCTGTCTATATAAATTCAGGGATCCTTTTATCTTACAGATTTTTCTTATGCTTGATGCTCCATATTGTTGTTGTTGTTGTTGTTGTTTTTTCATTTATTCATTGTGTTCTTTAGTTCCAAATCGTGTAATTCTTTATTGTGTCAATCCTTCATTGTGTTCATACACCATTTTCCAGACTTTACTAAATAGTATCTGTGTTATCTGGTGGCTCACTAAGTTCCCTTGAAATAGCTATTATGAATTTGTTATCTCTCGTATCACGGATTGCCTTTTTGTCAGGTGAATTACTGAAAACTTACTGTATTCCTTTATGGTGTCATGCTTTTTTGATTTTTCCTTGAAATCTTGCCTGGCTGTCTTTGCAGTTGAAGCAGTCATCTTCTGCGTTCTTTGCTAAGTGGCTTTCAATAAGAAATACCTTCCTTTAGCTCTCCTGGGGATTTGGAGGTTTTCTCAGAACTTTTCTCTAACTACACAGTTCTTGCTCCTCCTTGTGGTAAGAGTCTTAAGTTGTATGCCCTCTTTGTATCTTGTATCCTCCCCTTTGCTTCTCCTATGAATGTCAAATGCCTCTCCTTCGCTTTTTCTACGGGGGGATGATTAGTTTAGCTTTCTCTCAGACCCACAGAGTGAGGACAGTTTTCTGAAGTTGCTCGCTAATTTCCAAAGTTGGCTCTCATCACCTTTGTGTGCACACACAAGGAGCAATCACAGAGTGTGAGCTGGGCTGAGGTATGCAGAATTCTAGAGATGGGCCAGAGTGGTTATGCAGTGGAGAGTGCACTTGCTTCGTATGCAGCCAACCCAGATTCGATCCCCAGCACTCCATCTTCTCCCCTAAACTCTCCAGGAGTGATCCCTGAGTATGGGGCCAGGAGTAAGCCCTGAGTCTCGCCAGGTGTGGCCCCAAAATGAAAACAAATAAAACAAATAATTTTAGAGGTATGCTTGCACCACTTGGAGGTGTCTTCAGATTGAAGTGTCTCAATACCTTTATAGGCTGTGTATCATTTTGTTGCCCTTCACAGTTTTATCTGTCACTCTCCTATCTGCATATGACCAGGAGCATAGCGCACCCCAAACTTCTGGATGACGCGAGAAAGAACTGTGTCCCTTTCCCCCATATAGCTGGAGAAACTGTGTGGTGACTCGCACTGTTTCCTGTGTGAGAAAAAGATGGCCAACATGGGCACTTTAGGTGCAGATCAATGCCCTCTTGGGAGAGGGGTGATGTGAGTTGACCAAGGCTGTGTTTCTCTTACCCTTTCACAGACATGTCCAGTCTCGGATTGATTTTCTACAATGGTATGAAAGGACTGCTCTGCTCGAATCCTGTTATTAAAAAAATGTAATCAAGCTGTGTACTTGATAGTTTTTTACATCAACAACTGAACTGGCCATAGGATTCCCAGGTTAAACATCATTCATGGGCATTTCCTAATTTAATTAACATTTGAAATTGTGGAGTCAATAAAGCAAATTTCTCTCCCCATGTGGACGAATATTCAGCCAAATACTTGAAAACCTGTATAACATGAGGCTTAGAAAGAAACCCCCCTCCCTATTTTTTTAATCTGCCTCACTGTTGGAGTTGAGATATCTCATCTACTGCCTTTTGTACTGAGATTTATACCATCCTCTCCCATGGTCTATAGGTTGTAACGTATTCTACAGACTGAATGACACCATTGGTCTTCCTTGGTCTCTGCTGCGCGATCTCTATTATCCCATAAATCAATTTGTCATAATCTGTCACTCTACAGCTATATATACATATATGCTACATATAATAAATATTAATTCATGCATATAATTATATATAGAATACAATATTTATAATATCCCCTTATTTATATATCTATACACTATTTTATTGTTTCTTTTCTCTGGTGAACCTGAGTACAAGTTGTTTGACTATGCTATTCAGGTTATATTTACTTTTTGCTTTGGGGGCTACCCCCGGTGACACTCCAGGATTATTCCTCACTCTGCATTCAAATATCACTCTTGATGGGGTTCTTGGGGAGATCATACAGGATGCCAAGGATCAAACCCAGGTCCACTGCATGTGAGGCAAGTGTCTTATCTGCTACACTCTCTCTGAGCCACCTTACTGTTTTTCTTGCTTCAATTTCCAGCAGTTGCCTAATGATGTTGAAGTCTCCAAATCTGTGTGGATTTTGCCTATTTTTCCTTTCAGTTCTAACAGGCTTAGTATAATTAACTTTAAAGTTGTTGTTGATAGGTGAATACTTGCTTAGAAATGTGTCTTGGGGCCGGAGCGATAGCACAACGGTAGGGCATTTCATTTGCCTTGCACGCGGTTGACCAGGGCAGACCTGGTTCGATCCTGGCTTCCCATATGGTCCCCCAAGCCAGGAGCAATTTCTGAGCGCATAGCCAGGAGTAACCCCTGAGTGTCACCGGATGTGGCCCAAAAAACAAATAATAAATAAATAAATAAAAATAAAAATAAAAACTACTTTTAGGGGCCTCAGTGGTGGCCGGGAGCAGTAAGGAGACTGCCCGGCCGGTGCTAGCCTAGGATGGATGGTGGTTCGATCCCCCAGCTTCCCATATGGTCCACAAAGTCAGGAGCGATTTTGGAGCATATAGCCAGGATTAACCCCTGAGCATTACCGGTGTGGCCCAAAAAGCAAAAACAAAACAAAACCAAAAAAAAAAACAAACAAACAAAACAGAAAAACAAATTTTTTTTAGGGACCTGAGCGGTGGTACGGAGCGGTAAGGAGACTGCCTGGCCGGTGCTAGCTTAGGACGGACCGCAGTTCATTCCCCCGGCATCCCATATGGTCCCCCAAGCCAGGAGCCATTTCTGAGTGCATAGCCAGGAGTAACCCCTGAGCGTCACCACGTATGGCCCAAAAACCAAAACCAAACAAACAAACAAAAAAAGAAATGTGTCTTGTAAAATTGATTCCCTTATAATGTCCTGTTGAATTAAATAAATAATGATGGGGCTGGATGGCAATGGATGGTGAAGGATTTCTCTCTGCCATCCCAGGCCACGTGGTTCCGCAACCCCCATCAACTGGCGGGTCTGGGGTTCAGGAAAGCGACGGGTATTGAACTCACTCACAGGCAGGCATCAGGAACCATTAGCTTTATTCATGCCCTATTCACCACATGTGTGTGGCCTACTCATAACCTTTCAAGCACTAGTTATTCTTGGCCCTGCATCTAAACTTCTTTCAGCCATCTTCCCTTTGGGCTTCATGCTGGTCAAAGACCAGAACGCAGAAACCCAAAAGCCAGAGCGCCCAGCAGCGCAGAAAAGCCCGAATTCCCTCGGTCCAAGGCTTATCTAACTTTTCCAAGACCGCTCCCAGGAATGGGCGGGGTCTTGCAGGTAAGGTTACACCTACTATCTGGTTCCCAAGACCCCTCCCAGAAATGGGTGGGTCTCAGGTAGCTACACCTAGGTCCAGGGTCTCAGATAGGTACACCAACAATGTCCCCATTTAGCTCTATTGTTCTTCCTTGTTTAAGTTTTCTTGTCTGAAAGGAATATGTCCTCCAGGATTATTTTGGTTAGCTTTTGCATGTTATGCCTTTCTCCATAGCTCCACTTTTATTCTATATTAGTCTTCATATTTTTGGTTTCTGGGCCACACTCGGTGGTGCTCAGGGGGGATCGAACCTTGGTTGGCCATGTGCGAGGCAAACACTCTACCAACTGTACTATCACTATGATCCCAGCCTTCATATTTTAAATGTCTTTGAATTGTGTTTTCACTTTTTTTTTTCTTGGTTTTTGGGCCACACCCGGTACCGCTCAGGGGTTACTCCTGGCTATGCGCTCAGAAGTCGCTCCTGGCTTGGGGGACCATATGGGACACCGGGGGATCGAACCGCGGTTCGTCCAAGGCTAGCGTAGGCAAGGCAGGCACCTTACCTCTAGCGCCACCGCCCGGCCCGTGTTTTCACGTTTTAATGCAGTCTGGTAGTCTCAGTTTTTACTATTTGTTTAGTCTGTTCACACTTGAAATCGTATAACTAAATTAAAATCTACCATATTTCTAGCTGTTTCCTAGTCACTCTAACTTTGTTATTTTCCTTTCATCTTTGCTTTCCTCTTTGCTTCAAATTAGTCTATTATATAATTACATTTAAATGTGTCCACTGACATGTGTGTATATTAAATC
Organism: Suncus etruscus; assembly: GCF_024139225.1. Taxonomy (NCBI): domain Eukaryota; kingdom Metazoa; phylum Chordata; class Mammalia; order Eulipotyphla; family Soricidae; genus Suncus; species Suncus etruscus. Next base: position 95,469,732 of record NC_064868.1, read on the forward strand.
ATCTTATATTTAATTTTAAGGAAAACTATTTCAGTGGAATAGTGTCGAATTCTGGGTTGAGTCACTAAATGTTTAAAAAATCTGAGTATAAAGACACATTCTATTATTTTCTTGCTTACAATTCTTGTGATTAGAAATATGATATATACGGGCCCGGAGAGATAGTACAGCGGCGTTTGCCTTGCAAGCAGCCGATCCAGGACCAAAAGTGGTTGGTTCGAATTCCGGTGTCCCATATGGTCCCCCATGCCGGCCAGGAGCGATTTCTGAGCAGACAGCCAGGAGTAACCCCTGAGCTCCGCCAGGTGTGGGCCCCCCCCCCCCAATAAAAAAGTAATATGATATAATCCTTTTTTTTTGTTTTATGGGTCACATCCAGCAGCACTCAGGGGTTACTCCTGGCTCTAGGCTCAGAAATCGCCCCTGGCAGGCACAGGGGACCATATGGGATGCCGGGATTAGAACCACTGACCTTCTGCACGAAAGGCAAACGCCTTACCTCCATGCTATCTCTCTGGCCCCAGAAATATGATATAATTCTTATTGGTATTTTCCTAAAAATATTGTGCTTTCTCCTTTGAATCCTCTAATCTCTTCTTTTTATCTTTTGTTTTCAGGGCTCTGTGATATGCTTGGAGGCAATAGTTATCTGAGTTTCTTAGACATGCATTTTGGTTTCTATCACTAATTTTAGAAAATTCTCAACCATTAGTTTTTCAAATACTTCTTCTGACTATTTTCTTTCTGTAATTTTTTTATTAAGACACCATGCTTTACAAAATTATTCATAGTTAAGGTTTAAGCATGGTGTAGAACTGGTGTACTAACACCAGTTCCTATTCCAGTGTCCCCAGGCTCCCCACCTCATTCTCCAGCCCTACCTCCTTGACAAATACATTTTGAGTTTGGTTGTTGTGGTTTGGATCAACTGCTTTCCATATTGTTGACTCTACAGTTTATACTATACCTTTCCTCTATACCACCTTTATACCCAAGGAGCTTGAATACTGCCAGTTACTTCTTGTCTACTTATTGTTATCCCCTTTATTTCTTTCCTTATGTGTTCTTCTTGTCTTCCAGGGTCAAAGGTGATTGAGTTATCTCCTTTTAATACCTTGCATTCCCTTGTCCAGTTATTCTATACTCCACAAGTAAGTCATACCATTCATCTTCTGACTTACTTCACTTAACATGATATCCTTCACTTTCATGCAGCAAACTGTATTTCCTTGTTCCTTGAAGCTGCGTGGTATTCCATAGTGAGTTATACTATATCTTCATGATTCACTCACCTGCCATTTGACACCTATGTTGAGTCTATATCTTAGCTATTATACTTTGTACTGCAGTGAATATGATGTTCAGATTTCCATCTGAATGAGTTTTCTGTGTCCTGGGTGTATATGCCCAGAAGTGGAATTTCTGGCTCAGGTGGGAGCTTTATTCTTATTTTACTTAGAGTTATCCATGCACCCAGAAGTGGAATTTCCGGCTCATATGGCAGCTCTATTCTTACTTTACTTAGAGAAATATGCAAACTGTGGGACTGGAGCGATAGAACAATGGATAGGGTCTATTTGCCTTGCACATGGCCAACCCGGGTTCAATCCTTGGCATCCCAGAAGGTCCCCAGAGATTGGCAGGAGCGATTTCTGAGTGCATGGCCAGGAGTAACTCCTGAGCGTCACCGGGTGTGCCCCCACCCAAATTATTTTTTCAACACATTCTCAACAACACCAGTTGGTCCTGGTATTGTTGACCAGTTATTCTCTCTCTCCTCTCCCTCTCTCCTGTCCTCTCTCTCCTCTCTCTCTCTCCTCTCTCCTCTCTCTCTCTCCTCCCCTCTCTCTCTCCTCTCTCTCTCCTCTCTCTCTCCTCTCTCTCTCTCCTCACACACACACACACACACACACACACACCACACACCACACACGCAACCAGAAAAGCAAAACCCATGGCGAACGACAAGTTTGCATGAGGCTTCACTGCAGCCATGGAGACCCACGCCCTGCTGTGGGAAATGAGAGCCTGCCTCACCTCGGTGCTGCAGTGGAAATCAGTGGGCCGGTTCCTCTGCATGCTCAACATAGACACCAAAGGATTGCACACACACACCACACACACACCACACACACACACACACCACACCACACCACAGCCCACTCCTAGGCGTACTCAGAAAAGAGCAGAGAACGACTCTATAGACAGAGTGCATAGTCAGGAGTAACCCCGGAGCACTGGTCCAGCCCTCCTCCTCCAATGCTCCAGAGTTGGAAAGGGTTCCGCCTCTGCTGCAAGGCTGCAAGGCTGCACACCAGTGGTCTCCATCCTGTGAAGGAATCTCACTCAGCCAGGAAAAAGCCAAACTGACTTTGCCTGCCGTGGTGCAGTGTAGTGCAGCAGTGTTTAATTTATATATATATATATATATATATGTATATATCTCCATGTATATATGTATATGTATATCCATGTATATATGTATATGTATATCCATAGCCCCTCAGGACCCAATGAGTCCACCTGCAGTGGCCCATGGGCCACGCCACACAGTCAGCCTTCTGCCTACGGGAAGCCGTAGGGTGGTGGGGGGAAAGTGCAAGCGAGTCTGACAGCAAGGACGAGTGGAGAAAATGTCTGACAGGGAGGGGGCGAGTCCTGGGGAGAAAATGTCTTGACCGGTAGGGGGCGAGTGTCCGGGGAGAAAATGTCTGACAGGGAGGGTGCGAGTCCTGGGGAGAAAATGTCTGACCGGTAGGGAGCGAGTTGTCCCGGGGAGAAAATGACAGGGAGGGGGCGAGTTGTCCCGGGGAGAAAATGTCTGACAGGGAGGGGGCGAGTCCTGGGGAGAAAATGTCTGACCGGTAGGGGGCGAGCTGTCCCGGTGAGAAAATGTCTGACAGGGAGGGGGCGAGTGTCCGGGGAGAAAATGACAGGGAGGGGGCGAGTTGTCCCGGGGAGAAAATGTCTGACAGGGAGGGGGGCGAGTCCTGGGGAGAAAATGTCTGACCGGTAGGGGGCGAGCTGTCCCGGTGAGAAAATGTCTGACAGGGAGGGGGCGAGTGTCCGGGGAGAAAATGTCTGACAGGGAGGGGGCGAGTGTCCGGGGAGAAAATGTCTGACAGGGAGGGGCGCCACCAGGCCAGACGGGGATGGCTTCATGGGGGAGGGGCCAGCATTGGGACTGAGAATGAGGCGAGGGCCACCCCCACAGGATCAGCGAGCCTGGGGCAGCGAAGAGCGACGAGTAGCCCCTGAGCCTGCCGGGTGTGACCCCCAAACCCGAAAAGAATAGAAAAAACAAAAGCCACTTTTCGAGGGGTCGGCTGCGGTTGGCCTTCCCAAGCGAGGAAGGAGAAGGGGCGGGAAAGGAGGGCACGTGTTACTGGCCATGGCCCCGTGAGAAGGGGCGGGAAAGGGGGGGCACGTGTTACTGGAAGCGAGGAAGGAGAAGGGGCGGGAAAGGGGGGCACGTGTTACTGGCCATGGCCCCCTGAGGCACGGGCCAATTGGAACAGCGAGAGCTCCTGGCAGGCGGGACGAAGCCTACACCCCAGCCAATGATTAGCGAGCGTCCCAGCTCCGTATTCTCGGGAGCCAATGAGGCGTCAGACTGTCCGCTAAGTGCCCGCCCCACCTCGCCTCAACTTCTTTGGCGCCAATTCCGGAACTGTGAGGGCACGACCCACCGAGAGCTCGGCAGACTGAGGCGAGGGAAAGCGACCGGAGACGGTGTCCTGGCGTTTCCCGCTCCTCGGCGGGGTTTGGCCTCCAGGACGGACAGAGAGACAAGGTGTGCCTGCCCCACCCAGCCCACTGCGTTGCTCTGATCACCATGCAACGCAAGCAGCAGCCCGCGGAGCGGCAGAGTTCGACGGGAAGGCGGCCGCCTTCCCAGAGCCAGCGTGGAACCAGCGCGTCCCAGTGAGGCCGAGGCCAGTGCGGGTCGACGGCATCGACGTCGCCGACATCATCGCAGCACTGGGCGCCCTGCGAGCCCAGAGAGTCCAGCGAGCCCGGTGCCTCGTCGTCGTCGTCGCATCGAAGGTGACACCCCGAGAGCACGAGGGAGCACCCCCAGAGCTAGCGCGAGCCCAGAGAGTCCAGCGAGCCCGGTGCCTCGTCGTCGTCATCGCATCGCGAGCCCAGAGAGTCCAGCGAGCCCGGTGCCTCGTCGTCGCATCGAAGGTGACACCCCGAGAGCACGAGGGAGCACCCCCAGAGCTAGCGCGAGCCCAGAGAGTCCAGCGAGCCCGGTGCCTCGTCGTCGTCGTCGTCGCATCGCGAGCCCAGAGAGTCCAGCGAGCCCGGTGCCTCGTCGTCGCATCGAAGGTGACACCCCGAGAGCACGAGGGAGCACCCCCAGAGCTAGCGCGGGCCCAGTGCATAGTGAAGGTCGAGGTCGTACCCCCAGAGCTCGGGAGGGGCCAGCTCGTGGCCTGGAAGGAGGCAGCCCCAGAGCCGGCCCAGCCCACCGTGGGGTGGGGAGGCAGAGAGGAGCCCCAGAGCCAGCTCAGCCCGTGGGGTGGGGAGGCAGAGAGGAGCCCCAGAGCCAGTCCAGCCCTTCGTGAGACCCCCAGAGCCAGCCCAGCCCGCCGAGGGGAGGCAGAGAGGAGCCCCAGAGCCAGCTCAGCCCGTGAGGTGGGGAGGCAGAGAGGAGCCCCAGAGCCGGTCCAGCCCTTCATGAGACCCCCCAGAGCCGGCCCAGCCCACCGTGGGGTGGGAAGGCAGAGAGGAGCCCCAGAGCCGGCCCAGCCCTCCGTGGGGTGGGGAGGCAGAGAGGAGCCCCAGAGCCGGCCCAGCCCGCCGTGGGGTGGGGAGGCAGAGAGGAGCCCCAGAGCCAGCTCAGCCCGTGAGGTGGGGAGGCAGAGAGGAGCCCCAGAGCCGGTCCAGCCCTTCGTGAGACCCCCCAGAGCCGGCCCAGCCCGCTGTGGGGTGGGGAGGCAGAGAGGAGCCCCAGAGCCGGCTCAGCCCGTGGGGTGGGGAGGCAGAGAAGAGCCCCAGAGCCGGCCCAACCCACCGTGGGGCCCCCAGAGCCGGCCAGGGGCGTGGTGTGGAAGGAAGCATCACTGAGGGCGACGCCCGGCAGGTCACGAAGGAGGTCGTGTGGAAGGAGGCGCGGCTGGTCGAGAAGGAGGTCGTGTGGAAAGAGGCGGTCGTGTGGAAGGAGGCACAGCACGTCGGGAAGGAGGTCGTGTGGAAGGAGGCGCAGCTCGTCGCGAAGGAGGTCGTGTGGAAAGAGGCGCTCGTCGTGAAGGAGGTCGTGTGGAAAGAGGCGCTCGTAGCGAAGGAGGTCGTCGCGAAGGAGGTCGTGTGGGGGGATCCCCAGCACGTGGTCGCCTCAGCAGGGCTGGTGCGGGCCCAGCTCGTCGTGGCCCCAGAGCCAGAGCGGGCCCAGCAAGTCCAGGCGAAGGCCGTGCTCATGCTCCCAGAGCCGCCGACGCCCCAGCCCGTGGTCGCTCTGACCATCGTGGTCGGCCTCACAGCTCAGCCACCGGGCGAGGAGCTCCGGCCACCGGTGCCAGAGCCAGCCCCAGCACCAGCACCTCCAGCGATGGCACCCACGCCACCGCGAGCTCCAGCGCTTTGGTGCTGTCCTCAGAAGTCCACGGAGGAGAGCAGGTCAGGCGCCGCATGCCGCCAGTGCGTGCACGCGGAAGAGGCCTGCTCTTCTCCGTGAGTCGTGTGGAGCAGCAGCTGCGGGAGGGCCACTACGCCCCGCGGCTACGCCACTCCGCTGCCGTGTTCCTGGCTGGCGTCCTCCAGTACCTGGCGGCCCGTGTGCTGAAGCGGGCCAAGAGGGAGGCCCGCAAGAGGGGCACCAGGTGCATCGTCCCCGAGTTCGTGGACCTGGCCATCCACAACGACCCGCAGCTCAGCCGCGCCTTGGGCCCTACCACCACCTCCCTGGTGGACTACGACGCCTGAGAGCGAGCAGCCCGGCCTTGGGCCTGCTCTGCCACCACCTCCCAGGTGTCCGTCGGCCCCTGAAAGCGAGCAGCCCGGCCTTCCCCAATCAGTTTAGGGCCTGCGCGACCTTCCACCCCAGTGGCCTGGGGGAAATGTTGGAAACCAATACAGTGTTGAAAGAAACCCGAGTGCGTGTTTCAGTCCACCGGTGGGCCCACTGGGCCTGGGGTATGGCGTGGGGAGGCCTTCCTCCTGGGCTGGCGGGAATCCTCTCCACTCGCAGTGTGTGAGGGGTGGTGGGAATCCCCTGGGCCCTGTGTGAGGGGTGGAGGGTTCTGGTCTGGAGGCGAGTGGAGCTTCTGGTGGGAGGCATGAAGGGCGAGGGCGCTCCTGGTTGGGGTCCGGACGAGGCGGGAGAGTGCAGTGGGGGTGCCGAGGGGAGAGGTGAGGCAAAAGTGTGAGGGGGCTCCTTTTGGGGGGTGGGGGTGGGAGCGATGCTGGGGTGCAAGCGAGATGAGAGTGGAGACGACTCCACTATCAGCTCAGCGCCCAGTGCCAAGGCCGAGGCCCGGGGGGTGGGGGGGTGGGGGGAGAAGCTGGTGTTCCCCATCACTGCAGAGCTCAGGGCCCCTGCCTGCCTGACTGCAGCGTGGAGAGATGGGGTGGCGCCACCGAGCCCAGCGTGTGGCGGCGGGCTCGACTCGACGGGACTGGACCCCACCGAGGGACCGACCAACCGAGGGAGGACCGACGGACGGACCGACCGACCGAGGGAGGGCCTGGGACAGCCGCCCGTCCCGGGCGTGGGGCTAGGTCTCTGAAGCCAGCACCCAGGCTTGGCGGGTGGGGCGGGTGTGGGGAACCAGGCAGCAAAGTGCCAAGTTGGAAAGACAGTCGTCTGCTGTGACCGGGCCCCCGGGAGCGGCTGAGCCCAGCTCCTTTGGACAGCACACGGTCAAAGGCCGGCGCCAGCCAGCCAGCCAGCCGCCCACCAAGCGAGACCCCAGCCCCGGCTCCGTGAGCATGGGCTCAGTCAGCGCAGGCCTCGCCTTTCCTGGAGCACCAGGCCGGGCCCAGGGCTGCCGCGAGACCGGGCTGGGCGCCACCCCCGCCAGGCCCGCCCCCTCCGCGCCCGCCGCGCCCCGCTCCCTGCCAATCGGCAAGGCCAGCGGCCAGGCGGCGGGCGGGACCAGGCGAGCGAGCGGGCGCTCGGAGAGGCCAGCCCGCCGCGCGTCCCTCCCTCCGCAGCCAGGCAGTCCGTTCGGGCCTCCCATTTAACGACTTTCATAAGAGAACCTGTGTCAGTGCTAGGGGCTCGTTGGTGAGTTTAATGGCCTTCTACTGAACTTTTTAAATCTCATTTTCTGTGCTCTTAATGGGCTGCCAGTACTGTGAAATTTGGGGATGTCTCCAGCACAGCTGGGCCACTTAGATGCCAGCAAGCAAGTGTGGGTGGAGTTCTGGGCCTTGCAAACCCCCCCCCCCCCCCCCACGAGGACTCAACCAGCTCCCATCCCCAAAAGGCTCCAGAGATTACGGTCCAGAAGCCGGGCCCTTCCTGCCTTGGCTTCAGCTGTGATCTTTCTCAACAATCCATCACGGAGCTGGACAATTTAAAATCTATGAAAGGCTTTTTTTTTATCCAGGAAAACTGGGGGTTGGAGGCAGTCAGCAGGATAAAGGGACTAGGACACAGAGTAGGCAAGCTGGAGCAAAGGATTTGGTCCGCAATTTGACTTTTAAGGACTGAGTTAAGAATGACTTTTACGTGTTTAAAGGTGCGCCAACAGGGCTCAGGGATAGGATTCAAGGGATTAAAGCACACCATTTGCCTGTGTGAGGCCTTGCGTTCCATCTCCAGCACTTGGGAGCCCCTAGCACTGACAGATGTGCTCCTATGAAAGTCATCAAATGGTAGATCCAAAGAATGCTATGCAAAGTGACTACTTGAGACATTAAAAAGAACAAATTCTATCCATCTGGTCCTTTAAAGGAAGTCTGAGTTTCTGAGTCTAGTTAAATGACACTAGAGATCCCGAGAGTTCACATGAATTCAGAGGCTCCTAAAGCATCACACAGTCTTCTTTATCGAATTCCACCAGCACGAGTCACACCCTTTGACTTATTTGAATGTGTCATTTTTGTTTCTTTGGGGCCTCCCAAGCAATGCTCAGGAGCCCAGTGGCTACACTCACAAGCCCGCTACAATCAGAGCCTTCTGGGCCAGTGCAAGAGCCCAACTATGTGGAGGTGCGTGGCCACAGCGGTGCTGTATTTCTCATCATCCAGCGGAAGCTGAGAATTCTAGCACGCTTTAGGACTCCTGTTTCACTGCCACCACTCTCCTAATTTAAATAGCTTGAATGATCATTGAAAATGGTCAATGTTCTTGGGGTACAGTTGGATCTGGTGCTGCGGTTGAATCCAGGGCCTCACCTATGCATGGCATGTGGTTTACCTCTTGAGCCACATTCCTGACCTGTTTTTGCAACTTGAAAGAAAGTAAAGACAGGGACCAGAGGAGCTGTGGCACGAGTGGTAGGGCGTCTGCCTTGCACGCGCTAACCTAGGACGAACCGCGGTTCGATACTCTGTCGTCCATAGGGTCCCCCCAAGTCAGGAGCGATTTCTGAGGGCATAGCCAGGTGTAACCCCTGAGCATCACCGGGTGTGGCCCAAAAAGGGAAACCAAAACCAACAGCAAAAGAAGGACAGGGGCCGGATTGTCAGCACACACCCAGCCAACCCGGGTTCGATTCCCAGCATCCCATATAGTCCTCCAAGCCTGCCAGGAGCAATTTTTTTATTTGAAATTATATATGATTTATTTAGTTTAAGGGAAATTATTTTTAATTTTTGGGGTTCACACATGGCAATGCTCAGAGCTTTCTCCTGGCTAAGCACTCAAGGATCAGGAAACCATATGAGATCACATGAGTCAGTCACATGCAAAGCATGTACAGACCTTTTGTACTATTGCTCTACCCTAGAGCAAATTATTTTTGAGCACTACTTTTGTTCATTTCTATAGATATCTTATGATAGAAATATTTAAGCTAAATTCTTTTTCTTCTTCTCTTCCTCTTCCTCCTCTTCCTGTTCCTCCTTCTCCTTTGTGAAGATGGGTACAAAATCAATTCATTATATTCTACTTCTGAGCTCAATCACTTGCTCCCAAGGTATTTACTGCAACATGTTTTCCAGGACTAAAGGTAACCATTGAGTCTTAATACTGAGGTCACATTTTCCTATGCATTTGAAAATGTCATGATTGATTCTCTTCAAGAATCTTTAATAACTTAGAATTATCTTAATAACCTTAGAACTTACTTTGTCACTTTTGTGTTCTTATCCTCCTTTCTATTCCTACCACCTTCCAATTTAGTCTCATTGTAAATCTTTATATAAAACCTTTATTTCTCATAGACTCTCTGCTAACTGCTTCCATAATTTTTTCATGGAAACTTCTTTAGTTTACTATTTTCCCCCAACACTTTCTATAACATGTACCCACAAATTACATCCTTTTCTAGGTCTCCAAATTAATTTTCACACTAAAATAATTTTTTTGTGGTTTTTGGGTCACACCCGGCAGTGCTCAGGGGTTACTCCTCGCTTCATGCTCAGAAATTGCCAGGAGCAATTTTTGAGCACAGAGCCAATAGTAGTCTGAGAACCAGCGATTGTGGTAAAAAAAATAAAAAAATAAAAAAATTGAAAGACATTGGTGAGGGGTGAGTTTGGGCTATACTTGGTAGTGCTCGGAATCACCCCTGGCAGTGTTTGAAGGACCTTTGTGGTGCAGACATCAAAGCCGGGCCTTCCGCATGCAAGACAAACACCTAGCCCGGTGCCTAGCCAGCGCCAGCCAGCCAGCCGCCCACCAAGCGAGACCCCAGCCCGGGATCCCTGAGCATGGGCTCAGGCAGCGCAGGCCTCGCCTTTCCTGGAGCACCAGGCCGTGCCCAGGACTGCCGCGAGACGGCTGGGCGCCACCCCCGCCAGGCCCGCCCCCTCCGCGCCCGCCGCGGCTCCGCTCCCTGCCAATCGGCAAGGCCAGCGGCCCGCGGGGCGGGCGGGACCAGGCGAGCGGGCGCTCGGACAGGCCAGCCCGCCGCGCGCGTCCCGCCCTCCGCAGCCCGGCACTCCGTCCGGGCCTCCGGGCGCGCCCGCGCCACCAGCCCGGAAGAGGACGGGGCAGGGGGAGGAAGGGGAAGAGAGCGAGGCAGAGGTCCGCGGCAGGATGGCGGCGTCCGCGGCCGGCCTGGGCGGCCTGGGCGGCCTGGCCGTGGGCGCGGGCGGCGGCGGCGGCGGCGGCGGCGCGGCGGCCGAGCCCGGGGACTTCCTGGCGCGCTACCGCCAGGTGTCCAGCAAGCTCAAGAAGCGCTTCCTGCGGAAGCCGAACGTGGCCGAGGCCAGCGAGCAGTTCGCGCAGCTGGGCCGCGAGCTGCGCGCCCAGGAGTGCCTGCCCTACGCCGCCTGGTGCCAGCTGGCCGTGGCGCGCTGCCAGCAGGCGCTCTTCCACGGCCCCGGGGAGGCGCTGGCGCTCACCGAGGCCGCCCGCCTCTTCCTGCGGCAGGGAGCGCGACGCGCGGCGAGCGGCTCGGCTGCCCCGCGGGCCTACGGCGAGCAGCTGCAAGGCCGCCGCCAGCGCCCTGGGCGCCGCCGTGCGCCTGCACGCCGTGCTGGGCCAGCCGGCCGCCGCCGCCGCGCTGTGCCTCGAGCTGGCCGCCGCCCTGCGCGACCGGGGCCAGCCGGCCGCCGCCGCCGTGCACTACCAACGCGCCGCGCACATGCAGCTGCCGCTGCTGCCGCTGGCCGCGCTGCAGGCGCTGGGCGACGCCGCCTCCTGCCTGCTGCTGGCGCGCGACTACACCCGCGCCCTGGCCCTCTTCACGCGCATGCAGCTCCTGGCGCAGGAGCACGGCAGCCGCCCCTGGCCGCCCGCGCCGCCGCCCGCTGCTGCTGCTGCTGCTGCTCCTGCTCCTGCAGCTCCACCGCTGTCTGCTGCTGCTCCACCGCCACCTGCTGCTACTGCAGCACCCGGGCCCGGGCCCAGCGCGGCCCAGGTCCCGGACCCCGGGCTGCTCGCCCCCAGTGTCGCCCCCGCCCTGCTGGGCGCCTTTTCCGACGTGCTGGTCCGATGCGAGGTGTCCCGCGTGCTGCTGCTGCTGCTCTTGCAGCCGCCGCCCGTCAAGCTCCTGCCTGAGCATGCCCGCACCCTGGAGAAATACTCCTGGGAGGCCTTCGACGGCCACGGGCACGACAGCGGCGCACCCCTCCCCGAGGAGCTCTTCCTGCTGCTCCAGTCCTTGGTCATGGCCACCCACGAGAAGGACACGGAAGCCGTCAAGTCGCTGCAGGCCGACCTGTGGCCTCTGCTGAGTGCCGAGCAGAACCACCTCCTGCACCTCCTTCTGCAGGAAACCGTCTCCCCCTCGGGCCAGGGCATCTGACGCACCCGCCAGGTGCTCGGCGTCTCCACACCCCACCAGACCCGCAGGAGACCTCCCCTCCCGTGGGCCTCCTCTGCTTTGCGCTGCATTCATTTCGGGCCACGGAGCGCGGGACTCTCGGGCTGCCCAAAGTAGTTTCTTGTTTGGTGTGTGTAAATGACTGCAGAACTGGAATTTCTAAAATAAGGTGAAAAGAAAGGCCACAGACTCGAGCTTATTACCTTCAGGTGTTCAAGACGTTATTAATCCTCACATTTCATTCTTGTAACGAGAGAATCGTTTCATGTCTGGCTGCTCTGTACGCGTTCCTACTGAACTAAATTTGTTGGCAAATGTTAGCATGCCACTGATATCGCTGGTTGTTTGCGTGGTTTTCTTTTACATACTTTGTTGTCTTTACAGATTTTTGGTCGACATGGGTGGTGGTGGTGGTGGTAGCATTTCTCTTAGGCTATGGTGTGAACCCAGGGATTCTACGTGTAAAGCAATGTTCTCCACTGAGCTATGTCCCCAGCCTCTTATAGTTTGGGTTGGCATTGGTTTGTTTACTGGCGAGCAACAGTAGCAGTGCTCAGACTGCTCCTGGCTTCGTTCTAAGGGAATGTGCAGTATGCACATGCAAAACAAGGCAACTATCTTAATCCTGTACTATGTCCCCTAAATATACACATTTTCAAAGGACATAATTACCCTACCGTCTTTCTTTTTCTTACTTACATCCCAGAGGGAAAGATCTGAGGTAAGAGGTAGATAGGTTAAACACCAAGGATTTAGTGAGTACCTGCTTCTGATGGACTGACTTAAGAATTGTCAGGGGCCCGAGAGCTGGCGCTAGAGGTAAGGTGTCTGCCTTGCATGCGCTAGCCAGCCAAGGAAGGACTGTGGTTCCATCCCCCGGCATTCCATATGGTCCCCGCTCCCAAGCCAGGGGCAATTTCTGAGCGCTTAGCCAGGAGTGACCCCTGAGCATCAAACAAAAAAAAATTAAAAAAAAAGAATTGTGTGTGAGAGAGATAGTGCACCGGGCTAGGTATTTGCCCTGCATGCGGAAGGCCCAGCTTTGATGTCTGGCACCACAAAGGTCCTTCAAACACTGCCAGGGGGGATCCCGAGCACTACCAAGTATAGCCCAAACCCACCCCTCACCAAATGTCTTTCAATTTTTTTTATTTTTTTTTTTACCACAGTCGCTGGTTTCTCAGACTACTATTGGCTCTGTGCTCAAAAATTGCTCCTGGCAGGCTTGGAGGACTATATGGGATGCTGGGAATCGAACCCGGGTTGGCTGGGTGTGTGCTGACAATCCGGCCCCTGTCCTCCTTTTGCTGTTGGTTTTGGTTTCCCTTTTTGGGCCACACCCGGTGATGCTCAGGGGTTACTCCTGGCTATGCCCTCAGAAATCGCTCCTGGCTTGGGGGACCCTATGTGACGCCAGAGTATCGAACCGCGGTTCGTCCTAGGTTAGCGCATGCAAGGCAGACGCCCTACCACTCGTGCCACAGCTCCTCTGGTCCCTGTCTTTACTTTCTTTCAAGTTGCAAAAACAGGTCAGGAATGTGGCTCAAGAGGTAAACCACATGCCATGCATAGGTGAGGCCCTGGATTCAACCACAGCACCAGATCCAACTGTACCCCAAGAACATTGACCATTTTCAATGATCATTCAAGCTATTTAAATTAGGAGAGTGGTGGCAGTGAAACAGGAGGAGTCCTAAAGGGTGCTAGAATTCTCTGCTTCCGCTGGATGATGAGAAATACAGCACCGCTGTGGCCACGCAGCTCCACATAGTTGGGCTCTTGCACTGGCCCAGAAGGCTCTGATTGTAGCGGGCTTGTGAGTGTAGCCACTGGGCTCCTGAGCATTGCTTGGGAAGCCCCAAAGAAACAAAAATGACACATTCAAATAAGTCAAAGGGTGTGACTTTTGCTGGTGGAATTCGATAAAGACTGTGCGATGCTTTAGGAGCCTCTGAATTCATGTGAACTCTAGGGATCTCTAGTGTCATTTAACTAGACTCAGAAACTCAGACTTCCTTTAAAGGACCAGATGGATAGAATTTGTTCTTTTTAATGTCTCAAGTAGTCACTTTGCGTAGCATTCTCAGGGCCTACCATTGGATGACTTTCATAGGAGCACATCTGTCAGTGCTAGGGGCTCCCAAGTGCTGGAGATGGAACGCAAGGCCTCACACAGGCAAATGGTGTGCTTTATCCCTTGAATCCTATCCCTGAGCCCTGTTGGCGCACCTTTAAACACGTAAAAGTCATTCTTAACTCAGTCCTTAAAAGTCAAATTGCGGACCAAATCCTTTGCTCCAGCTTGCCTACTCTGTGCCCTAGTCCCTTTATCCTGCTGACTGCCTCCAACCCCCAGTTTTCCTGGATAAAAAAAAAAGCCTTTCATAGATTGTAAATGGCCCAGCTCCGTGATGGATTGTTGAGAAAGATCACAGCTGAAGCCAAGGCAGGAAGGGCCCGGCTTCTGGACCCTAATCTCTGGAGCCTTTTGGGGATGGGAGCTGGCTGAGTCCTCGGGGGGGGGGGGGGTTTGCAAGGCCCAGAACTCCACCCACACTTGCTTGCTGGCATCTAAGTGGCCCAGCTGTGCTGGAGACATCCCCAAATTTCACAGTACTGGCAGCCCATTAAGAGCACAGAAAATGAGATTTAAAAAATTCAGTAGAAGCCCATTAAACTCACCAAACGAGCCCCTAGCACTGACACATGGTCTCTTATGAAAGTCATTAAATGGGAGGCCCGGACGGAGTGCCGGGCTGCGGAGGGAGGGACGCGCGCGGCGGGCTGGCCTCTCCGAGCGCCCGCTCGCCTGGTCCCGCCCGCCCCGCGGGCCGCTGGCCTTGCCGATTGGCAGGGAGCGGGGCCGCGGCGGGCGCGGAGGGGGCGGGCCTGGCGGGGGTGGCGCCCAGCCCGGTCTCGCGGCAGCCCTGGGCCCGGCCTGGTGCTCCAGGAAAGGCGAGGCCTGCGCTGCCTGAGCCCATGCTCACCGAGCCGGGCTGGGGTCTCGCTTTGTGGGCGGCTGGCTGGCTGGCTGGCTGGCGCCGGCCTTTGACCGTGTGCTGTCCAAAGGAGCTGGGCTCAGCCGCTCCCGGGGGCCCGGTCACAGCAGACGACTGTCTTTCCAACTTGGCACTTTGCTGCCTGGTTCCCCACACCCGCCCCACCCGCCAAGCCTGGGTGCTGGCTTCAGAGACCTAGCCCCACGCCCGGGACGGGCGGCTGTGCCAGGCCCTCCCTCGGTCGGTCGGTCCCTCGGTCGGGTCCCGTCCCGTCGAGTCGAGCCCGCCGCCACACGCTCGGCTCGGTGGCGCCACCCCATCTCTCCACGCTGCAGTCAGGCAGGCAGGGGCCCTGAGCTCTGCAGTGATGGGGAACACCAGCTTCTCCCCCCACACCCCACACCCCCCGGGCCTCGGCCTTGGCACTGGGCGCTGAGCTGATAGAGGAGTCGTCTCCACTCTCATCTCGCTTGCACCCCAGCATCGCTCCCACCCCCCACCAGGAGCCCCCTCGCACTTTTGCCTCACCTCTCCCCTCGGCACCCCCACTGCACTCTCCCGCCTCGTCCGGACCCCAACCAGGAGCGCCCTCGCCCTTCATGCCTCCCACCAGAAGCTCCACTCGCCTCCAGACCAGAACCCTCCACCCCTCACACAGGGCCCCGGGGATTCCCGCCACCCCTCAGGCACGGCCCAGGGGATTCCCGCCAACCCTCACACACGGCAGGTGCAGAGGATTCCCGCCAGCCCAGGAGGAAGGCCTCCCCACGCCATACCCCAGGCCCAGTGGGCCCGCCGGTGGACTGAAACACGCACTCGGGTTTCTTTCAACACTCTATTGGTTTCCAACATTTCCCCCAGGCCACTGGGGTGGAAGGACGCGCAGGCCCTAAACTGATTGGGGAAGGCCGGGCTGCTCGCTTTCAGGCGTCGTAGTCCACCAAGGAGGTGGTGGTAGGGCCCAAGGCGCGGCTGAGCTGCGGGTCGTTGTGGATGGCCAGGTCCACGAACTCGGGGACGATGCACCTGGTGCCCCTCTTGCGGGCCTCCCTCTTGGCCCGCTTCAGCACACGGGCCACCAGGTACTGGAGGACGCCAGCCAGGAACACGGCAGCGGAGTGGCGTAGCCGCTGGGCGTAGTGGCCCTCCCGCAGCTGCTTCTCCACACGACTCACGGAGAAGAGCAGGCCTCTTCGGCGTGCACGCACTGGCGGCATGCGGCGCCTGACCCGCTCTCCTTCGTGGACTTCTGAGGACAGCACCAAAGCGCTGGAGCTCGCGGTGGCGTGGGTGCCATCGATGGAGGTGATGGGGCTGGGGCTGGCTCTGGCGCCGGTGGCCGGAGCTCCTCGCCCGGTGGCTGAGCTGTGAGGCCGACCACGATGGTCAGAGCGACCACGGGCTGGGGCGTCGGCGGCTCTGGGAGCATGAGCACGGCCTTCGCCTGGACTTGCTGGGCCCGCTCTGGCTCTGGGGCCACGACGAGCTGGGCCCGCACCAGCCCTGCTGAGGCGACGTGCTGGGGATCCCTCCACACGACCTCCTTCGCGACGACCTCCTTCGCTACGAGCGCCTCTTTCCACACGACCTCCTTCGCGACGAGCTGCGCCTCCTTCCACACGACCTCCTTCGCGACGAGCTGCGCCTCCTTCCACACGACCTCCTTCGCGACGAGCTGCGCCTCCTTCCACACGACCTCCTTCGCGACGTGCAGCGCCTCCTTCCACACGACCTCCTTCGTGACCTGCCGGGCATCGCCCTCAGTGATGCTTCCTTCCACACCACACCCCCAGCCGGCTCTGGGGGCCCCACGGTGCGTTGGGCCGGCTCTGGGGCTCCTCTCTGCCTCCCCACCCCACAGCGGGCTGGACCTGCTCTGGGGGTCCCACGAAGGGCTGGGCCGGCTCTGGGGCTCCTCTCTGCCTCCCCACCCCACGGCTGGCTGGGCCGGCTCTGGGGGTCCACAAAGGGCTGGGCCGGCTCTGGGGCTCCTCTCTGCCTCCCCACCCCCAGGGTGGGCAGGGCCGGCTCTGGGGCTCCTCTCTGCCTCCCCACCTCACGGGCTGAGCTGGCTCTGGGGCTCCTCTCTGCCTCCCCACCCCACGGTGGGCTGGGCCGGCTCTGGGGGTCCCACAAAGGGCTGGGCCGGCTCTGGGGCTCCTCTCTGCCTCCCCACCCCACGGAGGGCTGGGCCGGCTCTGGGGCTCCTCTCTGCCTTCCCACCCCACGGTGGGCTGGGCCGGCGCTGGGGGGTCTCACGAAGGGCTGGACCGGCTCTGGGGCTCCTCTCTGCCTCCCCACCTCACGGGCTGAGCTGGCTCTGGGGCTCCTCTCTGCCTCCCCCTCGGCGGGCTGGGCTGGCTCTGGGGGTCTCACGAAGGGCTGGACTGGCTCTGGGGCTCCTCTCTGCCTCCCCACCCCACGGGCTGAGCTGGCTCTGGGGCTCCTCTCTGCCTCCCCACCCCACGGTGGGCTGGGCCGGCTCTGGGGCTGCCTCCTTCCAGGCCACGAGCTGGCCCCTCCCGAGCTCTGGGGGTACGACCTCGACCTTCACTATGCACTGGGCCCGCGCTAGCTCTGGGGGTGCTCCCTCGTGCTCTCGGGGTGTCACCTTCGATGCGACGACGAGGCACCGGGCTCGCTGGACTCTCTGGGCTCGCGATGCGACGACGACGACGACGAGGCACCGGGCTCGCTGGACTCTCTGGGCTCGCGCTAGCTCTGGGGGGTGCTCCCTCGTGCTCTCGGGGTGTCACCTTCGATGCGACGACGAGGCACCGGGCTCGCTGGACTCTCTGGGCTCGCGATGCGATGACGACGACGAGGCACCGGGCTCGCTGGACTCTCTGGGCTCGCGCTAGCTCTGGGGGTGCTCCCTCGTGCTCTCGGGGTGTCACCTTCGATGCGACGACGACGACGAGGCACCGGGCTCGCTGGACTCTCTGGGCTCGCAGGGCGCCCAGTGCTGCGATGATGTCGGCGACGTCGATGCCGTCGACCCGCACTGGCCTCGGCCTCACTGGGACGCGCTGGTTCCACGCTGGCTCTGGGAAGGCGGCCGCCTTCCCGTCGAACTCTGCCGCTCCGCGGGCTGCTGCTGCGTTGCATGGTGATCAGAGCAACGCAGTGGGCTGGGTGGGGCAGGCACACCTTGTCTCTCTGTCCGTCCTGGAGGCCAAACCCCGCCGAGGAGCGGGAAACGCCAGGACACCGTCTCCGGTCGCTTCCCTCGCCTCAGTCTGCCGAGCTCTCGGTGGGTCGTGCCCTCACAGTTCCGGAATTGGCGCCAAAGAAGTTGAGGCGAGGTGGGGCGGGCACTTAGCGGACAGTCTGACGCCTCATTGGCTCCCGAGAATACGGAGCTGGGACGCTCGCTAATCATTGGCTGGGGTGTAGGCTTCGTCCCGCCTGCCAGGAGCTCTCGCTGTTCCAATTGGCCCGTGCCTCAGGGGGCCATGGCCAGTAACACGTGCCCCCCTTTCCCGCCCCTTCTCCTTCCTCGCTTCCAGTAACACGTGCCCCCCTTTCCCGCCCCTTCTCACGGGGCCATGGCCAGTAACACGTGCCCTCCTTTCCCGCCCCTTCTCCTTCCTCGCTTGGGAAGGCCAACCGCAGCCGACCCTCGAAAAGTGGCTTTTGTTTTTTCTATTCTTTTCGGGGTTTGGGGGTCACACCCGGCAGGCTCAGGGGCTACTCGTCGCTCTTCGCTGCCCCAGGCTCGCTGATCCTGTGGGGGTGGCCCTCGCCTCATTCTCAGTCCCAATGCTGGCCCCTCCCCCATGAAGCCATCCCCGTCTGGCCTGGTGGCGCCCCTCCCTGTCAGACATTTTCTCCCCGGACACTCGCCCCCTCCCTGTCAGACATTTTCTCCCCGGACACTCGCCCCCTCCCTGTCAGACATTTTCTCACCGGGACAGCTCGCCCCCTACCGGTCAGACATTTTCTCCCCAGGACTCGCCCCCTCCCTGTCAGACATTTTCTCCCCGGGACAACTCGCCCCCTCCCTGTCATTTTCTCCCCGGACACTCGCCCCCTCCCTGTCAGACATTTTCTCACCGGGACAGCTCGCCCCCTACCGGTCAGACATTTTCTCCCCAGGACTCGCCCCCTCCCTGTCAGACATTTTCTCCCCGGGACAACTCGCCCCCTCCCTGTCATTTTCTCCCCGGGACAACTCGCTCCCTACCGGTCAGACATTTTCTCCCCAGGACTCGCACCCTCCCTGTCAGACATTTTCTCCCCGGACACTCGCCCCCTACCGGTCAAGACATTTTCTCCCCAGGACTCGCCCCCTCCCTGTCAGACATTTTCTCCACTCGTCCTTGCTGTCAGACTCGCTTGCACTTTCCCCCCACCACCCTACGGCTTCCCGTAGGCAGAAGGCTGACTGTGTGGCGTGGCCCATGGGCCACTGCAGGTGGACTCATTGGGTCCTGAGGGGCTATGGATATACATATACATATATACATGGATATACATATACATATATACATGGAGATATATACATATATATATATATATATATATATATATATATAAATTAAACACTGCTGCACTACACTGCACCACGGCAGGCAAAGTCAGTTTGGCTTTTTCCTGGCTGAGTGAGATTCCTTCACAGGATGGAGACCACTGGTGTGCAGCCTTGCAGCCTTGCAGCAGAGGCGGAACCCTTTCCAACTCTGGAGCATTGGAGGAGGAGGGCTGGACCAGTGCTCCGGGGTTACTCCTGACTATGCACTCTGTCTATAGAGTCGTTCTCTGCTCTTTTCTGAGTACGCCTAGGAGTGGGCTGTGGTGTGGTGTGGTGTGTGTGTGTGTGTGGTGTGTGTGTGGTGTGTGTGTGCAATCCTTTGGTGTCTATGTTGAGCATGCAGAGGAACCGGCCCACTGATTTCCACTGCAGCACCGAGGTGAGGCAGGCTCTCATTTCCCACAGCAGGGCGTGGGTCTCCATGGCTGCAGTGAAGCCTCATGCAAACTTGTCGTTCGCCATGGGTTTTGCTTTTCTGGTTGCGTGTGTGGTGTGTGGTGTGTGTGTGTGTGTGTGTGTGTGTGTGTGAGGAGAGAGAGAGAGGAGAGAGAGAGGAGAGAGAGAGGAGAGAGAGGGGAGGAGAGAGAGAGAGGAGAGAGAGAGGGGAGGAGAGAGAGAGAGGAGAGAGGAGAGGAGAGAGAGAATAACTGGTCAACAATACCAGGACCAACTGGTGTTGTTGAGAATGTGTTGAAAAAATAATTTGGGTGGGGGCACACCCGGTGACGCTCAGGAGTTACTCCTGGCCATGCACTCAGAAATCGCTCCTGCCAATCTCTGGGGACCTTCTGGGATGCCAAGGATTGAACCCGGGTTGGCCATGTGCAAGGCAAATAGACCCTATCCATTGTTCTATCGCTCCAGTCCCACAGTTTGCATATTTCTCTAAGTAAAGTAAGAATAGAGCTGCCATATGAGCCGGAAATTCCACTTCTGGGTGCATGGATAACTCTAAGTAAAATAAGAATAAAGCTCCCACCTGAGCCAGAAATTCCACTTCTGGGCATATACACCCAGGACACAGAAAACTCATTCAGATGGAAATCTGAACATCATATTCACTGCAGTACAAAGTATAATAGCTAAGATATAGACTCAACATAGGTGTCAAATGGCAGGTGAGTGAATCATGAAGATATAGTATAACTCACTATGGAATACCACGCAGCTTCAAGGAACAAGGAAATACAGTTTGCTGCATGAAAGTGAAGGATATCATGTTAAGTGAAGTAAGTCAGAAGATGAATGGTATGACTTACTTGTGGAGTATAGAATAACTGGACAAGGGAATGCAAGGTATTAAAAGGAGATAACTCAATCACCTTTGACCCTGGAAGACAAGAAGAACACATAAGGAAAGAAATAAAGGGGATAACAATAAGTAGACAAGAAGTAACTGGCAGTATTCAAGCTCCTTGGGTATAAAGGTGGTATAGAGGAAAGGTATAGTATAAACTGTAGAGTCAACAATATGGAAAGCAGTTGATCCAAACCACAACAACCAAACTCAAAATGTATTTGTCAAGGAGGTAGGGCTGGAGAATGAGGTGGGGAGCCTGGGGACACTGGAATAGGAACTGGTGTTAGTACACCAGTTCTACACCATGCTTAAACCTTAACTATGAATAATTTTGTAAAGCATGGTGTCTTAATAAAAAAATTACAGAAAGAAAATAGTCAGAAGAAGTATTTGAAAAACTAATGGTTGAGAATTTTCTAAAATTAGTGATAGAAACCAAAATGCATGTCTAAGAAACTCAGATAACTATTGCCTCCAAGCATATCACAGAGCCCTGAAAACAAAAGATAAAAAGAAGAGATTAGAGGATTCAAAGGAGAAAGCACAATATTTTTAGGAAAATACCAATAAGAATTATATCATATTTCTGGGGCCAGAGAGATAGCATGGAGGGTAAGGCGTTTGCCTTTCGTGCAGAAGGTCAGTGGTTCTAATCCCGGCATCCCATATGGTCCCCTGTGCCTGCCAGGGGCGATTTCTGAGCCTAGAGCCAGGAGTAACCCCTGAGTGCTGCTGGATGTGACCCATAAAACAAAAAAAAAGGATTATATCATATTACTTTTTTATTGGGGGGGGGGCCCACACCTGGCGGAGCTCAGGGGTTACTCCTGGCTGTCTGCTCAGAAATCGCTCCTGGCCGGCATGGGGGACCATATGGGACACCGGAATTCGAACCAACCACTTTTGGTCCTGGATCGGCTGCTTGCAAGGCAAACGCCGCTGTACTATCTCTCCGGGCCCGTATATATCATATTTCTAATCACAAGAATTGTAAGCAAGAAAATAATAGAATGTGTCTTTAGACTCAGATTTTTTAAAACATTTAGTGACTCAACCCAGAATTCGACACTATTCCACTGAAATAGTTGTTTCCTTAAAATTAAATATAAGATGATTTAATATACACACATGTCAGTGGACACATTTAAATGTAATTATATAATAGACTAATTTGAAGCAAAGAGGAAAGCAAAGATGAAAGGAAAATAACAAAGTTAGAGTGACTAGGAAACAGCTAGAAATATGGTAGATTTTAATTTAGTTATACGATTTCAAGTGTGAACAGACTAAACAAATAGTAAAAACTGAGACTACCAGACTGCATTAAAACGTGAAAACACGGGCCGGGCGGTGGCGCTAGAGGTAAGGTGCCTGCCTTGCCTACGCTAGCCTTGGACGAACCGCGGTTCGATCCCCCGGTGTCCCATATGGTCCCCCAAGCCAGGAGCGACTTCTGAGCGCATAGCCAGGAGTAACCCCTGAGCGGTACCGGGTGTGGCCCAAAAACCAAGAAAAAAAAAAGTGAAAACACAATTCAAAGACATTTAAAATATGAAGGCTGGGATCATAGTGATAGTACAGTTGGTAGAGTGTTTGCCTCGCACATGGCCAACCAAGGTTCGATCCCCCCTGAGCACCACCGAGTGTGGCCCAGAAACCAAAAATATGAAGACTAATATAGAATAAAAGTGGAGCTATGGAGAAAGGCATAACATGCAAAAGCTAACCAAAATAATCCTGGAGGACATATTCCTTTCAGACAAGAAAACTTAAACAAGGAAGAACAATAGAGCTAAATGGGGACATTGTTGGTGTACCTATCTGAGACCCTGGACCTAGGTGTAGCTACCTGAGACCCACCCATTTCTGGGAGGGGTCTTGGGAACCAGATAGTAGGTGTAACCTTACCTGCAAGACCCCGCCCATTCCTGGGAGCGGTCTTGGAAAAGTTAGATAAGCCTTGGACCGAGGGAATTCGGGCTTTTCTGCGCTGCTGGGCGCTCTGGCTTTTGGGTTTCTGCGTTCTGGTCTTTGACCAGCATGAAGCCCAAAGGGAAGATGGCTGAAAGAAGTTTAGATGCAGGGCCAAGAATAACTAGTGCTTGAAAGGTTATGAGTAGGCCACACACATGTGGTGAATAGGGCATGATAAAGCTAATGGTTCCTGATGCCTGCCTGTGAGTGAGTTCAATACCCGTCGCTTTCCTGAACCCCAGACCCGCCAGTTGATGGGGGTTGCGGAACCACGTGGCCTGGGATGGCAGAGAGAAATCCTTCACCATCCATTGCCATCCAGCCCCATCATTATTTATTTAATTCAACAGGACATTATAAGGGAATCAATTTTACAAGACACATTTCTTTTTTTGTTTGTTTGTTTGGTTTTGGTTTTTGGGCCATACGTGGTGACGCTCAGGGGTTACTCCTGGCTATGCACTCAGAAATGGCTCCTGGCTTGGGGGACCATATGGGATGCCGGGGGAATGAACTGCGGTCCGTCCTAAGCTAGCACCGGCCAGGCAGTCTCCTTACCGCTCCGTACCACCGCTCAGGTCCCTAAAAAAAATTTGTTTTTCTGTTTTGTTTGTTTGTTTTTTTTTTTTGGTTTTGTTTTGTTTTTGCTTTTTGGGCCATACGTGGTGACGCTCAGGGGTTACTCCTGGCTATATGCTCCAAAATCGCTCCTGACTTTGTGGACCATATGGGAAGCTGGGGGATCGAACCACCATCCATCCTAGGCTAGCACCGGCCGGGCAGTCTCCTTACTGCTCCCGGCCACCACTGAGGCCCCTAAAAGTAGTTTTTATTTTTATTTTTATTTATTTATTTATTATTTGTTTTTTGGGCCACATCCGGTGACACTCAGGGGTTACTCCTGGCTATGCGCTCAGAAATTGCTCCTGGCTTGGGGGACCATATGGGAAGCCAGGATCGAACCAGGTCTGCCCTGGTCAACCGCGTGCAAGGCAAATGAAATGCCCTACCGTTGTGCTATCGCTCCGGCCCCAAGACACATTTCTAAGCAAGTATTCACCTATCAACAACAACTTTAAAGTTAATTATACTAAGCCTGTTAGAACTGAAAGGAAAAATAGGCAAAATCCACACAGATTTGGAGACTTCAACATCATTAGGCAACTGCTGGAAATTGAAGCAAGAAAAACAGTAAGGTGGCTCAGAGAGAGTGTAGCAGATAAGACACTTGCCTCACATGCAGTGGACCTGGGTTTGATCCTTGGCATCCTGTATGATCTCCCCAAGAACCCCATCAAGAGTGATATTTGAATGCAGAGTGAGGAATAATCCTGGAGTGTCACCGGGGGTAGCCCCCAAAGCAAAAAGTAAATATAACCTGAATAGCATAGTCAAACAACTTGTACTCAGGTTCACCAGAGAAAAGAAACAATAAAATAGTGTATAGATATATAAATAAGGGGATATTATAAATATTGTATTCTATATATAATTATATGCATGAATTAATATTTATTATATGTAGCATATATGTATATATAGCTGTAGAGTGACAGATTATGACAAATTGATTTATGGGATAATAGAGATCGCGCAGCAGAGACCAAGGAAGACCAATGGTGTCATTCAGTCTGTAGAATACGTTACAACCTATAGACCATGGGAGAGGATGGTATAAATCTCAGTACAAAAGGCAGTAGATGAGATATCTCAACTCCAACAGTGAGGCAGATTAAAAAAATAGGGAGGGGGGTTTCTTTCTAAGCCTCATGTTATACAGGTTTTCAAGTATTTGGCTGAATATTCGTCCACATGGGGAGAGAAATTTGCTTTATTGACTCCACAATTTCAAATGTTAATTAAATTAGGAAATGCCCATGAATGATGTTTAACCTGGGAATCCTATGGCCAGTTCAGTTGTTGATGTAAAAAACTATCAAGTACACAGCTTGATTACATTTTTTTAATAACAGGATTCGAGCAGAGCAGTCCTTTCATACCATTGTAGAAAATCAATCCGAGACTGGACATGTCTGTGAAAGGGTAAGAGAAACACAGCCTTGGTCAACTCACATCACCCCTCTCCCAAGAGGGCATTGATCTGCACCTAAAGTGCCCATGTTGGCCATCTTTTTCTCACACAGGAAACAGTGCGAGTCACCACACAGTTTCTCCAGCTATATGGGGGAAAGGGACACAGTTCTTTCTCGCGTCATCCAGAAGTTTGGGGTGCGCTATGCTCCTGGTCATATGCAGATAGGAGAGTGACAGATAAAACTGTGAAGGGCAACAAAATGATACACAGCCTATAAAGGTATTGAGACACTTCAATCTGAAGACACCTCCAAGTGGTGCAAGCATACCTCTAAAATTATTTGTTTTATTTGTTTTCATTTTGGGGCCACACCTGGCGAGACTCAGGGCTTACTCCTGGCCCCATACTCAGGGATCACTCCTGGAGAGTTTAGGGGAGAAGATGGAGTGCTGGGGATCGAATCTGGGTTGGCTGCATACGAAGCAAGTGCACTCTCCACTGCATAACCACTCTGGCCCATCTCTAGAATTCTGCATACCTCAGCCCAGCTCACACTCTGTGATTGCTCCTTGTGTGTGCACACAAAGGTGATGAGAGCCAACTTTGGAAATTAGCGAGCAACTTCAGAAAACTGTCCTCACTCTGTGGGTCTGAGAGAAAGCTAAACTAATCATCCCCCCGTAGAAAAAGCGAAGGAGAGGCATTTGACATTCATAGGAGAAGCAAAGGGGAGGATACAAGATACAAAGAGGGCATACAACTTAAGACTCTTACCACAAGGAGGAGCAAGAACTGTGTAGTTAGAGAAAAGTTCTGAGAAAACCTCCAAATCCCCAGGAGAGCTAAAGGAAGGTATTTCTTATTGAAAGCCACTTAGCAAAGAACGCAGAAGATGACTGCTTCAACTGCAAAGACAGCCAGGCAAGATTTCAAGGAAAAATCAAAAAAGCATGACACCATAAAGGAATACAGTAAGTTTTCAGTAATTCACCTGACAAAAAGGCAATCCGTGATACGAGAGATAACAAATTCATAATAGCTATTTCAAGGGAACTTAGTGAGCCACCAGATAACACAGATACTATTTAGTAAAGTCTGGAAAATGGTGTATGAACACAATGAAGGATTGACACAATAAAGAATTACACGATTTGGAACTAAAGAACACAATGAATAAATGAAAAAACAACAACAACAACAACAACAATATGGAGCATCAAGCATAAGAAAAATCTGTAAGATAAAAGGATCCCTGAATTTATATAGACAGATAAAACACCAACAAGGACAATGATGAAAGGGGGCTGATGGGTCAGTTATAACACTCCAGGTAGGGCGTTTGCCTTGCACTCGGCCAACCCAAGTTTGATCCCTGGCATCCCATATAGTCTACCCAGGATGACCCCTGAGCATAGAACCAGGAGTAACCTCTTATCACCGCTGGGTGTGCCCCCCGCAAAAGAAGAAAAACAGAAAACAGAAAAAAAAAGATCAAAGGGGGACAAATCAACCAAGGTTGAAAAAGGAGAAAAAGTTTACACTTTCACAAGCAAATCTAAATAAAAATTTATAGTCTACTGTTGGATATGTATACATTTATGAAATAGACATGCTTATTGAAAATGATCATTTCAATATACTGAGAAGAGCAGCGATCTAGGTAATTGATAGTAACTTTACTTCCCAGAATGCCATTGTCACTATGGAACACCCTCTTGGTGGGGTTCCTGTAACAACTCCTATCTCTGCTCTCTCCAGCAGAGAATATTCCTATAAGATGCCTTCCAGAAACTTCTACAGTAGCTGCCCTAGTTCCCTTTTGGTATGTACAAGTCTAGCCTGGTTAGATTGGCAGAGATAGGCAATTGTCTGCCAATATTTACCATTAGTCTTCCTATGATTATGGTTCTGATCAATATATACTGTATGTGAAAGGCAACAAGGGCTCTCAGTTCCACGAGCCTATAAGTCCCATGACCCCATGCATTTCTCTCTCATATGTCTGTCTTGTCTTCTTAATCTTCTGCTTCAGACCCATTCTTTCAGGGCTGGTCCCCAGCAGTCTACATAGAAACTGAGTAGAAATCCAGATGAAAAGAGCTTCCAGCACCAGGCAATAAGATAGCAGTCAGATAGTGGAAGGAGTGAGACCTTTGTAGAGAAAGAAAACATATTACATCGTGTAGAAAAAATTTTTTGGTTTCTTTGGGGGTGCACACCAAGTGATGGTCAGGGGTTACTCCTGGCTCTGTGCTCAGGAATTAATCCTGGAGGTGCTCAGGGGACCATATGGGATGCTGAGGAGCAAACTTGGGCTTGCTATGTTCAAAGCAAATGCCCTACCTGCTGTGCTAGCCCTCTGGCCCCATGCAGAAATATATTGATAAAATATCTTAGGGCTTAATTTGAAGTGCTTGGTCAACTAAAGAATGCATAAACTACTGTGACTTAGGAACAATGAAATTTACGATTAGGCTGAATTTCTGTTAGAATACTGACTTCTCAGTGCTGGAACAATAGCACAGTGATTTAAAAAAAAAGAATACTGACTGTTCTTCTTAGCACAGCATTAAAAAAGAATACTAGTTTTTCTTCTTCCTTTGCTTGTTCCTTTGCCTTTCTTTCTTTTTCTTTCTATTCTTTTTTCCTTTCTTTTTCTTTCTTTTCTTTTTCTTTATTTCTTTCTTTTTTTTCTTTTTCTTTTTCTTTCTTTTCTTTCTTTTCTTCTTTTTTCCTTTTTTGTTTTCTTTCTTCTCTTCCTTTGTTTCTTTTTCTTTTCTTTATTTCTTTCCTTTTTCTCTTTCCACTCTCTTCATCTTTTTCTTTCCTATTTTCTGTTCTTTCTCTTTTGTTTCTTCCTTCCTTCCTGCTTTCCTTATTTCTTTCTTTCTTTCCTATTTTTTCTTTCTTTTCTTTCTTCTTTCTTTCCACTTCCATTTTTGTTTTCTTCTTTTCTTTTACCACTTTCTATTTCTTTGTTCTTTCTTTTTTCTTTCTTTTCTTTCTATATTTTTCTTTCTTTCTCTCTTTCTTCTTTCTTCCTTTCTTCTTCCATTCTTTCTTCTTCCATTCTTTCTTCTTTTCTTCTCTTCTTCCTCCTCCTTCCTTTCTTCCTTCCTTTCTCTTCTCTGCTCTCTCCCCTCCCCTCCCCTCCCCTCCCCTCCCCTCCCCTCCCCTCCCTCCCCTTCCCTTCTCCCCTCCCCTCCCCTCCCCTCCCCTCCCTCCCTTCCTCCCCCTCCCCTCCTCTCCCCCTCCCCTCCCCTCCCCTCCCCTTCCCTCCCCTCCCCCTCCCCTCCCCTCCCCTCCCCTCCCCTTCCCTTCCCTTCCCTTCCCTTCCTCCCCTTCCCTCCCCTCCCCCTCCCCCTTTCCCTTCCCTTCCCTTCCCTCCCCCTCCCCTTCCTTCCCTCCCCTCCCCTCCCCTTCCCTTCCCTTCCCTTCCCTTCCCTTCCCTTCCCTTCCTTCCCTTCCCTTCCCTTCCCTGTCCCTTCCCTTCCCTTCCCTTCCCTTCCCTTCCCTTCCCTTCCCTTCCCTTCCCTTCCCTTCCCTTCCCTTCCCTTCCCTTCCCTTCCCTTCCCTTCCCTTCCTTCCCTTCCCCTTCCCTTCCCTTCTTTCTTTTCCACACAGCGGTACTCAGCATTCCTCCTGGCTCTTTCATCAGTAATTGCTCCAGGCTGCCTCGAGGGACATATGAGATTCAGGTGATCGAACTCAGACCTGTCCAGGATAGGCAGCATGCAAGGCATATGTCCTCCCACTGTGATATCACTCCAACCTGAGAATGCTGACTTTTCTTTGAGACTCATACTTTAATATTGCTTTTCCTTTTCTTCTGCACTACTAATCTGGTGTCTCCATTGTTGTACAGTGTGAAATTCAATTAATATAGAGCTTTGCTTTCAATGAATGTCAGAAGAAATCTTATACCCATCTCTGTCTCTCTCCATCAGACTTTCTACCATCTTTACAACAATTATTAATGGTATAAAAAGTCTCTTTCTTTCTTTCTTCTTTCTTTTTCTCTCTTTCTCTCCTTTCTTCTCTCTTTCTTTCTTTTTCTTTCTTTCTTTCTTCCTTTCTTCTTTCTTTCTTTCTTTCTTTCTTTCTTTCTTTCTTTCTTTCTTTCTTTCTTTCTTTCTTTCTTTCTTTCTTTTTCTTCTTTCTTTTGTTGTTGGTTTTTGGGCCATACCCAGTGACACTCAGGGATTACTCCTGGCTTTGTGCTCAGACATTGCTCCTGGCTTGGGGGGGGCATATGGGATGCTGGGGATTGAATCGCGGTCTCTCCTAGGTTAGTGTGTGCAAGACAAATGCCCTACCGCTTGTGCCACCACTCTGGCCCATAAAAGAAAGTCTTTTTTATCATCTATAAATTAATAAGGCAAAATACTAAGCTTGCTTAGTAATAGAATATAATCTTTTATTTATTTATTTATTTTTATTTTTTTGGTTTTTGGGCCACACCCGGTAACGCTCAGGGGTTACTCCTGGCTATGTGCTCAGAAGTTGCTCCTGGCTTGGGGGACCATATGGGACACCGGGGGATCGAACCGCGGTCCGTCCAAGGCAGCGCTGGCAAGGCAGGCACCTTACCTTTAGCGCCACCGCCCGGCCCCAGAATATAATCTTGGAAGTTAGCAAGTATAATACTTAAGGAATATAAAAGTTCAACAGAATTGTGTAAAGAATAGATAACAGCCTAAATTTCATCCAAAGTAAATATAAGCATTTACACAGCATCCTGCAGTTCTTTGAAAATACATCATCTATATTGATGTGTTTCACACATTATTATGTACAAAATATTCCCTCTTGTGTTGTTATTATTATCATATATGTGTTATCATATGAGACCCTCATAATTCTATAAACTTTTTGCAGTTATCCATACTGGACTGGTGTGCTTATTCTACAGAAGCTAGTGCAACTATGTAGTTAAGCTACTTTAGAGGTAACTTGGAAGGACACACATTTCCAAGAAGAGTATTTATATTTAGTTCAAATATGTAAGCATATTTTTATTCACCTCCAATCTAATCACTGATAGTGTACTACCAAGAAATTTTACAAGAGGTGTAATTCTAGGATATTATAGGGAAAATATGGACCTATAGCTAAACTGTTTAGTCCACAGTTCTATAATGATCATTCCCAAGCATGCTCTTATGTGATGAGTCTCAAAAAGGGAACTGAAGGCACTTTAGGTTCTTTAGTTTAATATTGATTTTACAATAAAAACTAAGATGTTTAGCTTTTCACTATCACGAGCTCATGCATAAATAGAAGAAGCCTTATAATCTATAGAATACTTATCTCCTTTATAACTGATGGATGTCTGCTTTGGCGTTATATTGATTTATTCAAAATATTTTTAAATTTAATTAAACCATTACTTACAAAATTAATGGCAGTTGAGTTTTAGACATTTCATATTTCAACACCAATCTTGCTACCACCATGTTCCCACACTCCATCACTAGCTCTCACCACCCACTTCCCCTATGCCTGCCACATTACAAAGTTTGGTGATTGCAGCTTAGATTTCATGTTTTCAGTGTT
Source organism: Suncus etruscus (assembly GCF_024139225.1). Taxonomy (NCBI): domain Eukaryota; kingdom Metazoa; phylum Chordata; class Mammalia; order Eulipotyphla; family Soricidae; genus Suncus; species Suncus etruscus. The sequence goes on from NC_064868.1 coordinate 95,499,514, forward strand.
TTAAGAGAAGTTCAGACTCGAAAACTAGGACCTGGAGAGACACACGCCTGAAAGCAAACGTCGATGCAGGAAATAATCCCCAGAGTGGAAGGGTGCAAGAACTGGTTCTGGAATTCCAACACTCAAGCCAGGAATCCCACCACAGCCTTCTGCTCCTAAGAAGGAAATCAGTTTAATGGAGGAAGACCAAAGAATGGGCCCTTTCCTTCCTAAAACCCAGGCTTTTATTATCAAGAACCAGACCACACTATAGGGTGAAGAATGAATACCAATTAGGGAGCAACCCAGTAATCCCATCACCAGATCACACCGGAGGTGAAGCATGAATACTGATTAGGGTAGAATCCAGCAATCAGACATCTCCCCCTAGCTGACTTTAAAAAAAAACAAACTAACTCCCATCCCATGGGTCTAAGAAAAGGGCAGATGCCTCTCAAGATAAGGATAAAGGTTGGCAATGTTTTGCATAGGCGCAGCAACAGCTAGGAAAATAGAGAGGAAAAACTTTTGGCCTATGTTAGGTTACACCTTATTCTACCTAAAACAAAGACCATCCCTCATTCCTTTGTATGTATTTTTACGATTTGGATTTGCCCCAAGACAGAGATAGTCTTACTTGTAAACCTGGGTGGGACTGTCTCAGGATAGCCTGAGCTATCTGTCCTACTGCCCCACCCAGGTTTGGTCTCTATACTCAATAAAGACAGCAGTTCTGACGGGCAGCTGCTCTTCGTATGAGGTAGAAGACTGCCAGGCTACGCGTGTTTAACCCTCATACTGGTTTGGATTATTTCATGTGTGACCCTGATTCAGACTCGTTCACCTGGGGTTGGAGATACAGCACATGAAGTGATTTTACAGGCCTAAAAACAGGGTATCCCTACCCACTAAGCGTCCTACCCTAAGACCATATACAGGTTTCAGGGACACTAATTTGTCTAACATAAATGTCTTTCTTCAAGGTCTTAGGAAAGAATTTCCTCAATCACAGTTTTCATTGTCAGGTTACAATAATTGGAGATGTTGGTGTTAGCACATATCCAAAGTCAGGACATCCTGATGCTTCTCCTAATTTCGTCTCAACATTATTTGGCAAGGCAGGAAAATTTTCCTTCAAAGCAAGTCATTGCTGATTTCCAAGCTGTACTCAGGTTAGCATGTTAGACAGTTACACTCATTCCTAGACAATCTCCAATTTCCCTAGGCCAATCTTTCTTTATGGTCTCCCTGTCATGTCAGGATTACCCGGGCTTGGCTGATATAAAGGTGTGATGGTCATGTCAAAATGATGAGTCGGAAGGTGGCCTTGAGCTCTCATCCTCTGTAGTAGTGTCCTGGTAGGAGAGGGTCTGTACCATCCCTCTTCAGGGTTAGGAGAGACTCTGATCTTCTGAACTTTTCTTGATGTTGAGAGCAGAGCCCAGGCTGTGGCCAGTCATTGCACATCCAGGGTCTGTACTGATAGAGGGTCAATTCCTGGTGTAGGTACAGAGATACATGCTGGAACCAAGGCTTAGGGGTAAGCGGCAGATGCCAAGGTGAATAAAGCCTAAGTCAAGTCACTATGGCAAATATTCGGGGTGGAAGGCCCACTGTAGCTAGAAATTACTGAGTTCTCATCCCTAATGGATAATAACTTCTTTAGTATCTAATATTTTCTGATTTTAGTGCTCAAAATGCAAAAGGAATGGTACCATAGGATACTATTGGGACCTAAAGGGGAAATAATAATAAACTAAACAATCCCTAACATGGTTCTATCAAAAGCATATATATATATATATATATATATATATATATATTTATCTTTATTTAAGCACCATGATTACAATCATGTTTTAGTTGGGTTTCAATCATAACAGAATAACCCCCTTCACTAGTGCAACATTCCCATCATCAATGCCTCCCCCCTCCACACTCCTGCCTGTATTCATGACAGCAATATTTAACTCTCTCATTTCTTTTTTTTTTTTTTTTTGCTTTTTGGTTTTGGGTCACACCTGGCAGCACTCAGGGTTACTCCTGGCTCTATGCTCAGAAATCTCTCCTGGCAGGCTCGGGAGACCACGTGGGCTGCCGGGATTTAAACCGCAGTCCTTCTGCATATAAGGCAAACGCCCTCCTAATGTGCTATGTCTCTAGCCCACCTCTCTCATTCTTTAACATTGTCATGCTAGTTGTTAGTGTAGTTATTTCCCTAACAACGATCACTACTCTTTGTGGTGAGCTTCAAATTGTGAGCCGGTCCTTCTGATCTTTCCAGCCCTTAACTCTATTGCCTCTGGGCCTTATTGCAGTCTTGTCTTTAATTTTTCTTAAAAACCATAGATGAGTGAGACTATTCTGTGTCTTTCTCTTCCTCTGACTAATTTTACTCAGCATAGTAGATTCCATGTACATCCATGTATAGGAAAATTTCATGACTTCATCTTTCCTGACAGCTGCATAATACTCCATTGTGTATGTGTACCACTGTCTCTTTAGCCATTTATTTAAGCACAAAAACTTAAAGGGTACTATCTATACTATCCTCTAAGAATTCCTACTAGTAAATCTAAAGTGAAGTGGGAAAGCTGTAACTACATTAAAAATCACCATAGAGAATATATGTATGTTGAAGAGATACACTTAAGTACACAAAGAAGGTATACATTTTCCCTAAGTCTTTTGAAATAGTCCGAGGGAAGGATAAATTCCACATCACAACTTTAGTCAGCAACAGAGTCTTTTGGAGTCTGAAAAAATGGCTTGCAGCTGTCACAGATCAGAAAATGATCTAGAGACGAGGTTCTTTCCACAGTGGAAACCAGTTGTGAGAAACAGTCTATGGTGAAATGAAGTGGTAGAAAATGACCACCAAGTACACCTCAGCAACAGTGGTGTGCTTGCCTTCTTATTTGAGGATGAGTCACAGTTCAATGATTGGAGTGACTGTGACAGCAGCAGCAGCCAGAGCAATGACATAGAGCAGGAGACCTCATGCAAGATGAGCCACAGGAGAAGACCATGAGCAGACCACCCGCCAATGGTGTTGCCCGTGCCCAGCTCTCCATGCAGTGGGCTGTCTGCAGCATGTCAAATGATGCTGATTCATAGTGATCATTCATCACTTCATAAGTGATCCAAGACAGCACCATAAGCACTAGTGTGGCCACTGCATTATTTTCCTGGGGAAAGAAATCGGCATATACAAGAATAAAGGGCTATATACAATATAGACAGTATATTATATATACTATATAATATATATGTTATATATATCTATGTATACAGACAGGTATTAAACAAATATAGAGGTGGCTAACACACACTCACGGATGGACTGAAGGATCGATCCATAGGAAAATTGACCCAGGTGGAATGGGTTAAAGTGCTTCAAAATAGAAAGCTGGCATGTGAGGTGTAAACGTTTTCAAGTTCCTTGGAATAATCAACATTGATGGAGGGGAACTTTGTTGAAAAAGCTTCATGGTTTAGAACATGCGTAGAACATTATTAAAACAATCATAATATTTAAGGCTAGAGTACTAAGTAATATGGTGTTGAGCACTGTATAAAAAAGTCTATGGCATTCATATGCCTTATACAAGGTTCTCTGTGAAGAGAGACATTAGAAGATACAGGCAGGTAAAATCAAAAGGAGAATTAATTTGAAATGTCTGTTAAGACATAATGAGCACTGCATTAGGAGTCCAAAGTACAATATCACTAGAATGTGAAACTAAGGCATCCAAACTATATCTCTATGAACAACGCTTAACAAAAACATTAAAAGATTATTATAAACACAATAGAATAGAAATTAAGACACTGCAACATTCTATTAATGAGCACTATAGTGGGAGTCTGCATCCTGCAGCTGTTTTTGGTTGGTAAAAATATTAGAACATTACTATTATAGACATCTCTAAAAAGCATTCAGTTTGATATTTGACAATTTTTTTTGTTTTTTTGAGTGACACCTGGCAGTACTTAAGGGTGACTCCTGGCTCTGTGCTCAGAAATCACTCCTGGCAGGCATGGCATGTCGGAATTCGAACCACTGTCTGTCTGGGATTGGCTGCATGAAAGGCAAACACCCTACTCTTATGCTATCTCTCCAACCCTGTATATCTGATAATTTTAAGTAAAAGTTTTCTAAAGGAAAGTTCAATTAGATCTGTAGTTTTTTTCAGCATCTTGCTGTCATAGACGCATTTCAAATGTATTAGGATCACAGGTGGTAGTTTCCAAACTTTTCTCCTTTTAAAAGAATCCTGCTCTGTCTTACAGTGGATGCAACAAGCCTTATTATTGTCTCTCAGTTCTTTAAAACTTTTAAGGTAACCTTGCAATATGCATTTATCTGTAAATATCAAAGGCAACAGTAAATGAGTAAAGATCTCCAATGTCTGAGATATTTGGTGGCAGATGAGGCGCTGAATTGTGGACTTAAGCTAGCCTTGGAAAAGTGTAGCATTAATAGACTCATTATACTGCTGTGTCCCTTCCAAGCTTGTTTTGCAGTTCTTTTTTTTTTTTTTTGGGTTTTTGGGCCACACCCTGTGACGCTCAGGGGTTACTCCTGGCTATGCGCTCAGAAGTCGCTCCTGGCTTGGGGGACCATATGGGATGCCGGGGGATCGAACCGCAGTCCGTCCAAGGCTAGCGCAGGCAAGGCAGGCACCTTACCTCTAGCGCCACCGCCTGGCCCCAATGTTTTGCAGTTCTTGAGTCAACAAGATGATCTCTATTTTCCTCTATATGTCTATTCTATATATCAACTTTGTTTAAGTCCTGATGAAGACCCTCTATTAGGAATAGAAGTAGTTCATGTAGATCCTGTTGACTGTCTCCTGAAAAAGGATTATCTTTCCAATGGTCATCTTAAATCTTTTGAGTTGATATACCAGTGCTGTTCTGCTCACAAGGCTTTTATAATCTTATAAAACTCTTCTGCCACATTGCCTTTATGTCCCAATGGATTTGACCTGCTAATGTCCTCCTTATATTCAGTCAAACTGGGAATATTATACAGGCATTGTAACACTGAGTTCATGTAACAAGTGTTTCATAAATTATGAAGTCTGATGAGAGCATGATCAGTTCTCTCATTTATAGAATTGAGTTTACGGAACTGGTCATTTCCATTTCCAATTGTTTCTGCCCCATTGTGTTGTAAATCTCTATTTATTCTTTAGATATAGGTTATCTAGGAGGCAGATGGATAGTTGTTCTTTCCTGATTTATCCAGCTACTCAGTGAATTTTTAAAAAGGATTTAGTCCATTAACATTGAGAGAGATTCATGAGATATAGGGCAATTTTTGTTTATGTATATGTGGAATTGAGTTGATTTTGGGAGTCTGTTTTTTGAAAGTGCCCTTTCAATAATTCTTGCATTGGTTTAGCTGTCACAAATGCTGCCAGTTCTTGTTTATCTGAAAAGTTTATTATCCCTCCCACAAGTCTAAATAATAATTTACTAGGGTAGTAGACTCTAGGCTGAAATCTTTTTTCACTCAATACTTTGAATATTTAATTCTACTCTTTCTGGCTTGTAAGATACCATATGGAAAGTCTGTTGCTGTTGTTAGTTGTTGCAACTATCAGGAATCTTTCCTCTCTTACTGCCTTAAGCCTTTGCAGTTTGAGTTTAGCATTTTGATGACTATAAGTCTTGGTATTATTTTGTTTGAGTCAATTTTGTTTGGTACTCTTTAGGCATTTTTGGGGGGGCACACCCGGTGACACTCGGGGGTTACTCCTGGCTATGTGCTCAGAAATTGCTCCTGGCTTGGGGTACCATAAGGGACACCGGGGGATCGAACCGCAATCGGTCCTAGGCTAGCGCACGCAAGGCAGATGCCTATGGCCTGTGCTTCTGCTTCGGCCCCTCTATAGGCCTCTTGAATCTATGTGGATGCCTCTTTCCAGAGATTAGGATAGGTCTTGGTAATCACTTTTTCTGTTAGCTGTTCTTCCCTTGGTAGAACTTAACAAGAAAAAAATCCCACTTCATCAAAATTTTGGGAGAATAGCTGAATAGAAGTTTCCTCATACAAAAAGTACAAATGGCCAAAGTTATGAAAAAATGCTTCATATCACTAATCATCAAGGAAATGAAAATAAAAAGCAATGAGATATATGATTTAGAGAGACTATTACACATCAAAAAGAACAAGATAACTGGTACCTGTACAGATGCATGAAGAAAAGCAATCTTATAGTTGGTGGGAATCTCCACTGGATCAGCAGCTCTGGAAATTAATATGAAAATCAGTTTAAAAACTAGAAACTGAGTGTCTGTAAGATCTATCAATAATGCACCTGGGAATATACCTAAGGCCCGAATAGCACAAACCAAAAATGGCACCTGCACACCTATATTCATTTCAGTACTCTTCAAAATAGCCAAAATCTGAAAACAACTCAAGTGCCTAAGAACTGAGGTAGATAAAGAAACTATGGTACATCTATACCCTGGAATACTATATAGATGTTAGGAAAAATGAAGTCGTGACATTTTCTTATACATATATGGACATGGAGAATATAATGTTGAGTGAAATATGTCAGAGAGAACCAGGCATGTAATAATCACACTCATTGTGGAATATATATATATATATAATGCCTTCTGCATGCCTGTATTCATTGCAGCACTATTTACAATAGTCAGAATCTGGAAACAACCCAGATGCCCGACGACAGATGAGTGGCTAAAGAAACTGTGATGCATATAAACAATCAAATACTATGCATCCATTAGGAAAAATGAAATAATTAAATTTTCCTATACATAGATGTGCAAGATATCTTCGCTGTTATCTTGGCTGGATATTTGTGAATCCAAGAACAGTCCCCAGAATGAGAAATTACTTCCCATCCCCTTGTCCCCTTTCGGGGGAAGACCTTGGAAATATTTATCCGCAGCAAATAATAATCCACACAGACCAGAACGATAGGGTTTAAAAGATCGGGCAAGGAGAGCCAAAGAATCCTCCTGCAGCCAGCAGCTTTTCACAGAAGGACCCCTAACTCCTGTCCCTCCAGCTATTTATTCTCAACTCCACAGCGCCCCACCTGGAAGGGTTAGGTGGGGCAAAAGTCACAGAACAATCCTAAGGAGACACTTTTATATACAATTCCAAGAATCATCTTATGGAAACTTTTTCATATGCTACATAGATGGACATGGAAACTATTATGCTGAGTGAAATAAGTTAGAGGAAGAGAGAGATAGACACAGAATAGTCTCACTCATCTGTGGGATTTAAGAAAAATAAAAGGCAGCTAGTTAATAATACCCAGAGACAATAGAGATGAGGGATGGAAGGACTGACCTTCAATATGAAGCTTACCACAAAGAGTGATGAGTGCAGTTAGAGAAATAACTACACTAAGAACTATCATGACAATGGTAGTGAGTGAGAGAAATAGAATGCCTTTCTCAAATACAGGCAGGAGTGGGGAAGGAGAGAGATGAGGGGCATTTGTGGTGGGAAGATTGCACTGGTGAAGGGGTATGATGGTTATGACTGGAACCCAACTACAAACATGTTTGTAATCATGGTGCTTAAATAAGTATATTAGTAAAAATGATGACACAGGTACTCAGCAAAGTTAGCAAAGCACAAGAAAGTATAAGAGTAAAAATTATAATACGATGATAATTATAAATGAAAGAAATGAAGACCGGGTCGGGTGGGGAGGAGGGAGACTTGGGACATTGGTGATGGGAATGTTGCACTGGTGATGGGTGGTGTTCTTTACATGACTGAAACCCAAACACAATCATGTATGTAATCAAGGTGTTTAAATAAAAATAAATAAATAAATAAATTAAAAAAATAAAAAAAAATAAAAATCTGGGGGCCGGAGAGATAGCATGGAGGCAATGCATTTGCCTTGCATGCAGAAGGTTGGTGGTTCGAATCCCGGCATCCCATATGGTCCAAAAAAAAAAAAAAAAAAGAAATGAAGACCATGAAAAAAGTCAGTTGAAGATCTAAACAGCAGATTAACAGCAGCTGATTTCCAATGCTTTCCAAGATAAGGGGAAAAACAGAAATAAACAGAAGAAAATTGTCTCAAAAGAAATGAACAGCATACTAGGGAACTATGGAATGACTTCAAGAGGAGTATTATAAGAATCATCAGAGTCCCTGAGGATCAGGAAGGTAAGTGTGTAGAAACAATTATTAAACAAGTAATTGATAAGAATTTCCTTTGACATTGATAAGAATTTCAATTATTAAACAATTATTATATAATGTTTATATAATATAATGATATAATATAATACATATTTATATAAAATTTAAATATATAATTTAATAATTAAACAATTATTAAACAAGTCATTGATAAGAATTTTCTTTGAAATTGATAAGAATTTCAATCGACTCTGAAAGCAACTTTAGTGGAGAGCTCTACTTCAGGTTTCACTCCTAGTGGAGGAGACGCTTCATTTTCCATGATTGCCGGTAGAAAATCAACAGAAGATGCTTCCTCATCTAACTGTGTGACTGATATTTCCCACCTTGTAGGAAAGAAGCAGAAACCAGAGGAAGAAATTCCCCAGAAAAATCATGCAAAGAAAGCCAAACAAGAGCCAGAGGTGAATGGAGGCAGTGCAGATGCTGTTTCTAGTGGAAATGAAGTTTTAGGAAACATGCAGAAAGAGATTGAAATCAGGCTGAAAGTCAGCCGGCAGTGGAGGGGAAAAGGGAGGCCAGAACTACAGTTGAAAGTATTGCATGTTAAGAAAGAGGACTTAACAGCCTCCTAGTGAGGGAAAATGTTGTTGTATATAATGCATTTTTTCACTTTGGGGGGATTTTTGTTGTATGACTTCAATAAGGTTAAAAAAAAAGAATTTCCTGAGTCTAAGAAATACATGCACTAAGATAAAAAAGACCTGAAATATGCAGCAATAATAGGCTCAAATAGGAAAATTCCAAGACATACTGTATCCCAAATGACAAAATCCAAAGATAGAGATAGAATACTAAAAGTATTAAGATCAAAAAGGGATTTATACACAAAGGAAACCCTATACCTTCACAGCAGATCTATCAAATGAGACGCTATAAGCCAGAAGAAAAAAAAAAAGAACCCTCAACTTAATGAACACCTCACAGGCTATTACTCTGTTTATGCAGTGATGGCTAACCTTTTTGAGCCCGAGTGCCCAAACTGCCACATGAAACCAAAGAATGCCTGGTCCTCCCAATGGCCAGTTCGGCTCTGTTGCCAGGTGAGCTGCAAAGCAGACACCGGCACAATGCCTCCCGATGCGCCATGCCGCATATCTTAATTGCGAACCTTCCCGCGTGCCAGCTTGCACAAGGCCTTTGCGTGACACAGCTGGCACGCGTGCCATAGGTTCGCCATTGCTGATAGAGTATCTTTCAGATTTCAAAAATGATGCAGAGCTTCCAAGGAAAGGCAAGCACTTAGGGAATTCATAGCCTTGAAAAAATTTTACAAGAAGCATCAAATAACTTTATTTAAATAACAGGACAAGCTTCTCAGCATGTTACATTGAGTATGGCACTTATTCATAGTGCTTATGTTTGCCTTCTATTAGATTAAGGAAGATATGTTGACAAATGCAGTCACCATGCTTGAAAAGGGCCAACTCCATAGATTCACTCTTTTCTTGAACGAGATGTAAACCGAGCCATGAAAGATTATGAATACACTGGCCCAAGCAGCAGAAAGCTGACCATCTTGGGAGAAAAGGGTGGACCAAGCCCCCACCTAGTCAAAGCCACGCTTGCTGCCTCCATCACCCAGAATTACCATTTTGCCTCATTATTGATGTTTGACAATCCCCTGTGGGGACTCTGATCTAAGCACACTTCAGGTATTCTGATTGCTGGGCTGATATAAGAGATATTTTTTGGAGTACTTGAGTGTAGACACCCTCCCCATATATCCCTTCTTCCATGAAAGACTGGCAGGTGTAACCAGGTCCACAAACATATTCGCCATGTTCAAACTGGGCCTTCCAGGAGGCCCTGCTGCTGAGCATATGCCCCTAAAATTTGTATTATCATAGCTTTGAATTTCTGGACAATTTAATTTGTTTGATACTACCACCCCTAAAGGAACATCTCAATTTAACAAACTGGACATATAACAACAAGAGCTTACTAAACCTTCTGCCATTGTATTAATGACTTCAATGGTGAAACAATAATTTTCAAATACGAGCTTGCTATGTATCTTTATTCTTTCTATTTTCCCATCTCTTCCTTTTTTACAGACCAAAATAGAATTTATTTTTATTATTTGGGATAATAATTTATTTAAGCACCATGGTTACAAAAATGTTCATGTTGGATTTCAGTCATCAAATGTATACCACCTTTCACCAGTGCTTTTGCATTTGGGCATTTGATTGAAGAGTTGTCATATGAATCTTTCCCTCAGCAGGTCCTAGAGCCTGCTTTGTAGGCAGAACATCGTGTGGCAACACATCCTATACATTCTACAATAAGAAGAGTGTTAGGGTTGAAGAGATAGCATTTTGCAGACAGCCTACCCTGGCTGGATTCCTGGCACAAAATAGGGCCCACTAAACACCACCAGAAATGATCCCTGAGTGAAGTTGTGGTTGGACCAAGAACCAAGAAATGAGAGATGGTAACACTATCAAACAGCTTTCTTTTCTATTTTTGGAGGAAGGAGGGACACACCCAGCACTGTCCAGGGTTTACTCCTAGATCATCACTTCCAGAGATTACTCCTTGCAGGGCTGTGAGGACTTACATACTTAAAGCTGCACCTGTTTGGGGGTGTACCCTACATAAATCAGATGGACTATTATTATCATCATCATTCCCATGATTATTGTTAGGGATAATCTAAGCCTGTTGAGAAAAGCACCTTGCGTTGGAGTTGGCAAATCCCCGAGTCACAGAGTTTTAGAAAGATTAATGAAATAATTTCATTTGTATAAAATATTAGAATAATTTGTACAGTGAGAAAATAGTTCAGATGGTTGTAGAGAAACTATAATCTACTTAACATAAACTTACTCGATAACTACTTAAGATTGTTAACCCCCCCCCCAAAAAAAAGAGAGATAGCATGGAGGTAAAGCGTTTGCCTTTCATGCAGAAGGTCATTGGTTTGAATCCCGGCGACCCATATGGTCCCCCGAGCCTGCCAGGAGCGATTTCTGAGTGTAGAGACAGGAGTAGCCCCTGAGCGATGCCGGGTGTGACCCCAAAACCAAAAAAAAACTGATTGTTAAACCCCTAAAATACATGTTTTGTGTTAATGCACTTGTGTATGCCGAATGAAGAAACTCAAATATGTGTTTTGATTTGTTTATTTTTTTGTTTGTTTGGGACACACCAAGCTGCACTCAGGGTAGCAGGCTCAGGATATAATATGGGGTGGTTCTAGGTATCAAACCAGGTATACAAGGTAAGCACTTTACCCTTGGTACTATCTCTCTGAGCCCATGAACTCAATTCTCTGTTGATGTGGGATGAAACTCTAATCACATACACTAAGGCCATAGGTACAGATATAAGAGAATATATGATATAAAATACAATATATAAGATATATAAGAGAATTTTTGGTGATGGTAAGTTGAAGTAACTTTGGTGATAAAGGTCAATATTATTGTAAAGATATGACTTAAACTTTAATAATAAAAACCACTTTTTATGAACACAGGTTTCTGATAACTTGGATAAAAAGCCTACAGTGCTGAGGCCGGAGCGGTGGCACTGCCTTGCAAGCGCTAGCTTAAGATGGACTGTGGTTCGACACCCCCCCCCTGCATCCCATATGGTCCCCCCAAGCCAGGAGTGATTTCTGAGGGCATAGGAAGGGGTAACCCGTAACCGTCAATGGGTGTAGCCCCAAAACAAAAACCCTAGAGTGCTAATGATGGTTATATGCTAAGTCTGTGTTTAAAATGATAGACTTTGAACTGTCATCCAAAGTAATATCAAGTTTTTATCTTCCAAGCATTGAATGAGACTTTGTTTCTCTTAGTCCTTGTCATTACTTGGTATTAATAAATTTTAATTTAGTAATTCTAATAAGCACACTGAGATATCTCATTGTTTTAATTTTCATGGCCCTAATTTTGTATGATAGTGTGTATGTACTTCTTCATATTTTAATGCCATTTTATATATCTTGTTTGTTCAGGACTGGGCCTGCAGGTCCCTGATCACATGTTATATATATGCATATATATGCATATATATATATATGACTCTGGGTTTGATTCCCCAGAACAAAAAAAGTGCAAGAGAAAGGTACAGGAATAGAGACTATTAAGATCTTTGGACATTGTATAACTTAAAATCAGTCATGAACAATTTTGTAACTGTGTATCTTCATAGTTATTTAATAAACATTTATTAAAATTAAAATATAAAAAAGAAAAAATTGTCCATTTTTGTTAATACCTGATTTTTAAAATAAATTTTATGCTCACATCAAATTGAAAGCAAGATGGAGTCATTTGCTAAATAAACCTACACTCCCACATTATCACCCTCACCTGCAGAATATTATATTTGTTACGACTAAGCCTACATTGAGGTTTCATTGCCATGGAAAATTCATAGGTAGACATTAGGATTCATTCTTGGCATTGTATATTGCATGAATTTGGATGTGGAATGACATATTGCCACCATTATAGTTAGTATACAGAGCTCCACTATTCCTCCATCCCTACAGTACATTTTTATATCCTTATTTTCAAATTAGTTAAAACATCTGGGCCCGGAGATATAGCACAGTGGTGTTTGCCTTGCAAGCAGCTGATCCAGGACCTAAGGTGGTTGGTTCGAATCCCGGTATCCCATATGGTCCCCCGTGCCTGCCAGGAGCTATTCTTGAGCAGACAGCCAGGAGTGACCCCTGAGCACCGCTGGGTGTGGCCCAAACAAAAAAAATCTTATTATTTCTATTAGGATTTAAAAAAGTTGACCAGTTTGGTATTGAAAGTGATATTACTCATTTTAGATATACTTTCTAGTGGGGCTGGAACGGTGGCACAAGCAGTAAGAGTATGCCTAGGACGGACCGTGGTTTGATTCCCCAGTGTCTGAGCACATAGACAAGAGTAAGCCCTGAGTGTCACTGGCTGTGGCCCAAAAACAAACAAAAAATTTTCTAGTCTTTAGTATTTTCTAGCTTCTTTTCTCTGTGACAAAAGCAAAAAAAAAAAAGCACGCAATTTTAGTGCTTATAGTCCAGCATATTGTCTGTTGTTCTGTGTGCAGAAAGATGTACTTTCAGGGTCCAGATATATAGCACAGAACTAAAGTACATACCTCAGTTCCATCTGAAGTAGTACAAAACAAAATATATATTCAGTAGTTGTTGCACGTGGTCATCTGTATATATTAATTAGGTAAAACTATTAATATAGTTATTCAACTCTTTTATGTATTTTTTGCTTTATTTTGTCTATCACTTAGTGGGAGATAAGTGTTAACGTTTCTAATCATTAGTGTGAATATATTTCTTGAACATTTATCTTTTTTTGCATTTAGTATTCCAAGTATTATGTTCATATACATCAAACATTAAAATAATTTGGTTTTTGGTATATTGTCTCTATTATTACAAAATACCTCAACCTATAGCAAAGATTGCTACCTTAAGTCAATATATCAATATAGCAATATCAGTTTTGCATTTGTCAGTATAAGTAGCATGGGTTTATATTTTGAACTATTTTAATAATCTAGTCATTTCATTTATGTGCTTGGTACATTTAACAGTTATTGATATATTTGAGTTTATCTCTACTATAAAAATATTTGCTTTCTATCAGTTCTGCTGGTTTTGAACCTTTTCTTTATTACTGATGTTATATTTAGACATCTGTATCATTCCTATTTCTGATGTTTGTTTTATATATATATACATATCTATATTTATATATACGATGTTCTTGGCCCACACACTGGTTATCAGGGCATACACCTGGCTTTTATACATAAATCCTTTCTGGCAGTTTTGGGAACTATATCGGATCATAGGGATCAAACCCTGGCCAGTCACATGAAAGGCAAGTTCATGACCCCTGAATTATCTTATTATAAATATATAATTTATATCTAATTTAATATAAATATAATTTATATGATTATATTATTTTATTACTTTTGGGGAGGGGGACACATCTGGTTGTATTCAGGAATTACTCCTGATTCTGAGCACAGGAAACACTCCTAACAGTTCTTTGAAGACCTTATGGAATTCTTGGGATAGAATCCATACAGGCAAGCGTACCTGTTGCATTATTACTACATTCCCTGTTTCATTAGTCTTTAAAAATAATTATTCTAAGGCCAGAGAAAGGTAAGGTACTTGTTTTGCATGTGGTTGACTCCTGTTTGTTTCTTAAGTAGTTATTCTAAACATGTCTCTTTGAATTGTTAAATTATAATAAAAATTAGGAAATTTATATTAATTCCAATGATTTTTATTACTCAATTGCTATTGCCTATTTTAATAAAACAAAGTATTCTACATAAATACCTGTTTTTGATTTATGTAATCAAAGGACATTTAGATCAACCCACACATTTAAACATGCCATTATAGTTTTTATATTGTATATTTAAAGAGCATTAATATTTCCTTTGGCTACTTGGTGATGGATTTTTTTGGTTTGTCATCACCTGATGATATCTATTTTACATTTATTTAAAGTTTATATTGATAGGTATTTTATTCAGCATTTTGAAGATAGTGTTTCATTATCTTCACATTATCTTCATGTTAGAGAAGTCAATGCCAATTTAATTGCTACTGCTTATAAAGTATACATTTTTCTATCTACTTTTTTCAAGATGCTTTTTCGTTGAATTTAAAGAGTTTTTTTTAACAACCAGACATCCTTTTTCTTGTATTTATTCTGGTTTGAACTATATAGAATTAAAAAAAATCCATTCTTGATGATTGTCATATGTTGATTATAAGTGTCCTTCAGTGATTCATGCCATAATATAATCCCTCTATAGTTTGTGAGATATTGGGAATATGACAAAATTTCACGTGCATGATTGGGTTGTGTATAAGGCAAAGTTGATTTAAGAAAGAGAAGAATTTGGGTTGAGTTGGGTTAACCGAATCAAGCAATCTCTAATGGACATGCAATATTTCTGGTGAAAGAGACTAGACACAAGAAAATAACTGCTAGCTAACACTCAGCAATAAAGTGACTACTTTAGTTCTACCTGAATGCAGGCAACAGTCTAAATTATATTAGATGTGTATTTATAACTATGGGTTCCTGAAAGAAATGTAGCCTGTAACACCATGATTTTGATCTTTAATACACTGAACAGAAAGCCTAGTAATTTTACACCTAGTTTTCTGACCCACAGAATGGTGAGTTAATAAATGACACAAATTTAAGCCAGTAAATGTGTGGTAATTTGATCTGTTGTAATAGAAAAATAATGCTTTTTGTTTCTTTTGAAAAAATTGTGTTTATCTCTTTAAATTTTGTTTCTGTCTTTTCTTCTTTCCTTTTAGCACTTTTATTACAAATACAGGAGGCCTTAGGTGCCAAGCAGTGTAATAAGTGCTAGACATATATCAATAAACAAAACATTTCGTTCTAATCAAGCACCTTTTAATGGCATCTTGATTTTTCCTACACCTAAAGCAGATCCCCCCACAGTGTCCTTTTCAATATTATCTAATTTCAATACTATCTAATTAGTAGTATAATACAATCTATTTGAACTCTGTTCTGCAAAATAGTTTCCTCCTTTTAGAAATGTCTTCCTTTGAAAAAATGCCCATCCTCATTATTATTAGGTAAATTCAAATCATGACAACAATGAGATATCATCTTACACCAATAAGAATGACACATATCAAAAATACTGGTAACAATCTGTGTTGGCAGGGATGTGGTGAGAAAGGAACGCTCAAACCCACAGAATTTTCAGAATGTTGCCTGGTCCAACACCTATAGAACACAATATGGAGAGGTCTCAGTAAACTCAGAATTGAGCTGCTGTACGACCCAACAATCCAACTTTGGGTATCTATCCTCAGGGCAAAAATCATTCATCCAGAAGGACATATGCACACAGCTATTAATTGTAGCACTCAGTACAATAGCTAAGACCTGGAATAAACCTAAATGTCAAAAAACAGATGAGTGAATCATGAAGAAGTGGTACATATATACAATGGAATACTACATGGCTGTAAAAAATGATGAAATCATGCAATTTGCTGAAACATGATGGAACTGGAAGATATGTTAAATGAAGTAAGCCATAAGAAGGATAAATTTACATAATGATATCACTTATATGTGGTATTTAGAATAACTGTTTGAAGAAATAAATGGTCTAAATGGGAGTTGTCTCTAACACCCTTGGCCTAAGAGTATAGTAAGGAGAAGTAAAGAAACTAAGTGGAAGAGAATAAACACAAATATGAAAGGATGAGGGCCAGGAGCCAAGCGGTTTCAGGTGCATTGGTGTTGTATTAAATAATTAAGGATGGGGCTGGATGGCGATGGATGGAGGCCTTTGTGCTTAGGCCCCAGCCACGTGGCTTCATCCCCATCCAGCTGGCGGATTCCAGGCCCAGGTAATCGGCGTAATCAAGACTCACTCACAGGCAGGCTTCAGGAAGAATCATCTTTATTTAGGCCCTAGCCACCACATGTGTGTGGCCTATTCATAACCTTTCAAGCACAGCAAATATTTTGCTAGCCCTACATCTTATCTCCTGTTAGCCATCTTCCCTTTGGGCTCCATGCTGGTCCAAAACCGGAACACAGAAACCCAGAAGCCAGAGCGCACAGCAGCGCAGAAAGGGCAAAGAGCCAAAAGGGCAAAAAGCCAAAAGCCCAAAAAAGCCAAAAGGGCAAAAAGCCAAAAGGCCAAAAGGGGCCGAATTCCCTTGGTCCAAGCCTTATATAACATTTCCCAGACCCCTCCCAGGAATGGGAGGGTCTAGCAGGTAAGGTTACACCTACTATCCGGTTCCCAAGACCCCTCCCAGAAATGGGTGGGTCTAGGGTCTTAAATAGGTACACCCACATTTCCTCCTTTTCTTAATATTTTTTTTTTTTTTTTTGGTTTTTGGGCCACACCCGGTGACGCTCAGGGTTACTCCTGGCTATGCGCTCAGAAGTCGCTCCTGGCTTGGGGGACCATATGGGACGCCGGGGGATCGAACCGCGGTCCGTCTCCTAGGCTAGCGCAGGTAAGGCAGGCACCTTACCTCGAGCGCCACCGCCCGGCCCCTTTTCTTAATATTTTTATGCACCAACGTAATAGAGTGAAAATTAATATACCAGCCCTTTTCAAAAACATATTTTTGCAAAATATACTTTACACCTGTAACCTAAAATTCTATTAATGCTTTTTTACCAAGCATTATTCCGGAACTTTTATGTTCCTATACTTTTAAACTATATTGGGGGAACTTCATTGTTCCTATACCTTTTCTACACACAAGTACTGCAGCATACATGCATAACATACATTTTAAAAACAGGCTAAGTACATTAAAATACACAGTAAAACATTTTGCAATTGAAAATATTAACTTTGAAAGACAACAAAACACATTTAAATCATAAAGAAAATGACTAATACAAAGATGCAGGTGGTTAGAAATTAGATGTTAAACTGTATTACCTCCCTTTTTAATTTTTTAACCACTAACTAATTAAAACTTATCCCATTACCAACTATGAGTGAAATATATGACTATTTGCTTAGTTCCTATACTTAAAATGATTAATTTGTTCCACGCTGATCTCACCACGTGGCTTCTGTAAACTTTTAAAGTTCAGATGCTGGTTTGTTCCACGCTGATCTCACCACGTGGCTTTCTTTTATAGTTTCAGGCCCCGTAGACGGTTCTGTAGACCATGAGGTTGCAGGTTTTCAGGCTTGCCGCGGAGCAAAGCTGAGCTGAGGCGTTTTTGCTTCTGGGCTGATAACCTTTCGCTGCTTTTCCCCTCAGGGCAGCACTTAGCAAGCCAGTTTTCGGCCACAGCTTTTTTGCAGAGGGCTTTTGGATGTTTAAAGTTCAAAGTTATTTAAACTAAAAGTTCAGTTCGAAATTTCCAAAGCCGAAATTTAAATTCAAGCTGAAGGTTGTTATCAGAAAATCAGTTCACTTTAAATACAGTCTTTTTTTTTTTTCCGTTTCCAATTTAAGCTTTTAATTAGTTTTTCTACAGGCCGAGGTTTTTGTTTTTTGTAACAAAGTTTTATTTCTGGGCCTGAGCCTGGGCTGGAGGTGATGCAAGCTTCCACCTCTCTTGTTTTATTTGCCCTTCTTTCCCTAGAAGGGGTTACGGCCATATTTGAACATGGCTTCACGTGGCCAAACCCTTTGGGCTGACTGCATTTGAAAAGAGCCAAAATGAAACAGAAGAGCAGAAATCTTACCATTTTTGCTGTTTTGTTGGGTTCAGGATTCTGGTCCCTGTTCGGGCGCCAGATGTTGCATTAAATAGTTAACGATGGTGCTGGATGGCGGTGGATTTCTCTCCATGCCATTCCAGTCCACGTGGCTCTGCAACCTTTATGCAGTCGGTGAGTCCCAGGCCCAGGTGAAATCACTCACTCACAGTCAGGCGTCAGGAAGCAACTTTATTCAAGCCCTAGCCACCACATGTGTGTGGCCTATTCATAACCTTTCAAGCACAGCCATATTTTGCTAGCCCTGCATCTTATTTCCTGTTAGCCATCTTCCCTTTGGGCTCCATGCTGGTCAAAGACCAGAACACAGAAACCCAGAAGCCAGAGCGCACAGCAGCGCAAAAAGGGCAAAAAGCCAAAAGGGCAAAAAGCCAAAAGGCCAAAAGGGGCCGAATTCCCTTGGTCCAAGCCTTATATAACATTTCCCAGACCCCTCCCAGGAATGGGAGGGTCTAGCAGGTAAGGTTACACCTACTATCCGATTCCCAAGACCCCTCCCAGAAATGGGTGGGTCTAGGGTCTTAAATAGGTACACCCACACATTGGTAGTGCTAAAAATTGACAGAACTAAATATCCAAACCAAAGGATACAACCAACAGTGGAATCAAGAGACCCAAACTTTATTTTTTTGATTTGGGGATACACCCGTTGAAACTCAGGGCCTACTCCTGGCTAGGTGTTAAGAAATAGCTCCTGGCTTGGCGGGACCATATGGAATGCCTGGAGATAGACTGTGGTTCATCCTAGGCTAGCGCTTGCAAGGCAGACACCTTACCTCTAGCGCCACTGCTCTGGCCCCAAGAGACCCAAAGTTTAACCATCCAAACTTAAAACAGGCCTGTTATACTGGAAGCCTGGGGGACAGGGGGGTTGTATGGAATGTTCTTGGGGAACATTGGTGAAGGAAGGTGAATACTGATGGTGGTATTGGCCCTCATTCATTGTATATCTGAAACCCAACTAAGAAGGACTTTCTAAATCACAATGGTTTCAATAAAATAAAATTAATAAAATTCAATAAAATAAAATTAAATAAAAATATCTTCCTGATTGAAAATTATCAAATGCATATCCTCAAACATAATCTAATATATATATTTATTATATATATATATATATATATATATATACTTTTAACCAAATTTGTCCAGCCTCACTACTACTTATCACTCAAATATTTCAATGGCTAGCTTTTTGGTCTATCCATATACACACATGTTCTCCTTTAAAGCTATTGTTTACATTGTATAAACATCGAAGGAAAATGGATTTGTCAGTATTCCTTTCCATTAAGTTAGATCCCTTGATCCCAAATATAAGGAAGGTTCAACTTCCTTATTTTATGCAATTCATTCTGCTATCTGCTTACAAGCAACTTCTCAGCAGAACTTCTTGCTTTGTACATATATATGTATTGTTATGTTTTATTGTTTATATTGTAGCATACCTGTTACACTCTTTTGACTCTAAGAATTATATCTTTTTCTTTTTCTTTTTTTTTTTGGCCACACCCGGTGCTGCTCAGGGGTTACTCCTGGCTCTGTGCTCAGAAATAGCTCCTGGCTTGGGGGACAGTATGGGATGCTGGGGATCAAGCCCATGTTTGCTCTGGGTCAGCCATATGCAAGGCAAACACCCTACCACTGTGCGATCTCTCCAGGCCAGAATTACATCTTAATGCTATTTGCTACCTCAAATTGGAAGCACGTTTTACTGCCTTTTACTTATCTTTCAAAAATAAGAGATGCTATTTCATATATGAATTCTTAACTTGGGTCAGGATGATGACTCAAAGAAGGGCTAGAGGACATTCCTTGCATTTGTGACACAGAGGTTTGATTCCCAGTCCCATCTGGTCTCCCAAGGATCCCCTTGGAACAGTTCCCCAATTTATTACCAGCAGGCCTGATACCATAACAAAGCAAAAATATTTCTTCCCTAAACTTCCAGAATGAACTAATAACACTATGTGATTGCACATGACTATCTCTACTAATATCTATCTTTGTGCTCTTTAGGGTGGAGGTTTGGGTTACATCCAGAAGCCCTCTGGGGTTATTTCCATATGTGATCTCAGAGGTCACTTCTGTTAGTGCTTGGAGGACTATTTGGTACTGAAGGTCAGCTTTATGTGAGGCAAACACCTTAATCTTCATACTGTACCTCCAGAACTATCTTTATTTTTAATACATTGCATTAAAATGATGTCTTAATAGCTCTCCAGTTCAGTATTTTGGATACTCTATAGAAAGATTTTTCTCACTCAGTTTTGTTCGTAATATTTAGTATGATCCCTAGTACTTTGTAGAATTCCATAAATGTTTGTGGGAGTTGGATAGAATTTAATTTTTTTCAGCTTCATGCCCTCTGCTCTAAAACTGTAAGCAACACAAATATTGAGTAGCCAAAGGAAGAAATTTCCAGAGACAATGAAAAACTCTCCCTTTATTGAGTGTGGGTACTCACTCTCCCCATCTTCTCATACTTCCTGAGGATCTGGTGGAAGAAAGCACACTCACAAATGCAGCTGTCATGCCTGAACCTGGCCAGCTCCATAGACTGTTCTTGAAAGAGATGTAAACCAAACCATGAAAATATATGGGAACACTGACCATGCAGCTGAAACCTGGCAGTCTTGGGAGGACAGGGTAGGCCAAGTCCTTGCCCTGCTGAAGCCATGCCTGCTGCATCTATCACCCGCAATCACTGCTATGCCAGCAGTCTTGCTTCACCAATTTATCTTCATCTCCTGCAGAGACACTAATCTGACCAAAACTCCAGGCATGTCAGTATTTGGGTTGATATTACTAGGACTTTTTCCAGAATGAGTACAGGCACCCTACCCCGACCTTCTCATACTTCTGGAAGACCAGGAAGCCAAAAACACACCCCATAAAAGTTGCAGTATCAGCAATAGTGATTAAATTCTTAGGCCACATGCCGCAAGACAATTCCATTTTGTTTTACTGTCATCCTGTAGGAATACACCCATTTAGACACCAATGTATATCTGAAAGCACCTAATTCTCAGAAAAGAATGAAATAACAGAACTGTCAATTAGCACCAAGATATTACTAAACCTTCTTGAAATAACTTAATGACCTCACTAATAATAATTTTCACAAATTTGCTTGTCTCTGTACTTTTTTCTCTTAATTTTCCTTTTTCTTCTTTTTTTAAACTTTATTTTTATTTTTTGTATGATTAGTTTTTTGGCCACACTCAGCAGCACTCAGGTGTTACTCATGGCTCTGCACTTAGAAATTGCCCCTGGCAGGCTGGGGGACCATATGGGATGCCAGGAATCAAACCGGGTCCCTCCCAGGTCTGCCCCATGCAAGGCAAACGCCCCACCACTGTGCAATCTCTTCGGCCCTATTTTTTCCTTTCTTAATAATTTTCTCCCACTTACTGTAAACAAGTGTATTATGATCAACTATGTTAACTGTGATACATGCTCTTTAAATAAATTAAATTAAAATTTTAATAACCTCTTCCTTTACCTATGATGTGTTAATTAGAACTCTAATATAACTTAATCAACGGATATATAATTATATTATTTATATAACCCATATCTATGGACTCACAATTATTGGGATTGACAAGACTTGCTATTATTATTAAATTTTTGGTTTTGGGTCACACCCGGCAGTGCTCAGGGGTTACTCCTGGATCTATGTTCAGAAATCGACCCTGGCAGGCTTGGGGGACCAGATGGAACACCGGGATTCAAACCACCATCCTTCTGCATGCAAGGAAAACCCTCTACCTCCATGCTATCTCTTGGGCCCCATGACTTGCTATATTTTTGCTGAAATTTAATTCATTTAATGTTGTCATATTTCCATAGTCTACCTCTAATATTTTATTAGAAATTAAAATTAGATTTTTGTGAAATATCTTCATTTATTGATTATTTTCTAATACTTATTGACTTGGAAATCTATTTTAGAGTGTTAACTGAGAAGGTATTTATTTTATTTCACTATGATTGAAGACTAATATTTCCTTTTCTCTTTTAAAAGTGACAATATATTTGCATAACCTGGTCTTTGAAGGCACTCAAGGCTTATTTCAGGCTCTGCACTCAGGGATCGCTCCTGGTGGGTTCAGGGGACCATATGAGTTGCCATAGATTGAACTCAGGTTTGGTGTATGCAAAGCAAGTGCCCTCCCTCTGTGCTAACTTTCCAGCCATATAAATCCAGTTTTAAAGCATCTTTACTTAAATTCTTTGATCAGTGAGAGTAGTTTAATGATATCAATTGTTATAACTTATTCATGCCAGGACATATATACTTTTTGGTGAACATAGTTAAAATATCATTCTTATTGTCTTAATAAGTAATTTTATACAAGCGTGAGGTAACGTTGGGTCTTATCCTTCTAAACACATATTCATTAGGCATATGCCACCTGTTGTTTTTACCTTTCTTTACCACCTTATATATATATATATATATATATCATCCCTTTAAAAAAAGGGAAGTATGAATTCACTCTAAAACTTCATATGCAGTTCCATGATTTCCCTCATTTCTCCTTAATAGAATGATTTGCTGTTTCATAGTCAAAATTATGTTTTGAGAGCTTCCCAATCTTAGAGCCTAAAGTCATTTTAATGTAAATTATGGTCCAACAAGTATCAATCACAATAACAGAAACTTTTGGAAAATAGCCATAGCTAGAAATTCTAGTCAGAGTAGGCAATTACATAATAGGTCAATCTGAATCTTTTCATGGTTATTACTAAGGAAGAAGCATTGCCTCCTGAAAGGCTTAAAGCCAAGAGTCCATTTAGCTCCTGTCAATTTTCCCTTCCAAATGTCTCTCAGATTTGTCCTTCTCTTTCCATTCCTATTGATGCCTTCATCACCTCATACCTGGATTACTGCCATAAACTAGATGGTTTCCTTGCTTCCAGTCCATCTAGATTCCAATTCATTTTCCATAGTATTGCCAGATTAATCTTCTTAAAACTTTTTCATCATGTCACTTTCTTGTTGAGACCTAGATCAAATGTCACCTTCTTTGCAATGGCTTCCCAAACCTCCTAGGCAGAGTTAGTGAATAACCACACAGTGTCTTCACAGTTCTCAATGCATACCCTTACTAATGTATTTATATTATGAATAATAATCACCTCCTTAAATATTTTCTTTCCCCATTTACTATGAGCTTCTTGAATGCCACAAAAAGTATTGAATCATCCCTTCACAATAACACACAAAGATTTAAAAATTTCCTCCACATATTCCGCCTAAGGCCTCAAGACCTTCATAAAATATTCGGTCCTCTTTCTGAAGTTTTTCTTCTCATTTTCCTTTTTATTTGTCAGACACCCACTTATATATAAGTCAATTAAAGCAACTCTCCTTGAAATTATTAATAACTAATAAATTAATTCAATAAATATTTTATGTTAACTTTGTGCCAGACACTATTTGGGGCACGTGGAATATATTATCAAAAAGATAGACAAGCTCTGTACTTCTTTTTTTCCTTCTTCTCTTCCTCTTTATTTTTATTCTTTTTTAAAATTTTTTGTTTTTAGTTTCTTTAGAAACAGCGAATGAGTGATAATATTTAGATACTCTAATTTAACAAACAAAATGAGCATGAAACTGTTTTGTACCAGTGTAGGGTTTTTAAAAAATATATCTTTATTTAAGCACCATGATTACAAACATGTTTGCAGTTGGGTTTTAGTCATAACTATTCTCCTCTCACTTATCTGAAAATAAATGTATTATGGTCAATGATGTCAACTATGTAATACATATTATTTAAATAAAGTAAATAAAAAGAGACAAAATTTTTTTGTGAAGTGGATGGAGTGATAGTATGGCAGATAAGGCACTTGCCTTGCATACAGCTGACCCGAGATTGATCCCAGCATCTCATATGGTCCCCTGAGTACTGCTAAGAGAATCCCTGAGTACAAATCCAGGAGTAACCACTAAACATCACTGGATATGGCTCCCAAGTTATCCTGTGTTTATGGACTTATTTTTTTGGGGAAGAAGTAAGCAATTAAATATAAAAGTCATTTTAAAAGATTATTGTATAGCAAGTTAGAATGCAACAGTAGCTCTTAAATGGTAGTAAGATAAGACTAGTATGCTGGAACTAGTAGGATTTTAATACAGGTGGTCAGGGTAGAGTTCACTGATAAAGGTAACATTTGAATAAAGATTGAGTTAGTCATAAGGATATGTGGTATAAACAACAGAATAAATGTGCTAAACAGGAATTGTATCTATTGTGGCCAAAGAACAGCATAAAAATCACTGTGGCTAGAGATGAGTAATCAAAGGGTAGAATAATAGGAGATGACTTCAGAAAGGCGACAGACAGTGGGTGGATTAGATCACATAATGGCCTTGCAGACTAAAACACAAAAGGTTCAGTGTTTTTAACTGCTAGAAATGATGACCATTAAAGGGTTATAAAGGAAAGTAACATAATGTCCTATTTTAAATGAATTATTCTGGCTACTGTATTAAGAATAAACTATAAAGGAGCCAAGAAAATAAGGCAGACCTGTTAGTAGGCTATTTTAATATTGCAGCTATTGTAGCAACAATTTGAGACAAGAAATGACCATGGATTTGATTATGATGTAGCAGTAGAGGTCATGATGGCCAGATTATGCATAATTTTGAGGGTACAAACAAGAGGACTTGCTAATGGGTTAGAATGAGGTAGGAAATAAATAACTAAATGATGCTTCATGTTATCTGAACTAAGCAATTGCAAATTTATATTATTCAACTGAGATAAGGAAGAGTGCATGAGCAAATATCAATGGGAAGATCAGGGGCTTGACTTGGTATATCAATTTCAGATATCTAGCAGATATCTATATGTAAATATCAGGCTAATAGCTGGATAACTAACTCCTGAGTTTAGGAGAGTAATATGAACCTAATATATATTTTCTGACTTATCCTATTTGATATTTAAAATCAAGAAATGACTCGAGGCCAGCAAGTTAGTCAGTGAATATAGAGAAAAGAGAAGGATCAATACCTTTATTATTGTCTCATAGATCACTTTACTTTTCCTTCCTAGTGGACCTACATTTTATGATACTGCATGTATTTGTTTTTTCCTTGATTTGAGTATCTGTTTGCTCTATTATAAGAAAAATTTCCAAAGAGAGTTGGACCAATGCCATTTGTGTACTACTACTAGCACTTGATATCATAACTAACACAGTAATATACTGTATTTTAAGGGTTAAAATAATTCTTCTTTCATCAGTGTCCTTCCTCCTCTCCAATCCCTGCCTGTATTCAAGATATATAATCTATTGTCATGATAGTTATTAGCATTTAATTTTGAGGGGCAGTGATGGTTGGAAGGTTGCACTGGTGAAAGAGGGTGTTTTTTATAACTGAAACCCAACCACAAATATGCTTGTAATCATGGTGCTTAAATAATGATATTATATAAATATAAACAAAAAAATTGAATACTGACAGGGGATAAGCAAGCCACAAAAATAATGATTAATCAGTCTAAAAATTCAGACACTATTCAGCTCTAGATTATTTTTTTTGATCTTTAGAATTATGAAAGAAATTACAAATGCCATTTTCATATGAAATTTCCAAACTTGTGATGTTCACAGCTACACTAGACCTTCTTAAAAGGAGCTGGTGTGATAGTACAGATGCACAGAGTATTGATTTGGGGTAATAATGTACAAGAGAAAATATGAGCAGAGTCTGGTAAGACTGGAAGAGACATCAGATCATGATGCAGGTACAGTCTCTATGGAGGCAAGAGGGAAAGCGACAAAGCCTTGGACTCCAAGTTCTAGTAAGAATTCAGCAAGGCTATAGGGAGTCCTCAACCCAAAGCAGCCATTAGAAGAATACTTGTTTCTCAGCAATAGATTTTCATTAGTATCCTTGTCATGCTCCCTTATTTGGGAAGAGTTGATTGGAAGTGTGCTTTCATATAGCTGCAATGAACCACTGTTCAATTACACTCCTTTATCTGTATTTTTGAGAGGCTGTTTGTCTTGTACACAACTATTAAACCCATTAGAGTGCTGGTAAGAACACCATAATCCCTACAACATGTGCTCAAGTTTTCTTTATTAAAAATGTGGAGGAAAGTAGTAGGTGTGGTGTTGGAATGTTGCATGCATCAAACTATAATTAACAATATTGCAATTGAAAATTGAACAACATGTGGGCCATTTTCAAACTCTTCAGTAATCATTAAACATTTTTACCATCAATTTTAGTTGTATACCTCAGGTAAAGAGATCACTAATAGGCTCTAGGCATAAGGGTTTATTATATAAGATTAGAATATGAAAGAATTAGCTAAGGTTGGTTAAAAACTTCACAAAATAGAGAGATGGTCTCACAGTAAGAAAGTAAAAAATCATTGAAAGAAGTATGAATAATTATATTTTAAAGAAGAGGGGCTGGCAAAAGACACATGAAAAAATGCTCCACGTCACTAATCTTCAGGGAGATGCAAATCAAAACAACTATGAGGTACCACCTCACACCACAGAGATTGGCACACATCACAAAGAATGAGAACAAACAGTGTTGGTGGGGATGTAGAGAGAAAGGACCTCTTATCCACTGCTGGTGGGAATGCCGTCTAGTTCAACCTTTATGGAAAGCTATATGGAGATTCCTCCAAAAACTGGAAATCAAGCTCCCATACGATCCAGCTATACCACTCCTAGGAATATATCCTAGGAACACAAAAATACAATACAAAAATCCCTTCCTTACACCTATATTCATTGCAGCACTATTTACCATAGCAAAACTCTGGAAACAACCAAGATACCCTTCAACAGACGAATGGCTAAAGAAACTGTGGTACATATACACAATGGAATATTACGCAGCTGTCAGGAGAGATGAAGTCATGAAATTTTCCTATACATGGATGTACATGGAATCTATTATGCTGAGTGAAATAAGTCAGAGAGAGAGAAATGCAGAATGGTCTCACTCATCTATGGGTTTTAAGAAAAATGAAAGACATTCTTGCAATTATAATTTTCAGACACAAAAGAGAGAAGGGCTGGAAGTTACAGCTCACCCCATGAAGCTCACCACAAACAGGGATGAGTTTTATTATAGAAATAACTACATTTTGAACTATCCTAATAATGAGAATGTATGAAGGAAATAGAAAGCCTGTCTAGAGTACAGGCGGGGGTTGGGTGAGGAGCAGGGAGACTTGGGACATTGGTGATGGGAATGTTGCACTGGTGATGGGTGGTGTTCTTTACATGACTGAAACCCAAACAACACAATCATGTATGTAATCAAGGTGTTTAAATAAAAAATATATTTAAAAAAAGAAGAGGGGCCGGAGCAGTGGCACAAGACATAAGGCAGATATCTGTCTTACGCGTGCTAGCCCAGGATGGACTGCAGATCAATCTCCCAGCGTCCCATATGGTCCCCCAAGCCAGGAGCGATTTCTGAGCACATAGCCAGGAGTAACTCCTGAGTGTCACTGGGTGTGGCCAAAAACCAAAATAAAAAAAGCAGAGTGTCTATGAGCATCACAGGAAAATAAATGTACCTGAAAGACATATAATAATTGACTAATCAAAGGGCCACAATATTTTTTTACACATATGAAGAATAAGCAATGTTACTTATTCATTTGAACATCAAGAGAATAATGAAAGGAGAATAAAGAATTTGGTATCTGGCTTGCTCTTCAAGATAACTGTGTTCACTTTTCTTTCTTTGCTTGTTTATTTTCACTCTGGAGAAGCCTCTGCTCTCTCTTGAATACACTTTTCTCTTTATGTCCTCTGACATCTTTCTAAATAAGTCTCAATAAGACTATTTTGCTTCACACACAAAAAGAATTTTGGATCTTGTAGTCAAGACTACGCGTTTCAATGATGTATATACAAGGGTCTGAGTTTGATCCTTGGCATGATATAATCACCAGAGTAACCAGTATCAGTGTGGTTCTGGTGTCTCTCTGTGATGCAGAGACAAAGCAATACTGCTCTACCAGCAGAAGTAATCGAATGATTTGACCTGGTTGGCCAAGTATTTTAGGAGTGACCACTGGGATCCCTGAGCATTAATTGAGAGGCCTTCTAAATAAAGAATTTCAAATCAATGATAACTATGGTTCCAAGTGAGAGAAAATAATGTCAAGCAAGATATTATACAATGACTACGGCTTGTGGTACTGGAAGGCGGGACAGGGCTGATTGAATAAAAGTTCATGTCAAAAATGCCTATGGTCCAGAGTAGGTCAGCTGCCCTTGATCTATTCTTGGTATATCTTTGGTTATGGTACACAAACCTCACATTGCCACATACTCAAGCTATATTATTAAATGTAGAGCTACCAGCAATGATATTAACTGATTTCTTACAGAAGCCACAGAAATACACTGGGGTGACACTAGTACAGCCAGAGAATTTGGCGTTTTGTTAGGTATTTTTGGAAGGGTAGAGGGATCACATCTGGTCATGCTGAGTGTTTACTTTTCACTCAGAAAGTACTCATGGCAGGTACAGAGCACCATATGGGGTGCTGGGTATCAAACCTGACTTGGCCCTACCTGCTATACTATCATTTAATACTTGCTGTACTAAGGCAAACACACTATCCACTGTATTCTGGCCCTACACCAGATAATTTGAGATTGGATTTGACCCATCAATATCAACAACTGATAACAAAAGTGTAAGTTTTTCTGACCCATTGCACACACATCACAACATATTCTTTGACCATGTACTCAATTTACCCCTCTGAAATAGCATGAGGTTCTCATGAGCACATGAGATGAATCTTTGCTGCTTCTGGATGAAGCTTATTGATCCCATAGTTACAGCACCTCTTTCTGGCATTAGTTGATAATGTGGGGCCTCTTACACATTTTTGTTAGTAAACATCTCTTTTAGGTTTATATATGTTATGGGATAAGATGTGGAACACATGTAGACTCTCAAATATTTGGCGATGCTTTGGAGCCTTAGGGATCATTCTGAAATCTGGGGAGGAAACCATGATGATCTGGTATCAATAATGTTTCTGTGGAAACATAGGTGCTATGTGTAGTGCCTTTTCAGTGAGATATGAACAAGGGCCTGGTGAGTACATATTGATTTCTAGGGAAACTAAGTGGAATAAAATAACTTCAAGGATAGCAAGTATACTTGGTTCTGTTGCTGGTTGGTTAGTTAACTTCCTTACTATGAAGTAAGACAGCTTCTTAATTTGGGCCTATACTTGGAAGATACAATGTCTACTAGGGAAACATGATATATTTTAAGAGCATTATCACAGTGCCACTAGAACAATAGTTTCAATATGTTTCTGATATACAAGTAGTGCAAGCCAAGGAGGATTACTATCAGTGTCTGGGAATTATGGCTGTGAGGACCTCTAAATACAGAAGAGAAACCATCAGATAATCCAAGGATGACCTACTACTAAGTCAATGTTGTGATGAGGAGACTAGAAGGTAGGGCAGTTTTCAATATAAAAAATGAGGCATGGTATTGGAATAAAGACAGGCCCTCAGATCAGTGGAATACACTTGAATACTCAGAGAATGTTCCCCAGACATATAATCACCGAATTTTTGATAAAGGAGCAGGAAATCCTAAATGGAGCAAAGAAAGCCTCTTCAACAAGTGGTGTTGGCACAACTGGCTAGCCACTTGCAAAAAATTGAACTTAGACCCCCAGCTAACATAATGTACAAAGGTTAAATCCAAATGGATGAAAGACCTCGATATCAGAACTGAAACCATAAGATATATAGAACAACACGTAGGTAAAACACTCCAAGACATTGAGACTAAAGGCATCTTCGAGGAGGAAACTGCACTCTCCAAACAAGTGAAAGCAGAGATTAACAGATGGAAATATATTAAACTGAGAAGCTTCTGCACCTCAAAAGAAATAGTGCCCAGGATACAAGAGCCCCCCACTGAGTGGGAGAAACTATTCACCTAATACCCCTCAGATAAGGTGCTAATCTCCAAAATATACAAGGCACTGACAGAAATTTACAAGAAAAAACATCTAATCCCATCAAAAAATGGGGAGAAGAAATGGACAGACACTTTGACAAAGAAGAAATACATATGGCCAAAAGATACATGAAAAAAATGCTCCACATCACTAATCATCAGGGAGATGCAAATCAAAACAACTATGAGGTACCACACCCAGAGATTGGCACACATCACAAAGAATGAGAACAAGCAGTGTTGGTGGGGATGTGGAGAGAAAGGAACTCTTATCCACTGCTGGTGGGAATGCTGTCTAGTTCAACTTTTATGGAAAGCGATATGGAGATTCCTCCAAAAACTGGAAATCAAGCTCCCATACGACCCAGCTATACCACTATACCAGCTATACCACTCCTAGGAACACAAAAATACAATAAATACACCTATATTCATTGCAACACTATTTACCATAGCAAGACTCTGGAAACAGCCAAGATACCCTTCAACAGATGAATGGGTAAAGAAACTGTGGTACATATACACAGTGAATATTATGCAGCTGTCAGGAGAGATGAAGTCATGAAATTTTCCTATACATGGATGTACATGGAATCTATTATGCTGAGTGAAATAAAGTCAGAGAGAGAGAGAAAGATGCAGAATGGTCTCCCTCATCTATGGGTTTTAAGAAAAATGAAAGACATTCTCGCAATAACAATTTTCAGACACAAAAGAGAGAAGGGCTGGAAGTTACAGCTCACCCCATGAAGCTCACCACAAACAGGGATGAGTTTAGTTAGAGAAATAACTACGTTTTGAACTATTCTAATAATGAGAATGTACGAGGGAAATAGAAAGCCTGTCTAAAGTACAGGCGGGGGTTGGGTGGGGAGGAGGGAGATTTGGGACATTGGTGATGGGAATGTTGCACTGGTGATGGGTGGTGTTCTTTACATGACTGAAACCCAAACAACACAATCATGTATGTAATAAAGTTGTTTAAATAAAAAAATTAAAAAAAATGAGGCACTAATGCAATGGGAAAAACAAATAGCAAATATTATTTCCAGACAGTAAAGCAGATGATAGATCAATTTTACCCAGATTAGATGTTTAATGAGTTCCTTGTGAAAGTTTACTCTTGTGCCAGAGCTACCTATTTTATTGCTTAAGTTATAGACTATAAGAATGGGTGTATATGTATAAAGGAGACAACCTGTTCCAGTCAAGGCAATCTCAATGTCTTGACCATGGTGATTTTCATAATACTTTACCTTGGAATATCTTTATTTAGTAATATTTTTCTATGTAAATTCTAGTCATTTGTTTTAAAACATTCATTCAAAAAAGTCTTACTCTTATCTCAACTGGACTACAAATATCTTTTTCTTATGGATAACACGAAACACACTAGTATTGTCTTGAAATAATATTCACACTATTCAAATATGTAAGCTATACTATTAAATTACATGATATTATAGACTAAATTTCTTTGTAATTGTTACAGTGCCAAGGAGCATCTCCTTGAAAGGCTGCAACACAAAACTAGGTCATTATGATTCCTGAATGACTGTCAACTACATCTGAACAGAATTACTGCATTAGGAATTGGAATAAAAACAGTATCTCTTCTTTCTCTGCAACACAAGAATTACATTAAGTACTTGAAATCTAAATGTCTATATTTTGGTTCAAATTTCAAAATAAAGCAGAAAATGTATCCTATTGGAGACTTAATCATTAAAATAAATGCCTAAAATTAATATATGCAGGACTTTGTAATGTCTGAGTGAAGAGTTCACCAAAACTATGACCCCCAAATACAATAAAAATAAAAGAAAGTCGTTAAAAACAAATCTTCATGATTAGTGAAATTTCACAGGATTATGTACACATTGAGAAGTGTTTCTTCAAGGAAAGCCATTCAACTTTGTGTAAGAATGATATGAAACTGTGACCTAACAGGGATTATAGGACCAGAGAGATAGTATAGTAGGTAGGATGCTTGCCTTGCACATGGCTGACCTAGGTTTGATACCCAGCACCACACCCAAGCCATGCTAGGAGTAAAACCTGAGCACAGATCTAAGAGTAAGGCCTGATCCGATGACAGTACACTTCAAGGATGGAGAAACCCTATATCTCTGAGGCCAAGGGAATTCCCTTTCTAATTTCCCCAATATTTACTGTGCCTATGCAGAAAAAAAGAGAAGCATCACAAAATATTTTTTTTTGGTTTTGATATTGTTGTTGTTTTCATTTTTTTGGTGCTCTGTTTTGTTTTTATTTCAGGACCGTGGTTATTATGTAGTTCTTGTCTTTATTGCTATAGTGCTCATTGGATTTTTTGTTTGATTTTTCTTTTTGTATTGTTGTGTTTCTCTTTCTTTTTCCCTTTCTTCTCTCAAACAGATGTTTAGAGCCTCTAGAAGGACTCCACCCATTTTTGGCTTGTTTGATATTCATCCCATTTTATTTCTTTTCTTCTCTTCAAACAGAACCACATAACTTGAACCATCTTGTTCTGCCTCACACAATGAGGGGGAAAGAATGGAGGGCACCAAGACCAAACAGTTGTAAGTTCACTAAGTAGTAATAAAAATTATTGGACTTAAACACCAAATCCAAAGCCAATGACAACAGAATTGATACCCAACCTACAACAAGCTAGACACAGAGGGGACCACTTATACTAGCAGCCTGAGGGGTAAGGGAGGGGGATATGGGATGCATACTGGGCACGGAGGGGTAGAGGGAGGACAATTTTGGTGGTGGGAATTCCCCTGTTTCAATGTTAATATGTACTTAAAATATTACTGTGAAAAATATGTAATCCACTTTGGTCAAAATAAAATTATTATTATAAATAAGAGTAAGGCCTGATCACCACTGGGTATGACCCCCAAACAAAATTAATTAATTAATTTGGGGTTGTTGCAATTATATCCCCTCATACACATCACTCTGTGATATAGTGATTCTAAATAGTCAATGGAGGCCCTAAGTACTTAGAGTTCCACTGATTGAAGGCATCACCATGATGTGGAGCAAAGCACAATAAAATCTGTGTTCACAGTATTGCTGTAAAGTGTAACAATCCCAGTGGCAAATAATCGAGAAAAGACAATGTCACAGCTAGCCAAATGTTTCAAGACTAGTTGTAGAGAGCAATTGACCAGGTGGCCCGAAAGAAATTTGAGTGAGGTATCCATAGAATGTTACACTAAAGTGGCTTAGAAAAGTTCTTACATATACCTAGTCATCAACTCTGTGTGCATGTGTAAGGCTGCATGTTCACTTAGGTCAGAGTGGGTTCCAAATACATGGCTCTGGACAGATGTGCCTATTCTTTACAAAAAGGAAGAGCTTGAGTAGATGTGTAAGCCATCTGAAGGTTGTTTCCTATCACACATTCAGATCCTCTGAAAAATAAAGACATTTACTGGTTCAAGCTTTTAATCATAATCCTGAAAGCAGGGACAAGGAGTGGGTGTGCAGTGGATGGATCACGAAGCTGACATCTCTAAACAAACTGTAAGAACATTTCACTCTGCCTGGAATTTCCTGTGCTAGAAGACCTCCTGCACAGCACATCTGCTTACCAAAGAACATACCAGCAAAATGGCAGAGCCAGGGATTACATTTTGTGAGCTGTAAGCCAATTCCCTTCCTTCCCTGGAGAATCCTAGCATATAAGAACCCACAGCCAACAGAAGGGCAATCTATTCCTACCTCTCAATTTGTACCTGCTATTTATCTTTTAATAAATATCCTTTGCCTTGCCTCAGTTTCCACCCTCTCTCTCCTTTGTTAAATAATGGATTAACCCCAAGAGCTGTCCTGAAGCAGTTACAATTGGACTATTAGTGGTGAAGATAAAATTACATATACATATACAATAAATTACTAGGAAAAATAATTTTAAAGAATATTTCTCATAAGGAATTTATATCTAAAATTTCTAAAGAACTCTTACAAATTAATAATAAATGAAAACAAATGAATTAAAATGGAAAATATTTTAGACATTATTTCAAAGAACATATATAAATGATCAACAAGCAGGTGAAAAAAGATCAATATCATTAGTGATTATGGTAGTGAAAACCTAAATACAATGATATATGATTTCATATTACAAGAATAGCAATAATGTTTTGAGAAAAATATTAAATATTGGTGAGGATGTAACTAAATTGGAATGCTCCTATGTTGCTTGTGAGTTTCTAAAATGGTGCAGGAAAAAAATCTTGTTACTCAAAAGTTCAACATAGAGTTACCATATGACCTAGACATTTCCCTTCTGGGTATCTACCCTCCAAAAATGTAAAACATATTCCCAATTAAAAACTTATACATGAGTGTTTATAGCATCCTTGTTCCCAATAGCTAAAAGGTAGAAACACCCCAAGTGTTAATGCAGTGATGAGTGGATAAAGAAAATATGGCATATATATGTAATCAATGAAGCAATATTCAGCCACTAAAAAGAAGTGAGGGGTTGGGTTCAGAAGTAGAGCACTTCCATTGCACGTGTGAGACTCTGCTCCATTCCTAGCACTGCAAAGGACAGCAATTAAATTTAAGTGTGGATGACCTTGAAGTCATTGTGCCAAAGCGAAAGAAACCAGATACAAAAGGCCACCTATTGTATAATTTTACTTAGATGGAATATACACAATAAGCAAATCCATGGAAACAGAAAGTAGATTTAGTGGTTGCCAGGGGCTGGAGGGATTAACTGCAGAGAGAGAGAGACAGAGAGAGACAGAGAGACAGACAGAGAGAGAAGAGAGAGAGAAGTGAGAGAGATTTGCTACTAAGGTGACCAATGTGTCATTAGATTGCAATGGAGGTTGAAACACAATAAGTTGATGCTAAGTCCATAAGTTATACTTAAAATGGATTCATTTTATGCAAATTATATTTCAGTACAAAAGGTTAAAAACATCCTGGGACACAGAGAAAAACAGTTAATTACTGATAATTTATTTGGGATCATAGAGAGCTCATTGCTACTTTATGTTGTTATTATTACCACTGTCATAATGGTAGAAACAGAGCTTGGCCCTTCTGGGGACAGTGAAATAGTTATTTAAAGTAGTTAATGTCTTTTTTTGCCACACCCAGCAACATTCAGCGGTTACTTCTGGCTCTCTGTTTAGAAATGATTCCTGGCAGGCTCAGGGGACCGTATGGAATGTGGGGATCGAACCTGAGTTGGCTGTGTGCAAGGCAAACGCCCTTCCTGCTGTGCTATCACTCACTCTGACCTCTATTTAAGATATTTAGAAAAGTAAATATTTTACTGGTGCTGGGGATCAAATCCAGATCCTCACACACAAAGCATGAGATATAGCAGTGAGACATACCACCAACCTATTATTTATCTTTCAATAAAAGTGTGGGAAAAATCAGACTAGACGATGAATTGAGGGACCAGAGAAATAGTACCGCAGGTATGGCACTTGCCTTGCACATGGTTGAGTTTGATCCCTGGCATCCCATATGGTCCCCAAACCCATCCAGGAGTGATCCCTTATATTCAGAGCAAGGAGTAAGCCCTGAGACTATCAAATGTGGTAAAAAGAAAAAAAAAATCAGATAATGCAGCTGACTTGAAATTGAAAGTAACAAAGAGGGGCCGGGCGGTGGCGCTAAAGGTAAGGTGCCTGCCTTACCTGCGCTAGCCTAGGACGGACCGCGGTTCGATCCCCCGGCGTCCCATATGGTCCCCCAAGCCAGGAGCGACTTCTGAGCGCATAGCCAGGAGTAACCCCTGAGCGTCACCGGGTGTGGCCCAAAAACCAAAAAAAAAAAAAAAAAAAAAGAAAGTAACAAAGAGAAATAAATGAGTATTAAGTTCTATGCCAAAGTCAGGATGCAAAAGTGATGCCATTCAGATTTGATAGCACAGATATAGGGAATGGGGGAGAGTTCCAGTCAGACTTGGCCTGCTGAAGGCTGAATTCCTGTTGAAACCTTAAGCTATTGTCCATCTAGACTGCTAATACCAGTGTGTGGATCAGCATTTTGGCACAGAGAAGGCAAAGAACAGTAAAAATGTGGCTTTTCAAAGGAAACATTCACCAGGTACTGCCCAACAGCCACCCCTGAAATGTCCCTTCAGGCCGCTTTTGCAGATATCTATCACAATCTCTCTTATTTCACAGACCACTTGGGAAACCATTAGGTTTCAGGAGTTGACTGTGGAAACTTTTGTTCATAAGACTCTCATGTTTTTTTCTTTTCTCAAGAGGGTTGGGCAGGTAGGTCACCAATCTCTTTGAAGATGAGGCTTTTGCTACTAGGCAGCATGCTTTTATTTGAATACAACATTTTGGCCAAATCATAATTTAGTTCAAGATAATGCATCCACAAGAGGGCTGTATAGAGGTGACAGCTAGTCAAGTAAGGAATGGAATGAATGTTCTTTCAAGTTTGGAGTGCAGTCAGTATTATTATCAAGTAAGCTTTTCAGGACTGACTTTCGAACTGAAAGGACTTTATTGCTAGTTTCCCCGGTCCTTTATTTTCTACTTCTGGCTCTTGCCTTGCATCTTTGCTCAGACAGGGTAGTTAAAGGATCATATCTGGGTAGAGCACATCCAGGGATGTTAGAGCAAGAACGACAGAACTGGAAGGTGCTGCAGACAGTGGATCTGCACCTTCCACTCTACTGCTCAGCTAAGGGAAGCAGCGGATTAGGGGCTCGCTGACGAGAGACTCCAAGGTCAGTGACAGGCCCAGAGTGGGGAAGTTTGATGGACTTCCAAACAGGGTAGAGTGGGATCAGTCCCAGCTTGATCTCTTCCAGGTCCTCCAGAGCCCTGGGACCCTCTGGCCCCAGTGGAGATATACGCGGACTGTCGCGCAATTGGCACAAACCGTGACGACAGCCCTGCGGCAAGGCAGAAGTGGACACCTCTGCCAGGCTTAAGGTGAGTACCCGAGGCTCCGGGGCGGGGCGGGGCTGAGGGCCACCCCCATTGCGTCACGCCCCGGAGCGGGGATGGGAGGCTCGCCTACGGACCCCAAGCTCCCATCCGGGGTGCCCTTGCCCTTCCCCTCCGGGCAGGACCCACCTTGTGCTGGAGGGTGCACCTCCCGCTTGTCTCAGGATGAGAAAATGCCTGTCGGGAGGCTTTATTCAGACACACTCAAGCCCACCTTTGGTACTCCCCTCCCCCAAATTGTCGGCCCAGGCTCCCTGCCCCCAGCCCGTTGAGGCCGAGAATCTGTAGGCCCCGCCCTAGCCCTTCCGGTAGTGCTGCGGGCACCTCGCCCGCTGTGGGGCGTTCTAGAGTCTTGGATGTCCTGGCTAAAGTGGTGGTGGTCTAGATAGATGTCTTCATTGAACAGAACTGAAAATAGATGTGCTGAGAAGTGGGGGACTCAGGACTTGGAAAGCCCTGGCCGTCGTACCTTTTCAGTGTTCCTTCCAAGTGTCCACGTTGCGCTTCTGTTTGTGATGGCTTATCGAGGTTTGCTGTAACTCCAAATCTGCCACTACACTTCCACCTCTTACCTTAACTCTCATCCCAATTTATTCACTGCTCTATTCGCACTAACCAGGGTCCAGATACAGGAAGAGAAGCGAGTCATTAAGGATATATAGTTTTGCTTATAAAAATTAAAGTGATAATTCTTATAAATGACCCAAAATTGCTCTGAAACACTGTGTGCAATAGCAATCCAGGCCACAAGGGGAAATGGAGAGAGACATCAAAAATGTCATGCATCAAACCTGGAAAATGTGAAACTGGAATATTACAGTTATTAGAAATTTCTTTTCTACTTTTACCCTGTAATGCTTATGTCAGAGTCTCTTTAACTGCTTACCATTTAGATAACTATTCACTAATCTTACTCAGTTTAGATATCTATGTGATTTCTTCCGTCTCTTCCAGATAAATTTATATAGTTGTTTTCCTTAGATCCAATATGCCTAACTGAACCAGTAGACCTCAAATATACCACTTACCACTCCTCATTACACTTTCTCCCTTTGTGTTTTTGTTGTTGCCAATGAATGAATGAACAGGTAGTTTCTGAGAGCAGGAAAATATTTTTTATAAAGTTATTTTATAAGTCCTTTGCACAGAAAGTAACATCGCATATATGCAGCTATTGTTTTTAAAAAATTGTCTAAAGCCAGTGAGCGCACATTTAAGGAAAAGCTATGATTAGGGTGTGAATTAATATAGTTTAATGCGTGAAGAATGTGAGATTCTCAGTGATACTATGAGGACTGTTACTCATTTTTTCAATGGACATTACTGAGTCGCTTCTGTACACCAGGTCCTATGTTAAGCTTTGGATATGAAATTGTAAAAAAAAAAAAAAGCAAACCATACAGAGTCTATGCCCTTATGGAGTTTAGAGAACCAATGGAAATTGGCCAGGCAAAGGGATAAGGAAAGAGAATTGCAGAAAGAAGAAACAGTGTGATTAAAGGTCTTGCAATAGGAAAGATCATGACAGCAGCAGTTATTCTTTTTGTTTTGTTTTGTTTTTGGGTCACACCCGGCAGCGCTCAGGGGTTACTCCTGACTCTACGCTCAGAAATCGCCCCTGGCAGGCACGGGGGACCTTATGAGATTCCGGGATTCGAAACACTGTCTTTCTGCATGAAAGGCAAATGCCCTACCTTTACGCTATCTCTCCACCCCCAGCAGCAGTTATTCTGATTAAGCATAATAAAGGAAAGATGAAAACAGAGGAAGTATCTAGAAAGATGTAAGAGGTTGATAGATACAGCTAGTTTAACGCTCTGTAAAAGAAGTCAATTGTCCTAATAACAGTAACCAACATATATTAGACATTCACTATGCTAAAAACTGGGCTAAGTGTTTTTCTTATAACAATGCAAATTACATTATTATTTCTGGTTTAAAGATAAACTGGGGCATAAAATAAATAAATTTCAACAATATCAGAGAGCACCTGAGTTTCACATTAGGTCGTCTGGCTCCAGATTGTAAGGAAGGAAGTATAATAAAAGCAAAAGTAAAAAAGAGCAAAGAACTGATTTACAAAATATGCTGCTTGTTCTCAGATATTTGGCCCCTATGAGAAACAATACTCAAGGAATAATGCCCCGGAGTCCAGCAAAAAACTTTCTAGACATGAATTTGCATAGACATTGGTGGGTATGCAGTGGATACTGACGGTGGTGCCTTTGGTGGGTGAGCCTTTCAAACTGTCACGATCAGAATATTAGAATATAATGATGATTTATTTTAATGACTGAAGAAGGATACCAACCACTGAAGATGTGGTTCAGGGATAATTTGAGGAGAGTGGCATGGAATGTTAAATAAATATTAAATGGGTGGTAAAACAAATGCTTATTTCTTCCTTCTCTCATCACTTCCCCCTCATTTTATTTTTTAATCTTTAAAATATTTATGAGTATTCTATTCATTACTTCACATTAATTTGCCTTTTCTTGAATATGTTTATTTGAGGCTTAAACAAATACAAATAGGTTACTATCATTACGTAAAGAATCAACCAAAAACTATTTGTGTCTGACAAAAGAAAGGTCCAAAAGTTTGAAACTGCGTATGCTCCCCAGTGACTGGTCAGTTGAAAGGGAGTTTCTACCTGAAATAAGACTGATATTTAGCCATGTTACATGCCTAATAATTTGAATAATTGTGATTTAAATAAAAATTCTCCTTGTCTTCAGTCTAAGAAGGGAATAAAAAGAATGAGGAAGGGAAATGGGAAGAAAGGAATTGAATTTATACTGTCCTTTTTTTACTTTCTAGTGAGAGAAAATGAGTATGTGCAAATCACATGAGATCTTAATTGTGTCATAGATTTTCTTGGAGTTGCATTCAGGAGAATAGCTTTCACATTTCTTTAGGGGGGCACCAGGCAGTGCTCAGGGCTGACTTTTGGCTCTATTCTCAGGGATCCCTCAAGCAGGGTTAGGGGAACAATATGGGGCACAGGAAATAGAACCAGAGCTGGCTTTGCACAAGTCAAGTGCCCTACCTGCATTACTATCACTCTGCCCCTCTGTGGGTTTCATGTTTTAATATAGAAAGAATTAGATTAAATACATGTATAGCATATAGAAAGGATATTGAGAAAAATATTCTGAGGTACTAGAAAAATTTTCCCTTTCTGTGTTTTATTCATAAGAGAAAAAGCATTCATCACGTCTTCTAATATTTAGTTAGCTCCACTATTTAGGATGATAATTGATTGCTTATTGGTTTCTCTTATATATGTGTATATGTGTGCATGAGAGAGAAGCAACTGACAATAATTTGCACAGAGTGCGAACCTGAATATTTGTTGAATGACCGTATTAATGGCTGAATAAAGGGATAGGTACAAATGTGCTGCAAAATAAAAAATAATGATCAAATCTGGTCCTTTTATGTTTCAGCCACACTGTCCTTTGAGTTCCTAGAACACAACAGGCTTGTTCCTGCTTTGCTTCTAAAAATATAGTCTGCTCATCTGTTTATCTCTGCCTGCACCGCTAACACACAGGGCCGAAGGCTACAATTTTTTTTTCTGCAAAGGATGAGATGGTAAATATTTTAGGTTTTGTGGAGCACATATAATCTCTGTCTCTGCCACTAACCAATTCTAGAGTCATAGAGCAAAAGCAGCTGCAGACAATACTTAAATGACAAATGTGGGTATTTTAAAACAAAGCTTCATTTATAAAAACAGGCAGGAGGCAAAATTTGGCCTGTGGTTTATTATTTGACAAACCTTGCTCTAGACCAGATTACAATCATTGACTTGTATAAGAATGATATATGGGAGTCATTATCTTTGGTCCACATCTCTATCTTGTTTTTTTAATCAGCATTTTAATGAACTTTTTGTGCCTTTTAATCTTGAACATAACCTTAAGAATTGTTCAAAATAATGATTCAGTGTATTATAATTTTTAAATTTTGGCGTCAAAACAGTTCTTCAAAAACTATTAGTGTCAAAAATGTTTTTAAAATAAAAAAATTAGAAAAGAATAAAGATTCATGATCAAACTTTTTTCGTAATAAAACTTTTTAGTAAATAACAAAATGTGACATTTTTAATTCTGAAATATTTGGGACATAGTGCTGTAATTTTGGTGAAGCCTTGATTCCTGTACACAATTCTGCTATATGCTCAATAAGGAAAGAAAGAAATACTAAAACTTTTAAGAAATAATCCTGGCTATGCAAAATTTTCCTTATCTATTGGTGAATAAAAATTTTGTTAAAATTTAAAAGTATATTTAATTGTGTCTGAGTCTATGAATAGGATATAACTCTTATATGGGCACTACTAGTTCTCAACAGAAAACAGTTCATCAAATAGTGCATTTTG
Source organism: Suncus etruscus (assembly GCF_024139225.1). Lineage (NCBI taxonomy): Eukaryota > Metazoa > Chordata > Mammalia > Eulipotyphla > Soricidae > Suncus > Suncus etruscus. The sequence goes on from NC_064868.1 coordinate 95,541,306, forward strand.
CATCAAAGAGGTTTTTTATAAGTTGAGAATGATAAATGCTTATTTGAACTGCTTAGATAAAAGAGAACTGTATATGGAAATAAATTATGGCATCTCACAAAAATCTTAGGAGTGGAACAATGAAAATCTACAAAGAATGGAAATCTGGAAAAGGCAAAGTATATCTATTTCAAGAATGCCCCACCTCTAGAATGTTATATATGAAATGCTATCAGCAACAGTGCTGTAAATTGTAGTGCAAAAAAATTAACAGAAAAGTCTTCTCTTACAAAGCAGACTGGTAAGTGGGAGGCATATGGGGAGTATTGGTGAAAGGAAGTAGAAACTGGTGGAGGGCTTGTGTGGAAATAGTGTATGCCTAAACCCAATCAGAAATGAATTTGTCACTTTACTGTAACTAAATTTAAATATATATATATATTTAAAAGAAATTCTTCCCTCTTCTCTCTGTATCCTTCCCACCCCATTTCACTCTCTCCCCCCACAAAGGTCTTATTTCTTAATTCCATGCAGCAAGAAATATGATTAGTAGCATCATTCTAAAATTTTAAACTTACAAGTTCAATACTAGGTTTTTTCTTCTGAGAGCAGATACCAAGATGGAGTTACAAATATAGAGACCCACTGTGGGTCATAATTAGTAAGATTATTAACAGCCCACATAGGCGTAAGAATCTTCAGACTATAGCACAAGTTTGATACATGTTAAAGAGGAAAGGAAGGATTAAGCATGGGTAGGACATGCTTCAGATTGCTTTTAATTGTATGGAAAACTCAGCTAGCTCAATTTAGAAATCTGATGCAAAGATAGCTGATTAGAGGAATCCTATACTGGGCAGAAAAGACCCTTGTATCTACCCCACTTTTTTTTTTTTTTGGTTTTTAGGCCACACCAGGCTGCGCTCAGGGGTTACTCCTAGCTATCTGCTCAAAAATAGCTCCTGGCAGGCACGGGGGACCATATGGGACGCCGAGATTCCAACCAACCACCTTAGGTCCTGGATCAGCTGCTTGCAAGGCTAACACCGCTGTGCTATCTCTCCGGCCCCTATCTATCCCACTTTTAGAAATTGACTGGGGTGGGAAAGATCTTGGCTTGGCTCAAATGATGTAAAAATTTTCCCAAAGTGCTGCAAGTGTAGGCTGTTGACTAACTCCGCTTCTGAGGCAGGCTTTCTCTGGAAAGAATATCTAAAAAGCCTTACTATGGCTACAAAAGATCTATGTTCCCATAAACATATATCTGAAAGAGGGATTTACTGGCCAAGTTTAAGTCTGTTGACATTTCATGGCCGATCAATTGTAGTAAGTAAAAAATGTAACATTATACTGAAAGACAGGTATCAATGGTTTCAACTAGTTGCCATGGACTTCATCCCTTGGCAAATGAAACTGCTGAGTGTAGGGCAAACTGGTATAGTTGGTTATCCTGTTAGAAGGTGTAGACAGGGCACCTTAGGCAATCCAACAGGATTGTATACTATATAAACAATTGTATTTTATTGCATTTTTGAAGGACATTTTATGGTAATTTTATTGAATTCTGAGAATTCACAATTATTCCTTTGTGGATATCAAAGTTGCCATGGTTTATTTCCTGCCATAATCAATGTCTTCTAGATTTATACATGTTTCTTACATCTAGAATAATTTTCTCATTAAGACCTCTATTCCCACTGTTAGAGAGAAATGCCTCTTTCTCATTCCTTTTGTTTCTACAAGAGAGGTTCTCTCTAAATGAAGATTAAGTCACATACAGCCTTCCAGCAGGCCTAAAACAGCAGTTTGTATCACTGAGACTTCTTAGTTGCATGCAATAGAAGCTGAATCTTGCTGGTTTAAGTGGACAATAGTTTAATAAAATTATGTTGTGACACTAGCCTAGCATTCCTGCTGTTATATGAACATCATAGAATGCCAGAAAATAGGCAATAGAATAATTTGCAGATATTGGGCAATGGTTAGCACATGACTATGATTCAAAACACAAAAAAATTCGCAAAGCAAACCCTAAGATAGTGACGTTCTTTGCCTTGTGGTGTTTTGACCCCAACTTAGAGATCTAAATTCCAAGCTAAGCCCTGTACACTCATTGATCTGAGGAGGTAAAGATCAGAGTTCAGTCTAGCTAAGCAGGTGAAATATATGAAGCAAGACATTAGTAAAGAAAAACTATGCAGATGTTTGTAAAGGGCAAACTTATCTATCTACAGATTTCAGCAAATCTTTGAACACAGGGAAAGGGTTATAGAATTTATACTTCCTGGTTTAAAAGCTTATTCTTAAGCCAAATTCTGATCCTCCCAGTATGGTCAAAGTTTTGCTTGGGCTTCAAAGGGCATTACTAATACTCCTTCTGGACCTACCTGACCTTTGCAGCAGAGAGTTGGGGTTTTGAGTTCCTTAAGTCAAAAAATTTAGTGAGAACATCCACTATATCCTGTCTTATTCCATTGAATCTAGCTATCTGAGAAAGGTCCTCTTTATGGAACAGGGCATGAGAGCCACACACTTTGTATCTCACCAGCCAAGGGCTTCCCTTAAAGTGCAGATGGGTGACTCACCCACTCTGAAGTCATCTTTTCCAAAGCATTCCTTCTGGCTTTGAGGAGCTAAAGTTATTTTTATTAAGAAATATTTAAAACCAATTTTAAGTAAAGTGAATAGTCTGATGATCCCTATATACCTGTCATTTCTATTAAAAAGAAACTCATCAGGTTGTCTTTTAAATCTTTTTGAATATAGACTTTTCTCTTCATCTTCTTATTTGTTTTATTCTTTCTTGTCATTTGCTTAAGCATTATTTATCTGTAGTTTCCTAAAGTCTCATTTTTTCTAATGATTATTTATTAACAGCCTTTTAAAACATTCATTTATATTTAATTCACACATCTTGAAATTAACTTATTTAAAATACACAATTCAAGGACATTATATTCTCTGATAATTTCTTATAAATCTTATAAGACAATGTATGGTCTTTTGTGACTGTATTATTTCATTTAACCTAATGTTTTCAAGGTCAATGAATGTTGTAGCATGTGTCAATACAAAGTTTCTTGAAATTATCAAACTGTGTTGTTGCATCAATATGCTACATTTTGTGAATTCATTTTCTAGATGATATATGTTTATGTTGTTTCAACTTAAAATAATTTTCTTCTTAGTTTTGACTATTATTGTTATCACTAGGAATAATGTGAAAACTTATGAGAATGACAAAAACATCTAGAATATAGCTCAATAATTTTGTGTTATCAATTTTGTTAAATATTCCATACATACATAGCCTTTATCTCACTCTGTTCAATTGCAACATATTAAGAGCCCATTTTATAAGGCCATGGATGTGGCTTACATGGTAAAGCATGGCTGGTATGTATGAGATCCTGGGATTCATTCTCAATCCCTGATGATCATCCCAAGCATCATGAGGTGTGGGTCCCACAAAAAAAAATAACAAAATAAATGAAAAAAATTTATGTCAAGAAAGACATATCCTAATTTTCATTCTTGGACCTGTGCAAAAATCAAGATCTCTAACTACAAAAGACTGATTTTGAAAATCGTGACTGAGAACTTTTTCTGGGACTATAAAGAGAGACATTGGAGTTGGTCAACTAACATGCCCAGAGCCTGTAGTAAGGTCTTTTGACAGTATGCTTCATGAATGGAGACACCCTGTATCTCTTAGGCCAACAGAATTTCCTTTCTAATTTCCCTAATGTTTGCTGTGCCTATGCAAAAAAAAGTCACATCTGCCCCTCTCCCCCACCTTTATTTTTCTTTTCTTCTTTCAATTTTACTTATAGTCCAGGGGCTCCCACCTTTTTCATAGAACCATAGAACTTGAATAATTTTGTTCCGTCTCATATTTCTATGTCTTCCTACAAATAGGGAAAAGAAAAGAAAAGAAAAATGGTTGGGGCCCAGGGGCTAAGTGGTCTCAGGAACACTGAGTGGAAAAAAAATAGAAGTCATATCTAAATACCCAAGCCAAAGTCAACAACAATAGAATCAAGAGACCCAAACTATAACAAGCTAAACGCAAAATAGACCTGTTACACTGGTAGTCCTGGGAGCTAGGAGTGGAGGTATGGGTTACACGCAGAAAACTGGTGGAGAGAGGTTAACACTGGTGGTGGGAATGGCCCTAATTCACTGTCATTAAATACCATAAATACATCTGTGAAAGACTTGTAATTCACAATGGTCTCAATAAAGCAAATGCAAAAAAAAATAGAGTAAATTAAAAAAAAGAATTTTGTGGGGGCCGGAGCGATGGCACAGTGGTTGGGTGTTTGCCTTGCACATGGCTGATCCAGATCAGACAAAGGTTCAATCTCCCAGTGTCAAATCCCCCGGTGGCTTGGTTCCTCAAGCCAAGAGCTATTTCTGAGTGAATAGCCAGGAGTAACCCTGAGCGTCACTGAGTGTGGCCCAAAATAAAAAAAAAAGAATTTTATGTCAGGCAAAGTTTCTATTGAAAGATAAATTTTGAAATATTACCACTTTGTGGAGACATGTAGTAATAGAATTAATTTCTAAATTTTATTTTGTTGTGTATAGGCCACACCCAGCTATGCTTAGGGTGACACCTGCTAGTGGTATGCAGGGGTAAATATTACTAAGGAAGACAGCTTTTCAAGTGGCATGAGTTATTAGGGAAGAAAATTATGACTTTATGCCCCCCTATATTCATTAGTCATTATTTATAACGTACTCTGTAAGAGTTTGTGACCTTCTGACAATAATTTTCTTAGCAGAGAACTGACATTTGAGGATTATCTTCCTCAGCTCTCTGAGGAACTGATGAAATTCTTCATTAATGAAGGAATAGCTAGGTAGTGTCATTATGAAAAAAGTACTCCTAGGGAGTTACTGTTGATCACTGACAAATTTTAGTTAGTTCATTGACATTATTTAAGACTTAAATTTATTTTGAAATAACATTAGTTTATAGAAGTTTAAGTATTTATATTTTAAAGATGTAATGCTGCCACTCTACTCTAGTCAACAAAGTAGCAATAATACTCCACCACAGTCACTGGACTTATCCATCTTATCTTGACAAGTCTTAGTTCTGAGATCAGAGTCAAGTGCCTTGTTTTCATTGGATATTTTCTGTTTGTTTGTGTACTGCATATGAATTATTTGGATCTTGTATTTCTCCCTTTGATTTATTTTGCTTAAACTAATTTTGGAGTAAAAGGTGGTATTTCATTTACTCATAGAGCCAAGTAGCATTCCATTGTGTATATATACCATGCTTTCTTTATTCACCCATATTTTATAAGGCTTTTAGGTTGATTCCAAATCCAGGCTAAGGTGAAAAGTAATGCAATAAACATATATCCCTTCAAATCAGTATCTCTGTGTTCTTTGAATTGATAGCTGGTACTGGAGTTGATGGAATAAATGGTTGCTCCATTTCTAATATTATATTATCCTCTTACATTTTATTTTAATTATTTTTTATTTAGACATCATGGCTTACAAAGTTACTGACAATAGACTTTTGGGTATACAGTGTTACCACCTTCAGCTCCACCACTCTGTGATCTGATCTCTTCACCTCAGGTTCCTTCCCATCTGCCAAGTTATTCCTTTGAAAGATACATTTTAAAATTTTATTACTATTTCTTGAGTTCTATGCTTTCAGTAGAGTTGGGTTCTATTTAGATATATACAGAAACCTCACCTCTGCACCCTAGATGGACCCAATGTCTCTGTACTTTGCCCCTATTTCTAGATCCTCTGTTACTGCTTCCCCTTTTATTTTTCTCTTTCCTTGGCATTTTTTTATGTAATCTAGAGACAATGATTTACCAATCTTTTCTATCTTCCATTGTACTCAGTAGAAGAGTCAGGGTACAGAGAATTTTTATTTTTGTGACTGCTGTTATGAACACATGGACCCAAGTTTTTGTGTTGACATATGTTGTTGTGTTTATAACAATGAAATTTCTGAGTTATATGGTAACACTATTGATAGCTATTAGAGGAACTGCCCCACTGGCTCCTATAATTGCATCATTTTTCATCTTATTAACACTGTATAAAGGTTCCACTTTCTCCACATTCTTGCAAACATTTGTTATTTTATTTTTTTATTATAGCCACCCTGGTTGGAGTAAAGTATTATTCTGTGGTTTGGATTTTCAGTTCTGTAATGAATAATGATGTTGAGATATTTTACTTATTTTCTGACCATTTTAATATATAATATAAAGAGATTTCTTTCTTTCCTTAAAAAGAAAGCACTATATTATGGTTACTTTATTTAAGCACTATGGATACAAAATTTTTATGATTTATTTCAGTTACAAAATGCCCACCACCCTTCATCAGTACACATTTTCTGCCATCAATGTCCTCATTTTTCCTCCTTTTCCCTCCACCAGCCTCTGGGGCAGACATTTTCCTTCTCTCTCTTTTTCTCTTTCTCTCCCTCTCTCCTTTCCTCCATACCTCCCTTTTAACTCTGTGGTTTACACTAATGTTAATGAAAGGGTACTATGACTATAACTTTGTTCCCTGTTAGCACCCAATTCTTGTCCAGGATGATCAGTTCCAACTATCATTGTCATAGCGGATCCTTCTCTACCCTAAATGAATTCACCACTTAAAGAGATTTTTGTTCAAATATTTTGCCTGTTTTAAAATAGTTTTCTAATGTTTTATTACCGAGTTGTAAGCTTTTATAATTTCTGTATATAAGACATTAGTAGATGATATATAATTGAAAAAGTGTTCTTCTGTGAGTAGGTTTTCACTGTTTTGATCCTTTAAGCACAAAAGTTAATTTTTCTTTTATTGCTTGTGCTTTTGATGTTATATTTAAGAAGATACAGCCTTAACCAAAGTCATGAGAAATTAATATAAACTCCCCCAAATCATTTTCTTCTTTTTCCACTCTGAAGAAGTTTATGGTCTCTTTTGAATATATATTTTTCACCCTCACACTTCTCAAAGTAAATTTCCTTCAATAAAACCTTTTTGCTTCACTAAAACAATATTTACAAAATGTATGAAAGTATTACAGGTTTTTATCTTAAGATATCTAACTTTCTCTTTAATCACAGAGCCCTTAGTCTATGAACTAGTTAGATTTTGGAACTGGGTTCTAACAATTTGAATGGAATAATTTTTTCATTATCATCTTGGTAGCATTCTCATCTACTTCCTAAAGACTGACAAATTAGATATCAAACACTGAAAGCTAAGACATCTTGATCTCCACTTTGTCTGCATTTCTAGTTAAAATACTTTCATCTTATCTCTTGTAGTTAAGTCTGGAGAATAGGCCTCCCTTCTCTGGGGTCCCATCAGATTGAAAGAAATGTTTTCGCTGTCACACATGACATTTATGGTAACTACCATGTAGTTTTTCAGGAGTACTGGTCATCCTAGATTACATAGATCATAGATAGCTACCATTCCTCTCTCCTCCCTGATTCTATGCTATGTTCTGTGGTAAGCAAGAACTATAGACTTGATTTCCCAATTTTCTGAATCTAGTATGATCCTGTAACATGTTTTAATCAATAGAATGATACTGAAATGGCACTGCACCAGTCTGATCCCAGGTCTCAAGAGAACTTGCAATCTTACACTTGCTCTTTGGAAGTTTTGTTCAAGCGGCATATAAACAAACCTAAACCATCGTATTGTAAGATAAGAGAACAGCACAGACCAGAAACAGGGTATTTATTCTGATGTCTTCCAAGACTAGTCAGCTATCAGTTAACAGAACCAGGAGTGAGTCTAGTCATGGTAATATGAGCCTTACCCAGGAAAGCAGAACTACTTAGTTTATTCATAAACTTGTGATATAAATAATTTTTAGGCACATGATTAATGATGGTTTATTATATAGGAAAAAGTGACTGGTAAACTATTGTTCCTTTTGCTAATGTTTCTTATTTCTAATATAGTTAGCATATTGTCATTTTCTTAAGGTATATAATATAATCCTTAGGAAGTGGAAAATTAATGCTTACTGAATCAGCATGGTGGGATAACTCTATCCCCAAGTACCTGGGTAGTAATGGTGATAATGCTAGATCTTTCTTTTTAACTTGATTGATTGATTGATTGGTTTTTGGGCCACACCAGTGGCACTCAGAGGCTACTCCTGGCTTCTGCACTCAGAAATCGCTTTTGGCAGGCTCGAGGAACAATATGGGATGCCAGAAATTCAAACAACCATCTGTCCTGGATCAGCTGCATGCAAGGCAAACCACTGTGCTATCTCTCCGGCCCCAATACTAGATCTCTTGAAGCCTTTGGATTTCTTCTTCTACATTATATAACTGAAGTTATAGCATATAAACTTCAGAAAAAATTGCATTACAATTCAGACCAGTAAAAATTTGGGTGCTGCCTGAGTGTTTCATCTCCAAAGTGCTCAGGATGTACCAGTTCCTTTATCCACTGATGTGCTCCCATCAGGCATTTGGGTTGTTTCCAGATTCTGGCTATTATGAATAGTATTGTAATGAGCATAGGAGTGCAGAGTGATTTTCTGCATTGTGATTTTGGGCTCCTAGGGTATATTCCTAGGAGTGGCATTGCTGAATTGAGTAGAGGCTCAATTTCTAGTTTTTTGAGGAGTGTCCATATTGTTTTCCCTAAAGTTTGGACCAGTCAACATTCCTGCCAACAGTGAATGACAGTCCCTTTCTCCCTACATCCACACCAGCACTGGTTGTTTCTTACTTTTGATGTGTACCTACCTCTATCGAATGGTTACCATCTATCGAATGGTTAATGATGTGGAGCATTTTTTCATGTACCTTTTGGCCATCTGTATTTCTTCTTTGAGGAAATTTCTGTTCTTCTCTTTTCCCCATTTTTTTGATGGATTTGGATTTTTCCTTGTTAATTTCTACCAGTACCATAGATAGTTTGGATACTAACCCCTTGTCAGGTCAGAAAAAGAGATGAAATGATATCCATGATATCATTTCAGTAACAGTATTGTAAACCACAATGTCTAAAAGAAAAAAAGGGGAAGAGAAAGAGTGAGTGAGGGAGAAAGAGAAGTGAGAGGCGTTTTTTAAAGAAGCAGGCTGGGGGGGCGGTAGGAAAACAAATAAGCAAAGAAAAATATCCTAAGTGATCAGAATTTGCCTCTCAAAGGCCTTTGGCCTATTTCAGGGCAGGATTTTTTAATTTTTTTTTCTTTATTTAAGCATCTTGATTACAAATGTGATTGTGATTAGGTTTCAGTCACGTAAAGAACACCCCCCCTTCACCAGTGCAACATTCCCACCACCAATGTTCCAAATCTCCCTCCATCCCACCCCACCCCCACCTGTACTCTATACAGGCTTTCCAGTTCCCTCATTCATTCACATGATTATGGTAGTTCTCAGTGTAGTTATTTCTTTTTTTTTTTTTTTGGTTTTTGGGCCACACCCAGTAACGCTCAGGGGTTACTCCTTGCTATGTGCTCAGAAGTTGCTCCTGGCTTGGGGGACCATATGGGACACCGGGGGATCGAACCGCGGTCCGTCCAAGGTTAGCGCAGGCAAGGCAGGCACCTTACCTTTAGCGCCACCGCCCGGCCCCAGTGTAGTTATTTCTATAACTGCACTCACCACTCTTTGTGGTGAGCTTCATGAAGTGAGCTGGAAGTTCCAGCCATCCTCTCATTGTCTCTGAGGATTGCTGCAAAACTGACTTTTATTTTTCTTAAAACCCATAGATGAGTGAGACTATTCTGTGTCTCTCTCTCCCTCTGATTTATTTCACTCAGCATGATAGATTCCATGTACATCCATGTAGGAAAATTTCATGACTTCAACTCTCCTAATGGCTGCATAATATTCCATTGTGTATATGTACCACAGTTTCTTTAGCCTGTTGAAGGGCATCTTTGTTGTTTCCAGAGCCTGGCTATTGTGGCTAGTGCTGCAATAAATATAGGTGTGAGGAATGGGTTTTTGTATTGTATTCTTGTGTTCTTAGGGTATATACCTAGGAGTGGAATAGCTGGGTCAAATGGAAGCTCAATTTCCAGATTTTGGAGGAATCTCCATATCGCTTTCCATAGAGGTTGGACTAGACGGCATTCCCACCAGCAGTGGATAAGAGTTCTTTTCTCTCCACATCTCTGCCAGCGCTGATTGTTCTCATTCTTTGTGATGTATGCCAATATCTGTGGTGTGAGATGGTATCTCATAGTTGCTTTGATTTGCATCTCCCTGATGATTAGTGATGTGGAGCATTTTTTCATGTGCCTTTTGGCCATTTATATTTCTTTTTTATCAAAGTGTCTGTTCATTTCTTCTCCCCATTTTTTGATAGGATTAGATGTTTTTTCTTGTAAAGTCTGTCAGTGCCCTGTATAATTTGGATATTAGCCCCTTATCTGATGGGTATTGAGTGAATAGTTTCTCCCACTCAGTGGGTGGCTCTTGTATCCTGGGCACTATTTCTTTTGAGGTGCAGAAGCTTCTCAGATTCATGTATTCCCATCTCTGCTTCCACTTGTTTGGAAAGTGTAGTTTCCTCCTTGAAGATGCCTTTAGTCTCAATGTCATGGAGTGTTTTACCTACGTGTTGTTCTATATACCTTATGGTATCAGGTCTGATGTCAAAGTCTTTAATCCATTTGGACTTTAACACATACATGATGTTAACTGGGGGTCTATGTTTGCTTTTTTGCAGGTGGCTAACCATTCTGCCAGCATCACTTGTTGAAGAGGTTTTCCCTGCTCCACTTAGGATTTCTTGCTCCTTTGTCAAATATTAGGTGATTGTATATCTGGGAACATTGTCTGAGAACTCAAGCCTATTCCACAGATTTGAGGGTCTGTCTTTATTCCAATACCATGTTGTTTTGATAACTATTGCTTTGTAGTACAATTTAAAGTTGGAGAAAGTAATGCCTCCCATTTTCCTTTTCCCTAGGAATGCTTTAGCTATTCGAGGGTGTTTATTGTTCCAGATGAACTTCATAAGTGTTTGATTCACTTCTTTGAAGAATGTCATGGGTATTTTTAGAGGGATCACATTAAATCTGTATAATGCTATGGGGAGTATTGCCATTTTAATGATGTTAATCCTGCCAATCCATGAGCAGGGTATGTGTTTACATTTCTGTGTCCCTCCCTTATTTCTTGGAGCAGGGCTTTATAGTTTTCTTTGTATAAGTCCTTCATGTCTTTGGTCAAGTTGACTCCAAGATATTTGAGTTTGTGTGGCACTAATGCGAATGAGTTTTTTTTGACATCCATCTCTTCCCTATCATTATTGGTGTATAAAAAGGCCGTTGAAAAAAATAAAAAAATAAAAAGGCCATTGATTTCTGTGTGTTAATTTTGTAGCCTGCCACCTTGCTATATGAGTCTATTGTTTCTAGAAGCTTTTGGGTAAAGTCTTTAGGGTTATCTAAGTAGAGTATCATGTCATCTGCAAACAGTGAGAGCTTGACTTCTTCCTTTCCTATCTGGATTCCCTTGATATCTTTTTCTTGCCTGATCGCTATAGCAAGCACTTTCAGTACTATGTTGAAGAGGAGTGGTGAGAGCAGATAGCTTTGTCTTGTACCAGAATTTAGAGAAAAGGCTTTTAGTTTTTCTCCATTGAGGATAATATTTGCCATTGGCTTGTGGTAGATGGCTTTAACTAGATTGAGAAAGGTTCCTTCCATTCCCATCCCATCTTGCTGAGAGTTTTTTTAAATCAAGAATGGGTGTTGGACTTTATCAAATGCTTTCTCTGTGTCTATTGATATGATCATGTGATTTTATTATTTTGTTGTTGGTGTTGTGTATGATGTTGATAGATTTACAGATGTTAAACCATCCTTGCATTCCTGGGATGAAACCTACTTGGTCATAGTGTATGATCTTCTCGATGATGCATTGGAGCCTATTTGCCAGGATTTTGTTGAAGATCTTTGTATCTGCATTCATCAGGGATATTGGTCTGTAATTTTCTTTTTTGGCAGCATCTCTGTCTGGTTTTGGTATCAAGGTAATGTTGGCTTCATAAAAGCTGTTTGGGAGTGTTCCCGTTTTTTCAATTTCATGGAAGAGCCTGGCTAGGATTAGTAGTAGCTCCTCTTGAAAGGCTTGAAAGAATTCATTAGTAAATCTATCTGGGCCTGGGCTTTTTTGGGGGGCAGATGTTTGATTACAGTTTCAATTTCCTCAATAGTGATGAGGGTGTTTAGATATGCTACATCCTTCTTACTTAACTGTGGAAGGTTATAAGTGTCCAAGAATTTATCCATTTCTTCTAGGTTCTCGTGTTTAGTAGCATAAAGTTTCTCAAAGTAGTCTCTGATTACCCTTTGGATATCTGCTATATCTGTTGTGATCTCTCCCTTTTCATTTCTAATTATGGGTTAACAGGTTTCTTTCTCTATGAGTTTTGCCAGTGGTCTATCAATCTTTTTTTATTTTTGCAAAGGACCAACTTCTGCTTTCATTGATCTTTTGGATTGTTTTTTGGTTTTCCACTTCATTGATTTCTGCTTTCAGCTTTGTTATTTCCTTCTGTCTCCCTAGTTTTGGTTCCTTTTGTTGGTCATTTTCTAATTTTATGAGCTGCATCATTAAGCTATACATTTTCTTCTCAGGACCGATTTTGCTGTGTCCCATAGATTCTGGCAGTTTGTGTCTTCATTATCATTTGTTTCCAGGAAAGTTTTGATTTACTCTTTGATTTCATCTTGAACCCATTGGTTGCTCAGTAGCAGGGTGTTTAATTTCCAATTGTTCAAGTTTTTCTTCTGTGTGCCTTTGTAGTTCACATCTAATTTCAGAACCTTGTGGTCAGCAAAGGTAGCCTGCAAGATTTCTATCCTCTTGATCATATGGAGGTATGTTTTATGTGTCAGCATATAGTCTATCCTGGATAATGACCCATGTACATTGGAGAAGAATGTGTATCCAGGTTTTTTGGGATGGAGTGTCCTATATATATATATCCACTAGTCCTCTTTTTTCCATTACTCTTTTCAGAGCTAGTATGTTTTTGTTGGATTTCAGTCTGGTTGACCTATCGAGTGTTGACAGGGCCGTGTTGAGGTCTCCCACAATTGTTGTGTTATTATTGAAGTCTTCTTTCAGATTTTCCAGAAGTTGTATTAGATAATTTGCTGGTCTCTCATCGGGTGCATATATGTTTAATAGTCTGATTTCTTCCTGTTGCACATATCCCTTGATTAGTACAAAGTGTCCATCTTTGTCCCTTACAACTTTTCTGAGTATAAAGTTGGTGTCATCAGATATTAATATGGCCACCCCAGATTTTTAAGGGTGTTGTTTGCTTGGATGATTTTCCTCCAGCCTTTGATTTTGAGTCTATGTTTGTTCTGACTATTCAGGTGCGTTTATTGTAGGCAGAAGAAGGTTGGGTTCATCTTTTTGACCCATTTTTTCCACTCTGTGTCTTTTAATTGTTGATTTTAGTCCATTGACATTGAGGGAGATGATTGTCATAAGATTTATTGTCATCCTGTAGATAAGTTTGCTGTGTTTGTTGGTCTCTCTTGTCTTAAAGTAGGCCTTTCAGTTTTTCCTTTAAGGCTGGTTTTTCATCTGTGAAGTTTCTGAGCTGTTGTTTATCCATGAAGGTATGCATCCTTCCTTCAAACCTGAATGTGAGTTGGGCTGTGTGCAGTACTCTGGGTGAGGCATTCATTTCATTCAGTCTTGTCACAATATCTCACCACTGTCTTCTGGCCTTGAGAGTTTCTTGTGACATATCTCCTGTAAGTTTTAGGGATGCTCCTTTGAATGTAATTTCCCTTTTTGATCTTGCTGCTTTCAGTATTCTATCTCCATGTGTGGGACTTGTCATTGTAACTAGGTCTTGGGGTGTTTTTCTTTGGGTCTCTTTTACCTGGTACTCTTTGGGCATGCAGGATTTGATTGCATGTAGTCTTTAACTCTGGGAGTATCTCTTTGATGATGTCTTTGACAGTTATTCGTCATGGAGATCTCCTACCTGGGCCTCTGGGACTCAAATGATTCTTATGTTGTCTGTTGAGTTTATCAAAGATTTCTATTTTCATTTGTTCACATTCCTTGAGTACTTTTTCCATTGCCTGATCATTTGTCTTAAGGTTCTTTTCCAATTTCTTCTGCGTTCAGTTTTTCTGCATTTCATCTTCCAGCATGCTGATTCTGTCCGCAACTGCTGTTACCCTGCTGGTGAGGCCATCCACTGAGATTTTCAGTTGAGCTACTGTGTTTTTTAGATCTGTTATTCAGTTTGTAGTTTTCTGATTTCTGTCTTTGTGTTCTGTTCAGATCGATCTATGCTTTCTTTGAGTTATACAAACATCTTCCATATTTCTATTCTAAATTACTTATCCAAGAGGTTAATCAGATGGCTGGAATTTTCTAGGTCATCCGAGCTATCGTCTTCATTCTCTGTTCATGGTGTTTGCCTCGAGGTTTCCTCATTGTCACGTATGTACTGTGATTTTTTCTGCGTGTTGTGGTGGGGTTCATTGGTTAGAAAGAGTGGCCTCTAGGTGACAGTTTTTTTGGGGGTGTGCTCCCTAGGCCTCTGAGGAGATCTTCAAGTATTCAGGAAAGACATACAGGTACAGCAAAGATTTCCCTTGGAGTCCTCAGAGTCATCAAAGCACAGCAGGGCTGATCCTCCGCAGGTCAGAGGGCTCAGCTTTCTGCTTGGTGACTCCCACAGCCAGATTTTACTCACTGGCTGGGCAGCTTCAGACTACAGTTTTTTTGGGGTGCACTATCTAGGCCTCTGAAGAGAGCTTCAGGTATTCAGGAAAGACAGATAGGCACAGCCGCAGGATTTTTTCCCATTTTTATTATTTCCCCAAATCTCTTTAACCAGATAACCCTATTATCTGCCTGTAAACCCTCCCCAGAGATTCTACCACTTAAATCTTTAAGAAATACCTGGGTAAAAAATCAAAAAATTTTTCGTCATGCTGACAAATGTACAGATGTGTAAGGTACACCTTACAAAAGGTAAGGTATAACATGACTAATTTTAGAGTTTTGATTTTGATTGTTTGCCCTTTGGAGGGGCTTAGTTTTTAAGTTTTGGAGACTTAGTTCTTAAGAACAGTCTGAGAACAGGGATAATTACTGGCAAGTTTGGGGACATGTTGGGTTCTGGGGAACATATCATCTACATGCAAGGTACTGCTGCACTATTGCTAATTGTACTATAATACTATTGTACTAGCAGCATTAATCAGGCCTAAGCAATGAATTTATGGGATTATGATGTGAAGAAAGTCTGGAAGAGATTACATGTCATAACAGGAGAAGTGAAAGACATTTTCTTTGGTCTGGTTTTAACAAGAAATTGGTTGTGGAGCCATAATGTTGGTGCAGGCCTCCTTTGTCATGTCATCAAGAGCTCTTACCCTCCTCCTGACCTGTTGCCCCTGTGTCTTGTGTGATTTATCCTTGGGACCCCTAAACCAGGAAGATCCTATCCTTGCACCATCACTTGCCTCTCAAACCCAAAACCATGCAGATGCTAATGCATTAACATGCTTCAGTTTCAGTCAGTCAGTTCCACTAATGTTGCAAGTCAGCCCCTAAAGAGGTTGACTGATGGAGGGATGGAGGATGAGGTCTTTCCCCTCCAGCTCAGAGCACGCGTCTGCCACCCTGTTCAGTCGGTGGTTCTGAGGTGAAGCGGTGGGTAAACAGCTCGTAGACAGTCAGGCTTGTGGAAATATTAATTTTATTCGGTGGACAAGACTGAAGTCCAAAGCCTCAGCATCAGTTCTAGCCAAAAGCCCCTCGCCTTCCACAGACCCTTGTTTTTATCCCCCAGAATCAGGTACCACCCAATAGTGGGATCAGGTACCACTCAATGGTGGAAGCAGAATCAGGTACCACCCTAGGGTGGGGGCAGAATGCCAGGTCACACCGTAGGGTAGGGCACAATAATCAATCAGGGTAGTGTCATAATAATCCCATAAAATGTTTACATACACAACACACTAACTCTTAAATGATGCTGGGTTTGATATGTTGCCTCAAATACCTCTCTAATTATTAATATATGTCAATGGGATTATTAGATATACACCTGTATGAACACTGAAATAGCACTTAGGGCACAGAGATTGTTAGATTAATAGATTACGATAAGTGACAGCTTGTTGAAATATACAGGAACAGTTCAGATCTCAGACAACTAGGAATCTGACGCTCAAGTCACAGCACCAACAAATCTTTAATAATAGTGAAGAAACAATGAAATTCACATGCTTTGGCACACAGGAACATTAGCAAATCACTGAGCTCAAGTAAAACTTCAAACCTCATAGATGAGGAACTTAAATCAATGCTCCATGCAATGGTCATGGAAGCAAAGCAATCATTGGAAGAACTTAAACTGATTTAAGGCATCAAAGATCCCATACAAATGAAATTTAAAAAGTTTAAAAATGCAATAGCAAACAACAACAGGATTCAACATGTGAAGGATTATATCAGAGATATTGAAGACAAAACAATAGCCATCATCAATAATGAAATGAGAAAATAAACTAATGGAAGATGATATAAGATCTGTAATAGCAAGAGGAATAATCTTAAAATCATTGGAATACCACAGGAAGAAAAAAGGGAAAAGGGAAAGAATGAATGGGAAATAATTGCTGAGAACTTTTCTGATTTCTAGAGCACTTTCCTGGCCTACCTGTACTGATCTCAGGTGAACTCTCCTGACTGACCTGCACAGATTCAAGAGGACCGGAGAAACAAACAAAATGGCCTCGAATAAAATAATGCTAACACACAGAGTTATCAAAATGGTAAAAATCAAAAGACTCAGGCTACTTAAAGCAGCAAAAAAGAAAAATCCCTAAAATATAAGGGGAACAACATATGAATCCAGGCATGCATATATAGCTTACAAGCCAGCAAAGAGCAGAATGATATGTTCAAAGAAGAAAAAAACTTCTAGCCTAGAGTTGTCTAGCCTTCAAAGCTCTCATTTAGACTTGAGGGAGGCCTAACCTCTGACCTAACCTTTTTTTTTTTTTTTTTTTGGTTTTTGGGTCACACCCAGAAACGCTCAGGGGTTACTCCTGGCTCTATGCTCAGAAATTGTTATTGGCAGGCTCTGGGGACCATATGGGATGCCGGGATTTGAACCACCATCCTTCTGCATGCAAGGCAAACGACCTACCTCCATGCTATCTCTCTGGCCTCCACTCTAATCTTTTCAGACAAGTAAGAACTGGTAGCATTTGTGACAACTTAACTAGTCCTTAAAGATTTACTAAAAGGTTGTCGAAAACAAGCCATTGAAAAAACAACTAGATTCTATACACACATATGTAAAATGACAACACAAACCAATATATCAGTAATGTCTCTCAATATCAATGGATGTAACACCCATAAAGAAAGTCATAATGTAGCTAATTTGAATGGGAAAGAAAATCCATCCATCTGCTACCTATAAGAAACACACCTAAATACAGATTCAGGAACTGTGGTCCATATACACAATGGAATACTATGCAGCCATTAGGAGAGATGAAGTAAGGAATTTTTCTATACATGATGGACACAGAAACTATTATGCTGAGTGAAATAAATCATAGGGAGAGAGATAGACAAACTAGTCTCACTCCTCTATGGGATTTAAGAAAAATAAAAAACATTATTGTAATAATACCCAGAGACAATAGAAATGAGGGCTGGAAGGACTGGCTCATGATATAAAGCCTACCACAAAGAGTGGTTAGTGCAGTTAGAGAAATAACTACACTAACACCTATCATGGCAATGGTAGTGAGTGAGAGAAGTAGAATGCCTGTCTTGAATACAGGCCAGGGGGTGGGGGATAATGGAGATGGGGAACATTGGTGGTGGGAAGGTTGCACTAGTGAAGGGGGTGTTCCTTTTATGACTGAAACCAAAGTACAAACATGTTTGTAATTATGGTGCTTAAATAAATATATTAAAAGATAATAAAAGAATGGAAAACAATCACACAAGCTAATGGAATTAAAAGCTGGTATACTCATAGCATACCAAATAGCTTTAGATATAAAGGAGGTAATTAGAGACAGTGATAGACACAAGTTATTAAGGGAACTATAACTCAAAGAATCTATAATCTACATTTATGCACCAAATGGTGGGATGAGAGATGCAGAAACCAATAAGTCAGCACCACAATCCAAGTCTTATGTCCTTCTTAATGATTCAGCATTCAGAATGGTTATGGATTCGTTAACAGAAATGACACTAAGTAGGATGTCTTTGTTTACCAGACAGCTATTAAAAGAAACAACTCTAGGAAGTTTTTGCTTATCGTTGGAGATGGGGAGACTGTGGTGTTTGATATCATGAAAGGAGAGAAAGGTGAAGAAGCTGCTAATGGAACAGGACAAGGGAAATATCAGTGAAAGACAGCTGTGAAGGTTCTGCTGACTCAACATTCAGCCTCAACCAGCTGAAGCCCCCTCAGGCAGAACAAAACCAGGCAGTGAAGGGGAGAAAGCTGAAGACTCATAACAGCATCCCCGATACCAGTGCCCATCACCTTTCTGCTTAAGGCACTTTGTCAGAGGCCCCTCAACCAGCTATAGCCTATTGAGGGTACTGATCAAACATATATGTGTGAACGTGTATATGTCTGTCCATGTAAGCAAAACCCTTTCTCTAGCCCTTGGACACCTTCCTTTTTGGGCCTCAGAGTGTTCTCCTCCTGTATCTTTTCAGATTCATGGTACAAGAGATAGAGAATCACCACTTACAATAGAACTGACCACATGGATCAACTTCTTTGGTGTTAGTTACGGTTCTGAGTTCGCTTTTTTTGCAAGTGACTAACCAGTTGTGCCAACATCATTTGTTGAAGAGGCTTTCCTTGCTCCATTTAGGATTTCTTGCTCCTTTATCAAAAATTAGGTGATTGTATATCTGGGGAACATTCTCTGAGTACTCAAGCCAATTCCACTGATCTGAAGGTCTGTCTTTATTCCAATACCATGTTGTTTCGAAAACTATTGCTTTGTAATACAGTTTAAAATTGGGGAAAGTAATGCCTCCAATATTCCATTGATTGCTTTAGCTATTTGAGGGTGTTTATTGTTCCAAATACATTTCAGAGGTGTTTGATCCACTTCTTTGAAGAATGCCATGGGTACCTTTAGAGGGATTGCTTTAAATCTGTACAATGCTTTGGGGAGTATTGCCATTTTAATGATGTTAATCCTGCCAATCCATGAGCAGGGTATGTGTTTCCATTTCTGTGTGCCCTCTCTTATTTCTCGGAGCAGGGTTTTATAATTTACTTTGTATAGGTCCTTCACGTCTTTAGTCAAGTTGACTCCTAGATATTTGAGCTTGTGTGGCACTAATGTGAATGGGGTCATTTTCTTAATGTCCATTTCTTCCCTATCATTATTGGTGTATAAAAAGGAAATTGATTTCTGTGTGTTTATTTTGTAGCCTGCCACATTGCTATATGAATCTATTGTTTCTAGAAGCTTTTTGGTAGAGTCTTTAGGATTTTCTAAGTATAATATCATGTCATCTGCAAAAAGTGAGAGCTTGACTTCTTTCTTTTCTATATGGATGCCCTTGATATCTTTTTCTTGCCTAATAGCTATAGCAAGTACTTCCAGTACTATGTTGAATAGGAGTGGTGAGAGAGGACAATCTTGTCTTGTACCAGAATTTAGAGAAAAGGCTTTTATTTTTTCTCCATTGAGGATAGTATTTGCCATTGGTTTGTGGTAGATGGTCTTAACTATATTGAGAAAAGTTCTGAAAAGCACTCCTATTAAAATTTTCTTTAAACCATTGTAATGTTCAAAGTTATTCATAGATGTGTTTTAGACATACAATATTTCAGGACCAATCCCACCACCAGTGTCAACCTCCCTCCACCATTGTTTCCAGAGTCCATCCCATGCCACCACCCTGCCAAAACCTGCCAGCATAACAGGATGTTTTTATTTGTGGCGGTCAAAGTTTGGGTTTCATGATTTCATTACTGTTGTCTCTGGCTTGGATATTTAGTTTTGTCCTTTCTTATAACTACCACTGTATCTGAGACTCCTTAGCTTCTATCCCCCATCATTTCATATCTGTAATTGTCCTGCTCTTATTTACTTTCCTTTTCACTAGGGCATAGTGTATTCTTTTCTTTTTTTTCAGTTTTCTTTTTTTGCAGCATTTGTGTCAGGTGATGTTAGCTTCATAAAAACTATTAGAGACTGTTCCTGATTCTTCAAATTCATAAAAGGGCAGTATTAAGAATTCCCAGAGGAAGTTTGGTTCCTGGAGCTGTTGTGGAGAACTGCATCAGTTCTATGTCTGAGATTCAGGGTTGGACGGTCACTGTCTAATCACATGGAGTCTAAATTGGGACCAGATGACATATGTTCAAGGTGGGAGGTGCCCCTTTATTGTAAAGTATATGAGTTTTTATCCCTAGTAGACAAGAGCTTGTTTCTGTACGTAAAATTTCCCCTCCCCCCTTTTTTCCGGGCTACACCCGTTTGATGCTCAGGGGTTACTCCTGGCTAAGTGCTCAGAAATTGCCCTTGGCATTCTGCCAGTGGATGATGAGAGCCTCTAGAAGGATTCTGCCCATTTTTGGTGTATTAGACTCTTACCCCAGTTTATTACTTTTCTCTTTTTCAAACAAAACCACACAACTTGAACTAGCTAGTCCTGCCTCCAGTTAGAGGGGGAAATAAGGGAGGCATCAAGACCAAACAGGTGCAAGACTACTAAGTAGTAGGTTAGATACAGAGGGGACCACATATTCTAGCCGCCCTGGGGGTGAGGGAAGAGGAAATGGGAGGTAGGACAAAAACGGAGGTGTAGGGAGGACAATTTGGTGATGGGAATCCCCCCTAATTTTATGTAAATATGTACCTAAAATATTATTGTCAACAATATGTAAGCCACTATGATCAAAATAAAAATTATATTAAAAAAAAGAAAATACACATAAAATATTCAAAAGAAAAAAAAAGAAATTGCCCTTGGCTTGGGGGGGACCATATGGGACTCTGGGGGATCAAACCGCGGTTGTTCTTTGGCTAGCGCTTGCAAGGCAGACACCTTACTTCTAGCGCCACCTTACCGGCCCCAAAATTTCCCCTTTTTTAGTATGCCTTTGATTATCTTTGAATCTCCATATTATCTGGACTGACCTCCCCCTTTTCATTTCTAATCTGGTTTATTTTCTCTCTCTCTTTCTTTGTGAGTTTTGCTAGTGACTTATCCATCTTATTTATTTTTTCAAACCATTGAAGATTATAAGAGTCCAAGAACTTATCCATTTCTTCTAAGTTCTCATGTTTCGTGGCATAGAGTTTCTCAAAGTAGTCTCTGATTATCCTTTGAACCTCTGCAGTATCTGTAGTGATATCCCCCTTTTCATTTCCTTTTTTATTTTATTTTATTTTGGTTTTTGGGTCACACCCGGCGGCGCTCAATGTTACTCCTGGCTCTATGCTCAGAAATCACTCCTGGTAGGCTCAGGGGCCCATATGGGATGCAGGGATTTGAACCACTGTCCTTCTGCATGAAAGGCAAACGCTCTACCTCCATGCTATCTCTCCGGCCCTGCCTTTTCATTTCTAATCCGGTTTATTAGGTTTCTCTTTCTCCATTACTTTGTGAGTCTTGGTAGTGGTTTATCAATCTTTTTTTATTTTTTTTAAAGAACCAACTTTTGCTTTCATTGATCTTTCTGATTTTTTTTTGGATTTTCACTTCATTGATTTCTGCTCTTAGTTTTGTTATTTCTTTCTGCCTACCTATTTTTGGTTTCGTTTGTTGATCAATTTATAATTTTAAAAGCTGTGTCATTAAGCTTTTTATATAGGCCTCTTCTTCCTTTCTGATTTGTGTTTACAAAGCTATAAATTTTCCTCTTGTTACCTATTTTGCTGTGTCCCATAAATTCTGACAATTTGTGTCTTCATTGTCATTGTTTTAAGGAATGTTTTGATTTTCTCTTTGATTTAATTGCTGATCCACTGGTTGTTCAGTAGTGAGCTGTTTAATTCCCAGGTGTTAAAGTTTTTCTTCTGTGTCCCTTTGTAGTTCACTTTTAATTTCAGTGCCTTGTGATCTGAGAAGGTAGTCTGTACAATTTCTATTCTCTTGACTTTATGGAGACATGTTTTATGGGCCAGCATGACCCATGGGCATTGGAGAAGAATGTGTATCCAGTTTTCTGAGGATGAAGTGACATATATATTAGTATATATTATATATATTAGTATATATATATATATATATATATATATATATATATATATATATATATATATATATATACTAGTCCACTTCCATTTCTCTTTTCAGAGGTAGTATATTCTTGTTGGGTTTCAACCTGGTTGACCTATCAAGGAGTGATAGGGCAGTGTTTAGGTCTCTCACTATTATTATGTTGCTATTGATATTTTCTTTCAGATTTAACAACAATTGTATTAGGTATTTTGCTGGTCCCTCATTGGGTGCATGTATGTTTAGGATTGTGATTTCTTCTTGTTGTACATATTCTTTGATTAGTATGAAATGACCATCTTTTCCCCCTTTTAACCTTTCTGAGTCTAAAGTTTGTGTCATCTGCTATTAATATGTCCACTCCAAGCTTTTTTAAGGGAGTTGTTTACTTGGATGATTTTCCTCCAGCCTTTGATTTTGAGTGTACGTTTGCTCTGACTATTCAGATGTGTTTCTTGTAGGCAGCAAAATGTTAGATTCAGATTTTTTATTCATTTTTCCACTCTGTGTCTCTTAGCAGGCGCATTTAGTCCACTGACGTTGAGAGAGATAGTTGTCACAGGATTTAATGTCATCTTTATATGGGTATTTGGTGTGTCTGCTGGTCTTTCTTTTCTTAAAGTAGACTTTCCATTTTTCTTTTAAGGCTGGTTTTGAGTCTGTAAAGTTTCTGAGATTTTTTTAATCTGTGAAGCCATGTATACTTCCTTCAACCCTGAATGTGAGACAGGTTGGATGCAGTATTCTTTACAAAGTATTCATTTCATTGAGTTTTGTCTCTATATCCCTCCATTGCCCTTTGGCCTTGAATGTTTCTTGTGACAGGTCTGCTGTAAATTTTAAGGATGCTCCTTTGAATGTAATTTCTCTTTTTGATCTTGCTGCCTTTAGTATTGTATTCCTATCTTTGGGATTTGACATTGTGACTATGATGTATGTGTCTTGGGATTCTTTTCCTTGGGTCTCTTTTAGCTGGTACTCTTCGGGTGTTCAGGATTTGGTTTCACGTAGTCTTTACATCTGGGAGTTTCTCTGTAATGATGTCCTTGACCATTGTTTCTTCTGGGGATTTTATTTCTGGGTCTCTGGAACTCTTAAGTTGTTTCTGTCGAATTTATCAACACTTCTAATTTATTCTGTTCACATTCCTTTGGTATTTTTTTCATTGTTTGATCATTTGCTTTAAGGTTTTTTCCAATCTCTTTTGCATGGATTTGTTATGCATATCATCTTCCAGCTGACTGATTCTCTGCAGCCATGCTATTCTGGCTTGACCCTTTTTAGGCAGAGTCAACCTACCTTTGTGTAGGGCCCTGGAGACCTTGTGTTTGCTGGGGTCATCTTTGGCTGCTGCATGAGCAAACCAGGAATTAGGCAAAATGTGCAGGTGCAGATTTTTATCATGTCCCCTTTGTGCTCAAACACAGGCAAGAATTTGCCCCCAGTCCTTGTGGGTGGAGTCAGCCTATCTTTGTCTGGGGCCCTGGAGACCTTTTGTTTGCTGTATCTTCTGTGTATCTGTATCTTACTGTGCCACACACAGTAAAACACGAATTAGGCAGGAAGCTCAGGTGCAGCTCTGTACAAATATTTTAAGACACTGCCATTCCACATTGTTTTAGCTATTTCATACCAGCTATTTAACAGAAACAAGTAGAAAGATATGGTCATGCCAAGATTGTCCTTGAATGGTCACAGCAGCTTTATTTGTTGCCCCAAACTATAAATAAGATATATATCATACAGTCCTATTAGCTAGCCCACACTACAAACCACTGCCTGGAGCGCTGGAAAATGAAAGGGAAAAATACCTAGTGTATTCTGGACAATCTGATTTTAAACCATTGCATTTCTTCATGCAGTTATTCTAAATACCACATATAAGTGATATAATCTTGTACTTATCATTCTTCTGGTTTACCTCATTTAACATAATCTCTTCCAGTTCCATCCATGTTGCTGCAAATTGCATAATTTCATCAATTCTTATAGCTATGTAGTATTCTATTGCATATATGTACCATATCTTTATGCTGTTGGACATCTAGCTTGATTCCAACTCTTAGCTATTGTACTGAGTGCTGTTATGAATAGTGTTGTGAATACATCCTTTTGTATGAGTGTTCTTGTGCCCTTGGGTTAAATACCCAAAAGTAGGATTGCTGAGTTATATAGTAGTTTGATTTTGAGCTTACTGAGAAACCTCCATACTATTTTCCATAGGGGTTGTATCAGGCAGCACTCCCACTAGCAGAGGATGAGAGTTCCTTTTTCAGTACAACCATTGATAGACTGAATTCACCAAAACACAATTGTACCCAGTATTTTTTATTTTTGCTATTCTCACTAGTGAGTCTCATTGTCATCTTGATTTGGATTTCTCTAATGATAAGTGATAAGCACTTTTCTATGTGCCTATTGGCCATCTGTTGGTCTTCATCAGAGAGGTGTCTGTTCATTTCCTCTCACCATTTTTGAATGGGGTTTTTAGGTTTTGTGGAGTTAACCATTGTGAATACATTATGTATCCTAGATATCAGTCTTTTATCTGATGTGTTGAGTGCAAATATTTTCTCCCACTCAATTAGATGTCTTTTAGTTTTAGCCCGCTTCTTTTACTATACAGAAACTTTTTAGTTTGGTGTAGTTCCATGTATTCAGATTTGATTATATTCTTTGACATTGTTATCCTACCATTAAAGACTTCTTTGAGGTCTAATAACATTAATCACATTAACTAATTGCATTAATGATTAATTCTTAATAAATTAATTCCAACATATGCACAACAAAGGAAGTACATATAGTGGGCCATGTGTAAAAATTAATTTATTTTACTAAATGTCATGTCACCTGGAAATAGCTGGACTAATTAAACATGAAAAGGCTGATGAAGAATAAACTGTTGCGCATTTGGAAGACAATGCTTCAGGGAAATGGGATGCATGAACTGATGTTATACGATGAAATATGAAGAAGTGAGACCATACAATGAATGTATGGGGAAACATGTTCTGGAAAGCATGTTGCAAATCTAATATCCATGCTAGGAGTATTTAAGGGTTAAAAGGCCAGTCACACATGAGAAGAATGCTCACATTTTTTTCTTTGCAAAGTACAGAAATTTATCAGTGTACATTGTTTGATGTTTAAAACAGTACACTTTTCTCTAGGTGGTTTGTAATCTTAGAATAGAATATGGTTCAATTAGGAGCCCAGAGGATAAAAGGAAGGTAAACTTTTACATTTCAAAGTAGTTCCTCTCTGGCCTAGGTGTCATACTGATGTAAATTAAGAAATTAGCAAGAAGCCTGGTTTCCTATAACAAATGTCCTTTACCTAAGGTTTGTAGCTCTAGGAGCTAAGACTAACTTCCTAAGGTCTGGTTTTGAAAGAGATAAACTATAAGAAAGGGGTACAGAATTATACCTAGTAAAATTCAATAGCCCAATGCTGTCCTGTCCAAACCTATTTGAAGTGTAGATTAGTGTCTAGTGGAAATTCCTGAAGCAAAGAAATCCCTTTCTGTTACAAACTGCTATGGTGTTCAAAGACAAGGCGAGAAGAAATTGTATTTTTTATGCTAAGTATTCCAGGTAAAAATAAATTTAATCAGGGCTATATTGCCTGTAAAAGTCCCTATGTTAGCATGAGAAAGGTTTTACTATATACATAACAGAAGGGAGTTTATCTATCTATCTATCTATCTATCTATCTATCTATCTATCTATCTATCTATCTATCTATCTATCTATCTATAATCTTTCTATCTATATAAATTAAATGTTTGTAGTAAAGGAAGCAGAATGTCAGTTTCATTAACAGAACGTCTCATTCAATTATCCACTCTAAGAGAGAAGACTCAGTGGGCCTATTGGTGAGAGATCTCTCAGGAATCTTCCAGCCAACCAGACCTGAGGGAAGAGACTTCTCAGTGGGCCTGCTGGTAATATTTCCTCAGGAATTTTTGATCAGCTACCTAAGCTAAGAGTATGAACATCCTAGCAGGTCTTCTGACTGACTTCCTCTAGAAATATTAAGATTCCTATTATGTTAATTATGTGACAAGAAAACAAGTTATATGTCTAGGAATCAAGGAATGGAAGTGGAAGTACCTCTCTGATAACTCCTTTGCATATTGTATGCTTCGAGGCCCTTATCACTTTGAATTATCTTGTCTTTGAGGTCTTATTTGTCAAGGGAAGAATGATTTCACAGGGCACAAAAATGTTTACACCAAATTATAAGTTGATACTTTAAACTATCATTGGTTATTTAGATGTCCTTATGCCACTGAACAAACTGTTCAGAAAGAGGGTAACTAGGGACCCAAGGAATATCACAGCAGGTAGGGTATTTGCCTTGCACAAGACAGACCCAGGTTCGATTCCCCGGCATTCTATGTGGTCCCTTGAGCCTGCCAAGATTGATTTCTGAGCATAGAGCCAGGAACACTGCCTGGTGTGGCTCAAAAACGAAAACCAAACAAAATTAAAAAAAAAGGGTAACTATAGTGGAGGAGTATTTAATCCTCATAACCAAAGGAAATTGAGTTACTTCCATATAGTGGAAAGACTATCATTGCCATTGGTAGTCTCTGGGACACCTGTTGATAATACTCTTTGAATCAAAAGTAAAGTTGAAACACTTTACTAAAAATAAATTACAATTGGGAGACATTGGTGGTGGGAAGGGTACACTGGTGAAGGATGGTATACATTGTATGACTGAAACCCAACAATGAACAATTTTGTAACCAGGGTGCTTAAATAAAGAAATTAAGAAATAAAAAAAAAAGAAATAAAACTAATTCCTGGCATTAGAGAGATATTAGAGGAGGTAAGGGATTGCCTTGGTAAAATTATACCCAGGTTTCAATGCCATCACTGCATTTTATCCCTTAAATACTTCCTGGGGTCACTCCTGAGCACAAAGCTAAGAGTAGCCAATGAACATTTATGGTATGACCCACTTGACCATTTTGAAAAGAAAAGATATAATAATTATTCTCTGTTCTCTTATTTTAGACAGCTTGTTGCTGGAGATTTACTTTACAATTTGGAATCCAAAATTTCAAATGATGTGTATGTAACTGATTTAGGAGTAATCAACATAGTTCATTATATATAATATATGTATATACATGTAATGATGTAATGTATCCTGAGATATTCCTGTATTCACTTACTTTTTTGGTGTCATCTTTAGGATTTATATATATGATTTTTAAGTTTTGTTATAACAGTTATAGTTTAATTCTTCCTTTACAATTTTGATAAATTTTATTTTATTTTTCCTAATTTCACTGGTTAAGATTTTCAGTACAATATTGAAAAACGATAAGAGTGGACAAATTTGTCTTGTGCCCGATCATGTTTCTTTGTCTTGAGTTTCAACATATCATTATATTCAGGTGGATTTTTATGATGTTTTTTGTTTTCCTATAAGTATAATTTGTGTTTCTCAATTTTTGTTTTGTGCTTACAAATAAGTTAGTGTACATCCTACATAATCCCTTTTAAAGTCTATGTTGATTACACACCTCTTGAAATTTCAACATAGTCCATAGGTTCTCTATTCCAAGAGCTTGTAAAAATATTTTTTTCTAAAAAAAAAACAAACACCACCGGGAGAGTAATGATCCTGAGCAAAGTCTAGAGCTGATCCCATGACAGTATACTCCAAGGACAGAGAAACCCCATATCTCATAGGGCAAGTGAATTCCTTTTCGAATGACCCCAATATTTACTGTGCCAGGGCAGGAGGGAAAAAAACAAAAATACAAAAAACACAAAACCTTGGTTATTTTATATATATATATATATATATATATATATATATATATATATATCTTACCTTCATTTATTATTGTTATTATTATTTTTATTTACCTAGCTATTTTGGTCGATTTCTCTGTTTGGTTGTGATTATTGAAATTGTTGTCCCCAATTATTCTTATTTTTTTTCTCTTCCTTTCTTTTCTTTCGTTATGTGCTACGCCATGTTTCTTATTTCAAGACCACGGCGTGTTTTTTTTTTTTTGTTTGTTTGTTTTGTTTTTTTTTATCTGTTTTTTGTGGTGCTTATCGATATAGCTGGAGTCCTCACTGGATATTTGACACTTCTCTTGGTACTGGTGGAGTGTTTCACCTTCTTTTTCTCCTTCATTTCCCAAATCGATGATGAGAGCCTCTAGAAGGATTCTGCCCATTTTCGGTGTATTAGACTCTTACCCCAGTTTATTACTTTTCTCTTTTTCAAACAAAACCACACAACTTGAACTAGCTAGTCCTGCCTCCAATTAGAGGGGGAAATAAGGGAGGCATCAAGACCAAACTGATGCAAGACTACTAAGTAGTAGGTTAGATACAGAGGGGACCACATATTCTAGCCGCCCTGGGGGTGAGGGAAGAGGAAATGGGAGGTAGGACAAAAACGGAGGTGTAGGGTGGACAATTTGGGGATGGGAATTCCCCCTGATTTTATGTAAATATGTACCTAAAATATTATTGTCAACAATATGTAAGCCACTATGATCAAAATAAAAATTATATTAAAAAAAGATGAAAGGGCTAAATTTAAGAACTAGGAAAAAAATATTTTTTTCTGCTTTCATTTCAGTTTGCAAAGTTTCTTTTTTGTCTAGTTTTACATTCGTTAATTCTTTGGCCTGGCTAGTCTACTGATGATTTCTTCAAAATCTTTTGTTATGGTGTTTTTAAATATTAGCATTTTTATAATCCCTATGTAGAATTTTAATATCTCTGCTCATATTTCATATTTGTCTTTGAATATTTCCTAGTTTTATTAAAACCCTTAATTATAATATCAGTTAGTTCCAAAATCAAAGTTATACTGGCTATAATACTTGTTTTGTATTTACCAATGAAATTTTTCTTTACTTTTAGCATTCCTTCTAAGATTTTTGCTGAAGGCCACATTTTTACTTAACTAAATAGGATTTTGGGTTAATCTGACAAGGATTTGGGCTATGTTTAATGTTTGCTGAAGCTGTAGGTGACAAAGCCTTCAAATTCCTTCAGTGTCCTTGATTTTTGTCTCTTATTAGCTTTGCTATGTCCTAAGTGTTACTCAACAGATAAGTTTGGATTTTGTAGATATGGTTTATCTATAATATTCACTATACTAAAACCTATTTGTGTTGTGGTTAAGTATAAGAAAAGTGTGTATATTTTATAATTTTATAATTAAATGCTAGCTTTTAATGCCTTGCCCCTCTGGACTGTGTTCTTAACAGCATTTCATAGCTTTTTCTTGTGGAGAAACAAGAATTCTTGAAAGCACTGGAGTTATAAAACTGCCCTTTCCCCAAATGGAATAAGATTCTGATCATGTCTTTCAAATCTTTGTGAAAAAAAGAGTATTTGATTTGAAGAACGTGCTATTGTGGACAATGTAGTATAAATATTCCCTCCCCTGTCAAAATTATTGTCACAAGGTGGAAACCCTATGGGAGAAAATATGATTAAAATTGAAAAAAAATGTTATCTTTTATCTTTTTTCTTTCTGAGTTTTATTTTTGTTTCTAAAACAAAAACCTACTGTGATTTATGAATGTAAAAACCTTTAAGACTGTGACCTCCATGAATTTCTTCCTCTTAAGCTAGGTATTCCACACTGAGTCTTCAACAATTCATAAAAATTAGCATTGAATAAAGTGTTATTTCTGATATGGGTAAATAATTCTTATCTTGCCTCTCTGAATTTGCTACTCTCTAGATTTGGGGGTAACAGTTTTCCTTCAAATTCAGTTGTTTAATAAATACAAGAAGTAGCATAGAAACCCACTAAAGTCAAGAAGTGAAAACAATGACATGGAAGGATCAACTAGAAAAATAGCTCAGCAAAACCTCAATGACTTTAATAACACCACCGTGAGATATAACAATTGCCACAGTGTAATTTACTGAACTTTTAAAAAAATAATATAATTTAATGTAATTAAAAACTTTTAAAAGTAATTTTATTTACAATTTTGTCACAAAAAACATAAAATAATCTACTGTGTGCCTCATAAGGGGGCAGGATTGAGTGATTGGTGGTAAAATGGGAACAATAGTGGAGGGAGGGAAATATGGGTGATGAGAATGGTATTAGAATATTGAATGCCCCAATCAACAGTTTTATGATCAACTTTATAATACTTTGTAAGTATTTAAGAAAGAAAAAAGATAAAAAATAACATTTTTCAATTTTGATCATATTTTCTCCCATAGGGTTTCCACCTTGTGACAAATTTCAAGTTATTTTTACATGTCAGACTGAATCCAAAATTAGATGAGTTTCTTTTAACTATGATCTACAGCTTATTTAACGGATTCTCTCACATTCATGGCTGGTACAAGTATATTTCCTAACTTAGCCTAACCAGAGTGGAAGTCCTAGAATTGTGTTTTAATGTTCACAGGTGACTGGAAATAACTGATGGGTTATTTGAAGGCATTAACTTGTAATGGAGCATATCAAATGTAAGTACATATTGGGAAAGTATAGTTCAATAAAAAAATCAACAGAGTAGTGAGACATTATATTTCCTTCATTGACCTGTCTAATTATTATATAAATTTAAATATATGTAACAGACTATTAAAGGAAGGGAGCATTTAAATATGGACTGTAGAAAAGTGGAAGACAAGCAATCCAGGTATTCAGTGGTTCAGTGGCTACCCAGGGTAGCGCTAGTTTAGAAAGACTTTGGTCAAAGTTGATCATTATAACAGACTACTCATAAGCATTGTATTCCTGGATATGTAAAATGTTATTAGAAATATGATGGTGAATGTAGTGAATTATATATATATGTATATATATCTTAAAGGATTAAGCTATGCCCAAGAAATTATATAATATTTTAAGATGAAAATAGAAAGGGGAAATATATAGTATATTATTATTTACTATAATACTGTAAAAGGCTAATCTTATTATAAAAGTCATGCTATATATGAATATATACATATACAATTTTATGTAGATTTATAAGATATAAAGGTAATCATGGAGTTTTTCCAGAAGGAATGTTTCAGAAGAAATTTGCTAAAATTTCTCTGCAAAGGTTGTGATGTTATTAATTCAAAAGGGCATATGCACACCACAATAAATATTTTAAATTTAATTTTATT
Organism: Suncus etruscus; assembly: GCF_024139225.1. Classification (NCBI taxonomy): domain Eukaryota; kingdom Metazoa; phylum Chordata; class Mammalia; order Eulipotyphla; family Soricidae; genus Suncus; species Suncus etruscus. Next base: position 95,572,690 of record NC_064868.1, read on the forward strand.
GAAAACATTGTGATTTACAAAGTTTTTCATAGTTGGGTTTCAGACATAAAATTAACTAGGGTCAATACCACCACAAATGTTGACATCTGTCCACCAATGTTCCCCAGATGCATTCCATACCCTGCCCCATTGACTTCCAGTCTGCCAGTACAACAGACCCATAATTTAAATTGTTAAATTTTGGGTCTCTTGATTTCATTGTTGTTGACTTTGGCTTAGATATTTAATTCTGTGCTTTTTTTTATTTTTGGTTTTGGGGCCATACCTTGTGGAGCTCAGGAAATACTCCTGGCTTTGTGCTTAGAAATCGCACCTGGCAAGAGCAGGGACCATATGGGATTGAACTTGGGTGACCCTGGTCAGCTCTGTGCAAGGCAAATGCCTTATTGATATGCTATATCTCTGGCCATGAGTTCTGTCCCTTTTTTAACACTACCAATACATCTGAAGATCACTTGGGCCTTGGCCCCATCCTTTAATAATTCTGTTTCTACTCTTCCACTCAGTTCCTTTCTTTCTGGCTATATTCTGGGGTCAAGAGTGTGAGAAACAACTCCCATTGAAAGCATTGTGTTTTTTCATGCAGTTATTCCAAATACCACACAGAAGTGATATCATTCTGCAGTTTACTTTCTTCTTTTGGCTTACTTCATTTAGCATAATATCTTCCAGTTCCATCCATGTTGCTGCAAATTGCATGATTGCATCATTCTGCACAGATGTGACAGTTATGTGGTATTCCATTTATATATGTACCACATCTTCATGATCCACTTATCTGATGTTGGACATCTAGATTGATTCCAAGTTGTGGCTTTTGTACTTCATGCTCCTATGAATAGTGGTCTGAATTTTTTCCTGTCCTAGGGATAATACCTTAAAGAGGGATTTCTGGGTCATATGGAAGATCAATTTTAAGTTTACTGAAAACCTTCCATACTATTTTCAATAGGGATTGGACCACGTAGCATTCCTACCAGCAGTGGATGAGAGTTCCTTTCTCACCATATCCCCGCCAACAAAGGTTGTTCCATTGTTGTTGATATGTGACATCCTCATTGGTATGATACTTCATTGTCTTGATTTGAATTTCTCTAATGATAAATGATGATGAACATTTTTAATGTGCCTTTTGGCTATCTGTTGGTCTTTCTCAGAGAAGTGTCTGTTCATCATCTATCTCCATTTTTGGTAATGTTTTTAGATTTTGCAGAGTTAACCTTTGTGAGTACTTTATATATCCTAGATATCAAAACTTGATCTGAAGAGTTGAGTGCAATTTTCCCCTCCCATTTAGTTAGCTGTTTCCTAATTTAGTCTGTGTTCGCTTGCCATACAGAAAGTTTTTAGTTTGATGTAGTCCCAATTATTCAGGTTTGATGATATAGCCCTTGTCATTGGCATCCTATCATTGAAGACTTCATTGAAGTCTAAGTCTTGCCATGTTCTACCTATGTTTTTCTCAATGAGCTTTTGGGTTCTAATATTTTTTGGGTTTTTGGGTCATACCTGGCAGCCCTCAGGGGTTACTCCTGGCGCTATGCTCAGAAATCGCTCCTAGCAGGCCCGGGGGACCATATGGGATGCCGGAATTCGAACCACCGACCTTCTGCATGCAAGGTAAACACCTTACCTCAATGGTATCTCTTTGGCCCCTTGGGGTCTAATCTTTTTTTTGTTTTTTGTTTTTTTTGGGTCACACCCAGCGGTGCTCAGGGGTTACTCCTGGCTGTCTGCTCAGAAATAGCTCCTGGCAGGCACGGGGGACCATATGGGACACCGGGATTCGAACCAACCACCTTTGGTCCTGGATCGGCTGCTTGCAAGGCAAACGCCGCTGTGCTATCTCTCCGGGCCCTTGGGGTCTAATCTTAATGTTTTTAATTCACTTATGAATTGACTTTGTGTAAGATCATCTTTAATTTCTTATACATGAATATCCAATTTTTCCAACACCAGTTGTTTTAAAGGACTATCTTTAATCCATTTTAAATTCTTGGCTCTTTTGTCAAAGGTTAATTGACTATGTACTTGGAGGTTTGTCACTGGATATTCTATTCTGACTCATTGGTCTAAAAGTCTGTCTTTGTTCCAATACGATGCTGTTTTGATAACTATGGCTTTGTAGCAGAGCTTCAAACTAGGCAATGAGATACCTTCCAGTTTTTTTTTTCAATGTGAATTGGCTATTCCAGGGCTTATATTGTTCCAAACAAATTTTATAATTGTTTTTTGTAAGTTCATGAAGAATGTTGCCTGAATTTGAATAGAGGTTACATTGAATCTTTATAGTAGTATAAATAAGATTGTCATTTTGATGATAGTGAACCTTCCAATCCATGAGCATGGAATGATTTTCTATTTCGTTAGGTCTTCAATTTCTTTCTGAAGTGTTTTGAAGTTTTTGTGGTATAGGTTTCTCACCTATCTTGTTAGGTTGATTCCTATGTACACTATTTTAAATTGTATAGACACTTTGATATCTTTCTCCTCTGAGTCATTATTTGTATGAAGAAAAGCAATTGTCCTTTGTGTATTGACTTTGTAGCCTGCCACTTTATGGTATTGTTTGGTTTATTGTCTCTTGGAGCTTTTTGGTGGATTCTTTAGGGTCTTTGATATATATCTTCATGTCTTCTGAAAATAGAGATAGTTTAATTTTCTCTTTTTCAATTGTATTCCTTTGATTTACTTATCTTGTCTGATTGTTATTGGTAGGAATTTTAGTATTATGTTAAAGAAGAGTGAAGACAGTGTATATTCTTGCTAACGTTAGTGGACATAATTTCAGTTTTTCACCATTAAAAATAATGTTGAATGTGGGCTTTTTATTGATAGCTGTTACTATCTTGAGGAAGATTCCTTTCATACCTACCGTATTTGCAGGTGTATAAGACAACCTTCAACCCATGAAAAACTTCCTAAAAGTCGGGAGTCTTATTATATGCTGGTATACGGCATGCTGAAACTTGTTCCAGTTTCAGGGATGAGTGATCTGCACCCCTCTTACTTTTAAGAAGTAACTTACTTTTAAGACTTTTAGGAAGTTTTTCGTGGGTTGAAGGGTTGTCTTATACGCCAGCAAATACGGTATTTTGATCATGAATGGGTGTTGGATTTTGTCAAATGTTTTCTTTGCATTGATTTATATGATCATGTGGTTTTTATCCTCCTTTTACTGATGTGGTATATGTTGTTGATTAAGTTGCGTGAATTGAATCATCCTTGCATTCCTGGGATAAAACCACTGGTAATGGTGTATAATCTTTCTGATGTGCTGTTAAATTCTGTTTGCTAAGATTTTGTTATGGATTTTCTCAACAACATTCATCAGTGAGATTGGTGTTTAGTTTTCTTTATTGGTAGTACTCTATCAGCTTTGAGAATGAGCATGATGTTAGCTACATAGATGGTATTAGGAAGTATTCTTGTCTCTTTGATATTTTTGAAGAGTCTAAGGATCAATGGTAGTAATTCTTCTGAATGTTTGATAAAACTCACCCATAAGCCCGTCTGGTCCTGGACTTTTATTCTTGGGGAGTGTCTTAATTAGTTTCAATTTCCTTACTGTTATTGGCCTTTTAATTCTTTTTACTTCCTCCTAATTCAGTTTTAGTGGATTATATATTTTCAGAAATCGGTCCATTTCTTCTAGGTTCTCTATCTTCACAGAGTACAGTTGTTCATACGTTCTCATGATGTCTTGGATTTCTGGGGTTCTGTTGTAATCTCTACCCTTTTGTTTCTGATCTGATTTATTTTTTCATCTTGAGTCTTCCTAACATTTTGTAAGACGACATCCATTTATTAACCCCAAAAAAGGCATTCTCCCATCTTCCTCTTTCCTTTAAACCTAGCCCTTTGTTATGTAAAAGTCCACCTGATCTTACTCCACCCTCTTTCCACTCAGTTGAATTGGTACTGAGAATAAAGAAGGAGCAGTGGTAGAGAGATACCATGAGGCAAGAAGCACACTGACTCCACAATTCTTTCCTGACAGGCTTGGTTTATTAATTCTTCGTGACAACCCTACCTTCTTCAGATCCATTCGTTGGAGGTGGAAACAAGGTGTGTGGAGTGATCTCACAAACTGTGAAATTTATTTTACAACTGTTGCTCGAACACCAACCTGAGGATTTGAGAAGACCCCAATGACAATGAATGACTTGACACTCTGGTGGATAATCAGCATGATGACATCCATGAACTAGACTGAGTGTACAGTTCCTTCCACCAGAACATCTGTGCACGTGGCCCCTATTTTGAACATGGGAGAGGACCACTCACATGGGACAGAAGCAGGAAATAAAGGGGAGAGAGCTGAAGACTCTGAGCAGCCTCTCAGAGGCCGAGGCCCACTGCTTTTCTTCTACCAAAAGTGCTTTGTGCGAGGATCTCAGTCTTTCAACTTGCAACAGCTTATCAAGGTCACTGTTGGGGTAAAAGTCAAAGATAAAGCCTCATTGGAGGAGGACCAACAGCAGGGAGATGAGCAAGTCATTTCACCGAGATTCCAGCCCAGGTACTGAAGGCTTTTCTATCCCAGAAAAACTCAGCTGTCTACTATAGAAGGAGAAGATGGATGAAATATAGTATCCAAGTCCAGCTGAAGCCCAACTGATAAGAAGCTGCTTTGAGAACCTCCTGCAACTTTCTTCTCGATTGACCTTTCGGTTCTGTTTGTGTCAGTCATTATATTTCTAGTTAAATTGTGTGTTCTACATGTATAGATTTTAATAGCTTCTGTTTTGTTCTATGTATTGCTGCAAACAGAAAATTTTGTATCCAACTTTAGTGGTTTAATATTAGTTTGCTTAATCAGGAGAAATGCATAATATTGTTAGATTTTTAATCATTCTCAGTTATCCAATTGGGAATGTTTCCCAATTACTGTGATGTTTGATAGTGTATATTATGTAACAAATTATCTCAAATTATGTCTGCAAAAAAAGTTCTAATGTCTTTGTCCATAGACATTGATGGAAAAGGAACTTTGAAACTGTACTGTTATTTAGTGCTCATTATAAAAATGTTTAGCAAACTTATTTCCAAACTCTCTATATCCGCAGAAATGTTCTTATGATATTGTTTAGATAAGTTTATGGAAAAGGAACTAGGAATTTCTAGACATGTATTACATGCACAATCTGATATTTGATGCTTTTACAGCTAATTTTTACTGTGTCTATGCAAAATAATGACCACTTTTATTTTAAGTTCTGATCTGGTGTTCCTGCCTCTAGTGGAGAGAAGTAGAACAAAACTTTTTATACTTTCTAAAATTTTTTGTTTCATTTTAAACAGAAAGTGTGGAATTGTTTGGAACCCAGGTATTATTAATCTAAAACAAAGGCATTATCCTATCTTCCTTTTTCCTTTTATCTAGCCTTTTTAAATATAAAAGTCCACTTGTATCTTACTCCATTCTCTTTCCAGCCAGTTGAATTGGTACTGAGAATAATGAAAGACTACTTTGGCTTTGGTGCACTAGGGCAAAGAGTTACCACCAGACAAAAATTGGCTCTGTGATTCTTTCCTGACTGGCTTGGTTTATTAATTCTTCATAGCTACCCTACCTTCTTCAGATCCATCCACCTGGAATGGAAACACTGCATGTGGGATGAGTTCACAAACTGTGGGGATTTATTTTACAGTCTATCTTGATTATTCTTTCAAAAATCAGCTCCTGGTTTCATCAATTCTTTGGAATTGTTTTACTTATTTCTTATATTGTTGATTTCTGATCTGATTTTTATTTTTTCTGCTTGTGTTTAGTTTCATTTGCTGTTAGATTTCCATATATTTAAAGTGTGTTTTAAAATGTTAAATGTGTCTTTTTCTTCCTTCCTTATGTAAGTTTGTATGCTATGAGTTTTCCCCTAATTACTGCTTTTGTTGTGTACAATATATTTTGGTAATTTGCTTCTTCATTATCATTAATCTCAAGAAAGCATTTTATTTCTTCCTTTATTTTCTCTTTAGTCCAGCTGTTGTTGAACAGCATGTTGTTTAGTTTCCAGATTTTATATTTTCTCCACATCTTTTATTTACAATCAATCTTTATCTCTGTCGCATTGTGGTCTGATAGGGTGTTTAGTAGAGTTCTTATATTTGTGAATTTATGTAAATTAGACATGTGTCCTAAAATGTGGCCTATCCTAGAGGATGTTACATGTGCATTTGAGAAGAATGTGTATTCAGATTTTTGAGAATAAAGGACCCTGTATAGTCCAGTTCTCCTACTTTCTCACTTAAGGCTCTTATGTTCAGTTCTCTTAAGTCCAGTTCTCCTCATTTCTCATTTAAGGCTCTTATGTCTTTGCTAGAGTTCTGCCTAGGGGCAATAGTGGAGTGTTGAAATCTCCCATTACTATCATGTTTCCATTTACATGTTTCTTTAGTTTTTGAGCAAAAGTTTTACATACTTTGCTGACTCTACATTTGGTGTGTAAATGTTGATCAGAGTTAGTACTTCTTGTTCTATTGTTCCCCTGGTCAATAAGTAGTGCCCATTAATCACTAAGTACTTTCTTGAGATTGAATGCTTTTTGGTCTGATATAAGTATGGCTGTCACAGCCTTTTTTGTGTTTCAGTAGCTGTATAAATGTTTCCATCCTTTTATTCTGAGCCTCTGTTTATCATAAAATTTTAAGTTTGTTTTCTGGAAGCAGCAGATTTTAATAGCTTCTGTTTTGTTCTATGTATTGCTGCAAACAATTGCTGGGTTTTGTTTCCTAATTCAACTCACTACTCTGTGCCTTTTGATGGGAGAGTTTAGTCCATTAACATGTAAGGAAATTATTGAATGAAATTATATTGTTTAGGCTTGTTGCTATTACCATTAGTTATTTTGTTTATATAAATTATCTTTGAGTAGTTCATTTAGAGTCTGTTTAATTAGTGTGAATGATGGGAGTTATTTTTTATCTGAGAATGTTTTTTATCCCTTGTTCCATATAACTGAGAGATTTTCTGGGTAGTGAACCCTAGAATTTGTTGCATGAATGGTGGTTAGAGGCATACATGCTTAAGAGGTTATTTTTCTAAACACTTGATGTTATCTAAGTATGATAAAATATTACCAACCTTTTCATTGGTTTGTTTAACTGAGTACTGAGTTGTATATTTTCTAAGAGAAATAAGTGCTAGGTCAATCTGCCTAAAAGCATCTGAAATAAGTTAAAATATCTTTGTGCAGACACTAGTGCATCTGCATGGTTTGATTCAGGGTTCAGGATGTTTGATTCAGGGTCCAGAGAGTCCCTTTTTTGGCAGATGCACCTTACATGGGGCAAGATACAGCAGGGAGGTTAGGACCAGAGGTGGAACATGGAAGCAGCTTGGAGGAAGACTTTGAAGGCAGCACTGGATAATTTTGATAGGAGAGACTAGAAAGTCCTTTCAGCACACCTGAGATGGGACAACAGGCAGCATAGAAAGTAGTACCAGTGGTGAGATACAGAAGCCCCCCATTATTAATTACAGCATTTACTACAATAGCTAATGAATGAAATCAACCTAGGTGTCCTATGACAGATAAATTGAATATGAAGATGTAGTATATATACTCAATAGAATACTAAGAAGCTGCAAGGAATGATAAAATCATGCAATTTTCTGTAACCTGGATAAACTGGAAGAAATATTTAGTGAAGTAAGCCACAAGAAAGTTAAACACAGGGTGATACCCTTATCTGTGGTATCTAGAATAACTAGATGAGGAAATGCAATGCAGCAAAGAGAAAATGCCTAGATTATACGTTTTCCAAGAGAATATGTTGAATAACAGAGAAGGAAAGAAAGCAAGGAGGGAGAAAGTGGATGAGAATAGGCGTTAATGAAGGAACAGGGTTAGGGACTCAGGAATACCAGTGATGTGGAAAAATGATATAACTAGATATTAAAAGTACAAACTCAAAAAAAAAAAGTACAAACTCAACAAAACTGAAAACAGGAGATTAAAACTACCACCACAAAACTTTAAAATGTTCTTGCTAAAGTGGGAAGCTGGTGGACAATTAGGGGAGTTGAAACATAAGTGGAGAAAATTTAACCTTGATGATGAAATTGATGCTAGATCATTATACGCTTAAAATTCAAAACCATTTTAAAAAATGACTCTGAATGAGACAGCTAAACCAGTAAAATGTGTAACAAATATTTTTGAATTCAATTAAATAAACTTTAAAGCAAATATATGAGCAGTGACATGTAAAATACTAATAAATTATTCTCATTTTGCTTTCAATGGGATTTAATAGAAAAAGTTCAGATAAATAAGAAATGTAGAAATTATAGAAATGATGCTAAGAAATGACTATATTTAGAAAACCTAAGAATTACTGGTAGAGTTGAAATGAAAATGACAATGAATATTTTATATTCTGTAATATATGATTTAAATAGTAACATTTGCTGTAGACAGAGGATACCTTCACAGATATTAACTAGGAATAAGAAGCTATAGATTTAACCTAGAATGTGAGAGTGGATTGGAAAAAAAGTTTAGTCAAAAATTTTACTATGACTTGTAATTGAAGTCAACAGAGAGGATTTTAAACATAATATAAAAATATTTTATAAAAATATTTTATAATGCTTCTTCATATTTAGAAGTAGGTTGGGAGAATTTATATCACAAAGTTGTTAGAAATACAAATTCTTTACTCTTGTCTAGTATTTGTTGAATTTAATACTATGGAGTTGAGTTCAGGTAATATATTGTATCAGACCTCCAGAGATTCTAATGTAAGTCAAAGGTTAAGAATTGTACTAAGATATAATTAGAGGGAAAAAGATAATACTTTTCCTTGCATGTAGCCAGTCTTATTCAATCTTCAGCAATGAATATTCCCCCACTCCTGACAATATCAGGTGTCACATCTGAGCACAGATCCAGGAATAATTCTTGAGCATCCCTGGTTTCAGCCCATACCCCCCAGAAAATAATCAGAACAAAAATAAAACCTTTATTATATTATGTGAACACTTTATTTAATTTTTTAAATTTAAATCATTGTGATTTGGGTTATTATTTTTTAAATAAAAATTTTAATTAAGTGACTGTGAGATACATTTACAAAATTGTTCATGATTGATTTTCAGTCACACACTCAATGTCCAACACCCTTAATCAGTGCACATTTCCTACCACCAATGTTCCCAGCTCCCCTTCCATATTTGCTCTGCCTTCCCTTTAGCCTGCCTTTGTGGAAGACATTTTTATCCTCTCTTTTTCCAATTTACACACTGTGGTTTGAAATATTGTTATTGAAGGGGTATGATGCATATCACTTTATCTCCTCTCAACACCCAGTTCTTGTCCAGAGTGATCATTTCCAACTATCATTGTCATGGAGGAGCCTTCTGCCCTAACTGTACTCCCCTGAACTTTGTGGCAAGCTTTCCATCATCTCTATTGTCTTTGGATATTAGTAAAAATTATGGGGTCGGAGAGCAGCATGGAGGTAGGGCATTTGCCTTGAGTGCAGAAGGACAGTGGTTTGAATCCCGACATCCCATATGGTCCCCCAAGCCTGCCAGGAGCGTTTTCTGATTCTAAAGCCAGGAGTAGCCCCTGAGCCCTGCCAGTTGTGATCCAAAAACCAAAAAAAATTAAACTTTTTAATTAGCATAAGTGAAATATACATATACAAAGTGTATATGTATACATATACAAAGTGAAATCATTTAGGTATGCAAATATAGATACACATATAATTGTGTAAAACTTAAGAACCAACTCCAAAATACTATTTATAATAGCAGAAAAATACAAGAGGAGCTCCTGTTGCTAGCATAAACTCTCAGCAGCTTCTCCAACACAATTAATAAAGATCCAGAGGAAACTGGATGGATGTAACCCTCTACTGCCAGAGTACTGAACTGTTTAGCTGTATATGTGGCTCTGAGAGACTTTTGTTAGCTTCACAATGAAAACACAACTATCTCTGTGGAAGTCTACAATTCTTGGATACTCTTCAATGCTTTTAGGGCTTGAATCACTAAGGTAACACCCACAGGAGTGAACTGATCACCCCCAGAGATTAGCAGACACACTGGAGAAGCATTATAAAAGTCTGCCATGATCAAGCAGTGAAGAAAATGCCCAAAGGCTCTGCCAGTACCATCCAGTTCTATAAACTTTTAGATAAAAAATTGGGAACAAATGGTACGCATGGTTTTTAAGCTCAAAGGAAAATGGTAAAGAAAGCATAAGAGCAGAAATGAGAAAACTACAAAAAAAATTTACAGAACTGAAGAGTATGGTAGATGACATAAAAATCTCAGTGGAACTGCTGGTGGGAATGCCGTCTAGTTCAACCTTTATGGAAAGCGATATGGAGATTCCTCCAAAAACTGGAAATCGAGCTTCCATACGATACAGCTATACCACTCCTAGGAATATACCCTAGGAACACAAAAATACAATACAAAAACCCCTTCCTTACACCTATATTCATTGCAGCACAATTTACCATAGCAAGACTCTGGAAACAACCAAGATGCCCTTCAACAGACGAATGGCTAAAGAAACTGTGGTACATATACACAATGGAATATTATGCAGCTGTCAGGAGAGATGAAGTCATGAAATTTTCCTATACATGGATGTACACGGAATCTATTATGCTGAGTGAAATAAGTCAGAGAGAGAGAGAAAAACGCAGAATGGTCTCACTCATCTATGGGTTTTAAGAAAAATGAAAGACACCCTTGTAATAATAATTTTCAGACACAAAAGAGAAAAGAGCTGGAAGTTCCAGCTCACCTCAGGAAGCTTACCACAAAGAGTGATGAGTTTAGTTAGAGAAATAACTACATTTTGAACTGTCCTAATAATGAGTATGTATGAGGAAAATGGAGAGCCTGTCTAGAGTACAGGCGGGGGTCGGGTGGGGCGAAGGGAGACTTGGGACATTGGTGATGGGAATGTTGCACTGGTGATGGGTGGTGTTCTTTACATGACTGAAACCCAAACACAATCATGTATGTAATTAAGGTGTTTAAATAAATTAAAAAAAATCTCAGTGGAAGGTCTCAATAACAGAGTAACTGCAGTTGAGGAAGAATTGGTGGGATCCAAGGATGAGATGCAGAAAATTGAAGATATCTGAAAGAAATTAATAGCATACCAGAAAATTATGGAATTTGTTCAAGAATAATATAAGAATAAATGGAGTCTCTGAGAAACAAGATGGAGAATTTGATGAAAACTAGTACTGCAAAAAATCATAGATTATATTTTCTCAGAATTGAAGAGTTCATGAATTCAGATTCAAGAGACCCCAAGTGTCCTTTCCAAGGTGGACCTTAGTAGAAAATAAATTCCAAAACACTTTATTAAAAAAAACTCACATGTTAAAAAATTGATAAGTTTTATAGCAGATCTATCAAATGAGACTTATGGGCCAGACAATACTGATGGATGTAGTTTTACTAAGTTGAATGACATAAATGCCTTACTAATAATATTTATCCAGCTATATTATTATTTATATTTAAAGGAATAATTCAGAATTTCATATATAAGCACAATTTATTTTTTCAAAAATCATTAAAAGCAAGAAACCTCAAATCATGCATAATTTCTACAAAATAGCAGCAATGAATTTCTACATCTCAATAATCTCGCTCAATGTCAAAGAACTGAACCTACTAATCAAGAGACTGGGAGTGATAGGATGACTCAGAAACTAGAACTTAATTTTCTGTTTCCAAAGAGAAACACTTGAACAACTAGGAAAAACACAGGCTCAAAATCAAAGGCTGTTAAACAATCTTATAGCCAAATATTTCCTTTGTAAAGGCTGTTGTGGTCATATTTATATCAGAAAACAGACTTCAAAATTTTAAAGACCATGGGGATAAGGATCAATACATCAATAAGATCTCACATTCCTAAACATATATTCTCCTCTGGTCTGTATATATAGTTAAAACTTCCTATCTGAAGTAAGACATTGACATTAACAAAATAGTAGAAGAGTTTTGAATTCCTCATTAACTAACTATATATTTTATATAGGCAAAAATGAACATGAAAGCAGCAGCTTTAAGGAAGAATATTAAAGAAATGGTCCTGAAGTTATATATAACATGTGTATATATATATATATATATATATATGTATATATATATATATACATATATATATATATATATATATATATATATATATATATATGGTCCTCAATCCTCTAAAGTTGAGTGAACATTCTTTTCAGAGCACGTGGGTCATTCTCCAAGATATACACCTTACTGGGCCACAAAATACCTTCATAGAACAAAAAAGAAATAGTATGAACTGTACTCTCAGATAATAGATTTTGAAAATGGAAACGAATCATAAACAGAAATAAGGAAAAATTTACACACTTGTGAATGCAACAACATACTACTGAAAAATTAGTTGGTCAAAGATTAAATAAAAAGATTCCTGGAACAAATGACAATGCAAATACAAATTATCAGAACATATGGGACACAGAATAAGTGATATGAAGGGGATAATTCATAGAAATTCAAATGTTCATTAGGAAGCAGAAAGGGCCCATATAATCTATCAGTACAGATTAAGCAGGTAGAAAATAACCAACAAAGAAACCCAAAGTGAGCATAAGGAAGTTAATAAAACTTAGAGCATAAATAATTAAATAGAAATTAAACAAGTAATTTGAAACACCAGTGAAGCCAAAACTGATTTATTAAAAGTATGAACAAGATTGACAAACATTAGCAATATGTGCAAAGAAAGAAAATGAAAATAAAACAAATCATGTGCGAAAGGAGAGATGTCTTAGCATATACTTCAGAAATTCAAAGAATCATCAGGACTACTTTGAAAAAGTTTATGCTATGAAAATAGAGAAACTAGAAGAAATGGAAATATTTTTGGACCTCTCTAACCTCCCAAGTCTTAGTAAAGAGGAAACAAAGCACCTAAACAGGCCAATTAATATTAAGGAATTAAAAAGTAAAAATTATTCCTAAAATTAAATCCCAGGTACAGATGGCTTTATTAGTGATTTCTTCCAGACACTTCAAGAAGACCTACTCCCAAGAGACAGAATTCCTCCTAACAGTTTCTATAAGGCAAATATTATATTGATATGAAAAGCAGACTTAAATATTATTTAAAAGGAGAACTATAGACCTATATACCTGATAAATATTGAAGCAGATATTCTAAAAAATCATACTCCATAACCAACCTCTAGGATTCATCCTAGAGATGCAAGGATGGGTTAATTTATGAAACCAATCAATGTAATACACCATATAAATACAGCAAAATAACATATGATCGTAGAAATAGACATAGAGAAAACATTTCATGAGCTACAAATTATTATAAAAACTCTCAGTACAATGGAGTTTGAAGAAACTTTCCTCAACATTGTTGAAGCATTTTATCACAAGCCCACAGAAAACATTTTACTCAAAGATTAAAAATTGAATGCCTATCTTCTAAGATTAGGCACAAAACAAGGTTGCCCACTGTCACCACTACTATTAAATATAATAGTGGGAGGTATAGGTTGGACTCTGGGAATATTAGTGGAGAGAGGTTAACACTGGTGGTGGGATTGATGCTGAAACATTGTATGTCTAAAATTCAATTATGAATAACTTTGTAAATCACAATGCTTTAAATAAAAATATTTATAAAAAGCAATAACATTTACAATTGTGCCTAAGAAAATAAGGTACCTGGGAATCAGCGTAAAGAAAGAGTGTACAATTTATACAAAGAAAAGTATAAATCAAAGTCATGGTCCCAGGAAAAGTTTTCAATTACAGTTGTCATAGGCTTCAATAATTAGAGGTTTTGGTTTTTGCACAGATTCTATGTTGAAGTAAGGGTATCAGGGAGCATCTCCTGGTTTCATCTCACCATTAGCTTCTGAGGCAGGGAAACCTACCCTAAAAACAAGTTCCTGCTCTTTCCAAGTCGTCAGGGTATTATATGAACCCACCCTGGAGCAAATCGGTGCCAGTGCAGCATTAGCGTTTCCCCGATAGAAGTTTAATTCCTGGCACTGGTGCAGTAAACCATGCCGGTTCCAAAGATGGGATCCAAAGACTTTTGAGTTAGACAACTTAATATGCCCAGATCCTTATGACAGGATGCTTCATGGGTAGGGACACTCTGTTTTTAGGCCAAAGGTTTTTTCTTTCTATTTTCTCAACTTTTGCTGTACCTATGCAAAAAAATGGCACACTGTTTTTTATCTTTTAAATAGGGGCTCCTGACTTTTACATAGAACCTTGGGGGCACAAATTACTTTATTTTACTTTATATTTATGCATTTTTAAATAAAATTAAGAAGGAAGAAAAAGTAGAAAGGATGGGGGGGGGCAGAGGCCAAGTGGTCTCAGGTTTATTGGCAGAGATAAAAAGGGAGAGAGCTAAATATCCAAGCCAAACTCAACAACAATAGAATCAAGAGACCCAAACTACAACAATCTAAACTTAAAATGGGCCTGTTTTACTGGAAGTCCATGGGGAAAAGGGTGGTGATATAGATATAGATATAGATAGAAATAGCACTGGTAGAATTTCACAAGAGAAAAAAACCTAATAAATGGGAGTGTGAAGAAGAAATAAACAGAGACTTCCTCAGAAATAATGAAAAATGTTCTATATCAGCATCAGAGAAATTGAAATCAAAATAGTAATAAGGTATCATATCACACCAATGAGACTGGGACAAATTACAAAGAAATAAAGCAACCAATGTTGGATGGATGCTGAGTGGAATGACCCTTTTTGCCCAGTAATTTTAGAAAATATTATGAACACCTAAAATGCCCCTAAGAATAGAACTTCCATATGACCCAGCAATTCTACACCTTGGCATCTTCCCCAAAGGTCTAAAACCTCTACTCAAAAAGGACATTTGCACTTCTATGTACATTGCAGCACTATTCACATAATGAATGGTATCATTCAATTTTCCCCTCAGTTTATAAGGGAGAAGAAGATGATTCAAGTTCTATGGTTTTATTGGACAAAGAAAAGAAAAGAAAAGAAAAAAAGAAAGCCGGGAGGAGTCCATCTAGAGGATATAAATATCAATTTAAAAGAAAAACAGAAACAAGTGAAAGTGTTCAAGAACAGATGATTGGATAAAGAAACTAAAGAACTATAAGAAAAGATCAAATTATGTAATTTGATATTACATGGATATAGAGAGTAAGTAAAAAATAACAAATATCCCAAAGCAACAGAAACTGAGGGCTGGTATTCAGTAGGAAGCTCACCCTACTAAGGATATGGGAAGAAATAACATGGAGTGAATACTGGAACAATGGTGTAAGGAAACAGACATTCTGGTGATGCTGAAATACTTTATGCATGAAGCCCTGCAACTAGTAGTATTGTAAATCAGTGTCTAAAATAAAATAATTTGCCACCAACATAAAATTATAATGTACAATAAGACATGTTTTATAGGGGCCCGGAGAGATAGCACAGCGGTGTTTGCCTTGCAAGCAGCCAATCCAGAACCAAAGGTGGGTGCCAGGAGCTATTTCTGAGCAGACAGCCAGGAGTAACCCCTGAGCATCGCCGGGTGTGGCCCAAAAATAAAAAAAAGACATGTTTATAATAATACTACATAGGAGCATAATAATAAAATCTTATATTATAATATTATAAAGTTGTAAAATTATTAAACATTTCATTATAATTTTTATAATATGATTCAATAGCATTTAAGTTTATAATATTGATATACAAAGTTGCTGTACATTTTCATCATCATAATGTCCATAACCATTGTCCTCCAGTCATCTCTAGTATGATCTTTATTTCTCTCCCTCTATACTCTATACATTGCTAACAAGTATTGTAATCCAAAACCTATTTTTAAATACTGTCTATTTTATTATTTTTCTATTTCTTTATTTTGCTTGTATTTTGTTTTTCCTATAAATTATTTTTTTCTATCTTTCTTTTTGTGGGGGCAAAACCTGCGATGCTTAGGGGTTATTCCTGCCTCTTCACTTAGGAATCACTCCTGGCAGTGCTCATGGAACCATATGGAATGTCTGGATCAAACCCAGGTAGGGGCCCATACAACGCAAGTGCTCTATCTGTTGTAATATCTCTTCAACCCTAACATTTTTTAACACAATACCATACAGTTCCATCTTCATTAAATTGAACTGCATGTTTTTATTATTCTTGCAGCTACATAATATTTCATTACACATATATGTAATATATATTGTATATATATTACATAATAACTTCATATATTTCATGTATATAAATGTGTATATATATGACTACTTCCTTATACATTCATCTGTCTTTGAACATTCCCCCTAATTTCTAGATGTCGTACATAGTGCCCCAATGAACATAAATTTGTATATATCTTTTTGAATTAATGTTTTGTTTTGGGTTCATATTCTAAAGAGTAAAATTTCTAGATAATTCATCAGATATATGGCTTATATCCAAAATACATAAAGCACTCACAGAACTAAACAACATTGAAATCAACATGCCTTAAAATATTGGGAGAGGATTTGAACAGACACCATATACAGGGATTCTGATGATCAGTAGGCATATGAGAAATTGCTCATCACCACTCATTATGAGGAAAATGCAAGTCAAAACAAAAGTGAGATATTACCTCATACCAATGAAAATGTCATATATTAACTAGACTGAAAACAATCAGTGTTGGTGGGGATGCAATAAAAATCATCTTATTTCATTGTTGATGGGAATGTCATTTGATTCATTAACTATGTGGAAAATAGTGTAGAAATTTTTCAATAAATGAGAATGAGATCTCCTACATGACCCAGTCATTTTTTTTTGATTTTTGAGCTACACCTGGTAGCGCTCAGGGGTTACTTCTGGCTCTGTGCTCAGAAATCGCTCCTGGCAGACTTGGGAGCATACGGGATGCTGGGGATCGAATCCAGATCTGTCCTAGGTTGGCTGGGTGCAAGACAAATGCCCTACTGCTGTGCTATAACTCTGGCCCGACCCAGTAATTTAAAACAATTTAAAGTCTGGGTGAATGTAAAGTTATACCGTATTCCTTAGGGAAAGATTCATTTACAAAATATGATTATTCTCATCAAAATATTTTATATTAAGTCAAATGTAATTAATAAAACAGGATTTTATTACTTTACTAAATAATTTTTATTGTGACCAAAGTGAATTACAAATCTTTTACAGTAATATTTAAGGCATATAGTGACAATGAATTTGGGCTATTCCCACAACCAGTGTTGTTATCTTCCACTCCTGTTCCCAGCATCCCATACCTCCCCACTTTGCCCCCTGGACTGCTAGTGTATAAGGTATGCCTTATACATACATTGTAGATTGGATATCGATTCGTTTGTCATTGACTTTGGGTTTGGTGTTTAAGTCTGATCATTTTTTTTTATTTCCAGTCGATGTTCATACGACTGGTTGCTTCTGGTACCATTCAATTTTTCCTTCGGTTTATAAGGGAGAAGAAGATGATTCAAATTCTGTGGTTTTATTGGACAAAGAAAAGAAAAGAAAAGAAAAGAAAAGAAAAGAAAAGAAGAAACCTGGGAGGAGTCCATCTAGAGGCTATAAATATCAATTTAAAAGAAGAAAAGGAAAAAAAAACAAAAACAAGACAAAAAACAAGCAATGACAGAAAACACAACAGCAACATAAACCAACAAAACAACAACCCCAAGAAAGAAAAAAATAGGGGAAAATGAAAAAAAGAAAAAAGGAAGGACAGCTGGTGTGGCAAGGCTTTGTGTATGTGTGTTTTGTTTTGTTTTGCATAAGCACAATAAGTATTGGGGAAATTAGAAAGGGAATTATTTTGACCTAAAAGATACAGGGTTTTTCACCCTTGAAGCAGATTTCATGGAAACAACTACAGGCTCCGTACATGCTCATTATCAAACCCCAAGGTGTTATTATGGTGCTAGGAAACATTCTGCTCAGTTGTGGATGACAAAATCAGTCCTCTGTAGCTAGAGATCTTGTCATTTGCACAGATCATAGGATGATGTCTAGAAAAGAGTCCTTCTTATGGTTCTAGAAGTTCTGCTCAGCTGTGGTTGTCAAATTCAGATCTCTGGAATTAGAGATCTTTGTGTTTGTACAAATCCTAGGCCATACCCTAGGTTAGGATCTTTCTTATTGGTGTCAGGAAAAGTTCTGCCAGTCTTGATTGTCAAAGTCAGTCTTCTGTAATCAGTGATTGTGGCTTTTGCATAGATCAAAAGACGGCATGTCTTCTGATTTTATCTTACTATTAGGTGATGAGATAGGACAACCTGCTCTTGGATCAAGTTGTTGTTGTTTCTCCATTGTCAGAATGTTGTATCAACCTGGAGCAAGTTGGTGCCAGAGCGGTATTAGGAATTCCCCATGGGGAGTTTGGTTCCTGGTGCTGTTGCAGGGAACTGTGTCATTTCTACATTTGGTATCTGGGGTTTGGTATTGGATGGTTGCTGTCCTATCATATGGATTCTAAGTTGGGTCCTCATGACACATGTTCAGGGTGGGAGGTGCTCCTGTATTATAAAATGTATGGGTTCTTATAAAAGCTTGTTTTTATACATAAAATTCTCTCCTTTTTAGTATGACTTTGCAAAAGAGAACAGTGTAATATTATATTGCTGGTGCATTTGGGGGTAAGAATGACAGGCTACACAATCTGTGTGCCCTGGTTTTGACCTGAGCTTTTATCCCAAGCAAGACTTTTTCTTCTAGGTTTTTGTAACAAGCAAAATCAAAACAGGTGATGTTAAACATACATATAAGGGGCCAATATATATACATATAGAAAAATAGAAAAAAATAAAAATAAGTTAAAAAAGGTAATTTTAAAAAAGGACTGAGGAGGCTACTTTTACATTTGGAAATAAACACACTAAGAGGTATTACTATAGAGGTATTAAACATACAACAGAAATATATATCCCCATTAAATGTTTTAGATATTCTTGTCAGGGGTGAGATCCTGGGCACATTTTCATCCCACATCGTGGTCTTGTTGAGTTTGAGAAATGGTTTGCAGCAGTAAGGGATCAGGTAGTGCCCTTGAGCTGTGGGTCCTTCTGGAGCTGAATACGGTAACATGCAACAGTCCACATTTGGGCTGTGTGTGAGAGTAAGGGCCACATAAAATGAGTCAGCAGGAGTGGTGGTTGTAGCTTCTTGCCAGGGCACTAGATGTGAGACTGAGAGGGTGTTCTTTTGCTTTGGGAGCTGGGTTGTGGCTTATTGGGGCAAGTAGTTGGTCTCGGTATCTACTGAGTTAAGAACGGAGGGTAAAGAGGGTTAACAAGAAGGGATAACGAATCAGGATTGGGGGATGAGGGAATAGAATGAGTTCTGAAGGGGGAAGAAGGGATAATATATAAGAGGGGCTATATACACTATTGGCATGAATTGTTTACAATATAGGTTTACAAACTCATGCCCACATAGTATAGACAGATATTAGATATCTACTCATAAGTTGTTGTTGGATACCTGACTCTCATAGGATGGCTCTGAGTACTTAAGAAATAATTGAAGTAATAAAAGATAAATATATAGCTAAAATATAGATTAAAATATAAGATTAAAAGAGAACTAAAGGGGAAAAGGTAAGAGGGAAAATAAAAAGAAATAAACGAGAGAAAAAATTTTAAAAATTTGGGTTGGCACCTCGGAGTTGGAAGATTTTCACATTTCTAGGCACTTCAAAAATGACAGGGGTGAACTTTGCTAAATGAAGCTTTCAGGGTTAGTTAGATAGTGGCTGGAGCATTTTAGGATAAGCATAATTTTCACATCTGGCGTACTTAGCAATGTGGTAGTGAGGACTAGGAAAGGTGTCTACCCTATGTAACATCATCTGCTGCATGTTATGTATGTTCCTTTCCTAAAAAGCATGGGCTTTACTCTTACCCCAGTTTCTTTATCTTCTCTTTTTCAGGCAAAACCATGCAACTTGAACTAGCTAGTCCTGCCTACAGTTAGAGGGGGAGATAAGGGAGGCATCAAGACCAAACAGGTGCAAGACTACTAAGTAGTGGGTTGGATACAGAGGGGACCACATATTCTAGCCGCCCTGGGGGTGAGGGAAGAGGAAATGGGAGGTTGGACAAAAACGGAGGTGTAGGGAGGACAATTTGGTGATGGGAATCCCCCCTGATTTTATGTAAATATCTACCTAAAATGTTATTGTCAACAATATGTAAGACACTATGATCAAAATAAAAATTATATTAAAAAAAAGAAGATAGAAAATAAAGGAAAACTTACTGGAAAAAAAAGCATGGGATTTATGTAACATAGGTTGAATTCAGGAAGAAGAAGAAAGGAGAGGAGAGAATGAGAGAAGGAAAGAAGTAGGAAAAAAGAGAGGAAAAAAGAAAAGAAAAAGAGAAAAAAGAAATGGGATAATAATAATTTGCAAAAATGTATTCCATGAATGGGACCTGTAACATAAGACTGAGGTGCGCAATGTCTGTTTCAGTGGTCTTAGTGGTCATATGCTTTAGGTCCTAATAGAAGACATAAACAAAAAGAAATAGGTAAATTGAAGTATTTTATCAAAACATTGTCATAATGAGCACTGTATATGGTATTTAGTATGATTGAACACCGAGTCGCAAACTTAGGGTGACCACTCTATTTTTCCAATAAGCACTGTGGATAAAGAAGCTGGAGGGTTATTTTATACCTAATAAAATTAAGGCATTAAAACATATTGCTATTAATCACTACAGCAGGAGTCCCTGGCTTCTGATCATATTCTACACCTGGTTCTGTGGATAAATTCATTAGAACATTATTATAGGCCTTTGTAGTGAGAGTTTGATTGAACATCTGTTCCCTCTGAGCCGCTATTTCCATTGTTGCTGGTTTCTTTATGGTATAAAAGATTGTCAAGGCTTTGTGTTTCCCCTATTCCATTTTATTTGGTCACTTCTCCTTGTTATACCCTGACACCTATGGTGTTCGGAGTTTCTACCATTTATACCATTGTGTTTCTTCATGGAGTATTATATGTATATATGGTATACATTCTAAATACCGCAAATAAGTGCTATCATTCTGCATTTATCCTTCTTCTGGCTTACTTTATTTAACATAATATATATAGTTCCATCCATGTTGCTGCAAATTGCATTTCTTACTGCTATGTAGTATTTCATTATGTATAAGTGTCACATCTTCATGATTACTCATCTGTTGTTGGACATTGAGTTGATTCCAAATGTTGGCTATTGTGCTGAGTGCTGCAATGAATAGTGGTGTGTATACATACTTTTGGATGAATGTCTTTCTATCTTGGGGATAGATACCCAAGAGTGTAATTTCTGTGTCATCTGGCAGCTCAATTCTAAGTTTACCGAGCACCCTCTATACTGCTTTCCATAGGGGTTGTACCAGGCAGCATTCCACCAGCAGTGAATGAGAGTTCCTTTCCTACTGCATTCCCAACAGAGATTGATATGTGCCATCCTTACTGGTGTAAGGTGGTACCTCATTGTCTTGATTTAGATTTCCCTAATGGTGAGTGATGGTGAACATGTTTTCATGTGTCTATTGGCCATCTGTTAGTCTTCCTCAGACAAGTGTCTATTTCTTCTCAATTTTCTATTGCTTTATTAGATTTTGTTGAGCTTACCTTTCTGAGTGCTTTGTATATTCTAGATATCAACCCTTTATCTGATGTGTTGAGTGCAAAGACTTCTTCCCATTCCATTAGCTGTCTTCTATTTTAACCAGTGTTTCTTTCACCACGCAGAACTTTTTAGTTTGATGTAGTCCCATTTATTTAGGCTTGATGCTACTGCTCTTGTCATTGGCAATTCTATCACCAAAGACTTTTTTTGAAGTGTTTTGCCCATATTTTCCTCAATGAACTTTATAGTTTCAGGTCTGATTTCAAGATCTTTAATTCATTTTGAGTTCGCTTTTGTGTAGGTTGTGAGGTATGGATCAATCTTTTAATTTCTTACAGGTGGTTATCCAGTTGTTCCAACATAATTTGTTGAAGAGACTGTCTTTGTAACATTTCAAATTCTTGGCTCCTTTGTCAAATATTAATTGACCATATATTTTGGGAATGTCACTGGATATTTTATTCTGACCTATTGGTCTGAGACTTTGTCATTGTTGCAGTACCATGCTATTTTGATCACAATGCCTTTATAGTAAAGCTTCAGGTTAGGTAAAGAGATGCTACTCTGTTTCTTTTTTTTCAGTATGGATTTGGATAACCTGGATCTTGTGGTTCCATACAAACTTTATAATTGATTGTTCTAAGTTCTTAAAAATGATGTCTGATTTTAGATAGGAATTGCATTGAATCTATATAGTAGTTTAGGCAAGATAGTAATTTCGATGATGTTGATTCTTCCTACCCATGAGACTGTCATACTCTTCCAATTCCTTAGGTCTCTTCAATTTCTTTCTGACGTGTTTTGAAGCTTTCATGGTATAGGTCTTTCACTCTTCTTGTCAGGTTTATTCCTAAGTACTTGATAATTTTGCATACTATTTTAAATGGGATAGACACTTTAATCTCTTTCTCTTCTGTTTCATTATTTGTATAGAGGAATGCTACAGTCTTTTGTGTATTGTGTATGGACACTGTGCTGTATTGGTTAATTGTTTCTAGGAGTTTTACTCTGGACTGCAATTATTTCACTCAATAATTGCTCTTCCCCTTTCCCTTTTCCTTCCCTTCTTGTATTTCTACAATTTGTAATTATTTCTTTTGCCTTTTTTCATTAAGTACCTTACCTTTTCTTCCAGTCTCTCGTTTCTTTGTTGTCTTCTTAGTTTTTTCTTGCATGTATTTATCTTTGCATTCATCCATACAATTCTCTATGTGTGTAATTCTGCTATTGTGGCTTCCATCATAATTTTAGTTCCCTTAGTTCTGTTTGTATGGACTCTCTCATCTTCTGATAAAGCTCTTCTTTGAGTTGGATGATTGCTCATTCATATATTTTTTAATTTTTTTAGTTAGTGATTCTTTGAATTCATTGCTAGCTAATATATTAAATGCTGATTTTAGGTTCTCATCTATAAAATTCGTCCTTTTTGGGGGACTAGGAAATCAGTTAGTATCTTTCCATGTCCCCAGCTGCTGGTGTTAGTTTCTCCATTTGTTCTCTGCATAGGGTGGGTTGGTGGATTGGTGCATATATACAATGGAATATTAATCAGCCGTCAGAAAAGATGAAGTCATAAAATTTTCCTATACATGGATGCATATGGAATCTATTGTGCTGAGTGAAATAAGTCAGAGGGAGAGAGATAAACACAGAATGGTCTCACTCATCTATGGGTTTTGAGAAAAAATAAAAGACATTTGTGTAATGATTCTCAGAGACAAAATAGAGGAGGACTGGAAGGTCCAGCTCACGAAATGAAGCTTACCACAGAGAGTGATGGGTGCAGTCACAGAAATAATTACTCTGAGAACCATCATAACAAAATGTGACGGTATGAGGGAAGTAGAAAGCCTGTCTAGAGTACAGGCTAGTGTGGGGTGGGGAGGAGGGACACTTGGGACATTAGTGATGAGAAAGAAAAAAAAAGAAATCGCTGCTGGCTTGGGGGACCATATGGGATGCCCGGGATCGAACCGAGGTCCATCCTGGATCAGCCGCATGAAAGGTAAATGCCCTACCACTGCACTATCGTTCAGGCCCCAACATTTTTATTTAAAGTAATAACAATTATAAGAGTTTGTAAATTTCAGTTGAGCACTATTGAAAACCAACATGTACCTGTACCATATTCAGTTCACTAAGTCTACTTCTGTCCTTCACCATACATTTGTCCTTTTGTCCCAATTTACCCATTCCCTTCATCTTTCAGTCTGCTGGTATTGTTTCAAATGTTATGTTTTATTCATTTTGTTTTCTTGTATGTTTCTTTATCTGAAAGATATAAGAGAAATCATGATGTTGCCTTTCTCTTTTCTCTGTTTCACTAAACAGGATATTATTCAGGTCCACCTGCTGTAGAATTTTGTCTTTATTACTGAAATATCTTATATTTCTTTATTTATTTTTAGTGAACAGTTTCTTTTCTGTTCTTGCTATTGAAAATAATGCTGCAATAAACATAGGCATATATTAATATATTATAAAATTAGTATTTTATTTGATATTAAAAGTTAAATAAATGGATGTTTATAATTTCTATTTTTGTTTTTTTAAAAGACTCTCCATATTGTTTTTCATAATGACTTTACTTTTCTTCCAATGATGTACCAAAGATTTATTGTCTCCATAATCTCACAAACACTTGGTTTTTGAAAGTTAAATAGATATAGATGTGAAGTGGTAACTCACTGGCTTTTAATTTCAATTTCCTTAATTATAAGAGAGGATAGGAGACTGGAGAGACATAGTACAATAGGTGAGGCACTTTTCTTTCACCAGTGGATCTGGTTTGATTCCCAGCAAGCCATATGGTCCCCTGGCTGATAGTTAACAACAAACATCCTTTATAAATAAATACTATCGCCTACAGGGTATGTGTTCAATGGTGGATCTTCATATCTTCAACTATAGTAGAGTTGCCAAATTCTTTCTAAAGCACTATTCAAATTTGTAGTTATCGCAAATAAAAGTTCTTGATTCTCTTCATTTTCTCCAACACATGGTGCTGTAAGATAAAGGTTTACTGATTTTATTAATATGAAATAATAGCTCATTGTGACAGATTTCCCTGTTTTATTTTTCATTTATGTTTATTAATAATTAGGATATTTATAGTAGTTGCTATGTCCATTTTTTGTCTGCTTGAATTTCTTTTGGGCCCACAGAAATTCTTTATATAGCACAACTTTCAGACTTTTCCAGATATGTTGCAAATATTTTGTTTGTTTGCAACGTGGCATTATTGTTCTTATATTGATACATTTAAAATTTCATTTATTTTTAAGAATACTTTAGAATCACTAAAGTTAGAATTGAATGAAGTAGATCATTATGTATGTGTGTATATGCAAATATACAATAAATGGAGGTAATTGTTATTTTCTTCAAAAGGAAGAGAAATGAAAATACTTAAATACTGATGAGAAGCCAATTCAAGCTAGAGTTTGAAGATGCAGGACAAATAAGGTACAATTGATAATTGATGGCTTTTGAAATGCTAAGATTGGATGGGATTCAAATCATAGAGGAAGAAATTGGCCTTACGAAGGGGAACAGCACCTTTATTAAAATAAACTGAAAGGAAGAGAGAACTGGGGTGAAGCAGGAAGTGCAGGACTGATGGTAAGAAAATGATAGAATTCTTCTTTGGTAACTTTGTCACCCCAGTCAAGATCTTCTCCTAAAAATAAACCAGACACTCTGGTAAAGGATGTGGAGATAGATTTTTTTTGCATGAAATTGTATTACTAACAGCTTTTAAACCACTTGGTGCAGAAAAGATCTTTTAAGTGGAGGGTCAGGGATACACCTTAGTGGTAGAGCATTTGCTTCCATGTCTGAGGCACTGGGTTTGATACCCAGCACCCAATGCAAAATAAAAATTTAAATAAAACATAAATTAAAATATTTGACCATATTTATGAACATTAAAATGATTACTTACCCTATTATAGTGATTTTACTCTTAAATACATATCAAGCAAGTGCACATGTTCATCTAAAGACATATATATATGAGTTATCATAAAAAGCATTATTTGGTATAACACCAAATTGGAATAACTAAAAAAAGTCCATCAATGATATAATAAATAACACTTTCATTT
Source organism: Suncus etruscus (assembly GCF_024139225.1). NCBI lineage: Eukaryota > Metazoa > Chordata > Mammalia > Eulipotyphla > Soricidae > Suncus > Suncus etruscus. The sequence continues at coordinate 95,598,454 of NC_064868.1, forward strand.
GAATACCATTTCAAACTACTGACACATATAGTTATATGAATGTCCACTAAAAATATTTTACTAAGCTTAAAGAGCCACACTCAGGATAGCATACTCCATTTATGCCAAGTTTAATAATTGAAAATTTTATGATTAAAAGTCAAAATTAAGTAATACCTCTTAGGATAGGACAAATGGAATACAGAATCAGAAAAACAATGGGGACTTTCTCACATTAGATTTGCATGGTATCATTATATAGGAATTGTATGATATATTCAAATACTTTTTATTTAGCTGTACAAAAGGGTTTTGTACTTTATGCATTATTACTGATGCTATATCTTTTTTTAATTAAATAATTTTAAAAAATTTTCCCCCACATAAATAAATAATTTTTATTTTGACCAAAGTGGATTACAAATCTTTCAAAGTAATATTTTAGGTACATAGTGACATTGAATCAGGGGCATTCCCTCCACCCCTGTTCCCAGCATGCATCCCATATCCCCTCCTTTGACCCCTGGACTGCTAGTATAAGTGGCTGCCCTCTGTGTCTAGGTTGTTGTAGATTGGGTTTCGATTTTGTTGTCATTGGTTTTGGATTTGGTGTTTAAGTATGATCATTTTTTATTTATACTCAATGTTCATACAACTGTTTGGTCTTGGTACCCTCCATTATTTCCCCCTCAATTTGTGAGGCAGAACAAGATGGTTCATATTATGTGGTTCTGTTTGGAGGAAAGAAAAAAGGGGGGATGCAAACATCAAACAAGCAAAATATGGGAGGACTCCTTTTAGAAGCTATAAATATCAATTTAAGAGAAGAAAGGGAAAAAGGAAGAAAAACATAAAAACAATACAAAAATGTCAAACATAAGAATCCGAAAAGCACCACAGCAATAAAGACAACAACCAAACAATAACAAAGGTCCCGAAATAAAAAAACAAAACAAATCACAAAAAAAGAAAACAAAATGAAGCAACAACAACAATAACAAAAAATTAATTTGTGCTTCTTTTTTTTTTGCATAGGCACAGTAAATATTGGGGAGATTAGAAAGGGAATTCCCTTAGCCTAAGAGATACAGGGTCTCTCCGCCCTTGAAGCATACTGTCATGGAAATAATTATAGGCTCCGTACATGCTCTTTTTCTCTCCTCTAAGCTCCTTTTGTGATGTCTGGAAACTTTCTGCTCAGTCATGGATGATAAAATCAGGCCTCTGTAACTAGAGATCTTGGTATTGCACAGATCATAGGATGGAGACTAGAATGAAGTCTTTCTTTACATTTCTAGAAGTTCTGTTCCATCACTGTAGTTTGTTTTTTTAAATTAATATTTTTGTTTAAACACCTTGGTTACAAACATGATTGATCACTGTAGTTTTAATCAGTCTTCTGTAGCTGGTGGTTTATGCACTGATCCTAGTATGAAGCCTAGGATAGCGTCTTTTATTATGTTTCCAGAAGTTCTTCTCAGTTGCAGTTGTCTCAGCCAAACCTCTAGGACTAGAGATCTTGGTTGATGTACAGATTGTAGGCTAAAGCCTAGACTAGGGTCTTTTTTATTGGTCCCAGGATAAGTTCTGCCCAGTCGTGGTTGTCACAGTCAGTCTTCTGTAGTTAAGGATCTTGGCTTTTGCACAGATCAAAGGATGATGACATGTCTTCTGATTTCATCTTATTGTTAGGTGGTGAAGTGAGACAACCTGTCTTAGACCAAGTTGGTACCATTTCCTCATTGTCAGGATGTCATATCAAAACTGGTGCATGTTGGTGTCAGAGCAGTATTAAGAATGTCCCAGAGGGAGTTTGGTTCCTGGAGCTGTTGCAGAGAACTGTGTCAGATCTATGTCTGAGATCGAGGTTCGCGGTTGGACGGTCGCTGTCTAATCACATGGAGTCTAAGTTAGGACCACATGACATATTTTCAAGGTAGGAGGTGGCCCTGTATTGTAAAATGTATGAGTTCTTATCTCTAGTAGATAAGAGCTTGTTTCTATACGTAAAATTCCCCCCCTTTTAGTATGCCTTTGAAAAAAGAAACGGTGCTATATTATATTGCTGGTGCATTTGGAGTTGAGAGTGTCAGGATCCATCATCTCTGTGCCCTGGTTTTAAACTGAGCTTTTATCCCAGGCAAGACTTTTTCTTGTAGATTTTTGTATCAAGCAGAACCAAAATAGGTGAAGTTAAGGAAAAGAAGAAAACAAAAACAAGACAATATACTCACATATATATGAAGGAAAAAATAAATAAAATGAGTTTAAAAAAGTAATTAAGGGAACAAAGTGATGCAGGAGACTACCTTACATTTGGGGATAAACAGATTAAGAGGTAGTATTATAGAGGTCTTAAACTTATAAAGAAAATATAGACTTCCCCATTGTCTTTTGAGATATTCTTGTGGGGGGTGGAATCCAGAGAACATTACTCATGCTATACCTTAATAAAATATTTCAAACTCCTAAGGAAATTTCATATTACATCACTCCAAATTCTTTTGCTTTTGTTTTGCTTTGGGTCACATTTGTGAGTCATTCCTGGAGGTACTTGGGTTTCATATATAGTACTGAGGATATATGGGAAGATACACTTCATGCAAGGGAAATGCCTTAAACCTGTGCTAATTCCCTGATCCTTAAAACTCTTCTTTTCAACATTCCCATTGGTAATAGGAATATTGCACTGGTGATGGGGGATGCTCTTTACATGACTGAAACTCAACCACAATCATGTTTGTAATCAAGGTGTTTAAATAAAATTTTATTTAAAAAAGTCTTCTTTTGATTATTAAACTCAATCAACACTATCCCATCTCAGAGCTTCCAGAATAACTCATTTTTCCAGGGACCCAAATACTCCCTGTATTCTCTGCTATATTGTTGATTCTCTTTTTAATTTATCTTTTGTTAAAGTCAGCCTTATAGAATATTTCAATCACTGTGTTTCAAGGCTTAACTATTAGCTTTCAGGTATTCTACTTCCTTATTTCCTATTCCATGCATTACAGTTGTCTGTCTATTGTAAGGTATCAGGAGTACTTATGGAGGATTAGTTTTTTAAGTGTTTTTCATGTGAAAACAAAAATAGGCCATTAAAGACAGTAAGTCGTAAGCAACCCTAATTTAATACTGGCTGCATTCCATGCTTTGGAATATAAACAACCTAGATTAGACAAATAATAACTACATTCTTTTTAGTTAATTATTCATTGAATAATTTCAACTGTCTCAATCATCATCAATAGATTTCATAGTGTTATCTTTAAGTTTATTGTCTTTTACTTCTTTTTCTCAGCCTTCCTATATCCTTATATACCCATTCCTTTGCATTATGCAATATTCATTTGAAATATTTATAGGATTGTATTCTTCCATCATGTTGTACAATGCATTTTATTCTTTGACTTCTCAACCCACACATTAAAAACATTGAAATATTTAAGGTATGGATATAAGATAAATTATTTTCCCACATTTTATATACATCTCTATGAAACCAAAATTAAAATGAAAATCCCATACCTTCCAGAAAGATAAATCATAAGCATATTCAAAATTTCTATATTGATGTTTTATTTGTTGATCACAGTACACATACTAAAATATAATTTCAATTAATGACTAAATATGTTTAGTCTTAGTTTCTCAAAACTCACAGAAAATATCTACATTTACAGTGACAATATCTATAATTCTTTAATTAGTTATATTACAATGGAAATGAAAATATGTATATTATCATCCTAAATGAAATAGCCAACCATGCTATTTGCATGCTCAGATAATTGAGTTATCACTTGGAAAGTAGAAGAAAGATAAGATAATGTAGTGGAAAAAACAATCAGGATGCAGGAGAATTGGTTTTTGTTTTTTACTTGCTACTAATTAGCCATGTACTTTAAAATCAGTACCATTAACGTCTCTTGGTTTCATCATGGTCTCTTTTAATCATCTCGTCTGTAAAATGAACAAATTAGAGTACACAATTTTTTTCATTTGTTTTGCTATTTTCTAAAAATTTTTGGTAGGAACAATCTGTTTGACCTCATAACAGCCAGTAAGTTAGGTGAAGTATTATTTTTTTCTATTTTACAAATTAGGTCTTGATTGGCAAAAAGATTTGATCAAGGTCATACAAGGCTGAACCAGAACGGGAACAATTATATTGCAATGTTCTTTTCATATGGGCTTCATAAGGCCATTTGGGGTCAGATTCACTGCCTGTACTCAAAAAAAATTCCTTGAGAAAAACCATACCAAATGAACTAGGTATGAAAAGATCCATGATCTTTTCTCTGCTCAGATGTATCTCATGGTAACCTTTACCCTTTCATAAGATACACTTGAAAAATTATGTGCTATTTACTTCCCACTATCTTCTCCTTAACCACCGTACTCTCACTTTCTGAGACTTCAAAAAGTGTTGAGTAAATCTACTTGTGTGTAAACTTTATTTTAGAGGTTCTGAGGAAATGGGCAGGTTGTGGGTGTTGACTAGGAAGCACTGGGAATGATGGACTAGGAAGAAGACAGTTAGTTAATAGTTTCTGTAAAAGCTTGTCATGATTTAAACAATAATCTCTTAGCCTGATAACGTTTTATTGTTAATCACTCTGTCCCCTGAGTCATTCTGATCCCTGAGGCAATGAGCCAGTTTTCTCCTGCAGTAAAGTTATTGCTTCTACAAATGTCTGGGGGATGGGGATATCTTGAGGGTTGGTATTTAGACTTAGTGAAAAAGCAGGAAGGGCATGCCAAGGGCTAGGACAAATCATTCTCCATCTTCTTATGTCATTCCAAGTCTTAGCAATTATCCAATTATTTCATTTGAATATTTGTTTTTGAGCAGATATACATAATGTTTCTATCATCTATTATCCACCCATTCATTTAGCTATTCCTCTATTCATATACCCACTCACCCATCCACCCATACATCGCTCTACTCATCCATCCATCCATCTTTCTATTAATCTTGTGCTGTTAGTTACCAGAATGTAAATACAAAAGATCAAGACAGTTTCTGCCCTTAAAGACCTTATGTCATTAGAACAAAACATGACTATGAACTTGATAGGATTTTATCTTGCATATAACTAATTATGTATTTTTCTTTGTTCACTAATGTTGGTATTGTTACTGTAAAAATAATTTCTTGATTTTAGTAAACCCTGCCTTATTTTCTCAAAAGGGGACATTGCAGTGAGAGGTTTTGGGCTAACGTTTGTCAGAAATGCAGCCAAAGTGTGAAATCAGCCAAGAGTTCTTTGATGCCCTTCCAACCTCTCTGACTACTGGCTCCCGAGTCTCCGATGCCTTCAAACTGGCTCCCAGCTTTCCAAGCCTTCCTTTGTACATATCACCCATGTTTTACTTGGTAAATTCATAATTAGAATTTTCTATTTAACTATTTGATGGCCAAAATGCATCTTTATTATTTTTTAGGAAACCATAGTCTTGGAGGGATTAGTTTTCTAAATAGAAGCACTGAAAAATGTTTTTTTTTTCAATATACAAAGGGTGGGATTTTCCTAAAATATATAGTTAGAATTTCAATTTCTAATCTATTATTTCTCTCTAAGACAAATGCCATAGCAGCTTTTTGTATTTTCATTCAATTCAAGGGTTGTGTAGGTATATTCTATATTATAAGTGATGTAATTGGGAGAAATCTTGAACTAATTTCTAATAAAAATTCTAAAACTAACTTGGACAATTGATGCATCACACCTGAAAAGGAATCAAGTGTTAACTTGGGGGGGGATTGTGGTCATACCCGTTGGTACTCAGAGATTACTTCTGGTTCTCTGCTCAGGGATCACTCCTGGCGGGCTCACAGAACCTTATAGGGTGCCAGTGATTGAACCTAGATAAACCACATGCACAGGAAGCATTATACCTGCTGTTCTATCTCCACCCCCTCCAGTATTAATTTTGGGCAATATTTACAACCTTTAAACATGTTGAAAATAGAAAATAGTAGCTCTATATCTCACTGAGACAAACAGGTAAATCTACTTGTAGTCCTAAGCATCTGACCTGGAGATTCCAAGTACCAAATAGAACTAGGGCACCAAAGAAAACATACCAATTGTAAGCCTCCTAGTTTTCCTTTCTTTCCCTATCAGTCATTTTCAGATAATTTTTTAAATAAATCCTTTTTAAGTAGAATTCCATTTTCTGTTTCAATGCAATGAACATTTGGATAGTCATTAAAGGAAAGAAGTCTATTTCATTATTGACTAAATTTAATGATTACACATTTCTACTTCTTATTAAACTAAAATTTGCTCCTCAAAACAGAACAGAACAGTGCCCTTTATGTGGGTTTTGACAAATTTAAAGAGAAATTTTACATCTTCCTTCCTTTGTATACTATCATTAATGAGGAGCTACCTTTTTTAGATTTAAAAACAGTAATTTACTTAATTGAATTTATTTTTCTATGGTTTGAAACAATGTTAATCATGGTTTCAGTTCCAAGGAAATATTGTAGTTTTTTGAGTAACTATACACTGTTGATTGATAGGATTATAGTTTATTAATTCACTTAAACCTTTTCTTACATACTAAGCTCTTAAACTTTACATTTTTCTATTTGAAGGATTTTCTATTGATCATCTTCAGATTTAATTTTTTTAAATATTGAGTCAACTGCAACTCTTTAACCATATCCAAGTCATGAGCAAAATTACCAAATAGACCAAAGACTATAGATACTCCTATATTTTGTACTTTATATCTCTTTACTTAACATTTATTGAAAATCTTTTATGGATTAAAAATACCCACATCCCCCTTTCATCATGAAGTTTATGCAATGAGAAGAACTTTTTCAGTATAATTGTTCATCAAGTTATAAGTCCACTTAATTGTATTGTCTCTTTTTTCTTTTTGTTGTTTTGGGGTTATACCTAGTGGTGCTCAAAGGATCTGCACTCAGGAATTACTCTTAGAGGGCTCTGGGGAATTCATGGTCTTCTGGGGATTGAACACGGGTTGGGCACCTGCAAGGCAAGTGCCCTATCCTCTGTACTGTTGTTCTCGCTCCTCTATTCTCTGTCACATGTCTGTGTTATTCAATCCAGATATACTGTACATCTAGCATTCACTTTTTTCCTGATCTAGTAACCCTGTGAGGGAAGTGCCACATATCTGTAAGTGGGATGGTATAAAAACGTGGAGGTTCAGTTATTACTTTCCAATTAGTACACAGCAAGAATTTATTAGTATGTGTCTTGAGCATATTTGAGGAGAAATACTAGAACAATCACAGATGTATCTTTGATTTAAAAAGTAGAAAAATTTTGGGAAATCAGTATAAAATGGAAAATGTATAATAGCAATAGAGAACAACCAGTTAATATCTTTTAAAACCACAAGCAATCCCAAGAAAAATGTAGTCAGTAGAGAAGGAGGAACAAAAATGTATATGTTAAGAGACATATGGTAGAGGTTGTGTTTTCCAAACAGGAATAGGTCCTACAACTTTACTTATAATGAGGATTATAATGAGTAAGTCAAAATCAGTCTGTGTGGGAAAGCTGTGACTGGCCAACAACTTATGTCAGCTACTAACAATAATATTTTCCATTAACCAAGCTCTTAATATATAAAAGATAAAAAGATGATTACTGGGTAAAGAATTATGGTTGCATCAGTATAATGGATATTTTTAGCTGAACTATATATCAACTAGAGCATTCATTATAACCTACTTTGAAACTTTTGAAACTTTAACTCTATCATTCAAAAATCAGCATAGAATTTTCAGTAGAAAATTAATGTATTATGTCAATACTAACTGTTGATGATACCTATTATTTTTAGTAATACTTACTTATTTTTCTCTTCTATAATTTTGGAACTAATTTCTGAGCCCTTAATTGAAATTTACATTGAAATAATATATTACAAATTCTTAAATTCCTCTTTATTCTTTTGAAGCAGAACTTTCACAGCCTATTTTAAATACTCTATATTTTAGAACAGTTTATATTCACAGCGAGTAGAAATAGTTTATGTTCACTGAATAGAAAGTACACAAAATTTCTATATAATCTATGATTCACACACATTCACAATTTCTAACACTATAATCATCCCACACCACAGTCGTTAATATCTGTGAACCTACACTAATGCAGAATTATCATTCAAATTTTATTATTATATTAATGTTAATTATGGGTGCATCACATTCTGTGTTTTGGAAAATGTATTAATGACATGCATATACCATTGTAAAATCAAAATCAGTTATACTGTTCTCTCCCCTCTCCAAAAAATCTCCTGTGTTGTTCCTGTTTGTCCCTCTCTCTTTAGTCCTTGACCACCCACTGATTTTTATACTGTCACGAACAGTTTAACCTTTCTCAGAATATCATCTTGTTGGAATTACGTAGTATACAACCTTTGAAGATAGAATTATTTCACTTAGTCATATGCACTTAAGGTGATTCCATGCCTTTTCAGTTGGACAACTCATTTCCTTTTCATGATGAATAATATTCCATTGTACTTCCATACTTATCCATTCACCTGCTGAAAGACATCTTTACTGCTTCCAATTTTTGTCAATTACAAATATAGCTTTCATAAATAATCACGCAAATATTCTTGTATGAAAATACATTTTCAACTCATTTGGGAAATAAAGAATAGGATTACTGGATCATATGTTAAGATTAGGATTACTTTACTTATTTATTTATTATTTATTTATTTATTGGCAGTACCGTTCATCACAATCAGAGAATTACACAAACAAGATAGTGTTAGACCACTGAGGTATGTTCCTAGAACAGAGTAGGTTTAATTTTTAGGAAACTGCTGAACTATCTCACCAAACAGCTGTACTAGTTTGCATTCTTTTTTTTTTTTTTTGGTTTTTGGGTCACACCCGGCAGCACTCAGGGGTTACTCCTGGCTCTATGCTCAGAAATCGCCCCTGGCAGGCACGGGGGACCATATGGGATGCCGGATTCGAACCACCGTCTTTCTGCATGAAAGGCAAATGCCTTACCTCCATGCTATCTCTCCGGTCCCTAGTTTGCATTCTTAACAATGAATGTGAGCTCTTATTATTTCACATTCATTCTTGCTGGATTTTCATCATTCTAATAAACATGTAGTGGCATCTTATTTTAATTTTGAATAACATTACTCTAATAATTATGTAGTAGCAACTTGTTTAATTTACAATTCCCATATATCTTCTTCATATCTTTCAACTTTCTTATAATAACACTAAATATTATATTAATAAAAATTTAAATATAAAATAACATATTTCTAACTGTAGGCACTGTATATTGTACAGCAGATCTTTGGTACTTACTTATCTTATATTGTTGAAACTTTATCCCTGTTGAAAAAAAAAACCTTTTGCTTCCTCCTCCCCCAGTCCCTGAAACCTTTTATTCTCTATGTCTAATACTTTGAATATACCAGATAACTCATATAAATGTAATATAAATGCAATATTTGTCCTTTTGTTATTCATTTATTTCACTTAGCATAATGTCCTCAAGATTTTTTCACCCTGTTCACTGGCAGCATTTTCCTTTATTTTACACGTAATAATATTTCCATGTTTGTGTTGTCATTTTTATTCATCCATTTTCACATCAACAGACAGTTATAATGTTTATACATTTAGATAATGCAAATTAATACTTCTACAGTCAAATAGAAGAGGAAACAGTGCTTTTAAGATCCTGATTTCAAGTATTTCAATTATTTCAAAGATATACATAAGTGGGCTTAATATGTCATAGAGTTATCCTGTTTTCAATCTCTTGAGAAAATTTCATAGTTATCCATAGCAGCTGAACAACTCTATGTTCTCATCAACAATGTATAATGGCTTTCCTACATCCTGGTTGGCATTTGGTGATAAAATTATTTTAACAGGTATGAAGTGATACCCTATTGTGGTTTGGATTTACATTTGCCTAATGACTAGAGATAGTAAGCATATTTGAGAATTCCTCTTCCATTCTTCAAAGAGATTGCAATGAGGATCCCATTCATAATATCAATATAAATGTGAATAAATTAGTCAAAAGACGAATTTATTGAATGAATTATATGTTTTCTTTGGTTTCATGATCTATATTGAGCTTGAAATATATCTTTACAATGCTTTAATGTGCTATGTTTGGAATATTTAACAGAGAGGATAAGGGTAAATTGGTATCTGAGTACTAGTTATTATATAAATCACATATTTTATTCGTATTTTAGTCTGTGGAACACATCTGTCAGAGCTTAGAGTTACTTTCAACTTAGGGATCAGAGCTTACTCCTGTCAGTAGCACTGGGACTGAACCTGGGTCTCCTGCATGCAAAGCATGCAGTCTACATTATTGAATTATTTCTAATATGATATATAGCCAGAGCATTTTCTTCCTATGTTACAATATGTTTGAGCAGTGCCTAATGGATAATCTCAATGACCTATCTCATAATGGTAATCAAAAGAACTGAATTTTATTTCTTCTTGCATCCCTTAGCTCATATTTGCTGCTGTAATTTTTATAGATTGATTCTCCTCTTTTATCTTAATACCAAATTAGTTGAAAAAATTATATCTAATACTATTTAAAGATTCTATGTTTTCAATTGTATATTAAAATATAAAACTTGGGGCAGGAGAGATAGCATGGAGGTAAAACATTTGCCTTGCATGCAGAAGGTTGGTGGTTCAAATCCCGGCAGCCCATATGGTCCCCTGAGCCTTCCAGGAGCGATTTCTGAGCATAGAGCCAGGAGTAACCCCTGAGCGCTGCCAGGTGTGATCAAAAAAAACAAAAATTAAATAAATAAAATATAAAACTTTTTGTCCAGAGATGTAGATCAGCAGTAGGGAGTATGCCTTGCAAATGTGAGGCCCTTGGTTTGATTTCTTGCACCACAACTCCAGCAAAAGATACAAAATTCTATAGTCTTGAATGCTTAATTTTTATGTTATCCATCATCTGGGTTCACTTTGTGTTCTTTCTGTTGTTTTTTTCTACATATATTTTAAATTGAGTCCTATCTTGTTATTACAGATACTGTTTAAAGCAGGGATTGCATAGCTGATTTCCCACAACATTTCACAATGAGTAACTTCAATAAATTACAGATCAATTTGCAAGTGTGATATACAGTTCCCAGTAACATAAGCAAATATCCACTAAAATACTAATGAAGACCAGAGAGATAGTACAACAGGTACTATGCTTTGCATACAACCAACCTGATTTCATTTCATTGCACTACATGTGGTTTGCCAGCACTGATTGATTAATCCCTGAGCACAGTGCTAGGAATAAACCCTGAGTAGAGTTGAGTTTGACCGAAGCAGTAGCACAGTGGTAGGGCACTTGCCTTCCATGGGGCCAACCTGGGATGGGCCCGGGTTTGATTCCTGGCATCCCATATGGTCCCTGTGCCTACTAGGAGCAAATTCTTAGCATGGAGCCAGGAGTAACTCCTGAGCACTGCTGGGTGTGTCCACCCTCCCAAAACAAAAACAAAAACAAAAAAAGAAACAAAACCAAATATCGATGGCAGTTTGGAAATATCTAATTACTTAGCTTGTATATATAGACTTTTAAAATATTAAATTGTGTGTGTTAAAAACAGATGAGCTGACAAAGACTGACTTTCTACTCTTCTTCCATAAAGAATTAGAGTACTCGTATGTTTCATTAGCTACTAATTATGGTGACTTTACTGATTAATTTGGATCATGAAATGAACACAGGTAACTGAACTTATTCCACTTCTGGTTGTTGGTTCCTAGCTGTCCACAGGAAACATGTATTTTTCCTATTTTCCATTAATTTTTACAAGAACAAACTTTTATATGTGGTTGAATAATATTCAAAGGATGGCTTCTAAATCAAATGAATGGCTAAATGTGACTAGATTGGTAAGATTTTAGGGAAAATTGGTTCTCCAATATTAATTTTATTAGTAAAATGATGTTTTTTTTAAAATATGGAACGCTTCACGAATTTGCGTGCCATCCTTGCACAGGGGCCATGCTAATCTTCTCTGTATCGTTCCAATTTTAGTATATGTGCTGCCGAAGCGAGCACAGTAAAATAATGTTTTAATATCGTGTGTATGTTCCAAATAACAAAGAAAAAGTTGTATCCTACCCCCAAAAGCCTTTATAACAGTGGTCCTCAAACTATGGCCCGCGGGCCACATATTGTATTTGTATCTGTTTTGTTTCTTCATTGCAAAATAAAATATATGCAGTGTGCATAAGAATTCGTTCATAAGTTTTGTTTTTCCTATAGTCAGACCCTCCAATGGTCTGAGGTACAGTGAACTGGCCCCCTGTTTAAAAAGTTTGAGGTACCCCTGCTTTATAAGATCTACACATTTAGAAATCATGTGCAACCTCTTATGGGCTCTGTCATGCTCTATTAATATAGCTGGAGAGTAATTCTAGTAGATATCTTATCAGAACAGGGAGTTTGTCTATTTTCATATTCAAGTTTTTTGAATATCCTAATAGACTATTATTTCATTACTCCAATAACTCACTAAAATGGCCAGTGAATAATTGATACTGAACACTCCAATAACATAAAACTCTTACAAGTTAGAAAATACACAAAATTTTATTCTTACAAAAACTGTTGTCTGTGTGACTTTACAATTAAGTTTGTAGGACTTTTTCACTAAGATACAGATATTTCCAGTGGTGGTACCTCAGCACTGTCACACTGAAATACATGAAATGTGATACTGGAATGTGATGATCTCTACTGAAGTATTATTTCTACAGAATATATTGTTGCAGAGACATTTATCTTAGTGTAATGGAAGTTATTTTCTCCAGACCTTTATTTTAGTACTCTAAATTTAAGACAGAATCATTGTAACCCCAACCTAATATGGAGCTAAGAAAAAAGTTCTTTTAATCTTATTTCTAGAGAGAAAAAATCTTGAAACACTGACAACTACAGTAAAATAACTCCACTATTCTTCAGAAGAAACAAAACAAACAAACAAACAAACAAGTAAAAATAAAATAACCCCCACAAACAAACCCAATGCTGAGTAAGATGCTGGATTGGACTGTCAACCTATAATTCTGTCGTGTTAGTATATAAATTATCCAATTCTAATATTCCCCCTTTCTGGCTGGAGAAACTCCATAGCAGATACTTAGCAAATTAAAGGGCAGCATTCCTTTGCCAGTGCTCCCAAATCAGCCTTTCCCCTTGGAACAAATGAAATGACCAAAAGTGAAAGGGGACGAGTAACTATAGTGTTTAAGAAATGAATTGCTTTTGAATGGTAGTTATTTTTAAATACTTGGTTGAAGTAAGGAAAAAAATGTGATGCCTTGCAAAATGTGCAAACTAAGCCAGGTAGGGTAGTGTTTTTTTCTTTTTTTGTTTTTTTTTTTTTTGTTTTTTTTTTTTTTTGGTATTGACCATACCTAGTAGTACTCAGAGCTTACTCTTGGTTCTGCACTCAGGAATCCATTATGGGTTACTAGAAATTGAATTCATGTTGGCTATGTGCAAGGAAAACTCCTTACCTACTGTACCATTATTCCAGCTCCTAGGGTAGATTATTTTTCTTTAATAATTTATTAAGGCTATACATTTTCTTGGATGTCTTGCTTACCTTTAGCCTACAGTACTGATATGCAACATTTCATTGCTTTTTGGTTCTAAATATTTTGTTACCTCACTGTGATGTTCTTTATATGGCATTGGCCACATGATAGGGTTTCCTTTTTAAAAAATTAATTTTAATTGAATAACCATGAAAAAAAGTTGTTGATAATTTTCAGTCACACAGTGTTCCAGTACCTATTTTTTCACCAGTGTACACCTGCCTTTACCGATATCCTCATTTCTTCCTGGTCCCCACTTCCCAGATTGAAACTATGGCAATCACTTCTCTCTCTTTCTCTCTCTTCCTCTCTCGTTTCCTTTCAGACTTTGTAGTTTGCAAAACTGTTACTGAAAAGGTCTCTTAAATATCACTTTATCTCCTTTAAGCACCCAATGATCATTTTCAACTATCATTCCCAAATGGTTCATTTCCTGTACTAAATGCACTTTCTCCCTCTTGTGTCAAGCTTCTTACCATGTACCAGTCTTCCTAGTTCTTGTTTCTAATGTCTTTGAGTATAATTCTTCTACTATGTTTTTTCATATCCCATGCATGAGTGTGAACATTCTATGTCTGCTCTCTGCCTCTGCCTCATTTCACTCAGTGTGATACTTTTTATGTATAAGCAAATTTCATGTTTTCATTTTTCCTAACAACTATGCAGTATTCCATTGTGTATATGCACTACATGTTCTTTATCCACTCATCTGTTCTCTGGCACTTGGGTTATTTCCATATTCTGGCTATTGTGAATAGTGCTGAAATGAACATAGCAGTGCAGGAGGATTTTCTGCATTGTGCTTCTGGGCTTCTAGGGTATATTCACTGGAGTGGCATTGCTGGGCCAACTAGGAGCTCAATTTCTAGTTTTTTTTTTGGGAGGGGGGATATTTATATTGTTTTTCAAAAGGGCTGGACCAGTTAACATTCCCACCACCAGTGAATGAGAGTCCTTTCATCCACACATTCTTGATACCAAATGGTTGATCTTGTTCTTTTTGGTTTTTGGATCACACCTGGCAGCGCTCAGGGTTACTTCTGGCTCTACACTCAGAAATAGTTCCTGGCAGGCATGGGGGACCATATGAGATGCCGGAATTTGAGCCACCATCCTTCTGCATGAAAGGCAAATGCCCTACCTTCATGCTATCTCCTTGGCCCCCAATCCTGTTCTTTTTGATGTGTGCCAATATCTCTGGTGTGAGATGATATCTCATTGTTGATTTGATTTGCATTTACTTGAAGATTAATGTTGTGGAGCATTTTTTCATGTGTCTTGAAGCTATTTGTATTTCTTCTTTATGAGCAAGTTTCTGTTCATCTCTTCTCATTTTTGATAGGGGTGGGATTTTTTTTGTTAATTTCTATCAGTTCCTTGCATATCCTGGATATTAACCCCCTTTTAATTGTTTGTTTACTCCTTATTGAGTAAACAATCTTCCATTACAGTCTTTGTATCCTGGTCATTGTTTCCTTTGAGGTGCAGAAGCTTCTTAATTTCAATGTAGTCCAATTTGTTTATCTTTGCTTCCACTTGCTTGGTTACTGTGTATCATCCTGAAAGATGTCTCTAGCTTCAAAATCATGGAGAGATCTGCCTATATTTACTTTTATGTACCTTGTAAATTCATCTCTGAAGTATTTAAAGCTTTTTACTTTGTTACTATAGTCTTTCAAACTGCAAAGATATTTAGATGTCAATAGTTACATTTGTAAAATTTTTATTTTATGCTATATATTTTTGTTCTGTCAAAGGAATATCATCTTTCTGCAAAGTTGAATATATTTTCTAGTGTGTTATTTTTTCTAGAAATTTTACAATTATATCGTTTACAAGCTTTTGGTGCAATTTTCTCTTTTGTTGGTTTTGCTTTTGGTTTCATACTCAGTGATGCTCAGGTTTTACTCCTGATTCAGGAACCACTACTAATGGTGCTTAAGGGATCATATGGGATGCCACGGATCAAACCTGGGTTGGCTTTGTGCAAGGAAAATTTCCTATCTTCTGTATTATCTCTCTGGCCTCCAGTTCACTTTGCTCTTACTAAAATAACTTTACATAACACAAAACTTTATATATTTAATACACAATTTTATAGATTTGGACAGTTCCATGAAACTATGCCACAATCAAGTTAATATCCATCACCTTCCAAAGCTTACTTGTGCCACTGGTGTGTTTATGTGTGTGACTATGTGTGTTAAGAACATTTAACCTGGAATATATAACCCTTTAAGCTTTTCTTTTTTTGGGGGGGCATGGGTCACACCAGGCCCAGGGGTCACTTCTGGCTCTGCACTCAGGAATTATTCCCTGTGGTACTTAGGGGATCCTATGGGATGCTGAGGATTAAACCCAGGTTGGCCATCTGGAAGGCAAATGCCCTCCCTGCTGTGCTGCTATTGCTTTGTCCCCTAACTCCTTTCATTTTTTAAAATTTCTTTTTATTAAAACCAATGTGAATTATAAGTCTCTCACAGTTATATTTAAGGCACATAGTGACATTGAATCAGGGCAATTCCCACCACCAGTGTTGACACCCCTCCGCCCCTGTTCCCAGCATGCATCCCATACATATATACCTTTAGCCCCCTGGACTGCTAGTGTAACAGGTCCTTTTTGTATATAGCTTGCTGTAGTTTGGGTCTCTTGATTCTGTTGTTGTTGACCTTGGGTTTGGAATTTAGGTCTGAACATTTTTTATTTCCACTCAATGTTTGTGAGACTGCTTGCCCCTAGTACCATCCACTTTTTTTTCTTCCTTCCTCTATTTTCTCAATTTATGAGGCAGAACAAAATGATTAATGTTCTATGGTTCTGTCAAAAAGAAAAAAAAAAGAAGAGAAGGAGCCCCTGTCTAGAAGTTATATATGAATTTTAAAAAAAGAAAAAAAAAAGAAAGACCCAAACAAAATGAAACAAACAAAAAATAAGAGAAGAAACCAAACCAAAACCAAAACAACAGCAACAAAAAATGAAGAGGGGGCTGGTGTGGCAAGTTCGTCTTTTCTTTTTCTTTCTTTCTCTTCTTTCTTTCTTTCTTTCTTTCTTTCTTTCTTTCTTTCTTTCTTTCTTTCTTTCTTTCTTTCTTTCTTTCTTTCTTTCTTTCTTTCTTTCTTTCTTTCTTTCTTTCTTTCTTTCTTTCTTTCTTTCTTTCTTTCTTTCTTTCTTTCTTTCTTTCTTTCTCTCTCTCTCTCTCTCTCTCTCTTTCTTTCTTTCTTCTTTCTTTCTTTCTTTCTTTCTTTCTTTCTTTCTTTCTTTCTCTCTCTCTCTCTCTCTTTCTTTCTTTCTTTCTTTCTTTCTTTCTTTCTTTCTTTCTTTCTTTCTTTCTTTCTTTCTTTCTTTCTTTCTTTCTTTCTTTCTTTCTTTCTTTCTTTCTTTCTTTCTTTCTTTCTTTCTTTCTTTCTTTCTTTCTTTCTTTCTTTTTTTCTTTCTTTCTTTTTGCATAGGCACAGTAAATATTGGGGAAATTAGAAAGGAATTCCCTTGGACTAAGAGATACCGCATTTCTCTACTTTTTTTCACCCTTGAAGCATACTGTTATGGGATCAACTACAGGCTCCAGGCATGTTCATTGCCAACCCCCCAGGTCTTTTTATGGTGCCAGGAAACGTTCTGCTTTCTTGTGGTTATCAAAGCCATTCCTCTGTAATTAGAGATCTTGATTTTTGCACAGATCCTCGAAGTCTAGGTTAGAGTCTTTCTTTATGATTCCAGAAGTTCTGCTCAGTCTCAGTTGATGTAATCAGTCTTCTGTGATTAGTGATCTTGGATTTGCACAGATCAAAGGATGAAATGTCTTCTGATTTCATCTCACCATTAGGTGATGAGGTAGGGCAACCTTCCCTTAGATTGTTATTGCTGTTTCCTCTTTGTCAGGATGTCCTATGAACCTAGCCTAGCGAAAGTTGGTGCCAGAGCAGTATTAGGGACTCCCCCCCACCTCCAGGGGTGGGGAGTTAGATTACTGGTGCTGTTTCAGGGAAATGTGTCAGTTCTAAAGTTGGGACTCAGAGTTTGGGGATGTATGGTCGATGTCTGATTACGTGAGGTCTAAGTCATGTTCCCATGACAAATGTTCAGGGTGGGAGGCACCCCTGTATTATAGAATTTATGGGTTCTTATCTCTAGTAGATAAGAGCTTGATTTTATATATATATATATCCATGCGAGGTTTTCCCATTTCAGTGTGCCTATGCAAAAGGGAACAATGGCATATTATATTGTTGGTGCATGTGGGAGTAAAAAATGACAGACTATACAATATCTGTGCCTTGGTTTTGACCTGAGCTGTTAATTTTGAAGTATATAGTGCACTATGTTGTATAAATTAAATTTTATGCCAGTTGGAATAATTCTCATCTTCATTTTTTCTGTTCTCTGCCTTGAGTTCAACTCCTTATCTACACATTATTCAAAATATTTTTTTAAATTTTTCTGAGCAGGGGATTGAATCTAATTGAATCTAGTTTCTCAGACATCCAGGGTACTCGCTCTACTAATGAATAATATGTTTTTTCTTATTTCTATGAGTACTTTAGTAGTGCTGGTGGTGTATATGTAATGCCAAGGTATTGGGCATGCTAAGTATGTGCTCTACCACTTAGACACATCTCTACCCCAGGATTTCACCATTTTAGGTACCTCATTTAAATAGAACCATACACTAGTTGTTCTTATGTAACTAGCTTATTTCACTTAACATGTTTATATATACAGTGTTGCAAAGAGAAGTATTACTATATATAAATGCCAGTTTCTGTACTCATTATTCTATTGATGATCATTTAATATTTTTTTAAATCTTGGCTATTGTGACTAATGCTGCCATGAACTTGGGAGTGCAGTTATCTCTTCAAAATTCCAATTTAAATATTCCTTAATACTAAATTCTTAATTCTAAATTCTTAATACTAAATTCCTTAATACTAGTTATAGAATTCCTAGCCAGAGAAATTACTAAGACAAAAAGTAAAAGTCACACAATAAATAAGCAAGTAAATAAACAAATTAATCAAGTAAAATAAATAAGTAAAATGAGCTATTTTCAGGTGATATAATTTAAATGTTAGAAAATTCTAAATATGCTTCTCTATACTACCCATTAGAACTAATACATTTTGTAAAAATTCAGGTTACAAAATAAATATACAGAAATCAGTTTCATTTTTGCACACTAATACTGAATTATTTAAAAATAAAATCAAGAAAATAATTTCACATATAATAGTATACCTGGTCCATTTTTGGTTAATTTTGTGCATGCTGTGGGGGTAAAGTTCATTGTTCATATTTTTTTTCATTTGATAATACCATGTGTTCCTATTTCTTTTTTTTTTTTTTTTTTTTTTGGTTTTTGGGTCACACCCGGCAGTGCTCAGGGGTTATTCCTGGCTCCAGGCTCAGAAATTGCTCCTGGCAGGCACGGGGGACCATGTGGGGCGCCGGGATTTGAACCGATGACCTCCTGCATGAAAGGCAAACGCCTTACCTCCATGCTATCTCTCCGGCCCCGTGTTCCTATTTCTAAAGTTAGGTAACAGACATGAATAGAATTTTCTATCAATATATCTTACATTTAAATCATTTCTTTTTTTTTATTTTGTTAAACTTGTAGCTGTAAGTTTTTTGTTTGTTTTTTTTTTACATTTAAACCATTTCTTACCATCTGATAATACTGATTTATATTCTCTTTTATTTTATTTTTCTAATTGATAGTTTGCATAATGGTTTGCTTTCATTTATTCTTTGTCTTTGTTATATTTACTTTTTCACTACTTTTGTTTAATGAAGGTATATTTTTTCTTTTTAGAATTTTAATAATTTATTTTAGACTTAAAATTTCAAAGATTATGTATAGCTTAGTTTTCCCATATATATATATATGTCACAGTCAGCACTTTTCAGGGCTTTCTTGTGACTCTGAATTCAGGAATCACTCCTGACTGTGCTTTGGAAATAACATGTGGAGCCAGGAATTAAACCCAGATCAGTCAAATGCAAGGAAAATGCTTTGCTTTCTGAACTTCTCTGGCCCCATTTCTATTATTTCTGTTTTATTTTTAATTAAACTTTTATTTAAAGATCACTGATTTTAAAAGTTGAGTATTAGGCATACAATATTCTTTCTTTTTTGGGGGGGGGGTTGGGCCACACCCATTGATGCTCAGGGTTTATTCCTGGCTACAAGCTCAGAAATAGCTCCTGGCTTTGAGGACCATATGGGACACTGGGGGATCGAACTGTGCTCCGTCCTAGGTCAGCTGTGTGTAAGTCAAATGCCCTACTGCTGCACCACTGCTCTGGTCCTGGCATACAATATTCTAACATCGATTCTACCAATAGCAATATTCCTATGCTCCTTTTGACCCCTTCCTCTGCACAATCCCTCTTCCTCACCCCCAACCTGCCACTTGACAGGCATATTTTAAAGTTCTGTATTATAGCTTATATCTCATATTTTCAGTATTGTTCAATCTGTGCTTTGTATATATACCAGTTTTTCATATCACCATTATACCTGAGGCCCTGACTCCTTTCCCCCATTACTTCCCTTCTCAGCCTCATTGCTATAGTATTTAATCCCACATTTTCATGTTATATGTTCATGATTTCTGTAATTTATTCTTTGGTGATTTGCCTAAAAGTGAACTTTCCCTATGCCACTTAAAAGATATTATCTTTAGCAACCAGGATATTCATAGCCTAAAAGTGAATGGGTAGAAATGTATTCCATACAAATGGAGATTAAAGGAAGCTGGTATAGCTGTATAAAAGAGATAAAAGAAACTTAAAACAGACCAGCAAAAATTATTAACATTATATAATAATATGGGATTCTTGGCTAATCCACAAAGAAGACATAGCAGTCTCATAAATTTATATACATTTAACATAGGAGCATCAAATTATATTAAAATTATTAATATACCTAAAGACCAACTGATAGACAATAATAGTTGGGGACTTTACGGCTCCACTTACATCAGTGGCTAGTATTTAGTTATAAAATCAATATAGAAAAATTAGTCTGCAATAATATACTAGAGTAGATGAACATAATGTATACAGAACATTCCATCCAAAAGCAACAGAATTTACGATTTTGTCAAGTGCACATGGAACATTTCTAAGGATAGATCAAATATTGTGATTCAAAACAATACTCAATAAAATAATATCAAAATCACATCAGACTTCTTTTATAACCATGTTATAAAATAAGAAAATTGATTGAAAAAGGAAAATGTAGAAATACCCACAAATGTATGTAGATTAACTAACTTCCTACTGAATGACAAATGGATGACCGAGGAAACCAAAGTGCAACTAAAAAAATCTGGAGACGGGGCCAGGAAAGTGGCGCTAGAGGTAAGGTGTCTGCCTTGCAAGCGCTAGTGTAGGACGGACCACGGTTCGATCCCCCAATGTCCCATATGGTCCCCCCAAGCCAAGAGCAATTTCGGAGCGCATAGCCAGGAGTAACCTCCGAGTGTCAAATGGGTGTGGCCCCCCCAAAAAAAAAAACAAAAAAAAATTGGAGACAAATGAAAATAAGGACTCAGGGACACAGTGATAGTACAGTTGGCTTGCTTGCTTGTTCAACCCAGGTCATACCACACCAATCACAAATAGTCACCAAGCATTGCTCGGACTGGTCCTTGATCTCAGAGTCAGGAGTAATCCTGGACACTGGCAAGTGTGGCTATTCTGTTAAAAAATAAAAAGAAACATAGAATTTAACACAGTATTTGGAAGCTTTGGAAAGAGCAATTAAGCAAGAAAGAAACAGATTATCTTAAAGTGAAAAAGGAAAAAACAAGACAATAGTTATGTGTGGATGACATATTACATATTAAGAAAATCTTAAAAGCCCTAGATACTGTAATGAATGATAAATTAAAACAATAAACAAAGACCACAAAATCAAGATAAAAAATCTATTGCACTTATATATGCAAAGAACACATAGCAGAAGTCCATGACAAATAATACTGAATGGGGAAAAAGTAAGAGTCTTTCTTCTCAGATTTGGCACTAGACAAGGCTGTCCCTTTTACTACTTTAATTAAACATAGTAGTACTGGAAGTACTTGCCATAGCGATTAGGCAAAAAAGTATTAAAGGTATCCAGGCAGGAAAGGAACATGTCAAATCCTCACTGTTTTCAGATGTTATGATACTATATTTAGAAAATTCTAAAGATTTTATCAAAGAGTTTCTAGAAACAATAGATTCATGTAGTAAAGTGGCAGTCTACAAAGTTAACAGGCAAAAATACATGACCTGTTTATATATAAATAATGAAAGAGAAGAAATAGAAGTTAAAAGAAAACAATCCATTTCATATGTGTGCCACAGAAAATCAAGTAGCTTGGAGACAACTTAAGTAAAGAGGGGAACAATCTAAACAAACAAAAACACAAAATACTGCTGCAAGAAATAAAAGAGGACACAAGGAAATGGAGATATATACCCTGCTCATTATTTGGGAGGACTAACATAATTAAAATGACAATACTCCCCAAAATATTATACAGATTTAGTGCAGTCCCTCTATCTATACTTATGACATTTTTTCAAAGAAATGTATCAAACACTCTTGAAATTCATTTGGAACAATAAATGCCCACAATAGCTAAAGCAGTCCTTAGGAAAAAGATCGAAGGCATCACTTTACAACTTTAAATTATATTATAAAGCAATAGTAAAACAGCATGGCATTAGAATGAAGATAGACAGTCATATCAATTTAATATACTTGAGTATTCAGAAATTGACCCTCATACATTCAATCAATTAATCTTTGATCAAGGGGCAGAAAATACAAAGTGGAGCAAGGAAAGCCTCTTCAACAAGTGGTGTTGGGATACTGGGTCAACCACATGTAGAAAAGTGAACTCAGACCTCTCTTTAACACCATGCACAAAGGTCAAACAAAAATGGATTAGAGACCTTGATATCAGTCCTAAAACTATAAGGTACATAGAAAAAATCTAGGTAAAATACTCCATGACATTGATACTAAGTGTATCTTCAAGGAAGAAACACTACTGTTCAAGCAAGCGGAAGCAAAGATAAACAAATGGGGACAACATTAAACTGAGAAGCTTCTGCACTTCAAAGGAAAAAGAAACTAGAATGCAATGGCTCTTCATAAAATTTTAGAAACTATTCACCCAAAACTCTCCTGATAATGGGTTAATATTTAAGTTATACAAGGTACTGATAGAACTTAACAAGAAAAAATATCATCTCACCCCATCCAAAAGTGAGGAGAAGAAATTAACAGACATTTCCTCAAAGAAGAAATACAGATGGCCAAAAGGCACATAAAAATGCTCCCCATAACTCATCATCAAGGAGATGCAAATAAAAGCAACAGTGAGACATCCTCTCACAACACAGAGATTGACACGCATCACAGAACATCCAGTATGGTATCCATACTGGTATGGATTCCAGGAGAAAGGAACTCTCACTGCTGGTAGGAAGCTATGATAGTCTATGGTAGGAAGTCTATGGTAGGAAACTTGCCACAAAGAATTGAGAATGCAGTTAAAGTAGAGAACAGATTACTATGAAAGTGACATGCATGGCGCCCCTTCATTAATAGTAGTGAAAACTACAGTGTCAATAAAGAAAAGAGTGAATTAATTGCCTGATCCAGAAGTAGGTGGGGGATTGTGGATGGGATGGAAGCAGTCATCAGGGAGGGTGAGATGAAAACTATTGACAGTGTTGGTGGGAACTGTGCACCATTAAACGTTATTGTACATTGTATAACTGTAACTCAATTATGGACAAATTTATCTGTGAATAAAACTGTAGTATGAACAACCTTGTAACCATGGTGTTTAAATAATATTTTTAAAATGACATCATGAAATTTGTCTATACATGGATGGATAGTATTGTAATAATATCCAGAGACAATAAAGATGAGGTCTGGGATGACCAGTGAATATAATAAGCTTGACACAAAGAGCGGTGAGTGCAGTTAGAGTAGAGAAGGGTCTACCATGACATTGATACTTGGATCTAATCACTCTGGACAAGAAATGGATGCTAAAAGTGGATAAAGTGATAGTCATGGAGTCCTCTATTAACAATAGTGCAAACCACAGTGTTAGAAATATAAAAGAGAGAGATGTAAAATGCCTGTCCCAGAGAGAGGTAGGGGGTAAGTGCTGTGAGGGGAATGGAGGACATTGATGGCAGGAAAATTGCACTGATGAAGGGTGGTGTATATTCTTTTTTTATTGTAAGAATTTATTCAAGAGACAAAATTGATTAACATAATGAGGTAAACTAACATAACATAATATAGTGACATAACATAACATATAATATAATTGATATAATAATAATACATGTAAGTCAAAGAAAGTTTCTGATTAAAAACACAATTTTTTCCATAATGGCTTACATATCTTTTACTGTAGTATTTTAGGTATATATTAACATTGAATCAGGGGAAAACCCATCACCAACTATGCCCTCCCCCCATTCCAGTTCCCTTTCTACAACCCATATACCCAACCATCACCCCCCGGGCTGCTAGAGTAGTTGGACCCCTCTTTGACTGGCTTACTATTAGTGATCACATATGTTTGGTCCTGGAACCCTCCCTTGTTTCCCCCTCTATTTTAGAGGCAGAGCTAGAAAAATCGAGGTACGTGGTTTTGTTTGAAGAAAAGAAAAGCAATAGATTGGGGTACAGAATAAGAGGGAAAAAAGTCTAAAGTCAAATATGCTGAAAATGAGCAGAGTCCCTCTAGAGGCTTCCAACCTCAGTTTGAGAGAGGAGGTGAAAAAGGTAATTGAGATACCACAACAATACAGAAAAAAAATATCAAATTAAATAACCGGTGAGCACTACAGCAATAAAGACAGGCACCACACAATAGTCTCAGTTTTGAAATCAAATCATGCCCGAGTGCAAAAAGAAAGAGAAAGACAAGACAAAATAATATAAAATAATATTGGAGACATCAACCGTAGTCTCCACACCAAAACAGAGATGTCAAAAAAAAATCTATCAATTGATAAATAAACATGTGGAAAAATGATTTTTGTGCTTTTTTTTCTCCTTTTCTTTATCCCCCTGCATAGGCACAGTAACTACTGGGGATATTATAGAGGGAATTTCCTTGACCTAGGAGATACAGGGTTTCTCCACCCCTGAAGTATATTGCCATGGGATTAACTCTAGACTCCTTGCATGATCATTTACTCTCCCCTTGCTGCTTTCATGGTGTGTGGAAGACTTCTGCTTTGTCTTGGATGGTAAAATCAGACCTCTGTTTCTAGAGATCTTGGTGGCTGTGCAGCTCAGGGAATGGGGTTTATTAAGTCTTTCTTTGTGGTTCTAGCAGTTATGCTTCTTCAGTGTCATTTTAATCCATCTTCTGTAGTTGGTGTTCTTGGTCATTATGTTGCTCCTAGAATGGAGCCTGGGATAAAGTCTTTCATTATGTCTCCGGAAGACCTGTTCAGTTTCGGTTGTCTCAGTCAGACTTCTGGAATTGGAGCTCTTGTTTGTTGAACAGATCGTAAACCAAAGGCTAGGCTAGAGCTTTTTGTTGCTGTTGTTGTTGTTGTTGGTCCCTGGGTGCGTACTGTCCAGTCTTGGTTGCAACAACCAGTCGTCTGTATATAGCGATCTTGGCTTTTGCACAGATCAAAGGGTGACATGTTTTCTGTTTTTGTCTTATCGTTGGCTGATGAGGAAGGACAACTTGCTCTTAGATCAAGTTGTTACCATTTCCTCATTGTCAGGTTATCAATTTAGAACTGGCTCATGTTGGTGTCAGTGCAGCATTGTAAATGCCCTGGAGGGGATTTGGTTCCTGGAGCTGTTGTGGAGAACTCTGTCGTATCTATGTCTGGAATCCAGGAGTTAAGGCTGAATGGTCAGTGTCTAGTTCCCTGGAGCCTAAGTTGTTTCCACATGACATACATTCAGTGTGGGAGATGTCCCTGTGTTGTAAACAAGTATGAGTTCTTATCCCCAGTAGATAAGAGCTTGTTTTTATACATACAATTTCCCCTTTGTTTAATATGTCTTTGCAGAAGGAAGTGGTGCTACATTATATTGCTGGTGGATTTGGGGGGTGGAGAGAAAAGAAACCAGACTCCCAACAAAAACTAAGAATATATATGCTCACATATATCTAAAGGAAAAAAAGTTTCTTTTAAAAAGGAAGATTTAATAAAAGGTGTAATTAAAGGGATAAAGTGGGGTCAGGAGAGATAGCATGGAGATCAGGCATCTCTCCTTCCTGTAGACGGGCGGTGGCTCAGAACCCGGCAACATATGGTCCCCTGTGCCCACCAGGGATGTTCTCCAAGCATAGAGCCAGGAGCACCCTCCGAGTGCTGCCAGGAGTGACCCAAAAGAAGCAAAAACAAATCAAATCAAATAAAAAACTAAAACAAGACAAAACAAACAAACAAAAGAAACTAACAAGAATGAAAAAGAAATAAAAAAAGAAAAAAAAAAAAACAAAAAAAAGGGGGAGAAAGTGATACAGGAGATCACTTTACATTTGGGAAGAAACAGGATAAGAGGTAGTGTTATATAGGTCTATACTTATGATGAAAGAATAGGGTTCCCCCTTGTCTTTTGAGATTTCCTTGTGAGGTGTGGGGTCCAGGCAGGGAGGTCTTGGGTAGAGTTCTTGCAGTGGGGGTCCTTTGGAGCTAGTTTCGGTATCAAGCCACAGTCCACATTAGGGAGAGGTGATTAGGAGGGCCACACTGCATGAGTCTGTCGGGGTGTTGGTTATATTTTCTTGCTGGGAACGAGGTGAGAGCTTGAGTGTGTGTCTCTTCACTTGGGTAGTGGGTACTGGCTCGTTGTGGTAGGTCTTTCTTGGTGCCTAGTGGATTAAGAGCTGAGGGTGAAGAGTTAGAGTGTGGTGGGGATATTGGGGGTGGGATTGAGGGGTGAAGGAATAGTCGGATTTCTAGAGGAGGGAGAGGGGATAGTATATGGGAGGGGTTACATAGGGTATAGGTATGAGTTGTTTGTGGTTTAGGTTTGTCCCTTAAGGAGAATTCCTGTCTCTGTGTGCTCCTGCACACATACAAACATATAGAAGTTAGCTTAGGTGTATATATATGTTTTGGGCCACATCCAGTGGGGCTCAGGGGTTCACTCCTGGCTGTCTGCTCAGAAATAGCTCCTGGCAGGCACGGGGAACCATATGGGACACTGGGATTCAAACCAACCACCTTAGGTCCTGGATCAGCTGCTTGCAAGGCAAACACCGCTGTGCTATCTTTCTGGGCCCAGCTTAGGTGTATATTAATGTAGAGAGGTGTGGAATGCAAGAGGTGTACTGAGTACTAAGTATAGTACTTGTAAGGAAAGGAAACTAGTAGATCAACTTTTGGGTATGTATAGGTTTCGTGTCTCGAGTACTGACCATTATGTTAGTGAGGTCTATTTATATAGGTGTTTACCCTTTTCAGTTTTGTCCACAGCACCCTATATGTCAGCATTACTTTCCTATAGAGGAGGTAGCCATGTGGTTTTTATTTGACATAGATTGAGTTGATGATAGTGAGGAGGAGAAGGTGGCAGAAGAGGGAGACAAGAAGAGAGAATAGGAAAAACAAGACAAAACAAAACAAACCAACAATCAAACACCAAAAACTACAAAAATATGAAGTATTGAGAAGAGAGGCTATGAGAGCAAGGTTGAAAGGGTTCGATGCTTGGGCCCTGTGGTAAAAATCTATAGGTCTCGGTTGTTGCTTCGGTGATCTGGCTGGTCCTGTGCTTCAGGTCCTAAAAGAAGGCATAATCTAGAGATAAAGGGCATGTTAAAGAGTTTTATCTGGACATTTTCATGCTTCAAGCAGAGGATGGTGCCTCGTGTGACTGAGTACTGAGGTACCACCATAGGATGTTCACACTTTGTATCCAGGAACCCCTATGAACAGAAAAACTGAGAGGCTATTTTACATGTGGTAAGGTTATGGCATTCAAATATCATGTTTTGAAGTGTTTCCATTGGACTCAGTAAGTTCCCTTCATAATCTTTACCTGTAATCCTGTATATGATCCCTAGTAAATTATTATGGGCCTTTGTAGTAAAACGATAATTACATACCTGTTCTCTCTATGCTGCTGTTTCTGTTGTTGCTTGTTTCTTTATGATATAATGTGTAGTCGGGCTTTGTGTTGTTTCTCTCCCATTTGTTTTGGGCTATACTCCCCAGTATATGGTGATTATTACTGTGCTTGAGGTTCCTATCCTGTTACACCCTGTTATTTAATCATGGGGTATTGGATGTATAGCTGGTGTATATTCTAGGTACTTCAGAATAGTGCTATCATTCTGTGTTTATCTTTCGTCTTCTGGCTTGCTTCATTTAACATAATATGTTCTAGGTCCATCCACCTTGCTGCAAAGTCTGTGATTGTATCATTTTTGACTGCCATGTAGTATTCCATTGTGTATAGATACCATATCTTTTATTTTGGAATTGTTTTTTTTTATATTTTATTTAAACACCTTGATTACATACATGATTGTGTTTGGGTTTCACTCATGTAAAGAACACCACCCATCATCAGTGCAACGTTCCCATCACCAATGTCCCAAATCTCCCTCCTCCCCAACCAACCCCACCTGTACTGTAGACAGGCTTTCAATTTCCCTTATACATTCTCATTATTAGGACAGTTCAAAATGTAGTTATTTCTCTAATTAAACTTATCACTCTTTGTGGTGAGCTTCCTGAGGTGAGCTGGAACTTCCAGCTCTTTTCTCTTTTGTGTCTGAAAATTATTATTGCAAGAATGTCTTTCATTTTTCTTAAAACCCATAGATGAGTGAGACCATTCTGCATTTTTCTCTCTCTCTGGCTTATTTCACTCAGCATAATAGATTCTGTGTACATCCATGTATAGGAAAATTCCATGACTTCATCTCTCCTGACAGCTGCGTAATATTCCGTTGTGTATATGTACCACAGTTTCTTTAGCCATTCATCTGTTGAAGGGCATCTTGGTTGTTTCCAGAGTCTTGCTATGGTAAATAGTGCTGCAATGAATATAGGTGTAAGGAAGGGGTTTTTGTATTGTAATTTTGTGTTCCTAGGGTATATTCCTAGGAGTGGTATAGCTGGGTCGTATGGGAGCTCAATTTCCAGTTTTTGGAGGAATCTCCATATTGCTTTCCATAAAGGTTGAACTAGACGGTATTCCCACCAGCAGTGGATAAGAGTTCCTTTCTCTCCACATCCCCGCCAACACTGTTTATTCTCATTCTTTGTGATGTGTGCCATTCTCTGTGGTGTGAGGTGGTACCTCATAGTTGTTATGATTTGCATCTCCCTGATGATTAGTGATGTGGAGCATTTTTTCATGTGCCTTTTGGCCATTTGTATTTCTTCTTTGTCAAAGTGTCTGTCCATTTCTTCTCCCCATTTTTTGATGGGATTAGATGTTTTTTCTTGTAAATTTCTGTCAGTGCCTTGTATATTTTGGAGATTAGCCCCTTATCTGATGGGTATTGGGTGAATAGTTTCTTCCACTCAGTGGGTGGCTCTTGAGATACCACATCTTAATGATCCACTCATCTTTTGTTGGACATCGAGGTTAGTTCCAAGACTTGGCTATTATATTGAGTGCTGCGATAAATAGTGGGGTGCACACATACTTTGGGATGAATGTCCCTCCGACTTGGGAGTATATACCTAGGAGAGCGATTGCTGGCTCAAATGGCAGCTCAATTCTGAGTTCCTTGAGCACTCTCCAGACTGTTCTCCATAGGTGTTGGACTAGGGGGCATTCCCACCAGCAGTGGATGAGAGTGCCTTTCATACCACATCCCCACCAACATAGATTGTTCCCATTATTTTTGATGTGAGCCATCCTCACTGGTGTAAGGTGGTACCTCATTGTTGTCTTGATTTGGATTTCCCTAATGATGAGTGAAGGTGAGCATGTTTTCATGTGTTTGTTGGCCATCTTTTGGTCTTCCTCGGAGAAGTGTCTATTCATTTCATTCCCCCATTTTTCTATGGCTTTATTTGGTTTTGGGGGACTCAGCTTTCTGAGTGCTTTGTATATTCTGGTTATCAGCCCTTTATCTGATGTGTTGAGTGCGAAAAAATTTTCCCATTCAGTTAGCTGTCTTCTTGTCTTAAGTTGGGTTTCCTTCACCATGCAGAAGCTTCTTAGTTTGATGTAATCCCATTTGTTTATGTTTGATGCTAGAATCCTTGCCATTGGTGTTCCATCCTCGAAGACTTTTTTTTTTTTTTTTTTGGTTTTTGGGTCACACCCGGCGGTGCTCAGGGGTTACTCCTGGCTGTCTGCTCAGAAATAGCTCCTGGCAGGCACGGGGGACCATGTGGGACACCGGGATTCGAACCAATCACCTTTGGTCCTGGATCGGCTGCTTGCAAGGCAAACGCCGCTGTGCTATCTCTCCGGGCCCCCTCGAAGACTTTTTTAATATATAGGTCTTCGAGTGTTCTGCCCGTTTTTTCCTCAATAAACTTTGTAGATTCTGATCTAATTTCAAGGTCTTTAATTCATTTTGAGTTGACTTTTGTATAAGGAGTGACGTATGGGTCAATTTTCAGTTTCTTACAGATAGTTTTCCAGTTGTACCAACACCATTTGTTGAAGAGACTTTCTTTGTTCCATTTCAAGTTTTTGGCTCTATTGTCAAATATTAGTTGACTGTATATCTGTGGATTTATGTCTGGAAATTCTGTTCTAACCCACTGGTCTGAGGCTGTTTTTGTCCCAGTACCATGCTGTTTTGATCACTATGGCTTTATAGTATAGCTTCAGATTAGGTAAAGAAATGGAAGGGTGGTGTATATTCTATGACTGAACACCAACTATGAACATTTTTGTAACAATGGTGCTTAAATAAAGAAATTATAATAATAAAAATAATATGCAGCAGAAGTAAAAATGAAAAAACTACCATTTATGATCACATTAAAAAGAATACATTACCTAGGAATAAATTTAATCAAGGAAGAAATGACCTATTCGCTTGTAGTACAAAACATTGTTGAAAAAAATTGGAAATACAAAGAAGTGGTAACAGAGTCTATGCCACCAATTAACATTATTAAAATTTTAATTTTAACAAATCACAAGTAGAGTCAATGAAATTATAATTAATATTACAAATGGCAGTATATAAATGTCTTAGCTTCACTGCTTCATGACTAATCTCAGAGGTTAAAGCTGATTTTATTTCCAAGTATACCTGTAGTAATGCTGAAAACATTGATGCCTTCTCAGAATGGTGGCAAGCAGCTTTGCCATCAGACCCCTGTACTTCCAGAAGCCTTCATAGCCACATTCACTTCCGATAGCCTTACCATATAAATTACCCAGATTCGCAACTTCAAGACTAATTCTAGAAGAGATACAGAACTGATTAAAAGCCCAGGCACACTAGTCTTTGGTCTGGAAATTCTGGGTCCCTCTTGCGAAGGAGGCGGGCTGAAATTCATCCCAGTTCTACAGCTCCTGGATTTTCTAGAGTGCACAGCTGTGTACATAACACCTCTAAATTCCACAATAGCCCAATTCGATTGGAAAGTAGCATAGAAGCCCATGAAATTCAATAAACAAAAACAATAGAAGGCACAACTAGCAACAATCAGCTCAGTAAGATCTGACAATAATAATGTGTGATATTTTAAATTTTATTTATCTGATCTATTTTTGTATAATTTCACTTACCAGTTTGTTGTAAAAATCAATACAAAATAAATTATTTTGTGTGTGCTAAAGGGACAGGCTTAAAGTTTGAGTAAAACTGGAGACAAGGGTGGAGGGAAGATCACAGTGGTGGTGGGATTGGTACAGGAACATTTAGTGCCTGGAAACAACTACATTATGAACAACTTTGTGTACCAAGATGTTTAAATAAAGTTAGAAAAAACAGAAGTGTCAGGGAACTAGGGAAATATCTCAGAGGACTGAAAATAATACATTTCTTGCATATGCAATGATCCTAGTTCAATTCCTGGCACTATATGGTCACCAAGAAATGTCAGATTTAGCCCTGGTGTTCTGAGTACTGTTGAGGAGACTTTTAACTTTTAAGAATCCATATTCTCGCTATGCAAAATGCTAATTTAACAATATGCATACATACCTATGTTCATTAAATTCCTGCTTACAATAGTTAAGATCCAGAGACAATCCAAGTGACCAATGGAAGATGACTGTGTAAACAAATTGGGACGTACATACTTATATTACTACTCAGTATAAGAGGAAAATGAAAGTTTGCACTTTTCTACAATTTGCATGGAGAATGTTCATAATTGAAATTGCTTATAGAAATAAATACCAGATTATCTAACTCACATAGGAATGAGAATGTATAGAAACAAAACAAGGAAATACAAAACAACAACTAATGAAAACAAAACTGATGACTTTGTTAACAGAACTGAGTTTACTAAGCTAGGCTTTGGGATGAAAGATGGATACAAGATAAGGGAACAATAAGGGAACTAGAGACAGTGGTAGAGGAATATGGGCACTTTAGTAGTAGGGAAATACAGTTACATTTTATACCTAACACATGAATAGTAATACTATTGTAAACTGTTTTACCTCAATAAAATCTAAACTATACTTTAAAAATAAAAGAGACATCTAAATATTTTAAAGTGTCAATTATATTTTCATAGAAATGGAACAAAAAGTCTAAAATTTTAGTGGAATCCCAAAAGACCTTGAATAGCCAAAGTAATGCTGATGGGAAAAGGCATAAAAATAGAGATATTATGCTACCTGGTTTAAAATTATACTACAAGGCTAAATTAATTAAAGCACTATGATATTTTATTAAAAAAAAACAACTTTGGGCTGGCGCTATAGCACAAAGATAGGGAGTTTGCCTTGCACAAGGCAGTCCCGGATTGGACCTGGCTTCAATTCCTGGCATCGCATATGGTCCCTCAAGCCTGCCAGGAGCGATTTCTGAGCACAGAGCCAGGAATAATCCATAAGCACCACCAGCTGTGGCCCCAAAACAAAAAGAGAAAGAAAAAACAAATTATACATACCAATTTATTAGAGTCAAGAGACCAAAATTAAAGTCACACATATATGGATAACTAATTAATGACCAAGAAGCTGAAAGTATAGAGAATTTCCTTCAATAAATGGTTCCGGTCAAACTGGACATCCAGAGGCTAGAGTGATAATACATTAGTTAAGACACTTGCCTTGGATGTGGCTGATCTGGCTCACTCCTTAAGATTACATATGATAATCACTCACATATGATAAACACTTCCAGAAGTAATTTATGCGCATCATTAGGTGTGATCCCTAATCAAACAGAAAAAATTGGATAGCAATATTCCACAATAAAATCAAACCACTACCTATTTTTGTGGAGACACCACACCCAGCAGTTCTTAGAATTTACTCCTGGCTCTATGCGTGGGAAACATTTCCAGTGATCTGGTGTTGCCAGGGATTGAACATGGATCAGCAGCCATGCTTGCCGTACTATCTCTCTGGTCTCTGGACTACTATCTTATACACAACCAATCAAACTATATTAAATAAAATATAGAATATGTACTTATAAAATAACAAAAGAAATAAAGATACTAAACTCTTTGAAATCAGCTTTAGTGATTTCTATTGAGTTTCTTTCCAACAGCAAGAAAAACATGCCAATGTAAGCATATAAAAGTTTGTTAAACTTAAAAATACTTTTGCACTATAAAAGAAACCATGGTAAAAACAAAAAAGGCACCCTAATTAATGGGAGAAGATATTTGAAAGTCATGTGCAAGATAAGAGGCTAACCCCCCAAATGATGAGCAATTCACACAATTCAACAAAAACAAAATTAATGGGCAGAGGGTCTTTATAAGTATTTCACCAAATAATATATGCATGTTCAATACTCACATAAAATTATCTCTTCAGTTTATTATTAAATGCAAATTAAGACAACAAGGGTAATTATTTTATATTTAGGATGATTATTACTAGTATCAAAATAATAAAATAGGAGAAAATGGAGCAATGGTGCACTACTGGTAGGAATATAAGTTGGTAGGAATATTAATTAAAACCCTATTATTTCATCACCAAATGTTTTTTCTCTCTTTTTACATTTTATATAAAGTTATACAATTCTAGGAATTTTGTGATATGCATATCCCTATCAACAGGCAAAAATGAGAATACTTTAATATATTCCTTGGATCCCTTTGTAGTTTTTAGTCCTTCTCCATTTCCCATAATCATAAACCACTGGTCTGATTTCTATCAGTATAGATTACTTTAAACATTTTACAAATTTATATTTATAATTTTAGAAATTTATAATTAATGAAATATGCTGGACCTCAATATTAGGCCTGAATCCATAAAATACATTGAGGAAAACAAAGTTTGAAGTTTCCATGATATTATCTCCAGAGGTATGTTCAGTGATTTGATGCTGTTGGTCATGAAAACAAACAAAAATATACAAATGGTCCTACATAATACTAAGAAGTTCTTGAAATGTAAAATAAATGATAACTAAAGTAGACACTCCACAAAATGAGAGAAAGTAGTTTCTCACTATACCTTTGACAAACGGCTAATGTCCAAGATTCTTAAAGCACTCACAAAACACATAAAAACAGACAACCCCATCAGAAAATGCTTGGAAGAGATGTTAAACAGAAGTTGATTAATAAATACATACTGATGTCAAATATGCATATGAAAAAGTGCCTCTTCATTATCTATATCAAGAAAATGAAAATCAAAACAATTAAACATCAGTGAAAGTGGCACACATCAGAAAGAGTATACACGACTGGTGTTGATAAATATGTGGGGGAAGGAACCCTCATCAATTATTGGTGGAAATACTATGTGGTTCAGCCTTTAGAACTGAAGTATGTTTTCAAATGATGGAAGAGTATGGAGGCTTCTTTAAAAATTAGGAATAAAAGTTTCATATGACCCAGCAATCCCACTCCTTTGCATCTACTCCAAGGGTGCAAAAATGTTGATTTGAAAGGATATATGCCAGCAATGTTTGTTGCAGAGCTATTCAATATACTTAATATCTGGAAACAACCAGAGGGCTCAAGAACATGAGTGGGTAAACAGACTGATATTTATATACAGTAGAATACTAGTCAGGGTTTGTGAAAAATCAAATATTGCAGCTTCCAATATTTGCTAAATGGTTAGAACTGCAGGGTCTCATGCTTAGTGAAATGAGCCAGAGAGGAACAAATACAGAATGATCTCTCTCAGATGTGGTATATAAAGAAACATAGTAAAGGACTAACAAATACCAATGGTAACAGACCCTGGGTGTTAGCCTACAGAACTAAATTGCTAAGTATGTGGGGTGGGGTGATAGAAGAGGACTTATGGTGGTTGGTATGGTGTAACAACACTGTAACCCTGGAACACCAATGATAACTATGTAAATCATGGTGCTTAAATAATTTTAATAATATGCTGCATTTTGCATTTTTCAGAGTGTATTTTGATACATCTATGCATCAATGGTTTATTTTATTTACTGCTATTTAATATTCCATACTATGGTTATATCACAATTTGTATACATCTTTGTAATGAATATGTGGTATTTTTCCTTTTTCTATTTTAAATAAAGCTACTATGAATATTTACTTACAACTTTTTGAATGAACAGATTCTCTCATTCTTTTTTATAATACCTAGAGGCGAAAGAGAAAGGAAGTGAAAAAAAAGCCATATACTTGTTTCTATTTTTTTTTTAATTTTACAAAGTTTTCTAGCACCTTAAAACCACTGCCCCAGGAGGAGAGATATCTGCTGAGTCCAAGGATGAAGAGACCTTATTCCTGGAAGGATCTGATCTGAAAGTTGCCTCTGACAGGCCTGGCCCTGACCTCCGTAGTGTTTTTTGTTTTGTTTTGTTTTGTATTTTATTGAAAGCATTCATTGTGATTTACAAAGTCTTTCATAGATGGATTTTAGGGCCAATCCCACCACCATGTCCACCTCCTTCCACCAATGTTCCCCAAGTGCATTCCATTACCCCTTCCCCAGCTCCCAGCCTGCTAATATAACAGGCCCATTATAAGTTTAGATTGTTAAAATTTGGGATTCTTGATTTCATTGCTGTTGCCTTGGGCATAGATATTTGCCATGACCTCCTTGTCCAGACACTTCAGGGAGTTCTCTGGGTCCCTCAGAAAAGTGGGTGCAGGTTTAGGCGAAGGAAGGAAACACATTCAGTTGTTGTGGATCATAAATGTGTGTCCGTCTATTGAATGTTGCAGAGGTGCATTTAAACATGAATTTTACATGTGAGAGACTGCCTACACCTGCTTTCTTGTAAGGTTAAAAAAATTTGTACTTTCTTGTTAGCAACAAGCTTATCAGTGCATATTGTTTGATCTATAAGTTTCTTCACAACAGATAATTCACAGGCCTTTAGTGTGGGTTGCAAATCTTCTAAATGATAAATTCCAATTAAAAGACAAAGGATTGAGCCAGAGGCTTCTCTGGTATCTAAGGGCAAACTTTTAAATCAAGGCCATATTTGTATGTACTAATTTTTGTCACCTGGAAGTAAATGTTCAACTACATACATACTTAACACAGCAATAGGGAGATTCTTATTAGGCCAAATATATGTTTGCAACTATTCTTTGAAACTATCACTAAGCTTGAGAAATACCACACTCACTTTTCAAGTAAGAGACCTCACTCTGAGATCTTTTCTCAGCCATCCGCACTGGTAGAGTCCAGCGGGCCTTCTGATTTTAACTTTTTAATTGAAATACTTTTAAAAATTTAGTTAAAGCTTTGTGATTTATAAAGTTTTTCATAATTGAGTTTTATGCATACAATATTTCAGCACCATTGCCAACACCAGTGTTAACCTCCCTCCACCAATGTTCCTAGAGTCCATCCTATGCCATCATCATACCCCAATCTGCCATCACAATAGGCACATTTTTAATTTTGGTTGTTCAAGTTTGGGTATCATAATTTCAGTGTTGTTTACTCTGTGACTTGGATATTTAGTTCTGTCCACTAATAATGCACCTGAATCTCCCTGGCCTCTGTCCTCTTTTATTTCACATTTATCTTTATACTTCACTCAATTTCTTACCTTTTCACTATACTCTGGGGCTAAGAGTATTCTTAGACAACCCCCATGGAAAACATTGCATTCCTTCATGCAATTATTCTCTGCATTTATCTTTCATCTTTGGGCTTACTTCATTTAACATAATATCTTTCAGTTCCATCTATGTTGAATTGCATCATTTCTTACAGCTCTGTAGTATAAAATTATATATATGTACCACCTCTGCATGATCCACTCATATATTATATTGGAAATCAAGATTGATTCCAACTCTCAGCAACTGTACTCAATGCTATGATGAATAGGGGTGTGCATTTGTCCTTTTTAATGAATGTTTTTCTGTCCCCGGGATAGGTACACAAACATGGAATTTCTGGGTCACATGGGAGCTGGATTCTGAATTTACTGAGAACCCTCCATACTGTTTTCCATAGGGTTTGGATCAGGTAGCATTGCACCAGCAGTGGATGAGTGTTCCTCTCTCACCACATCCTTGCCAACACAAATTGTTCCCAGTAATTTTGATTTGTGCCATCCTCACTGTGTATCTCATCATATTCTTGATTTAGATTTCCCCAATGATAAGTGCTGAACATTTTTTCATGTTCCTGTTAGCCATTTGTTGGTCTTTCTCTGTTCATTTCCTCTCCCCATTTTTGGATGGGGATTTTAGGTTTTGTAGGGTTAATCTTTGTGAGTATTTTGTATATTCTAGGTATAGGCCCTTTATCTGATATGTTGAGTGCAAATATTTTCTCCCACTCAGCTGTCTTTTAGTTTTAACCCATGTTTGTTTTTCCGTACAGAAACTATTTAGTTTGATGTAGTTACATTTATTCAGATTTTATTTTGTAAATTTTGATATTACCATCATATCGTTGAAAACTCCATTTTGTGTGGATTTTTGTGTAAGGAGTGAAATATGGATCTAGCTTTAATTTCTTAAACTTGGTAACCCAATTGTCCCAACACCATTTTCTGAAGGGGCTGTATTTTTTCAATTTCATGTTCTTGTCTTCTTTGTCAAAAACTAATTGACCATATATTTGTGGGTTTGTCATTGGATATTCTGTTTTGACCCAGTGGTTTGGAAGTCTTTCTTTGTTCTAATACCATGCTGTTATTATTATTATTATTATTATTATTATTATTATTATTATTATTTGGTTTTTGGGTCACAGCCAGCAGCGCTCAGGGATTACTCCTGGCTCTATGCTCAGAAATTGCTCCAGGGCAGACTAGGGGGACCATATGGGATGCCGGGATTCGAACCACAGTCCTTCTGCATGCAAGGTGAACTCACTACCTCCATACTATCTCTCAGGCTCCCCCATGCTGTTTTGATCACTGTGGCTTTGTAGTAGAGCTTCAAGTTAGTTAATGAGATGCCTCCCTGTTTCTTGTTTTTCAGTATGGTTTAGGCTATCTGTGGTCTTTTATGGTGCTACACAACTTTACATATGACTGTTTAAGTCATTGAATAATATTGTATGAATTTGAACAAGGATTGCATCAAAATATAGGGTAGTTTTAGTAAGACGGTCATTTTGGTAACATTGATTTTTCCGTTCCATGAGCATGGAGTATTTTTTCATTTATTTAGGTCTTCTTCAACTTCTTAGTGTTTGAACTTTTTGTGGTATAGGTCTCTTACCTCATTGGTTAAATATATTTCTAGATTCTTGATGATTTTTACACTATTTTAAATGGGATTGACTCTTTGATCTATTTCTCTTCTGAGTCATTATTTGTATAAGGAATGAAACTATTTTTTGTATTGACTTTGTAACTATTCACTTTGATATATTGGTTTATTGTTTCTAGGAGCTTAGCTTTTTGTGTACTCTTTAAGGTCTTCAATGAATAGTTTCAAGTCATTTACAAATAGGGAATTTGACTTCTTTTCCAATTTGGATCCCTTTGATTACTTTCTCTTGCCTGATTGGTGTTGCTTGGACTTTTAACACTGTTGAATAAGAGTGGACATCCTTGCTTTGTGCCTAACATTAATAGGACTGCTTTTATTTTCTTAACATTAAGAATAATAATGACTATGGAATTTTTATAAATAGCTGTTATTATCTTGATGAAGATTCCTTCAACTCCTATTTTGCTGAAGGTTTTAATCATAAATTGGTGTTGGGACTTGTCAATTATTTTCTTTACTTCAATTGATATGATTTTATGATTTTTTATCTTTCCTTTTACTGATGTGGTATATGATGTTAATTTATTTGCCCATATTGAATCATCCTTTCATATGTGATTGACTTTTAAATAAATGTTCACATATTTCCCAATCATTTATCAGCCAAAGTATGGAAGCTCATTTGCTCTGCATATGAAGCATCATTTAGTACGGCCAGTTCTTTTATTTGAACCGTTGTAAGTGGGTATGAATCATATGTTATTGTGGTTTCAATTTACATTAAGTTAATGAGGAAAGATGCTAAGCACATTTTCACGAAATGTTTTTCACCCATATAATTAATTGGTGAAAATGCTGGTTGTGTATATATGTATATATATAGTTTTTGTTGACTTATCATTAGTTTGAAATACTATGGAATTTTGAGGATTTAGTTTTATACTTCTAATGCATATAATTGTCACCATCTCCCTACTGTGTTCTGCAGACCACTTCTTAGATTATTATTGCTTCTTATAATTTGTTGTCAATATGGTTTGACTTGATTTATATTACACACATGATAAAGAACATTTTATATCTGTCTATTCCCTTCTTGCTGACTTCACTCAAAATAATACCCTCTGGTTCCATCAATGTGGCAGAAAACTGTGACTTTGTATTTTCTTATTGGCAAGGAGTATGCCATTGTGCATATAAGCCATATTTTCTTTTTTTTTTTTTTTTTTTTTTGGTTTTTGGGCCACACCCGTTTGACGCTCAGGGGTTACTCCTGGCTATGTGCTCAGAAATCGCCCCTGGCTTGGGGGAACCATATGGGACGCCGGGGGATCGAACCGCTGTCCGTTCCTTGGCTAGCGCTTGTAAGGCAGGCACCTTACCTCCAGCGCCACCGCCCGGCCCCAAGCCATATTTTCTTTAACCCCCTGTTATTTTTGACATTTATGTTATTTTCATATTTTGGATACTGTGACTGAATAGTATTGCAGTGAATATAGTGCAAACACATTTTATTTTTAATTAATTAAATACCTTATTTAAACACCGTGTTTACAAAGTTGTTCATGCAAATGTATTTTCTGAAGAGAGTTTTTGGACTATTAGGTAGATAATCAGAAGTGGAATTTTTGGGTTATGTGAAAGCTTAATGCTTAGTTTTTTTTGACAAATGTCCATATTATTTTCCAAAATGGTTGAACCAGTTGACATTACCACCAGTAGTAGATGAGGGTTCCTTTTCCCCTACATACACACCAACATAGGTTCTTTTTATTATCTGTGATGTGTGTCAATCTCACTGGTGTAAGTGATATCCTGTTATATTGATTTGCATTTTCCTAATAATAACTGATGCAGAGCATTTCTTCATACAATCCATGACGATCTCAATGTCTTCTTTATATTTGTCTCCCATTCTTATGGGATTGTTTATTTTCTTCTAGAGCATTACCAGTGCTTTAAATACCTTGAATATTAATCCTTAGTAGGTGATGGGAAAATATATTTTTCCACAGTGTATGTAGAGGTGTAGAAGCCTCTTTTGATGTAGCCCAATTTGTTCATTTTCATTTTCTTTGGCCAATGTCATGGAACACCTCTAGATTCAATGTAAGAGTTCTATGTTTTTCTCAAGATGGGCTTACTATTCTTCCAGGTTTTACAGAACTATTTTCAATCCTCTTCAACCTCTTTAAAAAATATAAGAAGGGGCTGGAGTGGTGGCACAGAGTGGTAAGGCATCTACCTTGTCGGTGCTAGTCTAGGGCGGACCGTAGTTTGATCTCCCAGCATCCCATATGGTCCCCCAAGCCAGGAGCATTTTCTGAGCACATAGCCAGGAGTAACTTCTGAGCATCACCGGGTGTGGCCCCCAAAAAACAAATATTACCAAAATATCACCGATATGCCACTGAAGAAGAAAATTCTATGTCTATATACTGAATAACTATAGATGCAAACATACTAATTACAAATATTAACAAACCATATTCACCAATGCATCAAAAAGTTCATACACTATGACCAAGTAAAATTTATTCTAGGGGTATAATGATGATTTAATATAAACAAGTCAATCTACATAATACAAAATAATCAGGGGAAAATTAAAAATCATTTGACCATAACAATAGATGCGAACAAAAAACTAGACAAGAATACACCTATACATAACAAAATTTCTCATTAGAATCGATATAGAGGGATCCTTCTTCAACATAGCTAAAATCACTTACCATAAAGTCACATTTAATATCTCATCAATGGTGGAACCTGAA
This sequence comes from Suncus etruscus, assembly GCF_024139225.1. NCBI lineage: Eukaryota > Metazoa > Chordata > Mammalia > Eulipotyphla > Soricidae > Suncus > Suncus etruscus. The sequence goes on from NC_064868.1 coordinate 95,639,632, forward strand.
AATCTTTGCACTAAGATCAGTTATAAGACAAAGCTTTCCATTCTCACCACTACTATTCAGTATATTATTGTAAGCAATTAGCAACATACATTAGGCAAGAAAAATATTAAAGGCATCCAGATTGGAAAAGAATTCAAATTTTCACTATTTAAATATGACAGATACTCTAGTTAAAAAAGCCATAAAGACTTTCGAAAACCCCAGGAAACTCCTAAAAACTTCAAAATTGCAAAGTGGCAGGCTACAAAATCAGTAGACAGAAATCCACTGCGTTTCTATATGACAAACACTGTTATAGGAGAGGAAAGAATATAAAAACATTCCTTTCACAGTTGCACCTTTAAAAGAAACCAAACACTTTGGAATTAACAGAAAAGTTGAAAGATTTATGTAAATAAAATTATAAATTGACTAGTAACTACTCCCACAAATGTAATCACCATGTTTTAATCAGTCCAGCTCCATAGAGTCACTCTTTTCTCAAATGAGATGTTAACCAAGCCATGAAAGATTATGATTAAATTGGCCTATGAAACAGAAAGTTGGCTTTCTTGGGAAGAGAGGGTGGGCCAAGCCACCACCCTGCTGAAGCCACACTTGCTGCCTCCATCACCCAGAATTGCCATTTTCCCGATGGCCCTTCCTTATCACTGACCCTCTAAAATTCCTTTCTGAAACACCAATCTGACTACAATTCGGGTACTCCAGGTTTTGGGCTGATATCACCAGGGCTTTTTGGATAGAGTGCTGGCACCTTCCCCTTGTATCTTCCTTCTCCAAGGAAACCTGGCAGCTATAGCCACGTTCACAAACCCAGTCACCATGTTTGAACCGAGCTAGCTCAATGGACTCATTCTTTTCTCGAATGAGGTGTAAATTAAGCTGTGAAAGCTTATGGCTACACCAGCCCAAGCAGCACAAAGCTGGCCATCTTGGGAGAAGGAGGATCAAGCACCCCTTCACCCCCACCCCGCCAAGGCCATGCTTGCTACCTCCATCTTCCAGAATCACTGTTTCCCCAATGAACCTGCCTCATCACTGACCCGCTGCAATTCCCTTCAAGGACACCTATCTCACCAAAATTCAGGTACATCAGTTTGAGGGCTAATATCACCAGTGTTTTATGGAGCGATTACAGGCATCCCCGCTTTTCTTCCTTTTTATGGAGGCTTGACAGCTGAGTATATGCCCCTAAAAGTCATAGTATCAGTAACAGTGCTTTGAATTTTTGACAACTTCATTTGCTTGATGCTTTCACCCCTAAAGAAACACTCCAATTTAACAGAATAGACAGCTAAAACAAGAGTTTACTAAACCTTCTGCCATTGTATTAATGACTTAATTGGAGATACAATAGTTTTTACAAATATGCTTTCTACTGTACCTTTTCTGATTTTTTTGTCCACACCTGGCAGTACTCATGGGTTACTGCTGGCTCTGCACTAGAAATCACTCCTGTTAGGCTCAGACAACAAAATGTGATGCTCGAAATAGAACCCAGATCAGCCACATGCAAGGCAAATGCCCTACTCACTGTGCTATCACTCTGGCCCTGGTTTTTCTTTTATCTTTCTTTTTTTTCTTCTCTTTTATTATAGAATTAACCCACAGGTTCTAGAGCCAGAACACTGGAGACACACTGGTATGAAAGCACACGTTGTTTTAGAATGTTCACTTACAGTGAATTTTGTATATTACAACATAACCCCTGAATACTATCTACCAAGGACTCTAGTCAACATCACAATGATGAGACTGAATTTTAGTTCCCAACAAGATTGAAGATAAGGTAAATATAACTGTCTATAAGCATATAGCTAATATTGTACTGGAATTCTTAGTACAATTAATAAAAAGAATTATAAGGTAAGCATACAGGAAAGGAAGATAGATAACTCTATGCTTAGACTATGAGTATCTATCTACAGACTATCAAATAATATGCGGAACATGTCTTGAAATTTGATTTCTTCAAATTCATCAAAGAACTAGATTGTAAATCAATTAACTGTATCAAATATAATGTGCACTAATTTCTGAAGAGGAGATAAATACACAAACTCATATAAGGCATACAAACCATAAACCTATAAGTTCCAAATATAATATTAAAATATTGAAGTAGGTGATACCTGCTAGTGATTGTATAGCAGAATATGAAACCCCTAAGACCAAGAACTTGGTGAAATCAGTCCCTTTAAAGATTGTTCCATGGAAATTACTGGGTGCTCACACAAAATATCAGAAAGTGTTCTAGACGTGTAAACTATGGTGTGTACTAAGGCATGGGTTGCAATAGCTATGTGTAGGAGACAAACATTCTGTTTTAGTCCCTCTCCCATACCTTAGTACATAAAAGAAGCTTTGATCATTGGAATGAAAGACTGTAAGAATTACTGGCCATGGGTCACCCATAAACACTCATTCTGGAAAAGGGGAACAGTAGGGGAAAGCTTTACTTCAAGAAAAGTGCACAGCTACATTTGGAGGAGAATCAAGAAAACCAGTAATACCATAAATGATGGAATTGGAGAAATAGTACAGCGGGAAGGGTGTTTGCCATGAACAATACAACTAGGATTCAATCCCCAGCATACTATAAGGTACAATGAGCCCCACTTGAAGTTATACTTGAGCACAGAGCTAGGAGTTAGCCATGAGTGCTGCTGGGTATTGCCAAAACTAAAAAAAATACCATAAAACCAAGATGCAAGGACATGTTATATGCCTGTAATCAAGGCTTAATAATAATGATAGGTACTATCATCCAACATCATGATTAAGATAAAAAGCTTGAAATATCAAGATACAGGAAAGTGTTGTTTTCTTACATTACTGAGATGAAACAGGAAATGGACAAGAATATGCAGGCACTCTCTGAAGCACACCACAAATGGAAACTTTAATATCAAAGCTGAATAGATATTGTTCTGGGAAACAATTTCCAACTCAATACAAATTCTCAAAAAGATTCTGAAACCTGCAGTCACTCATGGTAACCATAGCAACAAAAAATCTCAAACTGAGCCTAAATAATAACTAGAATAATAAAAACACTATACTAAAAGTTTGCCAGCAAAAATATGCACATTTCCAGGCATAAAATTTATTTACTTCATTTTGACTTTCATATACAATGTATTCAGCTTTCACCAAAAAATTATAGTGTATCTTAAATGGCCATAAAAAGCAAACACAATTACAAGAATCATAGTTTTAAAACCAAATTCAGGTAGGACAAAGATCTTGAAATATTGTGGCAAGCAATTCAAAATAGCTATGTATATTTAAGGCTGTATCAGAAAAGGTAGATAATATACAGGACCAGAGAAGCACATACCTTGGAGATATAAAAACATCAGGGTAGACAACATAAAAGATTAGATGAGTATTTTCTTTTTGTCAATTTTTTACTGAACCATTGTGTATTACAAGTCCTTCATAGTTAAATTTCAAGCATAGTGACAGAGAATTAGGGCCATTCCCACCACCAGTGTCAACCTCCCTCTACCAAAGTTTCCAGTGTGCATCCCATACCTCCACCCTTATCTCCCTGGCCTGCTGTGTAACACGACCATTTTAAATTTAGGTTGTTAAAGTATGGGTCTTTTGATTCTGTTGTCGTTGACTTTGGCTTAGGTATTTAGTTCCGACCCTTTTTTCTCCACCAACGCACTTAAGACCACTTTGCCCCTGGGCCCCATCCTCCCTCACCCCTCTCTTTCTTTCTCAATTTGTTGAAAAATGTAGAAGCATAGGTAAAACAAAGTAATTTATGTCCCAAGGTTCTGTGAAAAAGGAGGGAGCCCCTATCTAGGAGATAAAAATAAAATAAAAAAGGGTGATAATTTTTTTTAAATAGACATATTTTCTTAAGAGAGATGAAACAATATTATGGACTAAAGAGGAAACTCAAAGTCCTGGAGCATAAGTTTTGTCTATGAACAACTGTCTCAAGTTTGATCCCTGGCAATGCATGAACTCTTGAATATTATCAGGATTATTTCTGTATCATTGAGTACTGCTGGACCCCAGAATAGTTGCATCACTTTTCCCAAGCATCTATTAGAACCAGCACTGTTGAGATAAGTATGACTTGGGATGACCCATGACACTTGAGCACTGTTGAAAAGGTGCTCTCCAAATTGTATGAAAATAATGTGAAGGGACTGAAGATATAGTATAATGGACAAAGCACTTGCTTTACACTAGATCAAACTAAGTCCAGTTCACAGCACATCATATGGTCCATCAAACCATGTCAGGAGGAATTTTTGAGTGCAAATCTAGGAATAAGATCTGAAAACAACTGCATCTGATTCCAAATCTTTTCCCCAATTAAATAAAATAAAGATAATGTGAAAATACTAAAAGTTAAACATAAAATAGTATTTTATTTATTTTAATGTTTTCCTTAATGTTTATTTAATATTATTTAGATATTTTATTTAATATTTATTTTTTATCTCAAAATAAATATTTCTAGAGAATTTCAACTGGTATCTGCAAGTGAAAAAAACACTGGACTTTTAGATAGACTAAATTGAAACACAGAGAAAAGGACAGTAAAAATTCAAGAGCTGTACAGCAAAATAAAATGTTTTAATATCCATGTAAGTTAAAATTTCAGGAGAAAAGAGACAGTGATAATGGTGTAGAAAAAACAAATAATAATTGAGAATTGTTTTAATAATGATAGACATCAAGCCATATGCTAATCAAAATGCAATAAAAAGGCATGTTTAAACCCTTAAAGCATATTGGAACCCAGAGCAATAGTACAGTGGGCAGGGAACTTGCCTTGTAAGATCAATCTTGGTTCAATCTCTGGCACTCTAATTGGTCCCTAAACCTACCAGACATGATTGATCTCTGAGCACAGAGCCAGAAGTAGCTCCTGAGCATCGCCAGGAGTGGCACCCAAAGAAATACACACACACAAAAAAAATAAAACAAAAAATTAGACATGTTTTATTTATACCATTGGAAAGTAAAGAAAAAAACCTGAAGACAAAAAGTGAACACCAAATACAGAACATAAAAACATAATAATATTGTTCATCAGAAACTAAACATGGAAGGAGAGCACAGAATAAGCAGTTATTAAAAGAGGAAACTCTTGTCATAAAATTCTTTTTTGTTTGGGGACCACACGGAACAGTGCCCAGGTCTGTGCACTCAGGGATCACTCCTGGCTGGCTCTGGGATTCATAAGTTATGCCAGCGATCTAAGCCCAGCTGGGCCTCATACAAAACAAGCACTCTGCCTGCTATACTATTATTCTGGCCCTGGGTAACCTATAATTCTTTACCCAGAAAAATATTTAGAACTGTAAATGCAATTCTGCACCAAAAAAAAAAAAATCAAAATCTGAAAGAAAACCTACTTTACAAAATAAGGAAAGTTTTCAGGCAGAAACAATGTCACATCAAACTAATTTAGGAGTTTACAAAGAAATAAACAAAATGAAATAAGTGAGAGTAAAATTAAAATGTTGTCTTATTATTTTATTAGCTTAGATGTTTATTCATTTTCTAAATAAAAATAATAACCATTATGCACATATGGCATATGTAAATGTAAGGAAGAGCTGTAAGGAATCAATTGGTAACATACTTTTCTAAGAACCTCATCTTTATGTAAAGTGATGAAATAATGCTTGTTGATAGATTCTTATTTAACAATGTATCATAAACTACTCATTAAATGTTTAACTATTTCAATTTTTGTGATTCTGGGAATTGAACCCAGGTCCTCCACACATGCAATAAAATATCACAGGGCTACACCCCAAGTCCATAAAAATTTAAAGGGTGTAAATAATGCACTAAAAGGATTTTAACATAGAATTTTTAATACTAAAAAACAGAATTCAAAAAAGGGGTCCCTAAGCACCTCCACTCCAAACACTGCACTGCTGGAAACATAGACAGAAATGTTAGGCTCTAGGAATTACCAAAACATCCCTAAATATATATAATCATGTACATGCATAAATAAAGATGAAATAGAAAGTACTCATAATGATAAAATTGAATCCATAATAATTATAATAATAGTCACATTTAGCATTAAGTGAAATATTCGTTGTTTTGTTTTTTGTTTGTTTGTTTTTTTTTTTTTTTTTTTTGGTTTTCGGTTTTTCAGCCACAGCACTCAGAAATCGCTCCTGGCTTGGGGAACCATATGGGACGCCGGGGGATTGAACTGCAATCCATCTTAGGCTAGCACGAGCAAGGCAGACACCTTACGGCTTGTGCCACCATCAGTTTAAACCATCAGTTTAAAGGAAAATACTGCCATCTTTGAGAATTTTGATTTTTAAAAATTAGTTTTTTAAACATCATGGTTTACGAGGTTGTTCGTTATGCAGTTTTTTCACAATTACAAAGTTATTCATGATAGAGTTTCAGTCTATAGTGTACAAAACCCTTCCCCAGTGCACATTTCTTGCCACCAGTATCCCCAGTTTTCTTTTGGCCCTCCCCCATACCCTGTCTCCTGTCTGCCTCTGGGGGAGACAATTTTCTTTTCTCTTTCTTTTTTTTTTCCTTTTAGACATTGTGGTTTGCAACATTATTATTGCAAAGGGGTATCATGTATATCACTTTTTCTCACTTCAACACCCAATTAGTGAAGAATAATCAATTCCAACTCGCATTGTCGTAGTGTTCCATTCTCTGCTTTTGCTGCCCTCCCTGGCTCTTTGTGACAAGTTTTCTACTATGGACTAGTCTTTCTGGACCACATCTCTATGATCTATGAAAATTACTGGCATACTAATTATATTTTATTTTTATTGCTTTACCTAAGCACTGTATTTACAAAATTTTCTATGATTGGGTTTCTGTCATAGAATGTACACCACCCTTCACCAACGCACTTTTCCTGTCTCAAATAGCCATTTCCCTCCCAGTAACTCCCACCTGCTTCTGGGACAGGCATTTTACTTCTCTCTCTCTTTCCTTTTAGACACTGTGGTTGTACTATTATTTATGAAAGGGAACCATGCATGTCACTTTCTCCCCTTTTCACACCCGGTTCTTGTCCAAAGTTATCAGTTCCGACTACCATATAGTGGACACTTTTTGTATATCTTTACCCTATATCTTCTTGTATATCTTTACCCTAACTGCACTCACTACTCTTTGTGACAAGCTCCCGACCATGAACTGGTCCTCCTTTGTCTCTATTGTCTCAGGATATTATTACCATACTCTCTTTTATTTTTCTTATATCCCCAAAGGGAGTGAGATTATTCTATGTCTATCCCTCTCACTCTGACTCATTTCACTCAGCATAATATTCTCTATATCCAACCACATGCAAGAAAATTTCACAACTTCATTTATTCTAACACCTACATAATATTTAATTGTGTAGATGTACTATGGTTTCTTTAGCCACTCATCTATTCTTGAGCACTTGAATTGTATCTGGATTCTGGCTATTGTAAATAGTGCTGTGATAATCATAGGAGTGCAGAAGGCTTTTTTTTGCATGGTGTTGTTAGGTTCCTAGGATATATCCCCAAGAGAGGTAATGCTTGATCGTATGGAAGCTCAATTTCTAGTTTTCTGAGGAATATCCATATTATTTTCCAAAATGGCTGGGCCAGTCTATATTCCCAACAGCAGTAAATGGCAGTCCTTTTCTCCCTGTATACATGCCAGCACCGGTTATTAGTGTGTGTGTGTGTGTGTGTGTGTGTGTGTGTGTGTGTGTGAGAGAGAGAGAGAGAGAGAGAGAGAGAGAGAGAGAGAGAGAGAGAGAGAGAGAGAGAGAGAGATGTGTGCCGGTCTCTGTGGTGTGAGATGGTTCCATCTGTATTTCTTCTTTGAGAAAGTGTCTGTTCATTTCTTCTCCCCATTTTTTGGATGGGGTTAGATTTTTTTCTTCTAAGTTTTATTTTGGGTGAATAGTTTCTCCCATTCCGTGGGTAGCTTTTGTATACTAGTCACTGTTCCCCTTGACGTGCAGAAGTTTCTTAGTTTAATATAGTTCATTTGTTTACCTTTGCTTGGCCATTGGTGTTCTCATCTTTGAAGATGCCTTTAGTCTCAATGTCATAGACTATTCGGTTTGTTTTCATCTATATACCTTATTGTTTCAGGTCTGATATCAAGGTCTTTAATCCATTTTGATTTGAATTTTGTGCACAGTGTAAAGGAGAGGTCTGATTTCACTTTTATTCCATGTAATTGACCAGTTTCCCCTACAACATTTGTTGAAGAGGCTTTCCTTAACCCACTTTATATTTTTTGCCCCATCATCAAAGATTAACTGATAACATACATGGGGGTCAGTCTCAGAATACTCAAGTATATTCCATTGATTTGAAGGTCTATATTTATTCCAATATCATGCTCTTTGAATTACTACTGCTTAACTTTGGGGAACTTTGAAAGTACAATTCAAAGTTGTGAAAAGTGATACCTCCCATCTTCTCTTTTCCAAGGATTGATTTAGCTCTTCATGGATGTTTATTGATCCAAATGAATTTCCAGAGTGTTTAATCCACTTCTTGGGAAAAATGTCATGGGTATTCTTATAGGGATTACATTAAATCTCTATGATGCTTTGGGGAGTATTATCATTTTAATGATGTTAATTCTCCCAACCCATGATCAGTGTATGTCTCCATTTCCTTGTGTCCTCCTTTATTTCTTAATGCAGTTTCTTGTAGATTTTTTGTATATTTCTTTCATCTCCTTAGTTAAGTTGATTTTGTTTCTGACCCATTGGTTGTTCAGTAGTGAGTTGTTTCAGTTCCAGGTGTTAAAGTTTTTTTTTCCTTGTGTGTTTGTATTTCATTTCTATTTTCAGCTCATCATGATCTGAGAAGTTAGTTGATACAATTTTTATCCTCTTGATTTTATAGAGGTAATTTTTATGGCCCAGCATGTGGTCTATCTTGGAGAAAGTTCCATGTACATGTATATCCAGCTTTTCTGGGGATGAAAAGATATATATATATATGTGTGTGCATATATATCTGTTCTCTTCCATTTCTTCCTTTAAAGGCAGTATATCCTTTTTAAATTTTATCCTAGTTGATCTATCAAGGGGTGATGACAGGGTGGTGTTCAAGTCTATTACAATTTTATTTCTACTGATGAGTTCCTTCAAGTTTGTTAGCAGTTTTTTTTAAATTTATTGTTGGCCTCACATTGTGTGCATATATGTATAGGAGTATAATTTCTTCCAGTGTGCACATATCTTGATTAATAAGAAATGCCCATCTCTGTCTCATAACTTTTAAAGCCTAAATTCTGTGCCATCTGATATTAGTATGGTCACCCCAGCCTTTTAAAGGAGTTTTTTGTTTAAAGGATACTCCTCCAGTCTTTAAATGTGAGTCTGTGTTTTCTTGGACTATTCAGAAATGTTTCTTGCAGACAACAAAATGTTGGATTAAATTTTCTCATTTATTTTACCACTCTATGTCTCTTTATTGATGCATTTAATCCATTGACATTGAAAGATATGTTTGTCAAGGGATTTTGTATCATCTTTTTGGAGGAATTTGACATGTTTGTTGAGTCTGCCTTGCCTTAAAATAGGACCTTTAGTTCTTTTTTTTTCGGGCCACACCCATTTGATGCTCAGAGGTTACTCCTGGCTAAGCACTCAGAAGTTGCCCCTGGCTTGGGGGGACCATATGGGCCGCTGGGGGATCGAACGGCAGTCCTTCTTTGGCTAGTGTTTGCAAGGCAGACACCTTACCTCTAGCGCCACCTCGCCGGCCCCCCTTTAGTTCTTTTTTAAAGTTAATATTGAGTCTGTAGTTTCTGAGTTGTTGTTTATCTGTGAAGCTGTGTATCATTCCTTTAAACCTGAATCAAAATCTGGCTGGGTGAAGCATTCTTGGTGAAAAATTCATTTTGTTGAGTTTTTAAAATTATGTCTCACTACTGCCTTTGGACCTGTTTCTTTGTAGATAATTTGCATTTTGCATTTTGTTGCTTTAAGTATTATATATATGTATATATATCTGTGTTTTTTATCATTATGACTAGGATGTGCCTTGGGGTGCTTTACGTTGGGTATCTTTTAACTAATATTCTTTGGGAATCCACGATGTGGTTGCATGCATTCTTCAGCTCTGGTAACTTCTCAGCAATGATGTCCTTGACTGTTGATTTTTCATGAGAAATTTCTTCCTACTCTGGAACTCTGGGTCTCCAATGACTTTTATGTTGTTCCTATTAAATTTATCCCAGAGTTCTATTGTCATTTGTTAGCTTATTTAGAAGATTTTTCTCATCTTCTGTTAGTTTATTTTAAGGCTGTTTTCCAACCTCTTCTGTTGTATGGAGACACTATATAGCTCCTCTTCCAGCTCACTGATTCTGTCCTCAGCAGCTATTACTCTGCTGGTGAGGCCTTCCAGTGAGTTTTTGATTTCACCTTCCAAGTTTTTCAGTCCTCCTATTTTTTTGAAGTTGTTTTCATTTCTACTCTCATATCCTCTTGAGTCTTGTTTTTAGTTTGTTCATTTCAGTGCATGGTTTCTTTTAGTTCTTCGAACATTTTGCACATTTTTGCTCTAAAGTCTTTATGAGGCATACTATATAGGTGACAGGTACTAGTTGGGTCCTGAGAAAGACCATCTTTATTTTCTAAGCATGGTGTGTTTTTTCTTTGATTTTCCATTGTGACCTTTGCAGTGTGGTGGTGGTATTGTGTGTGTGTGTGTGTGTGTGTGTGTGTGCTGTACTGTGTTGGAGCTCATTGACTAGAAGATGAAGCAGAGTATTCACTATCTTCTCTCTGTGCACATCATTCCACCTCTTCTGTATTGTGGGCAGGGTCTGCTCACCTCATGACCTGTGCTGGGTGGCATGGTCCTGTCTCTACTGCATTTCAAACAGGGTCTGTTCACCTCACACTATGTTCTTGGAGTGTGATTCCGAATCTTCTGTAGTCATAGTGGGGTCTGCTCACCTCTCTAACTTCCTTTATATCCCCCAAATCAGTGCCATTTTTCTGTCTATTCGTCTTCCTCTAGCTAATTTCTCTCAACATAATATTTTCCATATTGGTCCATACATAAGCCAATTTAATGACTTCATTTTTCTAACAGCTATATAGTATTCCATTGTGTAGATATACCACAGTATCTTTATCCACTCATCTGTTCTCAGGCATTTCAGTTGTTTCCAGTTTCTGGCTATTGTGAATAATGCTGCAATGAACATAGGAGTGTAGAGAGCTTCTATGTACTTTGTTTTTGGGTTCTTAGGGCATATTTCTAGGTGAAGTATTGCTGGATTATATGGGAGCTCAATTTCTAGTTTTTTGAAGAATATCCATATTGTTTTCTAAAAAGGCTGGTATAGTCAGGGAATGTACAACTTTTTGATTAAAATTATTTTGGTAGTAATATTATGTACAATAGCTAACACATGGAATCAGCCCAGATGCCAATCAACAGATTAATCAGTACACTGTTAGATTTATTTAATGGAATAATACTTTTTTTTGGTTTTTGGGCCACACCCGGTGATGCTCAGGGGTTACTCCTGGCTGTCTGCTCAGAAATAGCTCCTGGCAGGCACAGGGGACACCGGGATTCGAACCAACCACCTTTGGTCCTGGATCGGCTGCTTGCAAGGCAAACGCCACTTTGCTATCTCTTTGGGCCCATTTAATGGAATAATACTTTTATAAGAAAAAAACCATACTTTTGGGAAAATGGGTTGATCTTTATGTTATTATGCTAAATGAAATAAGTAAAACAATATAAAGCTAATGAACTGGCAAAAAATAAAACTGACTCCTAGATTTTTATGAAAATTATGGTGGTTGTCAAGTGAAAGGGAAGGCTGTGTGTGGGAAGTATGTGTAGAAGAATTTTAGTGATAAGATGGCACTGGAAGTTTGGTAGATGTAATGAGGAGAAAAAATACAAGAATATATAAAGCTAAATTCTTGAAACTCTAATTTTATAAATTAAAAATATTTTATTTAAACATAATGGTTACAAGGTTGTTCTTACTATAGTTTTTCACAAATAAAGTTGTTCACGATTGAGTTATAGTCAAATAATATATAACAACTTTCAGCAATGCTCATTTCCAGTCTTCAATGTCAACATTTTCCCTCTTAACCTCCACGATGCCCTCTTCCTTCCCACCAACCATCCCCTGTCTGTTTCTGGGGAAGGCATTTTACTTCACTTTCTCTCCCTTTTCTTTTTTTAAAAATAATTTATTTATTTAAGGACCATGGTTATGTGTGGTTTTCACAACTGCTATGAGTCTATTTACATGCCTAAAATAGTCAAGTCATGAAAACAGGAGATATAATAAAGGTTATCAGGGGTAATGAAGCATTGCTTTTCTGTAGGTGTATTTTTAATTTTTCTGAAGGATAAATGTCACAGAGAAATTATTTTACAAAATAATGGCAATAGTTTAACATAAGGTATTGTGTACTTAAAACTTTAAGAGGGTAGATACTATGTTAAATGTTCTACCATACACTTATGCAAAAATTAATGTTACACTAGTCAATTCTGAGAGATTTTGAGTATATATAATACTTTGATTATGGTAATGGTATCACAGGCATTTTTTTTGTTTGGGGGCCAGTGGTGCTCAGGGCTTATTTCTGGCTCTGCACTCATGAATCACTCCTGGTGGGCTCACAGAACTATATAGGGTTCCAAGAAACAAACCCAGGTCAGCAACCTGCAAGGCAAGATTCCTACCTAGTGTACTATCATTCTGACCTCTATCACAGGCTTTTTCATATTCCAAGATAATTAGCTATATGTACTAAATGTTATTAATAAATGCATATTAATGATATATTAAAGCTGCTACATAGGCTCAAGCTTGAACATATTCATAATAATAATATAATAAATATTTTTAGAATATAAGAAAATATGTGGGATGGAGAGATAAATCAATGAGCTGAGAGCATGCTTTTCATGTGGGTGGCCCTGGTTCCATTCCTGGCACTTCATGGTTCCTGAATATTGCTGAGAGCAACCCCAAGCACACAGCTGCAGATAGTCTCCAAGTACCATTGGATGTGCCTCAAGAAACCATATGTGTGTATATATGAGGAGTTTGGATTAGGCAAAACATTTTTAGATTTGACATTCTAAGTAAAATAAAAATCTAAGCATAAAAATTTCTAAGTAGAGTTCATTTAAATTTAAATTAAAAACTACGTATACTGCAAAGTACACTGTAAGAAACGGAAAATATAAGCCAAATATTAGGAAATATTTTAAATTGCAGTTATTACAAAGAACTTGTAATCAGAATATATAAAGATTTCTGAAAGCTCAATAATGAAAAAGTAATGACCTGATTTTAAATGGTTCCAACTTGGATCAACTGCATGGAAGACAAAATAAGTGCCCTACTTGCTGTACTATCTCTCTAGGCCATAGACTGAGTTTAATTTTCATAATCTGACATTTAAAAATATATTGTTTGTTAAATAGTACCTCATATAATATTAATTTTTATTTTCTATATTATTGGTGATAGATTTTATATCCTAATTTGACATTTGTATATTTTCCTTAGTATGTTCTGTAAAGAAATAATACACAAAGCATATAAGACAGTCACAAAACTCAGCAACAAAAAAGGGAAGAGGAGATGAATAGACAAGCAAATAAGACATTCAGAAAGCCACTAATCATATGAAAAATGTTCATGACTACTTATTTTCAGGGAAATTAAAATAAAAATAATAGTGAGATATATAATATGTGAGAATGGCATATATTAAAAACAGAAATAATTGATGATGTTGGTGAGAATGTGGTGTAAAAGGAAACTTCAATCATTGTTGGTGGAAATGTTTATTTCATCCTATATGGAAGGCAGCATAAAACTGTCTCTTAAGAAGTATGAAGAGGGGGCCGGGTAGGTGGCGCTGGAGGTAAGGTGTCTGCCTTGCAAGCGCTAGCCAAGGAAGGACCGCGGTTCGATCCCCCGGCGTCCCATATGGTCCCCCCAAGCCAGGGGCGATTTCTGAGCACATAGCCAGGAGTAACCCCTGAGCGTCAAACGGGTGTGGCCCAAAAACCAAAAAAAAAAAAAAAAAAAAGAAGTATGAAGAGTTTTTCACTGGCATGGGTTGTGGGGAGACCACATGCCGAAGGCCTCTTCCCAAGCTAAAGGGTGCTGGAGGGCTTGGGCAACCCCCAATCATATTCCCTCTCCTTTCTCCCGGACTCCAGGGCCTTCCCTGAGTGACAGCCAAGGGGGCCAAAGAGGTGGGTGCCAGGGATGAGTTTAGAGGGGATCCCAGGCCTTCCCCAACCCCCAGCCAGCACAAGAGGGGCAGGATGGGGGCAGTCACTGGCAACATTTTTTCCTCACCATTCTCTATTTTCAAAACCATATATTATAGATAGCTAGTTGGATTTCCTAGGGATTAATGTATGTTTGCAATATGTAGACTGTATGTTGTATTCTGTCCTTCCTTCTTGGCCCACTGCCCTACAATCTCATTTCTAGTCCTTTACTCACTCACCCCCAACCACCATTACCCAACATTTAACCTTTTTTACCCTCAGTTCCTGGCTCTTCAAGAAGCAGATCGTAATTCCCACACCAAGCCAGCTGCCAAACAGCACCCTAAGTGATAAGATAGGCTCTCAGCCTGAGAAGATCCCAGTACACTGTTGCTATTGATCTACTCTCAAAGGCCTCATTTCCTCCTCCTTCATTGTGGACCTTTGCTTGCTAAGAGATTCGGTTTCTTAGAAGTCTTGCCTCAAAATTTTTTCCTAATACAGTATTATTGTGAGTTGTTTATCAGACTGCACAGCCCGAATCACAGACCAAAGTGGTGCACCAGATTTAACATCCCCCAACTATTTCAAAAGACATAAAAAGGACTTTTATATATCATTTAGTTATCTTATATATATTCCCTTAACATCTATAACCCTTACTGAATATTCTCATATAGTGACAAGTTCCCCCACAGTTTTGTTTTTTTTTTCTTTTCTTTGTGACCTGTTCAATAAGTAATTCTGGTAGAAGAGTCCTTCGGTTTAAAGCTTATGTTAGAACCAAGTTACGGGGAGTGTTGGACTTGTTCCCTCAACCCCCATATGCACCAATAATATCTTTTGGCATTGTTCCTCTTTTGCATAGGCACATTAAAATGGGAAAATAATACACATACAAACAAGTTCTTATCTAATAGAGATACGAACACACAAATCTTGTAATGCAGTGGGGCCTTACACCCTGAACTTTGTTGTAATGACCTGGCTCAGGCCTTAGAAGAACAGGCATTGTCCATTCACCCCTAAACCAGGGATACCATCTACGAAACAACAACGGATGTCCATAACATCACCTGGAAGCAATCCTCTACCAGGAAAGACCTTACCGCTACCCTGGCATCGATTTACTCCAAAGAGGGTTCCCTTAACACCCAGAAGACTTATCAGCAACAAAAACCTGCTTTCAGGTCAGGGCTCTCTGCATTGCCCTCTAATTGTGAGGTGAAACTAGAGGACACTCCACATCAACCTGACTTCAATGCAGGATATGCACAGAATCCAGGATATTTAACTACAGAAACCTGACACCAACAACAGCAATTGGGCAAAATTTTTTTTACTGGGCCCACAGAGAATGACTCAAGGGTTGGACAATCTAGTATCCTGGAGCTTAGAGCTGTTCTTATGCCAGAAAACTTCAGGGGTAAGGCCTCCTCATATTTAAGTCAAGGCTTTTCCTTTCCATTTCCTCCATATTTTGCTGGGTCTATGCAAACAGCAATTGCCACTCTCACACCGGTTTTATTGTATTTCTTTAACTTATCTTTAAAAAGAAAGAAGAGCTTACTAAACCTTTAGTTTGGGCTTTAATGAGTTCATGGTGATTTAATTTTCAAAAATATACTTGCTACTGAGTTTTTTTTATCTCCTTTCTCTTTCATCTCTTTAGTTTTTCTATTTTTAAATAACTTTGCCTTTGTTCTTCCTGAAACAGATGCATTATGATCAATGGTGTCATCTATATGATGTATTTTCTTTAAATAAAAAAGAAGTATGAAGAGAGCTTTCATATAACCTGTGACCCTATATTGTGAAATATACTTCCCAAACACAAAAGCTTTTATTCAAAAAGTTATATGCAAACCTAATTTCATTTTAGTACTGATTACAGTAGCCAGAATATATAAATAACATACATATACAGTCATATATGAATGAATAAAAATTGTGGTAAATGTGCACAGCAGAATACTATGCAGCCATAAGGAAATAAATCATGTCGTTTGCAACAATTTGGTTGAACCTGCATGAATAGAATTGTGCAAAGTAAAAGAATTCAAAGGTGGAAGGATAAATAACAGATGCTCTTATTCATCTTTTGTATAAAGAAAACCAAGACGAAGGAACGAAAGGTATCAACTGATGGCAACCCCTTTTGCCCTGCTTTACAGACGTTAGAGGGTCAAGTAGGAGAGGAAGAAGTGGTGAATGGCATGGACTGGAGATAACACAAGAACATTGGTGTAGGATCTTGTATACTTTAGTGGTGGAGAGGTGATGATAACATCAAAGCCATATGAGCAACACTATTGTAAACAAAACCTAAACTAAAATAATTAAAAATGTTAAATGATTACTTTGTAAGGGGCAAAGTGGGGCATGGAAGGCTACCTTGTTACCTTGGTGAAGGGACATGGCACTTGTGGTGGAGGGACATGACACTTGTGGTGGATATGAGTTGAAACATGGTTTGCCTGAAATTCTATTTTTAACAGTATTGCAAATCATGGTAGTACCTAAGTAAAAATTGAAGGAAGAAAGGCAAGGAAAAAAAAACCACACCTGTTAACACATAAGTTTGGCAAACAATGCTGAGGGAGTGAAATTCTCATACACAGTGAAAATGCGAGTTTATAACTGTGTTATTACTGTTCTGGGGAAGGGGGAATTGATGGTCTAGAACATTTTGTAAGGGGGAAATATTCATAAAAGGATGAGGGAATCAAAGCATATAAAATAGCAAAGGAACAAGCATTAATGAGATTTCAATGGCTTAAACTGAGTAGTAATTGTGAAAAGGGGAAATTTGGGAGGGGTAATAAGAATTATTATGTATTCATCTAGTTAATGGTACTAGTTACATGAATTTTGTTCTTGTCAGAATTTGTAGAACTGTACACTATAGAGTGAATTTTATGTAATATGGATTTTAAAATAAATTAGAGACAACAAAAAAAGTATTTGCACAAGTTAATGCATATGTCACTAAATAATTGCAACCTGAAACATATCTTTTGGTTATAGTTTGATGTGCACCATAACTCAACAGTTTCATAGCTATGTTATACCAAGGTTCTTTGCATACATTTTTGATGGTGGAATTTGGTTTTCAGGCCACATCCAATGGTGCTCAGGGGCTACCCATGGCTGCACATTCAGGTGTTGCTCCAGGCAGTGTGTGTGGGACATGTGGTGGGTGACAGGGATCAAACCAGGTTTTTTGCATGCCAAGCATACACTCAGCCCCATTGAGTTAGCAATCTGGATTATCTATTTATTAATGGCCTCTCAAGAAGTGCTCAAGAAGCCTGAAAACTCCTCCCAGCAATTCTCAAACAATGCCCCCCCCATGATATAATGAAAGAACACAAAGATACCCTGTGGCTAGGGTCCTGCATTACCACGGTTACTGAGGTCTCTCCAACAGTGCTGTGGAGTTCTCTAGCACTGCACTCAAAGATATTCTGGGGGCCACCATGTTGTGTCAGGATTAACCAGGGTTGGTATCCACACTGTACTATATTTCTAATCCATGTTTTAAAAATACGTATTAAATGGATTCTCTTAGAGCCAATGCTAAGTTAATGTTTTAAAATGCTTCTTCTAGGTATGCAATAGCCAGTTAATATATAGAACAAGACTGTCTTCTTCCCAGAAACTTCCTTTTCTGTCACTACCCTCCACAAGAACAATTAATATTCTGACATTTTGTAATTGCATAGTTTAAATTTTTCTGTTTCTGAATTTTTAAAAAAACAAGGCTTGAATTATTTTATTCAATATTATGTTTTGGTACCTATTCATATTGTTTTAGGGAGTTGTAGATAGTTTTATTCATATTTTGTATAGTATTGAATCACTATATCAGAATTTATCTATTTTGTTTGGCATTCAGGTTGTTATACTATTGTGGATAGTCTCACTGTTCCATAGAGGCAGGCTGAGGATAGGTGGTATGGGAAGAAAACTGGGGACATTGGTGTTGGAAAGTATACACTGGTGAAGGGATGGGTGTTGGAACAGTGACTGAAACTCAATCATCAACAACTTTGTAACTTGCATATCTTACAGTAAATCATTAAAAATAAAAATATAAAAATGAAGTATATTTGTTTATGACCAATATTTATATTTTCTCTGAGTTTAGCTTTATCCTTAGAACACATATTTTGATAACTTAAATTTTATGTGTTATATTCCCTGTGTTTTAAATTTTGATTACCTTTTTGATATTAGACTTATTTAGGAAACGCTCTGCATGTACATTCACATGTGTGTGTGCGAGTATGTGGTACTAGGGGTTGAACCTATATGTGCAAGAAATGTGTTCTACAACTAACCCATATCCCTATCTCTTATTTTCAAATTTTTTAAAACTTTCACAAAGTTCAGGGTGTAGTAGTAATGCTATATGCAATTTTGTTCTTCTGTCATAATTTTCTTTCCTATATTCATTAAATGTTTTTAGTTTTCTGTTATATGTAGACACTTTTCTATGTAGGTAATCAATATCTAATATCTTTTGGGGTTTGGGTAGCATCCAGCAGTGCTCAGGGATTATTTTTGGCTCCGAGCTCAGGAATTACTCTTGGAAGAGCTTGGTTACCTTATGCAACAATAATATTGAACCAGAATCAGGTAAGTATAATACGAGTACCTTATGACCTGTACCATCTCTCTTGCCCCTAGTGACTTATTTTAAAACTGTTTTTAGGAATAATCCATATGACATAATCTTACCAATTTAGAGCACTACAATTCAATGACTTTTAGCATAAATACATTTATGCAATATTCACTGCAGTCTAATTTTACCAAATATTCATTGGTCTCATAAGAACCCAGTATCTGTTAGAAATCACTCTTATTCTTCTCATCATTATGTCCAGTAATAGGCTATTGCTAATCGAATTTCTGTGTAATATTTGATAATTATTGAATATTTCATATATATAGAATTATACAACTGTTGTTTCATGATAGAACCATATTTTACACTTTTGTTGGAGAATAATACTCTATTTTATGAATATATATAATATTTTATGAATATACACTTTATTGACACAAAAAAACAAAAAAGTGAATATATACTTCAAAAATTATACATAGATTAGTAGATTTTTGTATTATATCTACTTTTGGTTTCTTTTGCTTTTTTTTGTTATTGGGTCACACCCACCATCTCTCAGGGGTTACTCCTGGCTCTACACTCAGAAATCGCTCCTGGCAGGCTCGGGGGACCATATGGGATGCCCAGATTCCAACCACCGTCCTTCTGCATGCAAGGCAAATGCCCTACCACCATGCTATCTCTCCGGCCCCTTTTTGAATAATTATCACTGTTCTTGTATAATTTGTTGTCATGTATACATATATGTTTCTTGATCTTTCACATATACTTCAGAGTAGAAACGCTGAATAGTATGTTAACTATAATTAATATTTTGAGAAGCTGTCACATTGTTTTCCAAAGATTTTCATGTTATATCTCTTTCAGCAGTATATAAAGCATTGTAATTTTTCTATATTGCTTCATTGTTAGTGTCTGTATTTATCATAGCCACCTTAGTCGTATAAATTGCATCATATTGCATTCTATTTTGCATTTTCATAATGATTTCAAACATTTTCTTTTCTTTTTTTTTGATTTTTGGGCTAGACCCAGCAGTGCTCAGGGGTTACTTCTGGCTCTGCACTCAGAAATAGCTCTTGGAAGGCTTGGAGGATCATATGGGATGCTGGGGATTGATCCTAGGTTGGTCATGTGCAAGGCCCTACCCTCTGTGCTATCACTCTGGCCCCACATTTTCATTGTGTGTGATTCTTTTTTGTAAAATACCTATTTAAATCCTTTCACTATTTTTGATTGATGTATATTGGTTTACAGTGCTATGTAAGCTTTAAGAGTATGGTATTACATTTTAATAAATACATATATCATGCTGCACTTACTACAAAAATATTATACCATTACCCAAAACAAATCTGTTCTTCTTTCTCTCTCCTCTTTACCTTCTGGTCTAGTAACCAACATCTTGCTCTCTGAGCCTAAGACTTGTTATTAGTGGGTTTTGTTTATCTTTGTTTGGGGACCATCCCCTTCTATTTGCAGGGCCTACTCATGGCTGAAAGCTCAGGGATCATTCCTGATGGGCTCAGTGGACCATAAGTAAAACCTGGATTGAATCAGGATTGAATGTCAGCAAGACAAGCACACTACCCACTGTCCTATGGGCCATGTCCTTCTATTGTGTTTTGTTTCCTGTTTTTTTAGTCCATATATGGCGATAGTCATTAACCATTTGTCTCTCTGTGGCTTATTTAGGCTTCACATAATGATTTTAAGTTCCATTCATGTTGTTACAGAAATCAAAACTTCATAATTTTAATAGCTGAAAAGCATTACATTGAGCATGTACACTAGTTTATTTTTTGTCCACTCATCCATGGATGAGTATTTAGGTTATTTTCATGTCTTGGCTATTGCAA
Source organism: Suncus etruscus (assembly GCF_024139225.1). Lineage (NCBI taxonomy): Eukaryota > Metazoa > Chordata > Mammalia > Eulipotyphla > Soricidae > Suncus > Suncus etruscus. Next base: position 95,660,397 of record NC_064868.1, read on the forward strand.
ATAGTACTTCACTGAACATATGGCTGCGTGCACTTTTAAAATATATGTATTAATATTCTTCAGATACATAGAAATATAGTTGCCAAATCATGTGGTGGCTCTATTTTAAATTTTTCACCACACTGCTCTCCAAAGTGGCTGCACCATTTTTTTATTTCTCCCAACAATGTAGGAAAGTCTCCTTTTTATCTACACCCTTGCCACTACTTACTATTTTTAAGCCATTCTTTCAGGACAGAAGTCATAGATCATTGTGGGTTTGATGCGCATTTCCCTAATAAAAAGGGACATTGAATAGTTTTTCATGTTCCTGTTGGCCCTCTGATGACTTCTGTGTAAAACTTTCTGTTCATATCCTTTTGCTAGTTTTATTTAACTGTTTGTGCTTAGTTATTGAGTTGAATGAGTTTTCTTTTATATCATTTGTGTATTAATGTCAATGTGTGGTCAGATACTTTTTCCAAATTTGTACATTTGTTTTCATTTTTATGATTGTCTTTTTCACTGTACAAAAGGTTTTGTTTGATGTAGTCCTATTTTCCTTTTTTTTTTGCTTTTGTTTGCCTTATTGTTGGAGCTAAGTCCAAAGGTATTAAGGCCAGTGATGAGGAGCATATTGTCTATATTTTATTCTGTGAATTTTTATGATTTTGGATTTTATGTCAAAATTAATTAAGGAATTTTTATTCTTCAGTTAGAACAGTTGTCTTTTTTATTTTTATAATTTTTATATATACTGGCTAGTGCTTCCTTTTCACTTGAAGAAGTCAGAGTTTTTTTCCTTAGTAAGGGTTGTCTTTTCATTTTCTTGGTGGTAACACACATCATACAATTAGCAAAGTTCATATAGTTACATTGTGTCATGTGCTTTTAGGCATATATCTGAGAGCCATTGACTTAAAATAATAAAATAAACACTCATGTTCTCTTCTAAGATTTTGATAGTTGAGATTTTGATATGTAGGGTTCTTGCCATTTTAAAGGTGCTTCCCTTGAATGCAGATGACCCAAGTTTGATCCCAGGAACCCCAAATGGTCCTCTGGTCTGGAGTGTCTGGACTGATCCCTGAGCTAAGAGCCAAGGGTAAGCCATGAAAACCACCAAGTGTGTCCCCCAAACCAAAATTTATTTTATTTTATTTTAAATATATTAACTTTTTACTTATTTTTATTTTTAAGTTGCCTTACTTAGGCACTGAGGTTACAAAATTGTTCATTGTTGGATACAATGTACACCACACTTCGTCAACACACCCTTCCGGTCACCATCACCAATGTCTCCAGTTTTTCTCTTACACCTATTCCCAAAATCTGCCTTGTTCTAGGGCAGGCAAATGCTTCTCTCACTCACTCACTCACTCACTCACTCACTCACTCACTCACTCACTCACTCACTCACTCAATCTCTCTCTCTTTCCTTTTTGACACTGTGATTTGTACTATTCTGAATGGAGGAGGCCTTGCCTGTTAGTTTCTCCACTTTCAGTGCTGAGCTCTTATCCAGAGAGATCAGTTTCATCTATATTGTACTAGTATGCCCTTCTCTACTATAGCTACACTCTCCACTCTTTGTGGTGAGCTTTCTACTCTGGTGTGGACCTCCTGTACTTTGTCTCTATTGTCTCTGGGTATTATTACCATACTATCTCTTGTTTTTCTTATATCCCAAAAATGAGTGATATTATTCGATGTCTATCCCTTTCCCTCTGGCTCATTTCACTTAGCACAATAGTCTCCACGTCCATCTATGAATAAGCAAATTTCATGATTTCATTTTTCATGACTGCATAGTATTTCATTGTACCACATTTAAATAAATTAATTAAATGCACCACATTTAATTACTTTTCTTATATGTGTAGATGTAGAAATTCAGTAATTTTCATGTGAAATCCATAATTGTGTTCTGAGAAGATGATTTTTGCAATCTGAGACATATTGCAAATAAAAGGTTCTTTCTTTGCATGTAGCCAATTCCAGATCAAATTTCTGTCACTGCTTATGGTCCCTTGAACACAGTCAAGATCAATACTTTAGCACAGAGCCAGGAGTAATCCCTGAGCACTGCAGGATATAGCCCAATACCCTCCCATGCAGAAGAAAGGATTATTCTTTTCTCCATTAAGTTATTACATTTATGCAGAGATTAAATAAAGCATATGTAAGAGTTTATTTCTAGGCTCTCAATTATATCTCATTGGTCTATATTTCTGTCCTTATGTAGTGATATACTGCATTCACTATTGTAATTCTGTAGCAGGTTTTGAAATCAGAAGAACTAAATGCTCCCATTCTTAATTTCAAGATAATTTTGCTATTTGTGTTTCTTGATTTGCATTTTAGAATATTTCTGCTAAGTTCTGTAAAAATGATCCAGTTGAGACTTTCATGGGCATTATTACATTAAAGTTGTAGATTATTTTTAACAATATTTAGTCTTCTCATTCATATACATGGAATGTGTTTCAACTGAGTTGGGTGATGCATTAAAAGGGAGTATCATTGGGGATCTTGGAGAAGAAATGTGGTTACAATGATGAGGGGTGACATGTTGGAATTATGTGCATGAGTAACCATCCATTATTGGATATCTTTGATTATCAATTTTAAAAAAATGAAATGTTGGGGCTGGAATGATAGCACAGCGTTAGGGCATTTGCCTTGCATGCTGCTGACCCAAGATGGACTGGGCATCTCATATGGTTCCCAAACCTGCCAGAAGCAATTCCTCAGAGCAGAGCCAGGAATAACCCCTGAGCAACACTGGGTGTGGCCCAAAAAACAAAAAAAAGAGAAAGAAAAAAAAATATTTCCACTTATTTTGGTCTTGTTTCTGCCTTATAATTTCAGTTTACAATTTTCCACTCATTTTATTAATTTTATTAAGTTTTTATTCTGTATTAATATTATTTACAATAAATACTTTCTTAATTCCACTACAAGTTGATTATTGCTAATGTAGATAAATAAATTTTGTTTTATATTGATCTGTGTTAATCTATCCACTTGAATTAGTTACTTCTAAACATTTGTATGTCACTATGTCTATGTCACTATGTAAATGATCATAAGAAATTTGGGGCCGGGTGGTGGCGCTGGAGGTAAGGTGCCTGCCTTGCCTGCACTAGCCTAGGACGGACGGCGGTTCGATCCCCCGGCGTCCCATATGGTCCCCCAAGAAGCCAGGAGCAACTTCTGAGCGCATAGCCAGGAGTAACCCCTGAGCGTCACAGGGTGTGGCCCAAAAACCAAAAAAAAAAAAAAAGAAATTTATAGATATAAGCTCACTTTATATGAAAATAGGTATATTCTTACTTTCCCTTCCAAATTTATGTGCCATTTTTTCCTCTTTTTGCCCAATTGCTTGAAAAGGATCTTTAATACAATATTGAATTAAAGTGTTGAGAACATATATATTTGTCTTAAATAAAAGTAATTTTTCTTTATTATGTATGATGTTAGATGTGAGTATTTTATAGATTCCTTTTATCAGGGTGATGAAGTCCCCATCTACTTGTTTAATACCTTTTATAATGAGGGGGAATTGGGCTTTTATCATATTCTTGTGCACATATTGAGATGATTGTATTTTTCCCTACTTCTATTAAATGATATACATCACACTGGTTTTCACATGTTGAAATACTTTGCCTCCATGTAAAAAATAATATCCACCTTGGGGCTGAAGTGATAGCACAGTGGGCAGGGCATTTGCCTTGTATGTGGCCGACATGGGTTTGATCCTGGCATCCCATATGGTCCATAGAGCCTGTAAGGAGTACTTTCTGAGTGCAGAGCCAACAGTGTGCTGTGTGCTCCTGGGTGTGACCAAAAACAAACAAAAAACCCCAACCTGGTGATGGTTTATAATCCTTTATTTTTGGTTTTGGCAGGAGGGGACCAAATATGGCAGTGTTCAGGGTTTACTTCTGGCTCTGTGCTCAGGAGAGGGGAGAGGAGTGGAGAGAGAAGGGAGAGAGAGGGGAGAGACAGAGGAGAGAAAAGGAAGAGAGAGAGGGAAGAGAGAGGGAAGAGAGAAGAGGAGAGAGAGGGAATAGAGAAGGAAGAGAGAAGAGGAGAGAGAGGGAATAGAGAAGGAAGAGAGAGGGGGAGAGAGTGAGGAAAAGAGAAGGAAAAGAGAGGGGAGAGGGGATAGAGCAGAGAGAGAGGGGAGAAACGGGGGAGAAAGAGGAGACCTAATCCCATTTCACAAGGAAATATGCAAGTACTTAGCCTTGAAGATTGATCTCACTTGAGAGGATTTAGCTGCTCATATATTATTTGATTTCAGTTGCAGAGCTGGGTCAGGTCATTTCTATTGGAAGGTGTAAGTCATACATAGCATTTAGCTGCTATAGTTCGTGCAGAACAGGGAGTCTACCCCACTCCCTTCTGAGAATGCCTCAGAGGAATCAACTGGAACTAGACTAACTGGGAAGGATCTAATGTGTGATCATTTTCTTTTCTCTGTTGTACTCTTTTGTTTTTTTCTTTGTTTGTTTCTTTGTTGTTGTTGTTTTCATGCCACATTCAGCAGAGCTTTGTGGCTCTGCACTCAGGAACTACTCCTGGCGATGCTCGGGGCATCATATGGAATGCTGGGGATTGAACCTGGGTCAGATGTGTGCAAGGCAATTGCCCAATCCGCTGTATTATCTCTCTAGCTCCCAATGTTTGTACATTTTTGATGCATGCCAATCACTGGTGTGATGTAATATTTTATCGTCGTTTAGATTTGCATCTACCTTATGAGAGATGGAGAATTCTTTATGTACCTAATACTCCACAGTTAAATTTCATGAATTTTATATACTTTGAATATTCATAACAGATAATTTATGTGTATGCTATCTAATTTGGTGGCATATTCTTGTTTAGAAAATTAACTTATAATTCTTTCTCTTTTTGATTTTGGTGCCAAACTTCATAGTGCTGAGGGTTTACCCTGGTTCTATGCTGAGGTACTCCTGGTGGTACTCAGGAAACTATAAGCGAAGTAGAGAATAAAACAAGGGCCAGCCACATGCACAGTGCCTTAACCCCTGTACTATCTCTACAGCTCTGTCTTAAAGTTATTTTTATTTTTCAAAATTTGGTAATGATACTCTATTCCTGATTTTAGTAATTTGAGTTTTATCCATTCCTAACTTTTGGTCTGAGGGTTATTAATTTCACTGTCATTTTCAAATAACTGAGCTTTGAATGAATATTCTTGTGTTTTTCTGTTTTCTAATTTATTTATACTCTGATCCTTGCAATTTTTAACTTTTTTGTTTATTTTGTTTTGGGGCCACACCTGGCAGTGCTCAGGGGTTACTACTGACTTTGCTCTTAGGAATTACTCATGGTGGGCTCAAGGCACCATATGGGATGTCAGGGATCGAACCTGAAGCAGCTGTGTGAAAGGCAAATGCCCTACCCACTGTGTTATTGCTCTAGCCCTGATTTTTATATCGTTATTTAATAAATCTGTCACTTCATATTTTTGAGCTTCTGTTCTCTATGATAACATCATCCTTGTACTGCATTTTTATGTGTCTGTTCACACTAGTTTGGCCTTGAAACTGAGATGTTTAAAACCAAAATAGTGACAAGTAAACTAAAGCACACTTAAGGTGAGTTATTTCGTGTAGAAGTCATATCTATTGCATTGAAAGATTTACTTAATTTACTTAATTTATATTTTTTTCAACATATTATGCCTTTGAGATTTATATATAAAATAATATTTTATATATTGTAATATTCCATAGTATCCATAGTAGTCAAATTTTATCGTTTTTGTTTCAATTTAATTTTGATTTTTATATTTATTTTATTTTTTAGTAGATCCTTTTGTAACCTTGCATAATAAATTTTGTTTTGATTTTATATATGATTAGAGCTTTCAAGGATCTCATGAATTTAATTTAGCTTAAATTTGCTTATTTTAAGGCCACATCCAGCAATAGTCAGGGGTTATCTCTGGCTCTATACTCAGGGCCTATTCTTGGATTGTGACTTAAGGGACCATATGAAATTCCAGGATTGAACCTGGGTCAGCCAGGTTCAAGACGAATTCCCTACCTATGTACTATCACTGCAGCCTCTCATTTAGTTTAACTTTAAATATTTCATCAGATTTCAGTTTTTAGAGAAATTTTAGATTCATAAAACAGTTGCACATAAAGTGGAGTTCCTAGTTTTCCATAAATATCCATTATATTATTAATTTTCTATTAATGTAGTTGGTATATTTTTTTATAAATTATAATTTAAAATAAGCAATAATTGATTATTTATAAATGTATTGTATTTTATAAATTCATTTTTATAAATAATTGATGATATCTTATTCATTAGATCTACAGTTTACCTTAGGGTTCATTCTTTGTTTTTCTTCTGTTATATGTCTATGGGTTTGACAAATGTATGATATCATGAATCTACCAGTGCAGATCATGCAGAATAGTTTCATTGTCCTAAAAAAAACAGTGGTCTCCGATTTTTCTCTCTGTCCTCATTCTTGGACTCCTGACTGTATTTGGTTTTATCACTGTGTCCATAAATTTTTTCAAGGTGCCATATAGCTGGAATCTCATGGTATATAATTTACTCAGACTAATTTCTCTAATTTGATAATATGCATGTAAGGTTTTTCTGTGTCTTTTAATGACATAGAACCTAGTTTATTTTTATTCTATTGTCTGAATGTACCTCAATTTATCCATCCACCAATTAGTGAACTCCTGAATTGTATTCAATATTTGGCAACTATGAATAAAACCATTACGAATGTCAGTGTATGGGTTTCTATAGATTTTAAGTTTTGTTTGGGCATTTAAATTTATATATAGATATAAATCTTCAACCCCTTTGGTCTGTAAGTACTAAAACATAAACTTGGATCATAAGGCAAGATTTTTTAAGAGTATTTTTTATTTATCAATAGCAACAGAATATCAGCTTCTTCTTAGGCTGAGAGCCTATCTTTTCACTTTGGGAGCTGGTTGGCAGCTGATTGAAGTGGGGGGATGTTCTGCTTTGTGAGGAGTTAAGAACTGAGGGTAAAAAGGGTTTAATGGGGAGAATAACAGATTGGATAAGGGAGTGAAGGGATAGAAAATAATTTGTAAGGTGGTAAGAAAAGGGGGGAAGGAAGGGGCCAGAGCGGTGGCACAAGCGGTAAGGCATCTGCTTTGCCCACACTATCCTAGGACAGACTGCAGTTCAATCTCTGATGTCCCATATGGTCCCCCAAGCCAGGAGTGATTTCTGAGCACATAACCAGGAGTAACCATTGAGCATCACCGGGTGTGGTCCACAACTAAAAACAACAACAACAACAACAACAACAAAGGGGGAAAGAAGGAAGAATTATGTATGACGGGAAGGACAATATTCAACATAGACATTATATATTACAGATGGACATTAGACAGATATTGAGATGGCCAACACATACACTCATGTGCACACATAGATAGACACTGAGTTACAGTTGAAAAACTGACCCAGGTGAAATGGAACAGAACACTTAAAAAATATAAAACTGGCAAGTCAGATGGAAAGGTTTTCCATTTTCTAGGTCAATCATCATTGGTGAGGATAAACTTTACTGAAGAAAGGCTTCATGAGTTAGATTGCGTATAGAGCATTCTTAAAAACAATCATAATTTTCAAGTCTAGAAAACTAAGTGATATGGTAATGAGCACTGTAAGAGGAGTCTACACCATGACATCATCTAGTAGGTCTTGAACGTACAGTTTCCGTTCCTAAAAGTAATCTAACATCATGAGCATTATGGTATAGTGGTAAACTACCTACAATTGAAAACAGATTACAATAATATACTCAATGAATGGGCTGTGTAACAGGAGTTCATGGCATGCAGTTGCGAATTCCATTGCTATCTATGGACATAAATATTAGATTATATTAGCATGCATAATCAAGTAGAAAATGAATAGATTAGTATTTTTCATGACATTATAATAATGAGCCCTGTCTTCTGAGTCTAATATAGTATAGCATAGTGATGTGGAACTAAGGTGACCAATCTATATCTCCAAGTACCACTGTGGACAAAAAGTTCCAGTAGTTATTATAGACATAGCAAAATTAAGACATTAAAATTACTTATATCTAGTATTTAGTGAGAATCCAAATGCTTCCATACTGTAGTGGGAGTCCAAATGCTTGCAAACATATTCCGCACCCATTTGTGTGGATAAAAGCATTAGAACATTATTATAGATATCTATAGAGATCAGTTGATTAGAAACTTGCTTGAACTAAACAGCTGTATCTGTTCTTGGTGGGAGATTTTAATCCATTGACATTTAAGGAAACTATTGACAGAAAGAATTGTGCCATTATATTGTATAGGGTTGTTGTTGTTACAGTTTGGGATTTTGTTTGTGTAATTCCTCTTTGCGTAGCTCATTTAGGGTTGCTTTGTTTAGCGCAAATATTGCGAGTTCTTTTTCGTCTGAGAATGTTTTTAACCCTTCCTCTCATGTAAATGAGAGTTTTGCTGGATAGTAGACTCTAGGTTGAAAGTTTCTTTCATACAGTAGTTTGAATATATCATTCCACTCTTTTCTTGCCTGGATTGTTTTAAATAGCAGATCTGGTTTGATTCTTACATTGTTTCCTTTATACTTGAGGGCTTTTTTGGGTCACACCCAGTGATGCTCAGGGGTTACTCCTGGATATGTGCTCAGAAATCGCTCCTGGCTTGGGGGAGCATATAGGATGCTGGGGAATCAAACCTAGTCTGTTCTAGGTCAGCTGCATGCAAGGCAAATGCCCTACCTCTTTGCCACTGCTTTGGCCCCTAATTGATAGCCATTTAGGAAAACTATTGCCAGAAAGGTCTGTTGTGCCATTGTAATGTGCAGGATTGTTGTTACAATTGGGGGTTTTGGCTTGTGTAATTCCTCTTTGAGTAGCTAAATTAAGTCCAGTTTGTTTAGCACAATATTGTAAGTTCTTTTTTGTATGAAAATGTTTTAAACCCTCCCTCCCATGTAAATGAGAGTTTTGTTGGGTAGTGGACTCTAGGTTGAAAGTTTCTTTCATTCAATAGTTTGAATATGTCATTACATTTTTTTTGCCTGGATTGTTTCAAATGGGAGATCTGGTTTGATTCTTATATTTTTTCCATTATTCTTGAGGGTTTTTTCCCCTTTACTGCTTTAAAGAGTCATCTCTCTCTTTGGTTTTTGCCATTTGGATTACTAAATGTCTTGGTGTTGTTCTGTTATGATCTATTTTGTTTGACACTCTTTATGCCTCTTGTATTTGTAGAGAAACCTTTTTCCCAAGGCTGGGAAATTTTCTGCTATTATCTCCCTCACTACTTGTTCTTTCCCTTTCCTGTTTTCCTCACCTTCTGGAATTCCTATAATTTGGAGAGTATAATTCTCCTATAACTCAGAGATTATTTCTCCTGTCTTTGTACATTAAGTAACTTACAGTTTCTTCCAGGGTTTTGTCTCTATTTTCCTTCTTGACTTCTTTATCACTGCTGGCTTGTAATTTGTCTTCAAGTTCATCTATGTGATTCTCCAGCTGTGTAATTCTATTATTATGGTTTGCTAACATGCTTTTTAGTTCCTTCAGTTTTATTTGTATGGATTCTCTCATCTTCTGAATGAGTTCTTTGAGTTGGTTGAATTATTCATCTATAGATTTCTTAATTTCTCAGGCTAGTGACTCCTTGATTTCCATGGCTAAACCACTAAGTGTTGATTCTAGGTCCTTATCTATAAGATTCAGGCCTTTGAGTGGACTTGGAGATTTGCCAAGATTTCTTTCTTATCCCTCACAGTATGTTTTCTTTAGTTTCCCCATTGAACTTTACAGTTAGTGGTTAGGTGGATTTCTCAGTCTGTAGAAAGAAGTGCTAGAACCAATCTGCCTGGAAGTCTATGATATAAATTGGAATGACTTTGCAGGGACATGCTAGAGTCCGCCTATTTGAGTATTTTTTAAGGAAATAACAAATTATCTCCAAAAGTTGTGAGATCATTTTCTTCTACTTTAATACCTAGAAATTATGTAGTTTTGCATTTTACATTTTATTTACATTTACTTGGGCTCACATTTTTATGAAAGGAGTAAGTTCTGTGAAAATTGTAAATTCATTTTCCAATATCTCCAAAATAACTGATGCTAATCAGTTTAAACAAAATATCTTCAGAAGCCAGAGCAATAGTATAGCAGATTGGGCATTTGCTTATGCAGCCAACCCAAGTTTGATCCCTGACACCCTATATGGTCCTGAGGCAAACCAGGCGATCATCCCTAAGTGACAAGACAGGAATAAGCTCTCCTTCAAGCCCAAAGAAAGGAAGGTGATAGAAAGCATCTTTGTTTCTGTGTATAAATATACATTTTATTTTAGTTTTAATATGTTTAAGTAAATCACTGTGATGTACAAAGTTATTCGTTGCTGAGTTTTAGACATACAACATTCCAGCATAAATCCTACCCACACGGTTAACCTCCCTCTATTAATGTCCCCAGTGCCCTTTCCATACCTCCCCTTTCCAGCCTGTTTATTTAAGTTTTGGTCTTATAATTGTTATGTTGCTGATTTGGTACTTTGGATATTTATTTCTGCCCTTCCTTAACACTATCAATGTATCTGTATCCCCTTGATTCCCATCTGCTTGTTTCCAATCTGTCTTTCTTCCCCTTAACTCTATTTTTTCTTCTCCTCACTATACTCTAGGTGAAAAGTGATACGGGAAACCCCCTTAAATTTTTGCATTCCTTCATGTAGTTATTCTAAATACCACATAAAAGTGATATCTTGTATTTATCCTTCTTCTGGCTATATTTAACATGACATTTTCCAGTTTTATCCATGTTTCAGTGAATTGCATTATTGATTGATTCCCTATATCTATATAGTATACCCCCAGCCCCTATATAGTATTTCACTGTGTATTTATACCACATGTTCAAAATAAACTCATGTGCTATTGGACATCTAGATTGATTACAATTATTAGCTATTGTACTAAGTGCTGAATTGAATAGTGGTGTGTAAAAGGTCAATCAAAATGGATCAAAGACCTTGATGTCAGACCCAAAACTATAAGATATATAAGAAAACTTTAATGCAGAATGGTTTCACTCATCTATGAGCTTTAAGAAAAATGAAAGACATTTGTAATAGTATCTCAGAGACAAGAGATATGAGGGCTGATAGGTGCAGCTCATGGCATGAAGCTCATCACATAGAGTGATGAGTGCAGTTGGAGAGATGACTACACTGAAAACTATCATAACAATATGAATGAATGAGGGAAGTAGAAAGTCTGTTTCGAGTACAGGTGTGGGGGGATGGGGAGGAGGGATATCTGGGAAATTGGTGATGGGAATGTTGCACTGGTGAAGGGGAGTGTTCTTTACATGACTGTAATCATACAACTATAATCATGTTTGTAATTACAGTGTTTAAATAAAGATAATTATAAAAATAAAATAAAATAAAATAAAATGACCATAAATAAAATTCAACATTTATTAATATAAAAAAAAGAAAACTTTAGCAAAACACTCCATGACATAGAGACTAAAGGCATCTTCATGTAGGAAATTCCACTGTCAAACATGTGGAAACAGAAATAAACAAATAGGATTATATTAAACTGAGAAGCATCTGGACTTCAAAAGAAATAGCAATTAGGGAACAAAAGGCCACCCAAAGAAGGGGAGAAACTATTCACCCACTACCCATCAGCTAAGGGGCTAATATCTAAGATATACAAGGTACTGATAGAACTTAAGAAAAATATCTAACTCTATCAAAAAATGAGGAGAAAACATGAATAATTTCTTCAAAGAAGAAATACAGATGGTCAAAAGTCACATGAAAAAATGCTCCACATTACTAATCAGCAAGGAGGTGCAAATAAAAACAACAACGAGATATCTCACACTACAGAGACTGGCACACATTACAAAGAACAACAACATCAGTGCTGGCAGGGATGTTGGGAGAAAAGAACTCTCATTCACTCATTCACTGCTGGTGGGAATACTGTCTAGTTCAGCCTTTCTGGGAAAAATATGGATATTATTTAAAAATTGAAAACTGAGCTGCTATATGAAATACCACTACTAGGGATATATACTTGGACCACAAAAACACAATACATGAATGCCCTCTCCACTTCATCGCAGCACTTTTCACAATAGCCAGACTCTGGAAACAACCCAGATGCCCGACAACATATGAGTAGCTAAAGAAACTGTGGTATAGCTACACAATGAAATATTATGCAGCTTTGAGAAAAAATGAAGTCATGAAATGTGCCTCTACATGGACATGGAGACTATTATACTGAGTGAAATAAGTCAGAGGGAGAGAGATAAACACCATGCACAAAGGTCAAATCCAGATGTATTAAATACATTGATATCAGACCCAGAACCATAAGGTATATAGAAGAAAATGTAGGTAAAACACTCCATGACATTGAGACTAAAGGCATCTTCAAGGAGGAAACATGACTGTCCAAACAAGTAGAAGCATAGTTAAAGAAATGGGACTGCATTAAATGGAGAAGCTTCTGTACTTCAAATGAAATAATGACTGGTGCACAAAGGCCATCCACAGAATGGGAGAAACTATTCATCCCATACCCATCATCTAAGGGGCTAATATCTAAGATATACAAGGTACTGACAGAACTTAACATGAAAAAGATCATCTCACTCCATCCAAAAGTGAGAAGAAATGAACAGATATTTCCTCAAAGAAGAAATACAGATGGCCAAAAGGCACATGAAAAAAATGTTCTACATTTCGTTGAGTTTTGTTACTATATCTATCCACGGGCCTTGAGAGTTGCTTGTGATAAATCTGCTGTAAATCTTAAGGTTGACTCTTTGTATATAATTTCCCTTTTTGATGTGTTTTTTCAGTATTCTATCCCTGTCTGTATTTTTTTTTATTATTGTGACTATTATGTGCCTTGGGGTGCTCTTCTTTGGATGTCTTTTAGTTTGTACTGTTTGGGCATCCAGAATATTGTTGCATGCTCTTTAGTTTTGGGAATTTCTCAGCAATAATGTCCTTGACTGTTTATTCTACATTGGGGTTTTCTTTCTGGGTCTCTGGGATCCCAATGATTCTTACGTTGTTTCTATTAAGTTTATCCCAGAGTTCTATTGTCATCTGTTAGCTTTCTTGACTATTTTTTCCCAGCTTTTTCTGTTGTATGGAAGTGTTATGCAACTCATCTTCTACATCACTGATTCTGACTCCATTCTGATCTATATCAATGATTCCTCAGTGGCTGTTACTCTGTCAGTGAGGCTTTTCAGTGAAGTTTTTATTTTACCTCCCATGTTTTTCAGCCCTGATATTTTGTTTGAAGTTTTCTCTTCTCTTCTCTCATAACTTCTTGCATCTTCTGGGCTGTCTGTTCAATCCTTTCTTTAATTTCTTTGAACATCCATAACATTTTCTCTCTAAAGTCCTGATCAGTGGGTTATGTAGATGGCAGGTGTTGGTTGGTTCTCTAGAACTAGCATCTTCAGTCACAAGATGTGGTGGGATTCTTTATAGTTTTCCCATTGCGAACTTTGATGAATGGTAATGTTATTAAGTGTTGTGCTGCAGTTTCTTTAGTAGAAGAAATGCACAGCCTCGGAGTGAATGGAGCAGCTGCACTCTTGCTGGTTTAAATCAATCAACTGGGTCTAAAACAGGTTTTCCCCCCACACTCTACTCACAAATTATAGGCAACTGCATCTGGGTCTCTTGGTCAACTAATCTTTGATAAAGGAGCCAAGAACATGCAATGGAATAAAGTCAGCCTCTTCAACGAATGGTGTTGGGACAATTGGATACACATGTTTAAGAAATTAAAACTGGATTCATATCTCACACATTACACAATAGTCAACTCAAAGTGGTTCAAAGATCTTGATATCAAACCTGAATCCATAAATACATTGAGAAAAACAGACAGAATGCTCTAATATTTAGACCTCAAGCGAGTCTTTAATGATATGATGCCTATGTTATAGGCCATAGAATCAAAGTTAAACAAATAGGACATCTATCTAAAATGTTTCTTCCTGGCTAAATAAACATGAGCTAAACATTTACTAAAAGTGATAAATTTGAAATATTAAAAATAGACCTTTTCCTCCAATGATATTTTAAATATTTAGCAACAGTGACACTGCAGAGAAAATCCACAAATATTGCATAAGTGGATGAAGAAATGTAATGTAGTAAAGTAGGAATGCCTAGATAACCTTTGACTCCAGGTCTTAGCACAGACTTAACAACCCTGAAAACATGAAATTTAAGATTCAATCAAGAAATTTTGAATTTGTTTTTCAAGGTGGCAATTAAGGAGCTCAGCATGAGGGAATGATGGAGTATGAGAACACTGTGATGGAAGTTAAAACTGGGATTGGTGGAATTGATGTTAAAATATTATATGACTAAACCTTAGCTATCAATAATTTTGTAAGTCACTGAAATAATGTTAAAAAAGAAAAAGAACTGCATATATATTTATGTTTAATTTTTAAATTAAATTAATTTATTTAAATACCCTGGTTACAAGATTGTTCATAATATAGTTGTATTTTTCCCCAGAGTTAAAAAAGTTTTCATGATTTAATTCCAATCATACAATTTGCAACATTTTTCACCAGTGCACATTTTTCATCACTGGTGTCCCTAGTTTCCTTCCTGTCCTCCCTGCCTCCTCTCTCTCTTTCTACTCTCTCTCTTCCTTTTCTCCTTTTAGATACTGCAGTTTGTATTATTGTTACGAAGAGATACCAGACATATCACTTTATCTCCTTTCAGCCCCAGTTCTTGTCCACAGTGATTATTTCCAACTATAATTGTCTGCCCAAACTGCACTTCACCACTTTTTGTGGCAAGTGTTCAATCATAGACTGGTCCTCCTGGCCCTCATCTCCATTGTTATGTTTACAATATTTTATTTTAGAAACAGGTGGAACAATAAGGTTGTTTTTAAGGGTTTTTTTTGAAAAACATGTGAAGAGAAGATTGCTTAGATTTCTACCAAGAGAACTGTCAAGCAAAGAGAAGAGGATAGAAACTTGGGGATTAGGGCTGGAGTGATAGCACAGTGGTAGGGCATTTGCCTTGCACACTAACAACCGGGTTTGATCCCCAGCATCCCACTTAGTCCCTGGAACCTGAATAGACAGTAATAAATAACTCATATAGAACTCTAAATTTATGTGCTCATAAAATATTTTGAAAATTGCAAACCAAATTAAAATGCAAGAAATTTGAAGTAAAATCTTTAAAATATAAAATTTATTATAGTAATACACTATTACTACATGCTATTTATTTTTTATTTAGTCACCATAAAATAACAAAGTTATTTATGATTGAGTTACAGGTATATAGTGTTTCAACATGATTTGTTTACCAGTGTCCATCTCCCTCTATCAATGTCTCCCCACCCCATTTGCCTCACAATTGTCTGTTTCTTTGTATAAAAAAAACCTTTTTACATATAACTTTTTGAACTGTAGTTTACAGTACAATTGCTGATAGTGTTTTATACAGAATATTTTAACACCTTTCAGCACCATCTGCTCTTCCCAATTGAATGCTTTCTCTACCATAGACATTGCCTGTCACATATCATAAAGTCTGGAAGTAGCCAATGTTGGGGGGGGGCTATGGTTAGAAAGAAACTCTCAACCAACCTGTTGGTGGGAATGTTATGTCTAAGCCTCTATCGAAAGTGATATGGAAGTTTCTCCAAAAAATGGAATAGAACTCTCATATAACACAGCAATACCACTTCTCAAACACAAAAGCATTAATTAGAAAGAATATATACACACCTATGCTCATTGCTGCACTTAGTACAGTCAAGATATGGAAAACTCCAAATGCCCAACTACACATGAATGAATCAATCAATATGTTGTGGCATATATGCACAATGAAATAATATGCAGCTATCTGAAGAACAAAATAATGCAATTTGAAGAAAAATAGCACAAGTGCATACCATGCTGAGTGAAGTCATTCAGAAGGAAAGAGACAGACAGATGGTCTTTCTCATATGTAGTACATATCATGTGATACACATGAGATAACAACAAAGGTCCAAAGGTAACACATAATGGGAGAACTGACCCACACAGTGGAATTGAAGGGGATGAGATCAACAGGTGTTAGGATTTTTGGGGAATGTATAATGGATATACTACTATCTGGTGTTGTTGGAATTATGTACATGAGAAAGCATTATATTATAAACCATAGAATATCAAAAATTAAAAATAGCAGATGGGTAAATAAAATAATAAATTAATGGGATATTGAATCTTAACTTATAATTCTACCTATGTAACCTTGATCTCTTTAGCTTTAGTCAAATTTAATTTCATATATGTCGCATACACAAGCCAAAATTTGATTTTAGGATTGTATTAATACAGAGCACTTAGAAAAATGTCTATGTCCATAAGCTCTATTCCTTGAGCTGAACAGACACCAAGATCTCTAGATACAGAGGTCCGATTTTACCATCCATGATGAAGCAGAAGTCTTCTATACACAAAAAAGCACCAAGGGAAGAGTAAATGATCATGCAAGGAGTCTATAGTTAATCCCATGACAGTATACTTCAGGGGTGGAGAAACCCTGTATCTCCTAGGCCAAGGGAATTCCCTCTATAATATCCCCAATAGTTACTGTGCCTATGCAGGGAGAAAAAGAAAAATAAGCACAAAATAATCATTTTTCCACATATAAATTTATTGATTGATAGATTTTTATTGATGTCTTTATTTTTGGTGTAGATATTAAAGTTGATGTCTCCAATTTTATTTTATTTTATTTATTTTATTTTATTTTATTTTCTCTTTCTCTTTCTCTTTCTTTTTGTACTCCGGCATGGTTTGATTTCAGAACTGAGACTATTGTGTGGTGCTTGTCTTTATTGCTGTAGTGCTCACTGGATATTTAATTTGATATTTCTTTCTGTATTGATGTGGTGTTTCAATTACCTTTTTCATGTCCTCGCTCAAACTGAGGTTGAAAGCCTCTAGAAAGACTCCGCCATTTTCAGCTTTTTTGATTCATTTTATTTTTTTAATTTTTTTCTTATTTTTTACTCCTTTCTATTGCTTTTCTTTCCTTCAAACAAAACCACATAACTCGAATTATTGAGCTCACTTCGCAATTAGAGGGGGAACAAGGGAGGATACCAGGACCAAACAGATATATGATCACTAAAAATAAGCTAGACAAAGAGGGGACCACCTACTCTAGCAGCCCAGGGGGAGAGAGTGGGGGATATGATTGCAGGAAGGGAACAGGAATGGAGGGAGGACAAATTTGGTGAAGGTACTCCTCTGATTCAATGTTAATATGTACCTAAAATACTACTGTGAAAGATATGTAAGCCAATGTGATCAAAATAAAAATTAAAAAAAAGAAAAATGTCTATGTGCCTAGAAATTTACTGTAGTCTCAAAACAGGAGGGTTTTTTGTTGTTAAAAAAAAAGCATCATCTTTTGAGGAAGAGGGTTTTAAGTGTTTGTAAGATCCTAGGAACTACCCCTGCAAATTATTATTAAAAGTTTTTTTGGACACACAGGGATGTTCTCAGGGTTCTCCTGCCTCTACACTCAACTCTTACTCTTAGTGGTGCTTGGGAAACCATATGGGGTGCCAGGGATAGAACCAAGATCAGCTGCATGAAAGGCAGTTTCCCTGCCCAGTGGATTATTGCTCTAGCTCCAATTATTTGAGTATTTTTTAAATTGATACAAAGTAATTACACCTAAGTATAACATCACATTTTAGTCAGTTCCTCAGATTTTATTCATCCCCCCAAACCAGCATCAGTACTATTAATTTAGTTTGTGTCCATCTGTAATTCTTTTAAAAATTTTGTATATGAATTTTGTATATGAAACACATTCATAAGATATTTGTAAATATATGGAGTGGTAGCACAGTGATAGGTTCTTTGCCTGGCATGTGGCTGACCGAGGATGGATGCTGGTTTGATCCCTGGCAATTCATATGGTCTCCCAAGCCAGATTCTCCCAAGCCAGGTTACTGAGCCAGGAGTAACCCCTGAGCACCGCTTGGTGTGGCCCAAACACCAAAAAAATTGTAAATATATAATACTATTTTATTTGCTTCTTTCTATATCTTATCACATAGGGTTTGTAATAATATAACTTGTTTTAGTTAATAATATAATTTTAAGATATATTCGTATTGAGACATATATCTTTAATTAATTGTTAATGGTCTGTGTTATTACATTGATTACACATGTTTAATAAATCATTTTTCTTATTGAACATTTGTGCTACTTTTATTTTGCATTATTGTGGCAAATATTCTTCTATGTGTTTTAATTTAGGGAAAGTGGAATTAGTTTATTGTAGATGAACATTTTCTATTTTACTAAAACTTCCATATTATTCCCCAAAGTTGATTGTATCAATTTATATTACCACAATTTTCTCATATCTTGCTAAAGTTGGATCTTGTCTTCCAAATCTAACATGTAAATAAGTACACCTTGTGGCAGTCTCAGCATGATGACATTACCAAATAAGCACTTGTCTAAAATCTAAAAATATCTGCTAAATATTTTATATATTTCATTTTTGCTTCTTAGTATTTCTTTTACAATATAGGATAAAACTTTTTAATGATAGAATAAAATTTATTAGTACCCAATTAAAAGTGTAAAACATATTTAATATGGAAACATTATAAAGTTTTAATTATTCATCAGTTAATGATATCTAAATATTAAAAGTATTTTGTGATATTCATAATTATAATTGAAACTATTTATACCACAGTCTATTTTAGTATTTATTCAATTTAACTTATTTTATTTATTTTAAACTACCTTTAAAATAATTTTCTCACACATATGGTTCAATCTAAATTCCAACTCATTGTGACATAGCAATTAACTCTAATCCTTTCTATCTTTCTGTAAAATTATCTAAAATGCTCAGTTCCTGTCTAAGTTAATTTTTCTTCTTTTAGCAATTATCTGCCCTTTTCAATGTAAGTCAAACAAATCCTGGCTTGTTTTTCTCTCTCCTTTAACCATTATCCTGATCTTTGGAACAAAGTTCAGGGACATAGTTTGCAGAGACAATTCTCTATAGTGTATTTGTGAGGACTGGAGGTTGTAAATATGTTTATTTTCATTCTTTTTCATATCATACATGTTTGCACAAAATTCAAGTTTGGTTTAAGGTTTGACCTTTAAACAGGAGGAATTCCTTTTCACAGATAAGTTTTCAAATTCTTCTCTTATGTACACAGTACACAGAGAAATGTAGGCACTGAAGAAAGCAAAGCACAGCTTTCAAATAGAAAACAGATAAGAAGTGCTCAGATCAGAACTATGACAAAGTTATTAATTTAAAAAACATTTTAGCCTTGCCTAATTATCCATGTTGTTTTTATTTCAATAATTGTAAGCCCTTTACCAGGCTTTTATATATTACCACGATTGGCTAATAGATTCAAGAGTTTCTACTGTGTTCAAAGTCCTGTATTGTTTGATTTGAGAGGGAAATAAATATAGCATAGAGGATTCACTTCTACCATAAAATACATATGAGTATCTATTTTTTCCAGATATTTTTTTAGAATTTTTTTGTCATTAAGAGTACAGACTTTGAGATTCTAATTGAATGACATGACTTTAATACCAATTTGTATGATATTGGGTAAGTCAATTAAGTGTTTAAGTCTGGCTTTATTTGTTTATAAAAGTTAAAAGAATAGCTATCTCGTATCCATTCTGTAGAAACAATTCTTTCTATTCCTCGTATAGTTTTTGTGGAGTGAAAACATGCCTGTCTTTTCTCTGATGCTTACTAATTCTTCCATAAGAGAAATGCAAGTCAAAACCACAATAATATACTGAATGACATCTATTATCATGACTATAATAAAAACATTTTAATGGAAAATACCAAATAATAGTGAAATTATACATAAACTGGAACTTGTGTATGACATTGCAAGTGGAAATATAAAATGGGTCACCTCTATGGAAAAAATTTCATAAATCTTCAACATGTTAAACAGAATTGCCACACAAGACAGAATTTGCATTGCTAAATATGCATATACACATTTATACAGAAGTTAAATAAAACAAGTTTCAAATAAAATAAAATCTTATACATGAACTATTCAAAAGGGAGAAACTATCTGAATGTGCATCAGTGGATATAGGGATAAACCAAAGGTGGTATATATATACAGTGACATATCACTCAACTTTATAAAAATGAGATTCTGATAAAAATCTACAATATGATGAAACTTAGAAACAGAATAAGTGAGATAAGCATATACAAAAGGAGAAATATTATATTGACTTTTTATTACATATTTATATATTAAAAGTATGTTTGCACATTTCAGTTTTTTTCTTCTTGAGAACTATACTACCCACAGGAAATATAAACCTGAGAAAGGCATGAAATTTAATGTAGAATTACAAGTTTCAAAAGTTGGGATATAGAAAGGAGAAGCAAGAGGGAAAGTCTAATACTAAAGGTATTTTGACACCATGGGAGTTTGGTAGCAAGCCCATCTATAACCTAGGTACAGGTGTGGAAAAATTAATTCTTCATGTTCAAAAACTGTAATTTAAGGCATCTATAAAACTCTGAGGGGATGTGTTGGTATTAATTCCATAGTAATCCTGTGGTAGAATGTTCAGTTAAAAGATGAGAATACATGGATACACAAGGATAGTATCATGCTGAGTGAAAGGAGTCAGAAGAAGAGGGACAGAAATAGAATGATCACACTCATCTACTGGATATAAAAATATAGTGTAAGAATATTACCCAAAGACAATAGAAATACTGGGTGGGCAGTGCAGTGAAGATAAAGAAGGGACCACTATGACAATAATAGATGGAAATGATCACTCTGGATAAGAATTGAGATTTGAAAGGAAGTGTTATGCATGATACCCCTTGAATAGCAGTTTTGCAAACCACAATGTTTAAGAGGAAAAAAATGGGGGGAAGAGTGTGTGAGAATGAGAGAAAAAGAAAATAAAGGCGTTTTCCACAGGGCCAGGTTGGGGATGGGTGAGGGGTGGGGGATGGGATGACTGGAAGGTAGCTGGGGAAATTGTGGTGGTAAATGAACACTGGTGAAGGGTTGGGTGTTGAAACATTGTATGATCAAAATTGCACTATTAACAAATTTTTGACTCTGTATCTCATGATGATTTAATACAAAATAAGAATTTAAAAATGCTAAAAATAAGCGAGAGTCTTGTAGAGACAAGAGTATCATGAACAAGTGACATCCAATCATAAAATGTGCTCTTGCAAGGGCAGACAAACACAATGTTCTCTATATTTTCCACAGCTGATTTTTGTGAAATGTCACGGTAATGGGCAAGAAGTGGTTAAGCAAAAGGACTCATACTTCCTGGGGCTATTGGGTGACATTTTCTAAAACAGAATCCTTTTCGATATCTTTACAAAGTGTGGCCCTTTTTTATTTCATGTTCATGGTGAAGGAACTTATCCTGGCTAAATGTAGTTTAAATTTCTCTCTCTGTATCACGTATAGGAAAACATTTGATGTTGGGTTACTTATCCTATCCTAATCAATAATTGTACTCCACCCTACAGTGTGATCTGGTGATAGGATATTGGATTATCCCCTACTTGGTATTCCTCTCCCACCCAAGGGTGGGGCCCGATTCTTTTCAATAAAAGCTGGGGTCTGAGGAAGGCAGGATTTCATTCTTCAGTCTTCCACTAAGATGGGTTCCATTTTAGAGGCAGAAAGCTTGGGTGGTTGAATTCCCTGCTTGAGTGCTGGATTTCCTAAACCCATTCTTGTACCTATTTACTGTGTGGATTATTTCCTATCTTGAGGTTTCTCACCAGACCTTCATTTTGGAGCCTTAGGTTTCACTAACAATTTACCCCACAGAAAGAATTAAGCACAAAAACAAAAGAAAGAAGTATGAAATGACACTGATTCTGGACACTAAAGTCACATGTACTGTGCCAGGGACTCATGTAGCTATTGTTCATGTTGAGAAGAGTATTTCTAGAAACAAATTCTTCCTCAGAATTCTCCTGTGTCACTCTTGGTATTGTACTCCTTGGGTTTGGTCTGGAGCCATATCTGTAGATTATTTTGGTATAAGGTGATGCTTATATTTTTAAGTTCCTTCACTTTATTAGTGTGAAACTCAGGGGCTATTTTTGGTGTGTTTTGATTAAAATTATTTTTATGGAAACATGGAATCACAAAAGAATAGTATGGTAAATAGTGAGTGTAGAATACTTTTATTAATGCCCAATAATATCTGAACTTATTTCTAAGAAATATGGAAGCACCTTTCAATTCTTAATCTCCCACCACTCAAAAGTCCCTCATGGTGGTTAGAAATCCAATACATTCTGATTTCAAGAACAACTCTAGAGGAAACTCCCTTTCTTCAAGATGGGAGCAACTCAGTGTTTTTAAGACCAGCTTTATTTTATTTTACTTTTAGTTGAAGTAACAGTTGATACAAGGGTGTAATTTCTTTTTTACATAATTTTTATTTAATTAAAGAGCTGATTTACTAAGTGAATATAGTTGAGATTTAGACATATATTATTTCAACACCAACCAGTGTCAATTCCCACCACCAGTGTTCTCATTCTCCATTATCTCCCATTCTCCACCTCCAACAAGCCCTCACCCCCCCTGTCTGAAACCTTGATAGGCACATTACAAAGTTTGATGTTGCAGCTTAAATCTTCTGGTTTTGGTGTTGTTGAGTCTGTGCTTTGGATATATAGCTACAACACTCTCCCAAGTCACCAAACATAACCATATCTTTGACCCTGTTTCCATTACTTTCCTTTCTCATTTTCATTCCTGCCTTGATTTCTTTCCTTCTCTGTCCTCCTCCTTAAGGGAACAATTTCAAGCCTCTTCAAATTATATGTTACCATCACTGAAGTTCCTATATCCAACAACAATCCATTTAACCTTTCCTTTTTTAGTACCCCTCCCCCTCTGGCAAACTCAGTTATCCCCCAGGTACATAGATTTGTTTACTTTCTGTTTGATTTTCTATTTTCCCTAGGTTTATTTTCTATATTCCATATATGAGTAAGATGACCCAATATTTTTCTTAATATTCTTGACTAAATTTAACTTAACATGCTCTCAAGCTCTATCCACTTGTACCAAAAGTTGAGATTTTGCTTATTATGACTCATAGTATACCATTGTATAATAGTCTATGATTTCTTTACCCATTCAACTGTTGTTGATCATCTATATTGTTTTCAGATCTTGGATAAATAGTTCTTAAATGAGCATAGGTATGCATATATAATATCAAATTGGTCTTTTGTGTGTGCTTTGGATAGATATCTAGGGGTGGGATTGCTTAATCACATGATAGTTCTGGCTTTATTCTAAATTTATATTTAACTAAAGAACTGTGATTTACAAAATTATTGATAGTTAAGTCTTGGACATATCATATTTCAACCCAAATAATTTTGTTTTTAAAAATTTTGGAAAGCTCCTTACTGTTTTTATAAAGGTCAAAACAATTTATATTGCTTTCAATAATATGAATGCTTTTTCTCTATTTTTTTATCAACACTTGTTTCTGGACTTTTAAATTTTTTATTTTACTGAAAGCACTGTGATTTATAGAGTCCTTTATAGTTGGATTTTAGACATAGAATGAATCAGGGCCAATCCCACCACCAGTGTCAACCTCCCTCCATAAATGTTCCCAGAGTGCATCCTATACCACTTCCCATTTCCCCCTGGCCTGCCAGTATAACAGGTCCATTTTAAGTTTAGATTGTTATAGTTTGGGTCTCTTGATTCTATTGTTGTTGACTTTGGCTTGGATATTTAGGTCAGCCCTTTTTTTTTATCTCCACCAGTGCACCTGAGATCACTTGGCCCCTGGCCCCCATCATTTCTTTTTTTGTTTCTTCTTCTTAATTTTATAGAAAAATGCAGAAATATGAGATAAAGCAAAGTGATTCATGTACCAAGGTTCTATGAAAAAGGCAGGAAACCCTATCTAAAAGATAAAAAGGGGTGACTGTTCTTTCATAGGCAGAGCAAAATTTGGGGTGTCCCTACCCATGAAGCATCCTGTCATAAGACCAACTACAGATTGTGGACATAGTAAGTTGTGTACTCCCAAAGTATCTCTTCATGGTCCCTGAAAAAGTTTGACTCAATCATGATGATCGCAGTCATGCTTCAGTAATTAGAGGTCTTGGTTTTAGCACAGATCCTATGTCTACATCAGGGTGTCACGGAGCATCTCTGGTTTCATCTCACCTTTGAGCATGGAACCCACTCTGAAAGCAAGTTTTTGCTGTTTCCAAGTCATCAGGGTGTCATATGAACCCACCCTGCAGCAAGTCGTTGCCAGTGCATTAGGGCCTTCCCCAGTAGAAGTTCAATTTCAGGTAATGGTTCAGAAAACTATGCCCTGTTTATAGACTTTTTAATGTAGGCTATTGATTGGCATAGGTATGCAGTGATATTTCATTCTGTTTTGACTTACATTTACATGATAATCAGTAACAATTAGCATTTTGATGTGCCTTTTAATTATCTGAATGTTTTCTTTGGACAAGTTTCTGTTTAGCTCTTTAATGTTTTTGTTTAGTTGATTGTTTTTGAACCACACCTGGTGGCGTTCAGGGATTACTCCTGTCTTTGCATTCAGAAATTACTCCTGGCAGTGCTCAGGTGACCAAATGAGATGCTAGATTCCAACCTGGGTAGGGAACTCCTTTCTGCCACTCTGGCCCTCTTTTATTTTTTTTAGATTAGCTTCTTTTTTATTTTTAATTTTTAATTACTTTGTTTAAACACAATAGTTTACAAAGTTGTTCATAATATAGTTTATATTCTGTCCTTCAGTGTTCTAATACCAATCCCACTACCAGTTTAACATTCTGTCCACCATTGTCTCTAGATTTCCCATACATCCTCAAGCCTGCCCTTTTGGCAGGCAGAAAATAATTTACTGTATATTAGGTGTTACAACTACACAGTAATGGAATTATTGATAAAACTTCAGTAACAGAAAATTTGTGAAAATTATTTGTATAATAATTGAGTCAATTAAATCATTGTCTGAAGGTTTACTAAGTTGTTTGTTTTCTAGTTATGCATAATATATTGGTTATTTTGGTTTTTTGAATGTATGTGACATACATAAAATGTATGCTACATTTTTATCTAATTTGGTGTGTTCCTACTAGGGTGTAGCTATTGAGATATTTGGAAGTGCTAAACTGCTGCGTATACAGCTGTATGTTTCAAGAATTTCTGTGCAGTTGGGCCAATGAGTTGACATGGCAGCAGCTGTGGGCTCTGGCTATGGCTCCTGGAACTTCCAGAAATATGGAGGAGTGGGTTGAGACTGCCCTCCCCTACATTGAAAAGACCCTAGTTGTAACCCTTCCCCCAACTTCCTGTTTACGTAACCTCTTCTTTTGGTATGTAAAAGACCACTTGGATTATAGGACTTTCCCTCATCCTGATGGATGGGTTCTGGATAAATAAAGGAAGAGTCTGGCTTTGTGCTAGAGAGAATGCACAGGGCAGGAGAGAATTAGCACATGGCAAACAGGTAGCACATGAGGAATAAAGTGAGCTGACTCCAATGAATATCTTTTCTGACTGCTTGGTGTATTATTTCTCCGCTGCTACCCTTCTTCAACAGATTCATCTGCCTGAGGGGTTATAAACATGATGCCTGGGAAAGCCTCACCCAATTTGTGGATTTATATTTAATATTTTCTTAGTGTTTTTCAGATCCCAAACTGGCATTCCTGGAGATTTTGTCTGTTAGATGTCTCTTCAGAGATCAGTGATGGTGCAGTAAAGTTGGGTCACTAGTGTGGCAGCAACTGTGTGGTATGAGTGTTACTCAGGGGCATCAGCAAGAGTGGAACTTAGAGCACCTCCTTCTGTGGGTGCCCCAGAGTTCTCAGCTGTGAGGCTGATATACTCTTGAATTTTTGCAGCTCAACTAACATCTCTTAGTAGAATAATGAGAGTCTATGGAGCTGCCCAATGAGATGACATGGTAGAAGCTGTGCGATGTGGCTCTGACTGTCTGGGTGGAAGTATGAGGAGCAGGGTAAGGCTACCTGCTCCCTCCTCCAAGAAGACCCCAATGTTTTCAGCCACCAAGCAGGCATACTTCGGAGGTTTTATTGGTTGGGAGTTTCTACAGAGATCTGTGGTGGAACAATGAGGGGAACCTGTGTGGTGATATCTATGGTGTGTCCCTTCTCCCCTTTTTCAGATGGGCCTATTTTCTTGTTGAGTTTTGTGAGTTCTTTATATTTCAGACAAACTTTAGTGTCATAAACTTTTTAAATCAAATGCAAACAATTAGGCAAGATAAAAATAAGTGGCGTTAAATAGGTGGAAACATGTCTTTGACTTATTATTGAGTGTTTTATTGACAAAAGGTGAATATGAAGTTACATTGCCACTAAGAAACTCTATAACTAAGGAGTGGTACAAGAACCATCATGAGACACGGGTTCTAAGAGCCACTATCACTATGCACTTTTTCAAAGGTGTCACTTGAAAACAACATTAACAAACAGCAATCAAGAGCTGATTTGATGGTAGTAACCTGTGAAGACAGCAGATAAATGTTGATGCTTGGAAGAACTTACTGTTCTAAGATTCCCAGTCCTTTTTTTTTTTCAAATCAAATTGCCCTTGACACCAGGAGACACTACTGATATCTCAATAGACTTGTAATTGAGGGGACAGAACAGTTTGTTCTCGAGCAATTATTTTACTCTCAATGAGCATCAATTTCTCCATCAGAACAAGAGGAAGGGCTTTTTGTAAAACAACACAAAATGTGGATTAATTTTTCATAATGCTTGGTACATGGTAAGCTTGAATGGTTACTAATATTTTCACTAACAAACTTAGTAGGGATGAAGGTTTTGAAACACCAGGTAGGAATTTGAGCCAGCTATGGAGACCTTGAATTGTAACCTGGCCTTCAGATTCCTCATCAGGAGGGTGGGACCAGAAATAAGAGAGTTACACTTGGCAAAAGTCCAAACTGCATGACTGCACAAACACTGTAACTGTTCTGTATTCAGACACATTTGAAAGGATTTTTCCAGCATAAATTTCTAAATGTGCTGCTTGTTTTGTAATTCCATCTAGGGCAGCAGCAGCAGTGCTATCATTATTTACATTTCTGCCTTTCAGTCTTGGATCCAAGATATTTGCAGCAGTATGAATTGGCTCATAAGAACATTCTTCTCTTTTCTCAAAAAGACATTTCATATTACTTTCTTTTATACCCACAAGCAAGTAAATATAATAATCTTATATATTTATTTGGTTTGAGACATTTGTTCAGAAATCATTTATTGAAATGAATGGATTCAGAATATATATAGTTTGACCTTAATGTTTTCATATTGTTTTGATTTTAAGAAATTATTTCAGTGGAAAAAAAGTCTCATTGATAACTTATTAACATACTATATTATTACACGTTTCCTTTTAATGAGCAATGGCCTCATATTACCTTACATTTTAATACAAAGACCTTATAAAAACTGTGAAATCAGCTTACTTCATTGACTAATTTTCAAGGATTTTCAATAGCAATTTGAAGAGCATAATATGGATTTTACAGTTGTAATGGTGAGAAAATTTCTTCAGTATTCATGAAGTGTTAAAATGATTTTAACAGTGATCAGTTGCTTTTCACCCTTTGTTTTATCCTGCTGTGTTTAGACTTTTACATTATCTAACATTATCTACCAAGTAGCTTCTTTAATCTTTTTTTCACTAAGGGTTCCTTCAAATTCTAGGATTAACCTTGTTGATCTACAATGAACTGTTACATGACTCCAAAACAGAAACTCCTACATATTTTGAATCTGGTATAGACTAGCACTAGTTTGTAATGGAGGAATGGTCATGATCTATTTGAGACAGGAATTGAAAGTGTGCTCCCTATATTCAAGCATTTTAGCTAGCACTATTTTTTTATTTTGGTTTTTGGGCCACACCCAGTGATGCTCAGGTGTTACTCCTGGTTATGTGCTCAGAAATTGCTCCTGGTTTGGGGGAGCATATGGGACCTGGGGATCTAACCAAGGCCCATCCTGGATCAGCCCCATGCAAGGCAAATGCCCTACCTCTGAGCTATCTCAGCCCTGCCCTATCTAGTACTATTTTTGAGGTTTGCCAATGTTTCTGATTACTCCTACTTTGAGTCATCATTTCTTCCTCTTGACTCCAAACTGTGGTTCTTTGACCCATATACATGTATGTATATGTATATTACACATGTATTTATATGGGCAAACATTCATCCCTCAAGTGCCCTTAGTAGCCCATCCTTTATGACTACTTTCTCTAAATTAAAGTAAAATCACAGACACTAAAATTTAATGGTTTCTGATTTGAAATTAATATTTCTTTAGGTTCTTAAATTATTCCACGCTATAGCTATAGAATCTTGCTTTTGTAAGGGCCCTGAACTAAATTTAATTTTCAACTCAATGCAAGATTCATTATTACAGAACCAAAATAATTTATAAATCAGTCTCTGAGTACTTACCTAATAAAATGTCTGAAGATTTGATAGAAAAGTACTTCTTAAAATGATGTAAGACCCACTTCCCACATTTTTCTTTAAGCAAATGTTTGTTATAGTTCAGAAAGATAATATTACCTTATTTTTTGTTAAAATATTTCTATTAAACTATCTCTTAATAGATAAAATATAGCACTTTTAACAGGAAGTAATCATAGTGGTTCTACCTCTGTTCATCTATGCTCCAAAATATTGTCCATTCTTTCAATCTATCAGCTCTAATGCAGCATCCCAAACATCAGTGCCAAAACCAGAAGTGCATTCTCCTATTACATTAATAATAATTTTTTAGTATGGTGGCAGGAAATGCACTTTCAGTTCACTGGCTAGAGCTTTTAAACCAGGCGGAAACGACTGCTGGAAGGCATCCAGGTCCCTTGGCTTAAAGGCCAATCCTAGGAAGACAAAGGTAATACAATAGGGAAGATGTACCACCTAACCAAAAGCATTGTTGAGATACTGTAGAGCAGGGCTTTTCAATTATCTTTGGTGAGAAATATTTTTATTCTGGTCTATTACAGATGTTTGCAAAATAATGAACAGCAATGTGAAAATGTTCTAAAAGTTTCTAAGTATATGCCACTTGTATATTTGATCAGTATACATATTGTGTTGTATGATTTGTATATTTATCTTACTTACCAAAGAGTGTTAACTAGTATTGATTTCTAGAAAACTGAATAGTACTGCTTTGGAGAGAAAATGTGAGAATTATATTGGTAATCTAATCCTTTGAGTATATTTTAAATGACAAGCTATTTACAATAATCCTAATGCTGGCAAACACCAGATATATACAAATTGGTGGTTAGCATTGAGAAGTTGGTAAATATTTGGTAATTTATCAAATCACCATTTGATAAAAATTTATCAAATTTAGCACCATTTTAAAATTAAAATAATTTAAATTTGGTAATTTATCAAATTGTATCACCATTTTAAAAAACCAGCTCTCAGTATTTTAATAATGACATTTTGGATAGTCAGTATATATATATATGAAGAAAATATTGTTTTATTAAAGGACTATGGATAGTTACATGAATATCCCCCACACCTGGCACTGACATTTACTCCAGAATGAAGACTTAAATGGTTATTTCTTCTATAGTAGCCTCCCCAGTGGTGTTTGAAGGCCACTCTGGGGGATATTTGGTTAAATTGGACTACTTGTTCAATACTAGAGTACAAAAAGCCAATGTTACTTGTGCACTGTGATTCTTAAATACCATGTGGTACTAGTGATTGAACATGGGTCAGGCATGTGCAAAGCATGCATTCTAACCCTTTTACCATCTTTCTGGGTCCATTAAATGAAAAATTACAATATAGTAGGCTATCATATTGGTTTTTAGGGATGATGAACAGGGAAGGAACTCATAGACTATTTGACTACTATGTTGAATCAGAAGACAAACAAGCTATTCACTATTAAATGGAATCTTTCTTTTTCTTGCTGCTATAAACAGTGAACCAGGGACATAATGATAATATTAAAGTTAAGGTAGTTAACGACTAACATAATAATAATTGGATGGGCTGGAGAGATAGTATAGAGACTAGAGAATTTGCCTTGCATGTGGCCTATCTGAGTTTAATCCCCAGTACAACATATGGTACCCTGAGCACCTCCAGGAGTAATTCCTGAGTGTAGAGCCAGGAGTAACTCCGGAGTACCACTAGGTGTGACCTCAAAAACAAAAAACAAAAAAAAAAGAAAGATTAAACACATTGATGGAATACATTATTAAATATCACACAATCATAAAAATAAGTTTTTACTTTAAAATGTTCAGTATTCTTAGCTGTAACAATAAAAATCATATAGAATAATCTAAACATAAGAAAATATTTATTGGGGCAGGAGCTATAGCACAGTGGTAGGGTGTTTACCTTGTAAGTGGATGACCTGAGACACAACCGAGTTCAATCCCCGGCATTCCATATGGTCCCCCTACCCTGCCCCTCCACTGCCAGAAGTTATTTCTGAGCACAGAGCCAGGAGCAAACCCTGTGCACCATAGAGTGTGGCCCAAAAACAAAAAAAGAAAAGAAAATATTTATTGAGTGGCCATTATTTATCAGCTACTCTTTTAGACATTTGGGTAATAGGTCAGTGTGTATAATAAACTCTGTACTTAAGCAGCTTATATTGCAATAAGTGGTTAAATATTTCAAAGAAATATATTATTTGGACAGAGTAAAAAGATAGCAAAGGACATTGTTGTATATATGCCTATGTGTATTCTATTCATACACACTAGTCAGAAAAAGATATATCAAATAAGGTAATACTTAAGCTAGAAAATAAAATGATGAAATGAGTCAAGTAAAGAGAGAACAGATGTTGCAGGTAAATGGGGGGAATATTTAATAGTAAGGTGACCAATGTGGCCTCCGTGGAGTGAGGAAGAGTGGTTAAGTTGAAGTAAGGGTAGTAAGAGGAGGCCAGATTGTAGAAGTCATTAAAGATCATTGTATTTTAACTTTCACCTTGAGCTATTGGAAACTCACTGTAGGTTATGAGTAGAAGACTGATGCTATCTCTTTTATTTTTATTTTTTCTTTTTTTGGGGGTGATACTCAGGGGTTACTCCTGGCTATACGCTCAGAAATAACTCCTGTCTTGGGGAACCATATGGGATGCAGGGTGGTCAAACCGCAATCTGTCCTAGGTCAGCCGCTGGCAAGGCAAACGCCCTACCACTGCACCACCGCTCCAGCCCCATTTTTCTTTTTTATTTTATCAATTTTATTCTGGTAACTATGAAGGTGTGGGGGCAAGAATAAAGCGGGGAGACAGTTATCTGGCTATTAAAGTGATGCTGAAGTGGGATGATTTGTGGCTTGGAGCAAGTTGTTAGCATTGGGTAGAAGATAAATGGTAAGCTTCCGGATACATTTAAAAGAAAATATGAACAATGCTTGCTAGTGTCTTGAATTTGGCACATAAAAAAGAGAAGACAAGAAAAATGCCAAGATTTTTTGCATGAGGAACTAAGATAATTATGATCTTTTGTATAATAATAAAGCAAACTACAGGCTCTGGGCTGGAGAACTAGAACAGTAGGTAGAGCATTTTCTTTGCACACAGTCAACATGGGTTTGATCCTCAACACTCCCTATCATTCCCTGAGCACTGACAGGAGTGATCCCTGAGCACAGAGCCAGGAGTAAACTCTGAAAACTGCCTGTTGTAGCCAAAAAAGAAAGGAAGGAAGGAAGGAAGGAAGGAAGGAAGGAAGGAAGGAAGGAAGGAAAGAAAGAAAGAAAGAAAGAAAGAAAGAAAGAAAGAAAGAAAGAAAGAAAGAAAGAAAGAAAGAAAGAAAGAAAGAAAGAAAGAAAGAAAGAAAGAAAGAAAAAGAAAGAAAAAAAGAAGAAAGAAATGCTAGTGATGATTAGAAAGAGGTGGCGCTTACTGTTTTTTCTTAGTCTAAAGTTCTTTATAGACAATACCATATTTTACACTTTTCATTCTAAATTTCTTAGCAAAATTATAGTGTAATTAGTACCAGAATTTGAATTATGAGTTCTGCATTAGTTTTCTATTACAGCAAAGTATATGCATCGAACACTGAAGGGAGGAAGGAAGAAAGAGGGGTAGGATTGAAGGAAAGAAGGAAGGAGGGAGGGAGATAGAGGGAGGGAGGAAGAAAGGAAGGGAGAAAGGGGGAGGGAGAAAGAAAGAAAGAAAGAAAGAAAGAAAGAAAGAAAGAAAGAAAGAAAGAAAGAAAGAAAGAAAGAAAGAAAGAAAGAAAGAAAGAAAGAAAGAAAGAAAGAAAGAAAGAAAGAAAGAAAGAAAGAAAGAAAGAAAGAAAGAAAAAGAAAGAAGAAAGGGAGGGAGGGAGGGAGGGAGGAAGGAAGGAAGGAAGGAAGGAAGGAAGGAAGGGAGGGAGGAAGGAAGGAAGGAAGGAAGGGAGGGACAGAGAGTGAGGGAGAAGGAAGAAAGAAAATTAGAATCATTCTCTTGGGGTTGCGCTACTGTCCAATGAACGTCTAGTGAAGGCAGTACTGAAAAGAAAAATTAAAAAAAAGAATGAAAATTATAGATTTTTGAAAATGTGAAGTGTTGTTGTTTTAGAGATGTCAAGTAGTAGATGTATATGAAACATCTATGTGGAGATATTGAACAGTTGGTAACATATTTTAGTTTGAAAATCAGAAATATCTTAAGCCCACATATATATAAAACATTTAAGTCATGAAGATAAATGATATAAAATAAAAGAGTAAGTGGATAGAGAAGATCAACATGTAAGCATTGTATTTATTATTTTAGTTGTAGATGAAAAGGATGGTGAATCTAAAAAAGACATTTGTGCATCTTAGTTTATTGCAGTACTGTTCACAGTAACCAAAATCTTAAAATAACCCAAATGTCCAAGAGACTGAATAAAGAAACTATAGTGCTTATACACAATGGGATAATGCTCAGCTATAATCAAAGATGATACCAGGCAATTTTCTGCTATCTGGATGAATTTAGTCAGGAGGACAGACAGAATGACATCTCTCCTATATGGGATATAAAGAATCATATTGGTTATAACAAGCCCAAAGGCAATAGAAATCAAGAAATGGTCTTTAGTAGAAAGCTTACCACATGAAAATGAAGGGCAGATTAATTAGGGTGGAGGAACACTGAGACAATTGTGTAGAGAAGTAGGCATTTCTGGGGGAAAGTTATGAGAGATTGTTCTATGTATGAATCACTGTCATTAACAGTATTGTAAACCACAGTGCTTTAAATAATTTTGGGGGCTTGGGGGCCAAACCCAATAGTGCTCAGAGTTTACATCTGGTTCTGAGATCAGATATCACTCCTGTTAGGCTCTAGGACCATATGGGTGTGTTAGGGATTGAACATAGGCTGACTGCCTGCAAGGCAAATATTCTTTTTTTTTTTGTTTGTTTTTGGGCCACACCCTGTGACGCTCAGGGGTTACTCCTGGCTATGCGCTCAGAAGTTGCTCCTGGCTTCTTGGGGGACCATATGGGATGCCGGGGGATCGAACCGCGGTCCGTCCTAGGCTAGCGCAGGCAAGGCAGGCACCTTACCTCCAGCGCCACCGCCCGGCCCCAAGGCAAATATTCTATCCACTGTAATATCACTCTGACCCCTAAACTAAGTTTTAATAAGCTAAAAAGATAGTGAAAATAACCTATGAAATGAGAGGAAAAGTAGCAAGTGGTTTTCTGGAAGCCAAGTAAAGAAAGTATAATTTGGATTTCTGTCCCAAAAGATAATCATAGAGAGGTGATGAGGCAGGGCCACAGGCAAATAGGTATTTCTGAGTGATGGATGCAGTAGGTATGGCTTTGGCAGGGCAGAGTCTTGGCCCAACCTCTCCACAAATTATCAGATTTCTTGGGCTGACACCAGTAGGGCTTTTTTAGAGAGAGGGCACCATTCCCCCATATCTGCCAGAAGGCCTGGCAGCTCAGAGCATGCCCCTAAAATATGAGTAATAGTGATTTGAATATCTGTAAACTTCATTCGTTTAATGCTGTCATCCCTATAGGAACACATTAATCTGACAGAATGGGCAGCTAACAACAAGAGCTTACTAAACCCTCTGCCATTGTATTAATGAGTTCATTGGATATACTATAATTTTCACAAATGTGATTGGTACCATAAAAATCTCTGGGAACTGAGGGATCCTATGGAGGGAATAAGGGGGATGTGTCTGTAAGATAATGGTAAATAGAATCATAAAACTTTTGTTTAGGGATTGCTGTAGCAGACCTGAAAATATACAATAATTTTGAGAATATATATTTAAAATCTAAAAAAATAAGTTTTTTCAACATAATCAACTATGTACATAATCATTCTTGAGAAATCTGACATATAAAGATGAAGATTCTTAATTCAATCCTTTTACCATCATTTAGTGTGATTTTAGATCTTAGTTCTCTACTGTGAACCATATTCTACACTGTAGACTCAGATCTTTTTGGATCTCAGGATTTGTGATCAGCACTGTGTCAGATCTTGGTTCTTGAAAACTCTCACTTTTCTTTATCACACAACTTTCAAATGTTTTTGTGGGTTTTCCTCTTTATTTTTAAACATTTCTCATCAAATCCCCTCTTCTTCCCATTCTGGGGAGCACCTTAAGTTTAGCTTCAACTTCCCTGGTAGGATCTTCTTCAATATGCAGTTTTAATTGCAGCAGGGAAAAAAACTTTACTCATTGTGTACATTTGAACTGGGATGATCAGAAGAATGTTCTAGTATCTTGCTCTAAAGAATCTGATTCAATGAATTTCTATCTAGAGGTAAATTATACAGGAGTCATTGGCCCCTGGGGAAGCTTTGTCCAAGAGTGTGGACACTCTTATTTTCCTGCTTTCTGATTCTGAAATTAAGGCAAGCATACCAAAAAAAGTCAACAGGATTGAACATATTTCACTCTAGAACCTGCATGAATGAGCAGGAGTGTACCATTTTCTGAACTTGGCCTTTTTGAAGACTGACAGATAAATCTTATCTTAAAACTGGGGTAGGGAGAGAGAAAATGTTTTAAGTTGTACGTTACAAGGAATTAGTAGCAATGCTAACACAAAATGTTATGAGAAGAGGTACAGAAATTCATATTATGTACATAGGGCAGTTATTTATTAAACAAATGTTGGAAAATTAATATTGAGTCTCAGTATTCAACAATTGTTGAGAACCAAGTTGCCACAAACTGGCCTGATAAGAAAAACTGTTTCTTTTGCATTAGATGCCAAGAAATTGACTTTGCTGCAACAGCTTCTACTGCCAACAGGACTGCCACTACTTTATTAAGGACTTGACCTTGCAATCTTTGCATCCTTCAAAGCCAAGTTCCTTCACTACTATCTATTCCAGCAAAATGGAAACCACACATAACACAGTGTTAATATCTTAAATTTTGAATCAAAGTTTCATGTCGGAGTAAGTGGTAGAACCTAAGTCATATCACCGAGTCTTAGTTTCCTCATGAACTAGACATTTTTGAGATATTGGAGAGTTTGGACTTTTTATTTTAGGCCACACCCAGTGTGCTCAATGCTTACTTTTGACTCTGAACTCAGGAATCAATTTTGATAGGACTGAGGGATCATATACAGTGCCAGAGATTAAACTCAGGTGGTCCATGTGCAAGGCAAGTGACCTACCTACTGTACTGTGTCTCCAATTCCAGACATTTTGAGTTTTGACTTATAGTCATTTGAGAGCTAAAAATTGTGATAAGTTCTCAAATATAGAAAATCTATTCATGACATGTTGATCACAGATAGCATAAATGTCTTTTATAAAGTATTTAAAGTTATAAAACTCAATTGCCAGATAATTTGAGGAAAGTGATGACTAGCACTATGTAAAAACAAAATCATAATTTCTTTGTTGAGGACTGTACACAGAGGTTATCTCTGCATGAAATTCAAAAATTGAAGAAAAATAAAAATAATTAGGGGGATTCTAATATTTATTCAATAATAATACCATTAGAAAAAAGATGGTGGAGGAAAGAGAGTGGCAAAAGGAACAAAGGGGGAAATGGGAAAAATAACTTTTTAATAAACTAAGAATATTTAAGTCAAGGATCAAAATGGATCATTGAGAAAAATGATACATAGATAGATATTGGCAACAAATTTGAGCTCTACATCAAGGAAAATATCCTCCTGAATATAGCTTTGTGCAGCATAATAGCTACACATCACTAGTGTTTATTTGTTGGATAGCTAACTCATTTACACCAAATTATCAAATAAAATATTAACAAAATCATAAAATCACCAAAAATGTACAAATACTTAGAAAATATTAAGACTTATAGCATAAAACCTATATATCATAATATCAAAAATGGAAAAGATTGAGTTTTACTCTATTCTAATTCAAAATAATGCAAACAGGAATCATTATATATGTGGTTTTAAGTCCAATGGCAAATTGATAAAAAATTAATGTTTATGGACTGAGTGATTACAGTGGGTAGAGCACTTGCCTTGCCTGAAGCTTACCGGGGTTCAATTCTTGACACCCTATATGGTCTCCTGAGCCTAGAAGTGAGGACTCCTGAGAGTAGAACCAGGAGTAAGCTCTGAGCAATTCCAGTATAGCCAAAATACAAAGAAGTTTATGTAAGAGGTGAAAAGTATTAATAGATATATTAATATTTAAATGCATATAAAACAAAAAATCAACAGGAAAATGAACAGATGACATAAAATGGAGTTCTCAAAGTGAAACATATAAAATTTGTTTATTTTTATGTTTTATATTTTATTTTTGTTTTATTGACACCATTCTGAATTAAACAGTTCTTCATAGTTGGGTTTCAGATATATAAAGAATCAGGACCAATCCCACCACCACTGTAGACCTTCATCAATGTTCCCAGAGCACCCTATACCACCAACCTTTGCCCCCCCCAGCTTTCCAGTATAACAGGCCCATTTAAAAAATATGTTCAATCTTTGGATAGATTGTACAATACTCAGCTGGCTAGTCTTGCACTCAGCCAACTCAGGTTAGATGAATAAAGCCAAACTCCTAAAATCCCACAAAATTTTAAATCAATAAATTGATAAAATGTTTCAAAAACTGTTTCTCTTTTTACATTATAAATGTTTAAAGTATATAATAATTCTATGTTACTTTGTTATAAATGTACAATTTTTAAGAATAATGAGAGAATTAAAACAATTGAAAGGAAATATGAATATGCTAATAAAATGTTTTATCTTAAAGAGAATATTGACATGTTAGAAAATATTGTATTGTAGATCATGCATAAAAGTATCTGCATTAATAAGTAAAATGTAATAAAATATACACATGTAAAAATTACCTAAATTGATATAGTGCACTCGATATTAATTGCTTATTGGAAAGAATGAATAAAACTTTATCAATCTAAGAATCACACACCTTTCTTAACCTGGAAGAGGGCAACCATAAGTGACATGAGTGAAGTGTTGAGAAGTTTTTCTTTTCTTTTAAAGAAACTCCTTTAATGCTACTTACAAAACTGGTTTCAAGGCTATGAATTCTCTAAGCTGTTGTCTAGGCATGATGCCCTGTATCTTTTCTTAAAAAATGAATGATAATATAGTTGGATAGAGTATTCTTGGTGATGTATTCCTTGAGGGTTTTTATGTTTGTTTTTTACTGTAACCCACCATTATCTTTGGCTCATAGTATCTCTTTTGATAGCTCTGCTGTGAATCTTATGGGCTCTTCTTTATATGTAAGTTCCTTCTTAAATCTTGCTGCTTTCAATATTCTGCCCTGGAGAAAACATTTGAAAGGTTCAGCACCCATTCATGATAAAAAATAAAACTCTCAACAAGATGGTAATTGAAATGGGAAATGTAGTAAAAGCCATTTACCACAAGACTGTGGCAAATACTATACTGGATGGGAAAAAACTAAAAGCCTCTCCTCTAACATCTGGCACAAGACGAGGTTGCCACCTCTTGCCACTTCAATTCAATATAGTACTGGAAGAACTTGCGATAGCAATTAGGAAAGAAAATGATATAAAGGGCATCCAGATAGAAAAGAAATAAAAAAAGAAAAGAAATACAAGCTCTCACAGTTTGCAGTGGGATATATGGTACTATATTTAGAAAATCCTAAAGACTACAAAAAAAGCTTCTAGAAACAATAAATTTGTAAAGTGACAGGCTACAAAGTTAATATGCAAAAATTTATGGGTTTTCTATGTACAAATAATGAAAGAAAGGAGAGATTTTAAAAGAAACAACCTCATTAATAATTGTGTCTCAGAAAATAAAGTACATGGAAGTCAAACTAAAGAATTGAACAACCTATACAAAGAAAACTACAAAACACTGCTTCAAGAAATAAAAAAGAATACAAGGAAATGGAGACATATACCCTGCCCATAGATTGGGAGGGTTTAATGCAATTTAATTTAATTTAATGCAATCCCTATAAAGAAGTGGATCAAAAACTCTGGAAATTTATATGGAACAACAAACATCCAAGAAGAGCTAAAGTAATTCTTAGGAAAAAAGATGGGAAGCATCACTTTCCCCAACCTTAAATTATATGATAAAGCAGGAGTTTAATTACAGCATGGTATTGGAATAAACATAGACCCTCAGATCAATGGAATAGACATGACTATTTTGAGACTGACCCCCAGATATATTATCAATTAATCTTTGATAATGGGGTAAGAAATACAAAGTGGATCAAGAAAAGTATCTTCAAAAAGTGGTATTGGGAAGACTGGTCAACTACATGCAAAAGAGTGAACTCAGACCTCACCTAAAACTGTGAACAAAGTTCAAATCAATATGGATTAATGATGTTGATATCAGACATGAAAACATAAGGTATGGAGAGAAAAACACTTCATGGAGGCAGAACACTCCATGAAGATGCCTTTAGTGGTAAGTGTAGTTAGAGAAATAACTACACTAACAGCTATCAGGAAACCTATATAGAGAGCCTGCCTCTCTTGAAGACAGGCAAGGGGGAGGGGAGAGGTAGGAAATGGGGAACAATGTTGGAGGTAAGTTGCACTGGTGAAGGGGTATGTGCATTTTGTGGCTGAAAGCCAATTACGAACATGCTTATAGCCATGATGCTTAAATAAAAAAATTATCTAAAAAAGAACACTCCATGACATTGTGACTAAAGGCATCTTCAAGGAGGGAACACTACTGGCCAAGCAAGAAGCAAAGATGAACAAATGGGACTACATTAAACTGAGCAGCTTCACTTCAAAGGAAACAGTGACTAAGATACAAAGACTACCCAGGGAATGTGAGAAACTACTCGCCCAGTACCTATCAAATAAGGGGTTGATATATAAGATATACAAGATACTTACAGAATTTAGCAAGAAAAAATCATCTAACCCCATCCAAATATGGGGGGAAACAATGAAAAGACACTTCCTCAAAGAAGAAATACAGATGGCCAAAAGGCACATGAAAAAATGCTTCACGTCACTTATTATCAGGGAGATGCAAGTCAAAACAACTATGAGATATCATCTCACACTACACATCATAAAGAACAAGAACAACTAATGCTTGCACTGATGGGGAGAAAGAGCCTCTCAATTACTGTTGGTGGGAATGCTGTCTAGTCCAATCTTTCTGAAAAATAATATGAATGTTCCTCAAAAACAACTAGAAATTGAACTTCTATATCTAACAATAATACTGCTAGGGATGTACCCTAGTAACCCAAAAACACCATGCAGAAAAATCCTCTGTATTCCTATGTTCATCATAGCACTATTTACTATTTAAATATTACAACACTATTTAATATTTAAATATTACATCACAGCACTATTTAATCACCAGAATCTGGAAACAACCCAAGTGCTGAGATGAATGACTAAAGGAACTGTGGCACATCTATACATTAGAATAATATGCAGCTGTTAGAAAAAATAAAGAAGTCGTGAAATTTGCTTATACATGGATGAATATAGAGATTATTATGCTGAGTAAAATGAGTCAGAGGGAGATGAATAGACATAGGATTGTTTCTCTCATTTGTGGGATATAAGAAAAATAAAAGATTGCAATAATATCCAGAGACAATAGAGATGAGGGATAGGAGGACCAGTCTATGGTAGGAAGCTTGTTACAAAGAACAGGAAGTGCAGTTAGGGCTGACCGGGGTCCACTATGACAATGAGAGTTGAAACAGATCACTGGACAAAAACTAGGTGCTGAGAAGAGATAAATTGATCTGCATGACACCCCCCCCCCTCAGCAACAATTGTGTAAACCACAGTGTGTAAAAGGAAAAAAGCAGGAGAGAAGTAAATAATCTTTCCAGAAGTATATAGGGGGAGGGGGAGGGAATCTGAGGACATGGTGATGGAAAATAGGCACTGGTGAAGGGTGGTGTACATTGTATGACTGGCACTCAATCATGAACAATTTTGTAACCACGGTGTTTAAATAAAGTAATTAAGATTATTCTGCCTCTTAAGTCGTTCTGAGTTTTTCTATTTGGGTCTATTTTTGCTAGGACCTATCTGGCCACTTGAATCTTGGAGCCTGCACTCATCAATTCTCAAATCTGGGTAATTCTTATCTATGATTTCTTTAACTAGTGGCTTTTTGGGCGGGGTCATACCCGGTGACGCTCAGAGGCCACTCCTGCTCATGCGCTCAGAAATCGCTCTTGGCTTGGGGGACCATATGGGACGCTGTGGGATAGAACCGAGGTCCGTTCTAGGTTAGTGCGGGCAAGGCAGACGCCTTACAGCTTGCACCACCACTCCGGCCCCAATTAGTGGCTTTTCATCAAAGTCACCTTCTTATTCCTTAGGTATTTTGATGATTCTTCCATTGTTTCTGTGAATTTATCCCAGAGTTCTCTGGTGTAATTTTTATTTCTTTTCAGACTTTTTTTTTTTACCATGTTTTGTTGTTTTCTAGAGGCTTCCTATTTCTTATCGAGTCTCACAATATTTTCCTCAGCTGCTGTTATTCTTCTACTAGGACCTTCTATACCTGCCACATTTCTATCACTTCTGATTTTAGTTTTCTCTTTTCTGATGTCATAATTTCTTGTGCTTTTCTGACCATTTTTTTGTTTCTTTGAGCTCATTAAACATCATCAACATGGTGTCAATATTATCATTTTTTTGAGACTTTTACTACTCTGGTACTAGCAGAGACTTATCTGGCTCCAGTGTTGTATTTTCAGAGCTCCTGTTATACTGAGGGTGAATCTTTCTAATTATTCCCCCTGAGAGTCTCTTTGGGATAAGGCTGGCTGTTCTTTTTCTTCCCTGCAAAGCTTCACCTAGCATCAGGACGTAGGTATACTTGTGAGCAGTGTGATGTGTGATGAATAGAACTGTTCAGAGATGTCAGATAGATAGGTCTGCTGAGATGGTAGGAAAGAGGGCATGGTGACTGCCAAGACCCATCTGTGACAGGAATGTACTTTCTGTTCCAAAAAGGCTGGAGGTTCCAAAAAGTCAAGAAGTTTATCTCACCTGTAAAGTTCAGCAAAGGGTCTGAGATATGAGCCTGCTGAGATTATTTACAAGCATATTCTTTCTCCACTATTAATGAGCACAACCATCCAAATATATATACAAAAATAAATAATACAGAACCCTGAAAACATTATGATAAATTGAAAGTGTGGGAAAAATTTAATGAAATCCCTGAAAAAATCAACTGCTCAAAGACTAAGCCAATATTTCTGGAAAAATAAGGACATATATAACATGAATATCATGAGGACCTTCATAAAGAATATCCCAAATGTATCTAAAAATACTGTTCTATCTATGATATGTACAATAGAATTCCTCCTTTCATGGCCAGTTAATGAGATTTTAGTCCTTTCACAATGTTTTGTAGCAATTGATTCAGCTAATCCCAGAACATCAAAAAGAAACCACAGCAAAAGACCCATCAAAAAGAAACTTCATATTTCTTGAACTTACTAATGAACTTTGTTTTTGAATATCTCATATACTTGTAATCATACAATATTTGGCCTTTTATGTCTGGCTTCCTTCATATTTTAAAGATTCATCAAGATAGCTGTATGGTGTGGTACTATATTACTTTTTATGGATAAATAATATTCCAGTGCATGAACAGACATTTTATTTATCTAATTATAATATTGTGCATTCGAGTTATTCCTACATTTTAAATTCTTCTTAATAAATCTGTCATAAATTATTGTGTATAGATTTTTGGATGAACACATATTTTCACTTATTCTGAATATATGTTTAAGAATAAAAACTACTATGCCATATATAGACTTAATTTTAAATATTTTGATATTTTAATATTTGATAT
Organism: Suncus etruscus; assembly: GCF_024139225.1. Lineage (NCBI taxonomy): Eukaryota > Metazoa > Chordata > Mammalia > Eulipotyphla > Soricidae > Suncus > Suncus etruscus. The sequence goes on from NC_064868.1 coordinate 95,702,923, forward strand.
AACCTTTCAAACTATTTTTCAAAGTTGTAGCATCTTTGTAAAATGTTGAGGCAATGTGTGAGGCTTAAATTTTCTCTGTATTGTTTACTTACATCTGTGTTGTTTTTAGTTAACATCTTAATGGGAATAAAATGGTGTCTGCATTTTTGCTTTGTGTTTCCTTAATAAGTAATGATTTTGAGCATCTTTTCATGAATGGAATGGTAATTTTTATATTCTTTGGTAAAATGGCTATTAAACACTTTGCCAATTTTTAATTCAGTTGTCTATTTTTCTGTGGAATTGAGATAAGTCTATATATACTTATTGCTGATAGAAGTTTCTTATCAGGTAGGTGATTTGCAATCATTTGTGCCATTCTCTATGTTATATTTAAATTTTTCCTGGTGATATGTTTAACTCCAACAATAGTGTCAATTTTGAAAAAGTAGTTTATGTTTCTTTCTTTTTTATTTGTGTATTTGTGTTTTGTTAATTTATCTAAGAAGATTTAAATCAAGGACACAAAGAACTCATTCTTCTATAAATTTTTATAGTTTTAGACCATACCCTTGCTGTTGTAATCTATTTGAATTAATTTTTATATATGGTTTAAATTCAGATTCAACTTTTCAACTTCATTCTTTTGTACATAGCTGTCCAGTTGTCCTAGGGCAATATAGTGAAAAGATGACTTTTTTCCCACTAAATTATCCTGTTAGGGGTAGTAATGATAGTACAGGGAGTAGGGCACTTGTGTTGCATGAGACCGACACTGGTTCAATCCCCAGCATTCCATATGTTCCTCTGAACACTGCAAGGAGTGCAGAGTGCTGAGTGCAGAGCCAGGAGTAATTCCTGAGTATAGAGCCAGGAGTAACCCTTGAGTATCGCTTACTGTGACTCCCCAAAAATTATCCTATTAATTTTGTAGAAAATCAGTTATCATAAATGTAAAAGTTTATTTCTGGATTCTTGATTCTACTGTATGGTCTCTATGCCTGTTTGTTTGTGTCTTGATTTTAAACTCAGAAACACTAGACAGTCCTACTCTGAATTTAGGATCTGCCTAAATCCAACTGTGATTTCGCTAGGGATTGTGTTGAAGATATGTCACTTAGGAAATATTGCCATCTTAACAATATCAAGTTTTTGATTCATAAACCTTGGTTACTTTCCATTTATTTAGGTCTTTCATGTCTTTCAACAAAGTTTTGTGTTTTCAGTTATGATTATTATTTTATTTAATTTAATCCTATTTAATTTATTTTTATGATAGTATTGTAACTGAAATTTCTTTCTTTAAGTTCATTATGAGATGGTTCATAACATAGCTAGTGTAAGATGCATTTAATTTTATATATTTATCTTATATTTTTCCATTTGAATGATGTCTGTGTGTCCAACAGAAAATAATTATATTTGTTAATAATAATAATATTGTTATTATTATGACAAATAATAATCACATATTTGGAGGTAACAGTAATGGAAAAAATCATTTCTATTATTAAGTAGTAATATAATGTTTGTTTATAACCACCCCACCGCACATCACTTTAATAGATGCTAAATTTGCAATGTAGTAAAAATTATTTGAGTCCTTCTAAAGTCACATACTCTAGAAAGTAAAGAGATTATTAGTGCCCAAAATTCAAAGTTATAATACAAAATATTCAGTAAAAGTAAAAGTAAAACATGATTTTATTTTTCAGACTTTCCCTATTTTCATGGAATTTATTCATATTTTTCTTTAGTAAAATAAAATTTAACAAAGCATACAGTCTTTTCAGTTAATTAAGGACTGTTTTAAAATGAGGTCATTTTTGTGACTGTTACTAAGTTATGTTAAATATTTACTTGTTGACATAGGTAGCTTATCTCTCTTGTCTACATTGCCCTGTCATAAATTGAGAATGGTTTTAGTGCCTTTTTTTAGAGGATTATATATAAAGCACTTTGAATAATATGCCTTTAGTCCTTAATAATTCCTTACATGTCACTAATATTACATGTCAGTCATTTGACACACAAGGAGGCAAGCATAGACAACTTCAGCCTGGGGATATTTAAAAAATAGTAGGGGGCAGTAAGATAGTACAGAGATAGGGCATTTGCCTTGCAAAGCAGCCAACCTGGGACAGACCTGGGTTCGATTCCTGGCATCCCATATGTTCCCTCAAACCTGCCAGGAGTGATTTTTGTGTGCAAAGCCAGGAGTAGCCTCTGAGCACTCCCAGGTGTGGCCCCAATTCCCCCCAAAATAATCAAATAAAATAGATCATTTTAACCTCATGGCATATTGACTGGTTTGAAGAAATGGTCCTAATAGATTGTCTTTTATAATATTGAAGCTATCAAAAGAAATGTGATTAGGGTAGATAGTAAAAACACCAAGAAAATAGACTAGACAAACGTAAAAGGAAAGAATGGGAAAGAGAGGAAACTAGATTGTTAGAGGTATTTTAATAAGAATAAAGTTTATTTTAAAAAATGAGAAAAGGGTTTAGAGAAAGCCACAGAAAGACCATGAGACACAGAGCTAAGAGTGTTATCAAATTTTGACAGAAAAGAAACCCTTGTTTAAAAGGAAGAGACAGCTATATATTTAGTAATGGGTAGGATGTCAGTTCTGAAAATAAACTGCTTCTAGAACCAAATCTAATCCCTATTCTGTTGTCACCTGCAGCAAGCTAGCCTCCCTTAGAGGAAGAAACAGAACCAAGAGACATTAGCTTCAGCAGAACTCTTGACATTCACAGAGACTTACTCTAGTTTTTTTTAATTCATATTATCGCTAAGTTGCAAGTTTTCTTATTAATGGGGAGAAAAATAAACATTGAATAGCTAAAGAAGCATTTGAAACTGGGTACAAATGTGGAATGGGGAAATGTTCTGCTAATTACATACCAGAATCTAAACACCATGTTGTCTGACATCTAATACAAATGTTCACCATCTCTATATTATATTTTTGTCAAGTAAACATGAACACAGGGCCCAGAAGTAAGTATGACAGATATAACATGGAAAGATATCATTGAAACATGTTCTAAGCCTTGCAACTTAGAGAGCTCATATTGTGCATGCACAAAATCCAAGATTTGGGTACATTAGGAAAATAAAGAGACATAGTATATATAGATACAGAAACAAACACACACTGTATTGGAAAAATAGAGTTGATTTCTATGGTTAAAATATAAAAAGGAAAGAAGAAAATGTATTTTAATCAATTTATTGATTTACAATATTATAGAATTTGGGGGGAAAGTTTCACACCTCTCCTGTGTGTAATTTCACCACTCCCACCCCAAAATCCCAGTGCCATTATACTACCAAAATTTCTATTCCATTCCAAATTAATCCTTCTGTTCATTCTTCCTACCCACTTCTCATTTCCTCAAGTAACTACTATAGTGCAAATATTGGAGGGATTTTTGCTTTTTATCAGTTTTAATCATTTATATTTCAGACATTAGTGAAACTCTAATAATTGTATTTCCTTTCTTTATTTCACTGAGCATGATTACCTCAATATTCATCAGTTATTTACAATTTTATCCTTTATAATGGCAGAGTAGGGTTCCACTGATTACACATACCACAGCTTCTTCATACAGTCATTTGTCTAGAGGCATTTAAGTAGGCTGGCTATTGTGGATAAAACTGATATGTGCATTGGAGTGCAGATATTTATTGGAGTATGCAGATGTTATTTTGAATTTGTGTTTTTTAACTCCAAAGTAAGTGTCTAGAAGGGGAATTTCTGGATCTCATTTTATTTTTATAAGGAATCTCCATGCCATTTTCTATAACAGCTATACTAAGTTACGTTCCCACCAGTAGTGTTCCAGGGTTGCCTTTGCTCTGCATTCTCACACTTGTTTCCAATATTTTTTGAAATAGGTCATTATCTTGGATGTGAAGTGATATTTTATTGGCGTTGTGATTGTATTTCCCTACTAATAACTGATGTTAAGCATTTTTCCAAGTGTGTAATTTGTATGTCTTCTTTAGATAAGTATCTAGTAAGGTGTCTTACCCAATTTTCCAATCTGGATGCCTGCTCTTTGTTTTTAACATGTGTGAATTCTTCATATATGTTGGCTATTAATATCTGGAAAATGATATATTGGTGGAAACAGTATAAACAAAGTTCCAGTATTCTAACTTACACTAATACTCTTCTCTCATCTGCACTATTGCAATAACCTTCTAAATTACAGGCCAGCGAGATAGTACAGAGATACAATACTTGCCTTGTATGAAGCCTATTCCAGTTCAGTCCCTTACACACATACTTTCCTCTGAGCAGTACTGGGAGTAATTCCTTAACAGAGCAAGGAATAAGTCCTGAAGTACAGCTGGGTGTGGCCCTCTAAATTTATTTATTGATTTAAATACTTGTCGAATTATATAACTCATGTGGAGAAAAACTTCATTATCATGATGACATTTTCTCTCTTACCTTCTCCATAACTTCTCAGAAAATGTTTTCTCTCTGGCTTTTAAGCACTATTCCCTTGTTATTGGTAACATTACTCCTACTTGTTTTTCAAATTTGGTAGTAACTAAAGCCATTGTCACCATCTTAATCAGTTCGTGGTTAAAAATATGTATTTCTGTGTCATTCCTCACTTCTTCTGGCATTATCTCTGATGAATCAGTATGACCGTCGACTTCATTAGATCTGCCCTCACATAGGAATTGCAAGGTCTCAAAAGAATTTGTATTGTAGAAAAAAAGAGACTAAGGAGACTTTAACAATTTACATAACTAAGATTTAAAAAATGAATCTGTATAACTCTGTTTCATGTAGAAAAATAAAAGATTAGGGTATAAGTATAGGCTGATATATTTAATTTTGAATTTGTTATTTGGATTAATAGATGAAGATTCGAATAGGTATGATTTTAGAACACTGTATTAGAATATATATAAAGTTGTTTTTCTGAATAATGTATTTCTATTTACTAAAATTTAGTTCAGTACATACAAAGAATATGAATAAAATATATGGCTAGCACTCTAGACAAAATTTTGCCTGATAAATTGTTCAAGGTATTAGTACAGCAGATCCCCTTAGAGTGATTTATAAAACATGTTTCATATCATTATGTCTTTGTTCATTCTATTATCTTTTTTTGAAATGTTTTTATTCATTATTTTATTTATCAAATACTCTCTGAGCACTCACTCTGACAGGCTTTATGTATCATTTGAGATGTTTCATCTGTATCATCTGTAATTTAATATCACTGCAGGTGATAGTGTTTTTTTGCAGTACATCTTGTTAACCCCTCTTGTAAATCTTGAATTTTGTATATGCTATAAATCCCTGTGACTGTAGTTTCCTTATAATTCAAATATATTCATCACCTTTTTAGGAAGCATTTCACAGCCTTCATAATCTTGGATTAAGTACATTTCCTTTCTTTCCCCTTTCATAGTTCTTATCAACAGTATTATTTATGTATCTATTTGCTGCTACATGTTATGCTAGTTGTATTAGTTATATAAAATATTATCTATTCATTCATAACTAATTTATTTTACATATTACTACTACACATTTATTATGTGTGCCTACATTAAAGCAACAATGAAATAAATGCAGCCTTCTCATTTTTTAGTATTATATCCATCAAAAATAATAAGGGTGATAAAATCTGATGGGAAATTACAGAATCTGCCAACCTTAGTGAGCCTTAAGAGTAACACAGAAGACTCAAATAGCACCAACCATCACCCAGTAAATCCTTACACGCTGACTGTAGTTATGCCATGGAGAGATAGAATAATCATTTCAAATTGGCATATGTTGATTTAAGTTTTAATAATTCCCTTTTTTTGTTGTAACGAGCAATGTGAAGTAAATTTGTGTCTGCACAGAGGCAGGCTAGAGCGGTGGAGAGAGATTGGGACAATGGTGAAGGGAAGGTCACAATGGTGGTCATATTGGTGTTTGAATATTTAGTGCCTAAAATAACTGTATTATAAACTTGGTAAAACATGGTATTATAACAAAAATTGGAAAAAATGAGAACAGAGGGATAATAAGGTGCATGTCTGAGTATAGCTGACCCAGTTTGATACCTGGCACCACATATTGTCCCCCAAGTACTACCATGAGTGATATGAATACTAAGCCAGGAATAAGCCCTGAGTACCACCACATGTGGTCCAAAAACCAAAAAGAGTTTTAAAAGATGATGTCAATGATTACATTTCATTTAACAATGTCTACCACGGGCCATTCACTATGTGTTGGTGAGTCAACAATTAAATGTCTTTTCCTCATGGCGCTGACATTTAAGTGGGTAGGAAAAGATGTTTACTCTGTGTCAGATATTTTTCTAACCATGTTATGTACTTTAATCCACTTAATTTTCTCAATTTATTTTTATAAATTGTACTGATTTTGCAAAAGAGAAAACAAGGCTCAAAGAAAGGAAATAACTTCCACATGGATACACAGCTACCTAGCTGCAGATATGAAATTTAATACAGACCAATTCACTTAAAATCTTACATTCTTTTTTTAGTAGTCTTCCAAATCTTCCAAGTGGTGCCCAGGAGGTCCAGATGCTCCCTGAGCACTCCACCCCTCACCAGAGATTCTCACCAGAGACTCACCAGAGATTCTCAAAACAAGGGTAGAAAGATGCTGCACTGCTCACACTCTATGGTACCAAGGATACTTAGATCACCCATGTAGTGCTCTCCAAGCCCACCCTCAGAGGTGTTGAGGGTCCAGGTGAGGCCAGCAATCAAACCAGGTCACTGCACTATCGTCTCCTGCCCTCTAGAGCTTATTCTCTTATCTGATATACTGCGAAATCCCTCATCTGAGTATCTTTCTAAGAGTTTTTGCTCCATTCCAAATTTCTCAATATATCTGAATATTCTATGTCCTCGCATACTCCCTGACTTTGAATATATTGTTGACACTTTCTGAAATATGACCATAACCGTTTTTCCAATCTAGAAGTCACTCACTTAAGGATAAGCCTTCCCAATCATCTCTTTCCTTAAAGGATCAGTTTAGGTATCTCTCTTGTCCTTTATCAGCATTATAATGGTCTGCTACCACTCTAAACAGTGTTATTTTTAAGGACATATATAACACATATCATTTTGTTTGCACATCTATATTCCAAGAGTCTGACACAATGGTTATTTGCATGAATAACTAACTCTTGGAAATCAGAGAATGTGCATTTCATGCTCTTTAGATAATTATGTTTTTATTTTGCCCGACCCATGAGATATCCAAAATTACACACAACTAGTGACAATGTTGCATCTCCAATAGAATGCAGGACACATGTCTCCTAATCTAATACCTCTTTTATTTTTATTATTATCCTCTTGACATTAATTCAATTCCAATTGAGTTTTAAAATACTCTCTCAGCACAGATTAACCCACCCACTTGTAAAAGCCAATGATTTCTCAGAAATAAATAAGTGCTTTTGAAGGACACTAGAAAAAATCATTCTGCTCTCCCTAGGATGCTTTAGAAATTTAAAGTTTAAATATCAAGTTGCCATGTTTTAAATTTAGGGTTATGGTTTTATAATGAATTAACCACATTTTCTATACTTTATATCACATCTGATATGACCATTCACTAAAAAATGAGTTTGAAAAAAGGAAAATTTTATCTAACAGAGTATAATGAGTGATGAATGCTCTAGAAATTAGAAATAATTTTCTTTTTGTTTTTTTTTGTTTTTGGCCACACCCGGCAGTGCTCAGGGGTTACTCCTGGCTCTGTGCTCAGAAATCACTCCTGGCAGGCTTGGGGGACCATATGGGATGCAGGAGATTGAACCCAGGTCGGTCATGTGCAAGGCAAACATCCTACTTGCTGTGCTATTGCTCTAGCCCCAGAAATAATTTTCAAACTATTCATACATAAAACAATTTAAAAATAATTAAATTACTTTGAATTAAAAAAATCCTATTTGCCTTTCTATGGACTTATTTGGAGGTGAGAACATTTTCTCAATATTCATTATTTACTCTACCCAAGTCACATGATGAACTTTTTCTTTCATTAATCTTAGAGAACTTCTTTTTTGGTATAGAAATGCTTTGATCACACATATTATATATTTTGCCCCATTCTGTACAAAAATTACATGATGAACATTTTAAATATCTTGTTAATAGACAGGAAATAACACAATAGTGCAATATAGATAAAAATATCACCTTTATTTTAAAGATGAAGAATCATCCTCTCAGAGATGAATTAAATTGCTCAAAATCAGGTACATCACAAATTGAGGATGAAAAAATTGAACCCTGAACCATTTGAGTTGAGTCTAGTTAGTATAGTAGTTGTCACATAATTAATGTGCAATAAATACCTGTTGAATAAATAAATGAACAAAATATGTCCTCTTCTGTGGATAAATCTACTAACTGGCTTTAATAGCTTTATGATCTTGATAAACTCATGTCAATCTTAAGAGGTTTGAGTCACAAAAAGAAGAGTTTACACAGTAAATCTCTTGACTGTTAATTCTGATTGAAAAAGATATGACGTATCTTAGAAATTATATAACATATATTGCATATAGAAATAACTGTGTGCATATGTGTATACAGAGAGTCTGGATACCACTGACATCCATAGGCACATATGCAGAGCTGCACAAATAGCAAACAGCGTACGTGCTTCGACTCTCATACTTTAGTTTGTTTTCTTAACCCCCTTCTGAGGTGTAAATAGTAGAATGTCAGATATAGAAGGGACCTTAGCAATTACCTAATCAGATACCCTCACATAAATGCAGAAATTGAGGCACTAGAAGGAAAGTAAATTGCAAAGGTCACACAAGGAATTAGAAAAGATTAGGAATCGCAGTTTCCTAACTCGCAAGTTTGTTTTACGCTGAACTGTCACCGTTTACCATCTCAATTTTATAGACGGGGTAACGAAAACATCCTAAGAATGTTGATGGTCAAGCTCCTGCTACTTGTCCATTGAAGCAGGACTTGAAATCAGATCTCTCTTATTTTAATTATGAGGCTGAGTTTCATCGTGTGCTTCTCTCTGAATATCCAGAAGGAAGACCCCTTCCTACAAATAGTGAACTGAAGGTAATGGACAGAAAGCTTTGTATTCCTCAACAATCCTACAACACCTAGCACAAAGGAAGGCATTCAATACGTATTAACTGAATCTATGACATATTAGAGGCAGAAAGGGAAAGTAAAGTAAGCTGGGTAATGGTTTCCCAATGGATGATGGATGGATAATCATTATTAGTGCTCAAAATGTGGGAATGGATGTGGAAAAGAGGTCAGAGAAACCCTTAAACAAAGAAAAGATTCTGTCTCTCTATCTGATTCCAAAGACAATCACTCAGTAAGAGCTGAGTGGTTTGGTAGGACTGTGATTGACGGAGATATTTAAATAAGGCCTCCTTAAAATTGTTACTCTCTACCCCACCCCCATTCCCCTTTAAATTCTGTTTCAGTCATTACCCAGGGACCGGATACAGAGATTCCTATGGGGAGTTCTAATGGGTCGATTCAATTTCAACTGGATGACGCCACTTAGCCAAGCATTAAGAGCTACAGCTCCGGGAAGGCAAACGACACACACACACACACACACACACACACACACACACACACACACGAGAGAGAGAGAGAGAGAGAGAGAGAGAGAGAGAGAGAGAGAGAGAGAGAGAGAGAGAGAGAGAGAGATTATAACAAGGAGCCATAAATCCTTCCCCTCCCATCCTCCCCTATAACCCATTCACAAGACCTACAGAAAGCATCTACATTCACAAAACAGCCAGTAAGCTGAGCTGAACACACTGCAGTCTCATCCCCCCTCCACAGACCCCTCCCCCTCTCTGCAGATTATAAACCAACACACCCTGAGCTGTATAAATAATCACACACTCGCGGTATCTATTGCTCTGTTGAGATACCCTGTGTCTACAACTGCAGTTTCTGCTGCTTTGGTTCATCTGTCAGATTGGAGAAGACAGAGGCGGAGGTGGAGGCGGAGGCAGCAAAGAAGCAGGGGAGGAGGTAAAGGAGGCAAAAACGGGAGGGGGCGCGGGGGAGGGGAAGACGAGGGGAAGAAAAATGCTGGAGCAGGCGGGGGGAAGAAAGAGGAGGAGGAGGAGGAGAAGGGGGAGGAGAAAGAGGCGGAGGCGGAGCGGAGGAGGAGAAAAAGGGCCAGAAGGAGGAGAATGAAGAGGTGGAGGAGGAGAAAGAGGAGGAGGAGGTGGTGAACAACTTACCCTGCCGAGCTTTCTTTGAGGAATACGTGCATCAAGATTTCGATCTGCAGGTAAAAGCTACACAAAATATCTACCGCTGTGGGTCTGACTCTCCTCTCCCCACCACTGTTTCCCCCCCTTTCCGTTTTCTCTGCTGTGTCAGAAAGAGCAAGACAGAACTATCTCTGTTTCTGGCCCCACTGCCAGTGAAGGAGTTTTCATTCAGACTTTCTGAACAGAGGTGAAGAAACCTAAAGACTCCGGAGAAGAAGAGGTCCTTTGAGCCAGATGGAGCTTTAGTTCTGCTGCTCTCAGCATGGATCAACCCCTTCCTCAAGGTAAGCCATAGAGATTTACTCTTAAAGACCTCAGAATTCTTTCTATGCCATGCACAGATTGCCATTCATTCCAGCCTTCTTATGCTGTGTGTATGTGCGCGCTCTGGCTTGTGTTATGAGTGTGCGCGCGCGTGGGCACGCAGAAGCCCAAGCGTGTGGATAAAATAAAAAGAAAACCGTTTAAATGAGATGTGAATGAGTCCGTTTTTACAGAGAACTATCCGTATGGGGAATCTAGAAATCAAAATAGAAGTTCCAAATAACGCTTTGGTAACCAAATGTCAGTTTTCATTTTTTTCTCGTCCATTGACCTTTCGATGCATTTTAATGATTGCCTAAATCCCATATATCGCAGCCTAATAGCCCAAACTGAGGGCACAGAGAGAGCTGGTGCTGAGGCCAGTCTGGCTGCCCAGCAGGCATCCTGTCAGTGTGGGGCTAGTTTGCTATTGGCTCTCAAGTCTGGGCTGTGCATCGTTCAGATTTCATCACATCACCTTGCCCTGGGTAGAAATGGCGCAAGCTGACACGGCATAACCCCCTACTTACATTGAGTCAGAGCAACGATTTAGAAATATCTGGATATATGTTGGCTATGCATGCACATGTCTCTGTATGGCCTATGAAAATTTTGTCAAAAGTGAGAACGGGTCAGCACGTTTTGTTAGCCAGGAGGCATTTGCTAGGATCCTGGCAGTAGTTTTCATTCCCTTCCACTCCTAATTGCAGTTATAGCTGATTTCTGCATGCTATGAACCAACTTGGATGAACAGAAAACAGATCTTTAACTCTGAAATGGAAAATCTGTTTTGCAGTGGAAACTGTTGGGGTTTTTTTAGGCATTAATACCTCCCTGTAGTATAATGTGCTATCACATGAACTTAGCTGTACCTAAATCATGTTACCAACAAGTCAGTTGCATGCTCACCGACTTAACGTAGAGGCTAAGCAGTTCAGCCACAGGACTCAGTTTTGTTCCTAGTACTTCAGAGAAAATATCTACAAAGACTCTGTTGTAACATTCTATACCTTTTTGCTCTTTTGTATTGTTTTTAGGCTGCTCTAGCTGTAAAATAGTGTAGTGACCTGAGTAACTTGGGTTTGGTGGCATTTCATTTAGAGTTGATCAATGAGGAAAGAAAGAACCTAAGAAGAAAGGATACTAATTCCATGTGACTTTTGATACAGACAACTGCAATAACCAGCAAACCCAACATGGAAAACATTTAGAGCATCAGGGCAAGTGGCTTAAAGAAGCCTCCTTTAGTTCCCTCTCATTTTTTCAGATATCAGTCCAGGAACAGAAGTCACTTGCCCTCTTTCACATAGTAAAGTAGAACTAGACTTAAGACTAGAAGTTTTTTGTTTCCTTTAAAATCATAGGGTTAAAGAAAGAATCCCAAGAGGGCTAGAGAGATAATACAGCTCATAGGGCATTTGCCTTACATATGGTAGAACTGGGGTTTTATCCCTTGTATCACATATGGTCCCCCTATTCCTGAGTACAGAGCCAGGAGTTATCAACCCTTGAGCTTCACTGGGTGTGGCCCAAAAAGGAAGGAAGGAAGGAAGAAAGAAAGAAAGAAAGAAAGAAAGAAAGAAAGAAAGAAAGAAAGAAAGAAAGAAAGAAAGAAAGAAAGAAAGAAAGAAAGAAAGAAAGAAAGAAAGAAAGAAAGAAAGAAAGAAAGAGAGAGAAAGAAAGAAAGAAAGAAAGAAAGAAAAGAAAGAGAGAGAGAGAGAAAGAAAGAAAGAAAGAAAGAAAGAAAGAAAGAGAGAGAGAGAGAAAGAAAGAAAGACAGAGAGAAAGGAAGGAAGAAAGGAAATGAGGAAGGAAGGGAAGAAGAAAGGAAAGAATGAGAGAAAGAGAAGAAAGAGAAAGGAAAGAAAAGAAAGAAAAAGAAAGGGAGTAAGGAAGGAAGGAAGGAAGAAAAAGAAAAATAAAGGAAGAAAAGAAAGGAAGGAAGAAAAAAGGAAAGAAAGAAAGGAAGGAAAAAAGAAATAAAGAAAAGGAAGGGAGGGAGGGATGGAGGAAGGAAGGAAGGAAGGAAGGAAGGAAGGAAGGAAAGGAGGGAAGGAGGGAGGAAGGGAGGGAAGGAGAGAGGGAGGGAGGGAGGGAAGGAGGATTCCCACTTCTTAAATGAGATTCCTTGAGATTACAAGGGTGTGTTTTTATCTGATGACACAATTTTTCTTGTATTGGTCACCACTAAAACTCATATCTTTAATAACACTAAGTCTAAAAACTGCAAGACTCCCTGGTTTGAAATAAACTGCTGTGAGTGCTAATGAAATGGTGAAAGGAATGAATAGGGCTAGGGTAGCAAAGTGACAAGTTAAGAGTTAAATGTGGGGAGAACCTGGCAGCCCAGGCAAGATGTATGCGGTAGGAGGGAGGCCCAGTCAGTGGCAGAGAGGTTAGTAATGTAAACTATATACAACTTGGTATTTGTCAGGGGGGAGTGCTTTGATAGAGATGCAAATGCTTTTGCACAGAGAGGAATTTTTTGAGAGCAGACTTTGGAACAGTAGAACTAAGAAAACATATAAAGCCATGGCAGAAATTCCCCATGTTTGCTTTCAGTTATTCTGAGAACGACTGTATATAACAGCAGAGCACAGAGAAAAGCAACACACTACAGAGCCATTACATAGTAAGGTACAAAACAGCCTTAAACCCCTGGGAATGGGAAAAAACAGAAGACAGGCTCTCTTCTCCCTTTCCCTCTTTGAAATAAAAATTGAATCTTATTGTATCAGAAAGGATTTGTCGCAGAAATTGGAATTGTCTTCATTTGTGAGCATAAAATGGTTTTATACAGGAAAGTTTTCAATTTTTGTCTCAACCAGGCAGGTTTCAGGGAGAATCACATTTTTGTTCATTAACAAATATAAGCATTACTTGAATGGATTTAACTTTCTAGTCCCTAAATTGGCAGAAGAAAGGGAATTTCTGTTTAGGTTGAATATGGCAAATTTTCAGGCTACAGAAAAACTGTTAAGAAAGCTCTGAGCACCTGGCCAGAGGAACTGAGATGGGAGTGGGTCTACAATGCATCATTCATTACTGCAGAGGCACTACGTGACAGAAATCACCAGAATCCATCACTGTGCAGCCAAGACTTGTAATCACCTTGGCTCCTATTTAATAATAGGTGATATCGATATTCTTTCTTTTTCAATCAAATGTGGAATTTGCCAGTTGTTTCTTAACTGTTGCTGCTCACAATGAATGGCCCTTTAATGGGTGGATTTCTGAATCATAAACATGCATGCAGTAGTAGTTTTTCATCTAGTCAGTGTGCTGCAGCAGTTTTTCTTTCTCACTGTTTTTCCCCTTACCTCTCCATACAGTATCTATTTCAGTTCATCCTGTTAGACAGATTGTATTCAGCATGTCCGGAATGGCAAACAATTTCTTGTCATTCAATCCTATTTTATCCTACTCAATACCCCTGATTTTACTCAGGTCCTACTGCCCGCCATATTACTAAACCTTCAATCCACTTCAATAAAAAATTTATAGAGTAGGAAGTATATATACCTTTATACTTGTTGGCAAGACAGTAGAACCTTTATAATCTTAGATAGATAGGTGCTTAGAGCATCCTTTAATCATACAAACACCCCCCTTAGCTCTGCAGAAATCAATAACCAAATATAAATTCTTCACTTAAAGACCATATGCCCTTCTGCTGCCCAGAGGATAACCCCTTTGAACATGATTCTGAGTCATTTATATTATGACCTAGATTCTTCCAAGCTTAGCTTTCGACCTAAAATGCTGTCCCTGAGATATACAGTGATAGCTCTGGAATTCCATATATAATTATCTGTTGTAAATTTGAGACCTTTTATGCCTTCCTCTTAGTCATCTATTCTTGAAATTTCTAACCTTATAAATCTAGTTTCCTTTGGGAAATCAATAGGCCTAAAATACAGTCAGTATTTGTGTTATTGTTCTTACAGTAGAAATGACTTGAAGAGCCCCCTTACTCTCTCCTTCTGATCATCAATATCATTAAATATGTTCCTTATAAATATTTCAAAAGATTTTCCTATCTAAAGCTCCCACATCCCCCTTACTCTGCATGTTATTTGAATAATGTGTCTTTGGTTATACAAATAAAAACTACCTGTCTGTTTCCTAAAATAAGTATAAATCTTAAAAATATATAGCAGGGGTATATGTGTGATTTTAGGGGATTCTGTGTCCTAGTAAATGAAAAAGACATGTATATGTAGCTCTTTAATGCCCCCCAAGAGCTTTTTTTGTCCAGTTTTTTTATTCAGTTTTTCCTCAAGGATTGAAGATATAGGTGCAGCTAGAGAGAACTTTTTGGTAACTTATGTAGATATAAAGTTATAGATTATATGGAGAGACCCCCTCAGAATTACCTAGTCATGCTATATAATAATATAAACAGTGAAACTGAGGCCCAAGCAAAGCAAATAAATTGACAAAGGTTAAATACAAATTTGATTTCTAAACTCTTCACTGTTTATCTGCAATTTAAAGTACTGTATTAAATAAATTATATACAATAACCATCCCCAAAGTGAAATGATAGTCACATTAGTTCTCTGATGTGATATGGCAAAAATGATTCTAACAAATTAAAAAATTTAAGAAAAGAACAAATGTACAATCAATATAGCAGGTTTATATGGGGATGTAGCCTTAAAAGGCAATGACTCTGGTAATATTATTAGCCACTTCTTTTTTTAAATTGCTTCCTTATTATTCCTATTATTGAGCTTTTGGGTACATCTCACTGTTGTGTTTGCTTGCTTATTGAAACCTAATCAAGCAGTATCGTCTCTCGTTCATTTCTATTACTCATTCAAGCTTTCCATCTCATACAGTGGTGTGAGTAATCGATCTATTTTGAGGAGACTGAAATATGATGTATTTCAAATATATGCTTTATTCATGCTAGCATTTCCTTTGCCCTAATACCTGTAGGGTAACTTTTTGAGTTGAGTTAGGTTTCCTTGTTAACACTTCTGATTTTTCTGTATTCTAGACATTACAATATAGTAATCTACTGCAGGTATAATATTTCCTTGCAATTACTATTATCAATGCTAGGTTTGATCTAATTAGGAAATTAAAATTCAGTTCTTCTTGACTGTGATACACAATCGTATGATCTTTAGATAGTCATTTTATCTTCAATCTGGCATAAGAACACCACTGTTCTTAAGGCAGCCATTTTATTGGGTAATGTAAAGATAGGAAAATACTCCAAGCAGATTATGAGTACTAAATCCCATCAATACAGACTCAACTTTAGGTGGCAAAGCAGTTCGAGGGGATATTGCACATAATTCAGAGATCATCTCCTATGGTTCCCCCATCCATAGCACTGCTTTCAGATATTCAGAAGTTTGATTCTAGAGTCACATTGTCATTTAGAAAACTTTTCTTCTCAACAAATTAAAGCCTGTAATATGAAAACTGCAAGATGGCAGTCATCTTCCTTACACACTTGAGAATCCTTTTTCTTATTATCCTACAGATAATCCAATTTCTACCTTTTATGTCTCTGCCTAGTTGATCTTACTTAATTATAGTCATTGAATCAAGCAATGTCCTATGTCATCTATTTATGCTTATCAAAAATGTCATTGAAGGCAAAATGTTGGTTGCTGCTGTACACAACTTTTCACTTAAGACTTTTGAGATTTTCAGCATTGCTTCAGAAGTGGCCTGTGTGTTTGAAATTATGTTCCCTTTCCCCCCTTTTTTATTAGAATTCTAGTATAGAAGGCTTAGATGTCGCTATTAGCAAACATTTGAATGAGCTAGCTGCTCCAGTGACCCTAGTCATGTGTTAGAATACAAAAAGTATCAATTATCTGATCTTTGCTTCTAAAGTGATTTGCAGACTGAACAGAATAACCGAACTTGCCTGTCAAAAAGTCAATGAGGTCAATTAGAGAATAAAAGTGGAAGGTGAATACTACTACATAAAATGCTTCAAGTTAGTGGTGGTGAAAGGGCCCAAGTTTTATTTCCCTGAAAAATACTCAAGCTTCTGTTCTCATTTACTGTTTCTGTTCTTTCTTTCCTAGAATTTTCGGATGTGCCCTAAGGTCCAAATAACTACAAGGGCTCTTTACCACCGTAAGTGCCACCCTGACCCCAAACCACTAAGAAATCAAGAATCAAGCATAATGGATGCTGCAGTGACCGACGATTTTCAACAGATCCTGCCTATTGAACAGCTGCGCTCTACTCATGCTAGCAATGATTATGTGGAAAGGCCTCCAGCCCCCTGTAAACAGGCCCTTTCTAGCCCTTCCCTTATCGTGCAAACCCACAAATCTGATTGGTCTCTGGCTACCATGCCTACTGCTCTCCCCCGCAGTCTCAGCCAGTGCCATCAATTGCAGCCCTTGCCTCAGCATCTGAGCCAATCTAGCATTGCCAGCTCTATGTCCCATAGCACCACTGCCTCTGATCAAAGGCTCTTGGCCAGCATTACGCCCTCACCTTCGGGCCAGTCCATCATCCGAACCCAGCCTGGAGCAGGGGTCCAACCAAAGGCTGATGGTGCTCTGAAGGGAGAATCTGAGCAATCTGCAGAGCACCCCAGTGAGCACCTCTTCATCTGCGAGGAGTGTGGGCGCTGTAAGTGTGTCCTCTGCACATCAGCTCGCCCTCTCCCCTCCTGCTGGCTGTGCAACCAGCGTTGCCTTTGCTCTGCTGAGAGCCTCCTCGATTATGGCACCTGTCTCTGCTGCGTTAAGGGCCTCTTCTACCACTGCTCCACTGATGATGAAGACAACTGCGCCGATGAGCCCTGCTCCTGTGGGCCAAGCTCTTGTTTCGTCCGCTGGGCAGCCATGAGCCTCATCTCCCTCTTCCTACCCTGCCTGTGCTGCTACCTGCCTACCCGTGGATGCCTCCATCTGTGCCAGCGGGGCTACGATAGCCTCAGGCGCCCAGGCTGCCGCTGTAAGAGGCACACCAACACTGTGTGCAGAAAGATCTCATCTGGCAGTGCGCCCTTCCCCAAGGCCCAGGAGAAGTCTGTATGACCTTCCCACATCATGGATCCAGAGCTTTCTCCTTCTAGCCCCCATCAGTAAAGCATAGGTCTCACCTTCGAAAGGGGGGAAGTGTGGAGAAGGAGTAAAGTAGCCAAAGTTAGGGCTTCACCAACTTCGTTCCTGCAGTATCAAGGGAATGGCTGATTACATTCTAGTGTGAGATGCCTTGTTCTTTCTCACAGTGTCTATCCTACTCCCCTCTGGCCTGCCCCCCCAGCCCTCCCCTGCCACCTCAGCCCTTATGACTGTCAAGGCAAATTCAGGGGATACATACATAGGCATGAGATTAGGACACTGAGGACTGACAGAGCCAGCAACGTGGAGGTTTAGGGGCTCCCCAGTGAAATGCCTCTCGCTGCAGGCTCTGAGAGTCACTCTGCTTTCCACGGTGCCTTTGGAAACTTTCTTCTCAGATGGTTTTCATTGGTGCATGTGGAAGGGTATTCAATATTGCAGGGAATCTGACCCCTTATCCCTGTTATCTATCCTTTCCCCGAGTCTTCTCTCTCCCTCTTTCCTCTTTGTTCTTTGCTTGATTTTGAAGTGCTTGCCCCTGAATTTTCACTTTTCCTTTTACTGTATTTTTTGATGTTCCATTTATTCCTGACCACTCCCTCTCTTAAGTAAATCGTCTGCCTGTATTTCTATAGTGTTTGATCTAGCTTCGTTTCTCTCCCTGGTCCCTTTTCTTAACATGTCCAAAAGTGCTGTTTTTCCATAGGTGTCGCCTTTAACAACGAAACTTTGCTATGCTATATATATTTACCAATTTTATTAAAGGAAATGGAATACTGTACTGATCTGATCACTAGCAATAGTCTATATCCTGATGTGTGTGCACTCAGAACCACACTTACCTGTTTGTGAGTATATGAGGCAACGTTATCTAACATTTCCAGGTTGAATTAGTTGAAGGTCTACTCCCTCTCCTGGTATTTGACATAGTACTGGCAGGTTCCACTAGCATGCTGAGTAGGTTAGTAACTTTGTATGTCTGACCCAAGTGCCAAAGGCAGACGTGCTTTATAACTAAATGAACAAAGCAAAGGATATTACAGAGGTCTGTTCACTCTTAAAAGCTAACTGCCCTGGGACTGCATGGCTCAGGCCTTAACAATGGACATAAAAGTCATAAAACTTTAGAGCTGGAAGGAATCCTGACTGTTCATCTAGTTCAATGCCCTTAGTTAACAGATGGGAAAACTGAGGCCTGGAGATAGAAAGGGATTTGCCCGAGGCCACACACTGAGTTCTAGCAGAGTTCTAGCAGAGTTGGGACAGGAATATAGGCCCTCTGATTCCTATTTCAGTATTTACCCTGCACCACATTAAGTTATGGGACTTTTTTCCTAGGACTCTATTAACAGTGAAAGAAAGCCATTCCTGTTCAATTGCTCTTCAGGAACCATGCCAAGTTAGTGTGGTGGTCTTTATATTGTGCATGGTGGGGTAGTTAGTTAACTATCAGATGTTGAGGCTGCCCCCCACAACTGTGGTTATCACCTTCAGCTCTGACACCTTGTAGAAGCTCAAGTTTGGAAAAGAAAAGCTTAAGGAAGCCCTAATCAAGCTGTATCTTCGCCATTGCACCTACTCTTTGCTGCATACACTGTGCTTGCTACTGGCTTTGTCTACAGTGGCAGTTGCCTAAGAACCTAAACTTTCAGCAACAGTGGAAAACTGAGATCAAGATGTATAATGCAAAGAACTGACTTTTCTTTTTAAAAATAGAAATCAACACCGAGAACCTGGGCTGTGAATCCTCTCCACTGGAAAAGGCTGCATTGGGAAAGACAGGCTCCTAAAGACTGCTGCTAAAAGACTCAAGAATTATATCCAGTTTCTCTCTGGAAGTGAATCCAAAATTCACTTAAGGTATCCAGAGATTGAGAGCACTTGCTTGGAATCCAGGTGCTCTGATTTAGTTTCAGACTTCCAGACTCAACCTTTATGTCTCATCTCTTAAAAGTGTGCATGGATGTACATTGCAGGGTGGAGAGGGGAGGACAAGCGTAGTAATGCCCAGGGGAGAAGAAGGTACACCCATGTCCTTTTGTTGGATATATGCTATAGAAATTTGTGCCACTCAGTCTTTGTTGGTTCTTAATCTTCCTGAAGTGTACTGAAATTTGGGCTGCACATAGCCCCACACCTTCACATACATTTCCTCTTCTAGAATTGCTTTGCTCTATTTTTGTATATATAAATATGTTATGATGATTATTCATAATGTTAATGATATTGCTGCAAATGGTGCCATATATAAGGTTTGGCTTCTTGGAACATTTATAAACCCAAACCAATACCTGTAACCTCTTATGTTGCTTTCAGATCCTTCCATTTTAAGTGGCTTCTTTTAATCTTGCGAGTCTGCTTGATTGAAATTTAAACTTACCTATCCCTAAAAGCTGCACCCAGTTATCTGGGCCAAGCTGGATGGTGATGAGTAGCAACACACACTTTTCCCTGCTTCTGCCTGAAATTTGCTTATAGCTCACATATATAGAGATTCTATGACACTAGTGCATTGTTCCTGGATCTAAAGTTAATCTATGGATGTTCGCTTATTAGTTTCAGGGCCCAAAATAACAGTTTCCTCCTCCTTGCTATATCCTTGATATCCCAATCCTGCAGTCCTTACTCAGGCAAATTATACACTGCCAGAGGGGCCCTGGGCTCTGCCATACACCCAGAGAAGCTCTTCTCAGTGTATTTCTAAATGGCCTTACACTTGGTAGAAGAAACTGAAGGGTTACTCAACTGCAGTTGCAATCTGTAATCTGCTGCTGAGTCAGAGCTTTCACTTGTGTTCAAGTTGGCCTGATATGGACTGCATCTGGTTTATGTATAGATGGGTCCTGTTGGGGTATGCGCACCAATGTGTGAGTGTGTGTGCATATGTATCCCTTCTGTGAGGTATACACATATATGTATCACTACATATATATGTATACATTAATGTATGTAAATATATATTCACACATCTCTATATATTTTAATGTATTGCACATGTATATTTAAAATATATATGAAAGAAATCTAAATCCTGCAGAGGCTCTGTTTTCATTATTTTTCTACTTTGTGCTATGTACTGTATAAACAGAAATATTTAGAGGGTGTTTCCTGCTTAGCATTTTTTGGTGATTAAGTCATCGGTTACCCCCTAACTCCACTGCTTTACACGTATTGGTCCCTTGATAGATTTCATATGACTTTAGCCAAGAGTTTTCTTTTGGTTACGGTCCATCTTCTTTCACCACTTTAGCTATAATGATTATAGCAACCATTTAGATAGTGCTTACTATGTGCTAAATATTTTAGGTATGTTACCTATTCTCATTTAATTCTCACACTAACTCTACAGTGTAGGTCTTATTATAATTGCCAGTGTACTCATGATAAAAGTGGGGCACAGAAAGTTTAAGTGACTTTTCAAAGGTAATAAAGTGTGTAAATGATGGAACAAAAATTTAAATTTAGACTGACTGACTTCCAAGTCTATACAGAATCAGGTATAAAAGTTTGAAACATAACACAAACCCTCCCGGAATAACTAGCCCTCAATGGGGCCGAGTCACTTTCCTAACTTTAGTACACCTGCACCCTGAATTGAAATAAATATGTTCCTATGGCAAGAGTGAATCAATAATTACAGACATCATTTATTACCTCTTGTTTCCCAATTAGTGATATTATAAATTTCTCTATTGGTCCCTTTACAAGAATGCTTGCAACCAGTCTCTAGTCTCAGCTTATGGTCTAGAAATACTACAGATTCTTTTGTACTGGTGCCAGAGAGAGTAAGCATTTTTATTTGAACTTCTTTTTATAGACTGATGGGAGGGGGGATCTGCTTCTATAGAAAAGTAGAATTAAAACTGTTTTGGAACTCAAAAGGGATTGGAACTGTTATTGTTAACATTCAAGCTTATTGAATATAATGTTGAATATATCCTATTAAAATGTATGCAAACCCATGATGACCATTGTTCAGAATAATACCTTACCTTTTCCCTAAGCATCTTTATTTATACTGGAAATCCTTTACACTGGTATTACTTCACAGACAGAACTTATAGAAGAGTGCTGTAACATCAATAGTTTGGAATTGGAGGAAAAAAAGAGAGGGAAAATAGCTGTCCAAAGTCACAGTTCTGAGTTTGGGTAAAATTATGATTTAATTACAAACTTCCTAATTTCCAGATCCCTTTTAGTTTCTTAAAAATGAGAGCTTGAAGCAAATCTTGTGGCAAGCCTAGGGAGGGAAAAAATAAGGGGAAAACAATGAGGCAAGGAGGGAAAGAGCAAACATTAAGAAGAGTGCTGGCCACAATCTGTTTCATGACAAGCTGATTTCTCTATCTGTTATGACAGGCCATACTGCATTTCTGTACAGCTAATGTGGGGGAGGAAGGGAGCAGAATTCATCTCTTATCTCTCATCTCATTAGTCAAATACTTTCCCTGGTGGATGTTTATTCCCCTCTACTTCTGGACAGTGCATGTGTGGGTGCTCAGACATGAACCTTGGCATGTCAGTCGTGCTCAGCAGCAATGGGGTAGCAATTGTATGACTAATAGGAGACAAATGAAGTTAAAGACTTCAAGTGTTATTCTACTGTGATGATTTTCCCTTACATCTTTAATCATATTCATTCAGCATGAGATAGAAATAACATGCCATCTTTAAAGGACATAAGGCTTTATTGTGGTGCTCAGAAATGTACTAAATTTGCCTTCCTAAATTATCTGTTCTTTGAGTTGCTTATGAAGAGCTCTTTTCTACATGGAAATGAAGTCTCTGGTTCAAATAAAAGAGTAACAAAACCTTAAAATATCCTTCATCTGGGGCTGGAGTGATAAAACAGTGGTAGGGCATTTGCCTTACATACGACTGACCCAGGATGAACACGGGTTTGATCCCTGGCATCCTATATGGTCCCATGAGCCTGACATGAGTGATTTTTGACAGAAGAGCCATGAGTAATTCCTAAACACCATCGGATGTGGCCCTCAAACCAATATATATTATATATTATATATAATTATATATAATTCATCTTAGTACAAGAAGATGTTTTGTTTTACCAAATGCTTCAAAATGCACATTAAACCAATGCATATACATGAATGCACATTTATTCATAATAGAAATAGAGCTGGTCAAGTTAATAAATTTAGGGAAATTATTGAGAAACACTTTGAAACATGAAAATAAAACATTAGTTATTGATTAGATTTTTCTCAGCTACTACTAAGAGTTGTACTCTCTTTTATTCTCTTATACATTAGTCCACTGTACTCTATGGACCATTCTTATGTGAAGTCAAAGCATAAGTTTGAAAAATATACCAGGGGCCGGGGAGATATCATGGAGGTAGCGCATTTGCCTTATGTGCAAAGGATGGTGGTTCGAATCCTGGCATCCCATATGGTCCTCTGAGCCTGCCAGGGGCAATTTCTGAGCATAGAGTCAGGAGTAAACCCTGAGCGCTGCTGGGTGTGACCCAAAAACAAAACATAAAACAAATAAATAAATAAATAACATACCAAACACACAATTTTATGCCACTAGTTAGAATCACAAAAGCATTGACTTCATTACACTACATAATTTTTGTTTATTTTTTAAATAAGAAAAGGTGAATATAAGGGAATTTTGAAAGAAATTAAGGTGACTAATAAAACCATCTATCTCTCAAACAAGTTGCTAAAATGATTTTATGATCACTTCCACTTTAGTGAGCTGTCATCATATGTGAAACATCAGCAGAATTTGACATAGATATTACCCAATCTTTTTTTTTTTTTTTGGTTTTTGGGCCACACCCGTTTGATGCTCAGGGGTGACTCCTGGCTATGTGCTCAGAAATCGCCCCTGGCTTGGGGGGACCATATGGGACGCCGGGGGATCGAACCGCGGTCCTTCCTTGGCTAGCGCTTGCAAGGCAGACACCTTACCTCCAGCGCCACCTACCCGGCCCCGATATTACCCAATCTTGCTAAAAAAAAACACACACACACACTTTATCACTTGGCTTCCAGGATACACACTGCTGTTTCCTCCTACTTTGTATCTATTGGATCCCTTCCTCTCCATCAACAGTTTATATTTAGTTATCCCAAGAACTGATAATTGGAAAATTTTTTTGCACTATGTACATATTGACTCTCAAATTATATCATCAGAATTAACTGCTTCCTTAAACCTCCCCATTCATATGTTCAGTTTTATATTTCACATCTATACTCTCACCTAACAGTGCTCCTGATCTTTCTCACTTCAACTCTGACCTTTTGCAGCCTTTCCTATTTTTACTGCCAATTCAAATTTTTAGCTCCTCAGAAGAATTTATAAGTCATTCATTAAACTCCTCTTTATCTGTGAATGTAGTCAAAATTCATAACATTTACATATTCAATTTTTGTTTCTTGTGGTTATACTGGACTACACATAATTATAAGTACTGCTTTTTATGTTTGGCCTAAATTTTGATTAATGGAAATTCTTGGTCTCTATTCTTATCAAGTCTATGCCCTTATCCTAACTTTATCTTAAAATTTATCATAAAATATTACCCATCATTCTTCTTTTATAGATTA
Organism: Suncus etruscus; assembly: GCF_024139225.1. NCBI lineage: Eukaryota > Metazoa > Chordata > Mammalia > Eulipotyphla > Soricidae > Suncus > Suncus etruscus. The sequence goes on from NC_064868.1 coordinate 95,727,154, forward strand.
GGATGGATGAGACACATAAAACAGAATAAAAGACTCCTTGTGAAAACACTGTTCATTTTTTATGGGTCTTGTTAAATACAGTCAAAACTAACTGTTAATCCCAAATGTATTTGATGGTCAGGCCACTGAAAATTAAGAGGTAAATACTGACACTCAGATGGTAATTCACCAAATACCCAGGCACTCCTTTTGCCTGTACCAGATAAATTTCATATTTTTGATAGTGAAAGACAAATGATAAGGATTAGAAAACCCCAACTCCTTTAAGAGCCAGCACTGCTACAGTAGGTTACTAAAGAAAAAAAAGTAATATTTCAAGGAAATAACCTAGTTTTATTACACTCAAGTCACCTATATGTTATTCTATTGTGAAAATTGAGGAAGGCAGGAGAGATAGTACTTTAAGAATCTTGTCTGTACACAGCCAACTAGGGTTCAAGACCTGCATTTCATGTGGTTCCCCCTGAGTGCTGAGCCAGGAGTAAACACAGAAAACAATTGAGTGTAACTTGGAAGGAAGGAAGGAAGGAAGGAAGGAAGGAAGGAAGGAAGGAAGGAAGGAAGGAAGGAAGGAAGGAAGGAAGGAAGGAAGGAAGGAAGGAAGGAAGGAAGGAAGGAAGGAGGGAGGGAGGGAGGGAGGGAGGAAAGGAGAGAGGGAAGGAAGGAAGGAGGAAAGGGAGGGAGGGAGGGAGGAAGGGAGGGAGGGAGGAAGGAAGGAAGGAGGGAAGGAAGGAAGGAAAGAAGGAGGGAAGGAAGGAAGGAGGGAAGGAAGGAAGGAAAGAAGGAGGGAAGGAAGGAAGGAGGGAAGGAAGGAAGGAGGGAAGGAAGGAAGGAGGGGAGGAAGGAAGGAAGGAGGGAAGGAAGGAGGGAAGGAAGGAGGGAAGGAAGGAAAGAAGGAGGGAAGGAAGGAAGGAGGGAGGGAGGGAAGGAGGGAAGTAGAAGGAAATATGGGTAAAGGGAACCAACCTGACAGCTCATTTTTCTAATTGATTTAAGCACCATGGTCACAAAATAGTTCATTTTGGGTTTCAATTATAAAATGTACACCATCCTTCACCAGTGGACTCCTCTAGTCACCAGTTCCCTCTCATCCCCATAATGCAAATAGTGATTTGCACTATTAATAATGGAAGGGTACCCTAACTGTTAGTTTTTCCACTTACAAAGCCATCCTTGTCCAGAGCAATCAGTTCCAATTATCATTGTCCTGGTAGATGCTTCTCAACTCTAGATACACTCACCACTCTTTGTAGCTATCTTTCTACCATGTGCTGGACCTCTAGACATTTGTATCTATTGTCTCTGGTATTATTATCATATTATCTCTTATTTTTTCTGATACACCACAGATGAGAAAGATTGCTCTATGTATATCCATGTTCCTTTGGCTCTTTTCATTTAGCATAATAGTGTCCATGTCCTTCCATGTATAAGAAGATTTCATGACTTCATTTTTCCTAATGGCTGCATAGTATACTATTGTGTAGATGTACCATGGATTCTTTAGCCACTCATCTGTTATTGGGCACCTAGGTTGTTTCCAGATTCTGGCTATTTTAAATAGTTCTGTGATGAATATAGGAGTGAAGAGGGCATCTTTTTATTGTGTATGTACACAAAATATGGGTATATTCCTAGGAGTTATTTTGCTGGGTCATATGGAAGCTCAATTTCTAGTTTTTTGAGGAATATCCATACTATTTTCCAAAAAGGCTGGACCAGTATATATTCCCACCAGCAGTCAATGAGAGTCCCTTTCTCCCTGCATCCATGTTAGCACTGGTTGTTCGTGTGTGTGTGTGTGTGTGTGTGTGTGTGTGTGTGTGTGTGTGTGTGTGATGTCTCTGTGGTGTGAAATGATATCTCATTATTGCTTTGATTTGCATCTCCCTGCTGATTAGTTATGAGGAACATTTTCTTCATGTGCCCTTTGATCATCTATATTTCTTCTTTGAGGAAATGTCTGTTCATGTTTTCCTCCCCATTTTTGAATGGGGTTATATATTTTTCTTGTAAAGTTCAACCAGTGCCCTGTATATCTTAGATGTTAAGCCCTTATCTGATGAGTATTAGATAAAAAGTTTCTCCCATAACATATGTAGCCTTTGTATTTTGGTTACTATTTCCTTTGAAGTGCAGAAGCTTTGAGTTTAATATAGCCCATTTATTTATCTTTACTTCCACTTGCTTGGTCAGTGGTATTTCATCCTTGAAGATGCCTTTAGCTTCAATGTCATGGAGTGATCTGCCTACATTTTTCTCTATTTACCTTATGGTTTCAGGACTGATAAAAAGGTCTTTAATTAATTTTGATTTGATCTTTGTGCATGATCTTAAGGAGAGGTATGTGTTCATTTTTTGTATATAGTTGACTAGTTTTACCATCACCACTTGTTGAAGAAACTTTTTCTGTTTCACTTTGTATTTCTTGTTCCTTTACTATGGGATTAATTGAATCCCATCCTACTCAGTACACGCTTTGTTACTCATTGGTTGGAAACTTCTTTGAATGTATCACCTTGGGTTGGTATTTAGACCACCTAATCCCACCTCCAGGTGTGATCTGTTCCTTCCTAATAAATACTTGGATTTTCAGGAAAATGCCCTCTTGCATTTCCGGACTTCCCATTGAGCTTGCTGCTTAGGGGCTGAAGGCTTATGTGTTGAAATTTCTGAATCCATTTCTCCCTCCTTGTGTGTGTGGATTATTTCCTAGACTCATGTTTGCTTCCAGAGCAACATCTCTCCAGTGTCCTGGCTTTAGAAGCTGAGGTTTAATTCTATATAATAGCATCCAAACAGACCTGAACCCTGGACTGTCAGATAATCGTTCTTAAACCTGCGGGTCAATCTCCAGATATTAAAGTATATTCCATTTATCTGAGTGTCTTTATTACAATACAGTGCTATTTTAATGACTACTACTTTATAGTACAGTTTAAAGTTTGAAAAGTGGTGTCTTCCCCCGCCCTTTATTTTTTGCTAAGGATTGCTTCAGCTTTCACAGACGGTTGTTTCTCCCTATGAATTTCAAGAGCATCTGATCCACTTCTTTGAAAAGAATTTTATAAAAATGAGAATTTTATAGGGATTGGATTAAATCTGTAAAATTCTTTAGGAAGTATTGTCATTTTAATAATGTTAATCCTTCCAATCCATAAGCAAGGTATATGTCTTCATTTCCTTGTGTCCTCTTTTATTTCTTGAAGTAGTGTTTTGTAGTTTTTTATATAGCTCTTTCACTTGTTTAGTAAGTTAACTCCAAGGTACTTGATGTTCTGAGGCACAGCTGTGAATGAGATTGGTTTTTAATATCTTTTTCATTATTTCTGTATAAAAAGTCATGGATTTTTGCATATTAACTTCATAGTATGCTACTTAACTATAAATATATTGTTCCTAGAATCTTTTTGGTGGAGTCTTTAGGATTTTCTAGACACAGTTTATGTCATCTGCAAATAACAAGAGCTTCATTTTGTCTTTTCCTATATGGATGCCCTTGATGTCTTCTTATTTCCTAATTACTATGGCAAGTACTTCCAGAACTATACTAAATAGAAGTGGCACAGGGGGCAACCTTGTCTTGTGCAAGATGTTAGATATTTTCTTTAATTTTTCTCCATTGAGTCTAATATTTGCAATGGGTTTTTGATATATGGCTTTGAAAATATTGAGGAAAGTTTCTTCAATTCTCATTTTATTGAGACTTTTTATCATGAATGGATGCTGGACCTTGCCAAGAGCTTTCTCAGCATCTATTGACATGATCCTATGACTTTTTAAAATTGATGTGGTGTATTATATTGATTGACTTGCATATGTTAAATCATCCTTGCATCCCTGGAATAAATCCTACTTGGTCATGGTCATGATCAAGCTTCTTTTCTTCAGCAATATTTAATTTTCTTTAGCTTAATTACAAACAAAATATATATACATATATATTTATCATGATTCTTTTTTTAATAAAATTTTTATTTAAGCACCACAATTACAAGCATGATTGTAGTTGGGTTTCAGTCATAAACAGAACACCCCCCTTTAACCAGTGCAACATTCCCACCATCGATGCCCAAGACCTCCCTTCTCCCCCTCCTTTTGCTAGTATTTTGTAAAGGATCTTTGCATACATGTTTGTCAGGATATGAGCTAATAACTCTCTTTTTATTGTGGTGTCTTTGTCTGCTTTTGATATTAGGGCTGATGTTGGCATCATAGAAACTATTTGTGAGTGTTTCTGTTTCTTAAATTTCCTGGAAGAGCTTGAAGTGGATTGGCAATAGTTCCTCTTTAAAAGTTTAAAATAACCCACTACTGAATCTATCTTGACCTAGACTTTTTTCTTAGAGAAGCCTTTGGTTACGCTTTCAATTTCCTCAATAGTAATAGGCCTATTCAAGTATTCCAGATCATCTTCGTTCAACCTTGGAAGATTGTAGGAGTCCAAAAATGTATCCATTTCTTCCAGGTTATCTTGTTTAGTGACAGCTTATTTTGAAATAATATCTTAAGGTCTAAATGAAAAGGAGATAGAATGCTTTCTTGGCCCTTAGGATTACTCTTTAATTTTATCCTTCCAAGTCTTATAACTCTGATGACAAAATGAATCACTAAAAAGCAAATCTAAATTATTTAATCTCCTGGCTCAGTGCTCAGGGATCACTCTGTGCAGTAATTGGGGGACCAAATGGGATGCCAGAGATCAAACCTAGGTAGGCTGAATGTTTGGCAAATGTTCTACCCACTGTATCAAAATTCCATTCCCTAATCTTTTGATTTTCTAAAACATCTCTTTCCAATGAGTTAATGCTTTAGAAGAAGACATCTCTAAGCTTTATTGAAATAGAAAAAAGTATTGGGAAGTAATTATAAATCTTGGTCCTGAAATAGAAACTAAGGCTAAAGAAATTAGCCATAGAAAAGAAGAAAATTTTATAATTGGTTCATTTCTTTCACTTAAAACTTTATTTTACTAATATCTTGGTTCATTTGTATCCCTGGCCACCTTTTAATCCTTGACCTATCAATAATCCTTTTGTTTTTCTCTCAAATGCCTCTAATATCTCTGCTTAAATGATTCTTTATGTGTATCAGAGAGAGAAAGAGGAAGATAATGTGGATGAACTTTATGTTCTATTTAGGAAGTTCAGTGTGAAAGTATGCCCACTAATATTATCAGCCTTTCAAACTATCTTCTAGGATATGACCCATGTTATTTGGATTTTTTAATATATAAAATCTTTATTTAAGCATCATGATTATAAGCATGATTGTAGTTGGGGTTCAGTCATAAACAGAACACCCCCATTCACCAGTGCAACATTACCACCATTAATGCCCCCCTCCCTCCTTCCCAAGACTTGCCTGTATTTGACACAGGCATTCTACTTCTCTCACTCATTGAGATAGTGAGATAGTTGTTGGTGTAGTTATTTCCCTAACTGCAGCCCTACTTTTTATGATTAGCTTCACATTGTGAGCCAGTCCTTCTGGCCCTCATCTCTATTGTCTCTGGGGATTATTACAAAAATGCCCTTAATTTTTCTTAAACTCCATAGATGAATGAGACTATTCTGTGTCTATCTTTCTCCCTCTGACTTATTTCACTCAACATAATATTATTTGGATTTTATACTAAAAAACAAGGTGAACTTTTTAAGAGATAAATATCAGACTAATTTCCCCTACATTGGCTTCTGAGTCAATGAAGTATTGTAGAAATTGTACCCAGAGACCAATAAATCAGATTCTTTGGAAGTGAGGCTGAGAAGTGATTTTTTTTAAATCCCAGGCGATTGTGATGTACAAACAGAGTGAGAAAGCCCAATCATCTCATTGTATAAATGCATATGCTGGGGTTCAGAGACAGGAAGTAACTTATTTATAATCATAGAGTGAGTGAAGAATAAAGTTATCTGCACAAAATTTCTTATCTACTGACTCCTAGGGCAAAGATTTTTCTTTATGCTACAGTGTTTCTCTACCCTGTGTCATCTCTGAAAGTTTGGTTTCCTCCTATGTAAAATGAAGGTAATAAGGCCTAAAGTTTTTGTGGGGAATCATTAAAGCAAGAAGCAGTGTTTTAAATGTAGAAGTTTCCATACAAGTGTAAAAATATTATACTTGAGGTGTTTAGTGTTGAGCTGAATTTAAAAGGACATAAAAGTTGTGTTATATTTTTAAATTGATGTTTTGGAATTTTGTATACCTGATAATTCATATTAAGATTCAACATTTGTGTGGTCTGAACTTGTATATCACTGACCTCAGTAACAAATAAAATAGGAGTTGAGGACATCTGTTTATAATTTTCTTTCTCGGTCCCTCACTGAAATATAAATTAAAAGAAATATTAAAGCAGTGGTATATCTGGGCTTCTTATAGACCGTTTATTATAAAATGTCACTCACTAGGACTGAATGAGCTGAAGGTTTTTTTAAAAAAATTTTATTGAGACCATTGTGAATAAAGTCTTTCACAGTTTATTTCAAGCATATAATGACAGTGAATTGAAGCTGAAGGTTTTGATAAGACTTGTAGATCACATCCCTGAAGTCTTTGTGAAATCATCAGAGGGAGTCATAAAAAGGAAGCCTTTTATCTGGTAGGTGGCTGTCCAGCAAGAGGAACTACTGCTGTGGACGACAGAAAAGAAGGAAGACACTGTCTCACCTGGTTGACTAATATACTGAAGAAGAAAATGATTTAGATACTATTATACTCAGAATTATCTATAACATCAAGGAAACTATTTCATGAACATCAAATTTCCACAACAGAGTATCTAAAACCATTCCTGTCCTCTCCATGCCATATATTTGAAATTTCCAGGTCGGTGGGGGGGGGGGCACTTCTATTCCCTGAGGAGTCATACATCTGGCTACTTGTTTATTTGGTAAAAATGGAATCCTGTACCATTTAGAAAATGGACCTCTTGTGTCTTCCTTATTTTGAAATTATAATCTACATTACAAATTCATCATTCATTTTGCCAACAATTTTTACGTATTTGAAAGTTATTTTTAAATACAAAAATATATATATTTAACAAAGCACTCCTTTCTCCTCTTCATTGAACCACGTTAATAAATTAAAAGCAAGCCATGATTAAACTAGGTAATTCTATATGTCACACTACAAGCCAGTTGAAAAAACTATTTAGTAAATATATCTTTGTTTCCTCTTGAAATGTCTCGTTTTTAAGGGGGAAGTGTAGAAACAAAACATTAGTGGAAATTAGGAAATCTTAAAGTATAGTGATAGGCACTTCTAATCTGTACTTTACACAGGCAGGGCTATCTTTTAAGTAATTAAGATGTGATGACCAATGCTCAGGGAAAATTGGTTTGTTAGAGGCCAAGTTTCAGGGGGTCTGTGATTTTCTAGAAAATGTTACTGGAAAAGCTCCTGTCTAGCAGCTATACTACCAACAAAGTTCTTGTTCTAAATATAGCAATTAACACAAGAGCCTATAATGAGCTCCATAAAATAGAATATGAACAGAATGAGAAAGTAGTTTTGGAATTTTATTATTTTTATTTTAACCATACCTGTTATTTATTATTATTTTTATGAATTGAGATTCTGCACTTTATAATATTGTTAATTGTTTCACGTGAAAATAATTCTATACCATCCCCATCACCAGTGGTTGTAATTTTTATAAATAAATTATAAGTAATTGAATCACTGTATAATGCAGTTATAAAGTTGTTCATGACTGACTTTTTTTTTTTTTTGGTTTTGGATTTTGGGTCACACACGGCAGCGCTCAGGGGTTCCTCCTGGCTCTGTGCTCAGAAATTGCTCCTGGCAGGTACAGGAGACCATATGGGAAGCCAGGATTCGAAACACCGTCTGTCCTGGATCAGCTGAATGCAAGGCAAACGCCCCCCATGCTGTGCTACCTCTCCAGCCCATGAGTTTTAGTCATACAATGTACATCCTTCACCAGTACACATTTCCCACCATCAATGTCCCCAGTTTCCCTTTCACCCTCCCCCTCTGGAGCTGCTGTTCTTCTCTTCTCTTCTCTTCTCTTCTCTTCTCTTCTCTTCTCTTCTCTTCTCTTCTCTTCTCTTCTCTTCTCTTCTCTTCTCTTCTCTTCTCTTCTCTTCTCTTCTCTTCTCTTCTCTTCTCTTCTCTTCTCTTCTCTTCTCTTCTCTTCTCTTCTCTTCTCTTCTCTTCTCTTCTCTTCTTCTCTTCTCCTCTCCTCTCCTCTCTTCCTCTCCCCTGTACTCCCCTCCCCTCCTCTTCTCTTTCTCTTCCTTTTTTCCTCTCCTCTTGTCTTCTCTTCTCTTTTCTTCTTTCTTTTCTTCTTCCTCCTCCTTTTTCTTCTTTTTTCTTCTTCTTCTTCTTCTTCTTCTTCTTCTTCTTCTTCTTCTTCTTCTTCTTCTTCTTCTTCTTCTTCTTCTTCTTCTTCTTCTTCTTCTTCTTCTTCTTCTTCTTCTTCTTCTTCTTCTTCTTCTTCTTCCTCTTCCTTCTCCTCCTTTTTCTTCTCTCTGGATAGAAAACAGTAATTCAGATACAGCAGAATGAGATTGTGACAAGGCTCAGAAATATCCAGGAATGTGAAATAGGGCATAAAGATGTCAAACACATCATTCTCTTTGAAACACGTTTTATGGTAGGGGACGGGGCATACCAGAGGTTATATATCAATGATACTATATCAGACAAGATCTTTTTTTGTTTTGATTTGCATCTCCCTGATGATTAGTGGTGTGGAACATTTTTTTCATGTGCCCTTTGGCTGTATGTATTTCTCCTAGGAATAGTCAACTTCATGCAAAAAAAGTGAACTCAGATCTCCCTTTACACCATGCATAAAGGTCAGATTAAAATAGATAAAAGACCTGGATATGAGACCTGAAGCTAAAAAGATACATAGAAAAAACATAGGCAAGATATTCCATAACATTGAGAGTAAAGTCATCTTCAAGAAGGAAACAGCAGTGTCCAAGCAAATGGAAGCAAAGATAACAAATAGGACTACATTAAACTGAGAAGCGTCTGAACTTCAAAGCAAACAGTGATTAGGATACAAAGGCTACTCAAAGAAAGGGAGAAACTTTTTACCCAACACCCATCTGATAAGGAGTTAATATAGAAGATATACAAGGCACTGACAGAACTTAACAAGAAAAAAAATCTAACCCCATCCAAAAATGGGGAGAATAAAGGAACAGACATTTCCTCAAAGAAGAAATTCAGATAAAATGTATATTTTAAGGTAGTGCCAAATTTTCCCTGAATTACCAACTTCTTAAAATTCCTGCTTAAAAGTTCAATAAAATGTAAAATTATAACATATTTGCAAGAGAAATGTTTGTTTAACTCTTTGAAAGTTTCTCCTCTGTCAGTTCAGCAAATGATGACTTCATACTTTACTGATTATATCAGTATATGTACTCTTTCAAAAGGTAAATAATACCGTAGTTTCTAAACATTATTAGTTTTTTAATCAGCAGATTGATACATATATTTCATAGCTTAACACTTATATTTCATAGCTTGACAATTATGAATAATACTTCAGTGAACATGAAATCAAGATACTGATTTCATTTCTTTCACACATACACATATATATATATGTGATATATATATGTGTGTGTGTGTGTGTGTGTGTGTGTGTGTCTTTTTGTTCACAGATCACTCCTCATAGTGTTCAAGGGATTATACATATACAATGCTGGGGGAAAAACCAAGTCAGCTGCATAAGTACTTAATTCCTTTATTATCTATCCAGACCTCTGTTTTTATGTTTTTTTTTAAATATCTTTATTTAACCACTGTGATTACAAGCATGACTGTAGTTGGATTTCAGTCACAAAAAGAACACCCCCCTTTACCAGTGCAACATTCTCACCACCAATACACCCGATCTCCCTCCAGCCACACCCCATGCCTGTATTCGAGACAGGCATTCTATTTCTCTCACTCATTAATATTGTCTTGGTAGTTGTTAGTGTTCTAAGTGCACTCACCCCATCTCGAGGTGAGCTTCATATCGTAATATGGTCCTTCAGGCCCACATCTCTGGGCATTATTACAATAATGAATTTTATTTTCCTTAAAACTCATAGATAAGTGAGATTGTTCTGTGTTCCTCTCTCCCTCTGACTTATTTCCCTCAGCATAATAGCTTCCATGTCCATCCATGTATAGGAAAATTTATTACTTCATCTCTTCTAATGGCTGCATAATATTCCATTGTGTATATGTACCACAGTTTCATTAGCCATTCATCTGTTGAAGGACATCTTGGTTGTTTCCAGAGTCTGGCTATTGTAAATAGTGCTGCGATGAATATAGGTGTGAGGAAGGGATTTTTTTGTATTGCATTTTTGTGTTCCTATGGTATATCCCTAGGAGTGGTATAGCTGGATCAAATGGAAGCTCAATTTTCAGTTTTTTGAGGAATCTCCATATTGATTTCCATAAAGGTTGGACTAGACACTATTCCCACCAGCAGTGAATGAGACTTCCTTTCTCTCCATATCCCCACCATACTGATTGTTCTAGTTCATCGTGATATGTGCCAGCCTCTGTGGCATGAGATGGGACCTCATTGTTGTTTTGATTTGCATGTCCCTGATAATTAGTGATGTGGAACATTTTTTCATGTGTCTTTTGGTCATTCATATTTCTTCTTTGAGAAATTGTCTGTTCATTTCTTCTGTCAGTTCTCTGTCAGTAACTTGTATATCTCAGATATTAGCCCCTTATCTAACCAGTATTGGGTGAATAGTTTCTCCCATTCTGTGGATGGCCTTTATATCCTAGGCACTACTTCCTTTGAGATGCAGAAGCTTTGCAGCTTATTATAGTCCTATCTATTTATCTCTATTTCCACTTGTATAGAGAGTGCTATTTCCACCTTAAAGAGGCCTTTAGTCTCAATCTCATAGAGTATTTTACCTATGTGGTGTTCAACATACCTTATGATTATAGGTCTGATATCCAGGTCCTTCATCCATTTGGATTTGACTTTTGTGCTTGGTGTTAGATAGAGGTCAGAGTTTGCTTTTTTGCAAGTGGCTGACCAGTTACTCCAACACAACTTGTTGAAGAAGCTTTACTTGCTCCATTTTGCATTTCTGCCCCTTTATCTAAGATTAACTAATTTTTTATCTGGGACACATTCTCTGAATACTCAAGTCTATTCCACTGATCTGAGGCTCTGTCCATATTTTAGTACCATGCTAATTTTAATGACTATAGCTTTGTAATACAATTTAAAATTTGGGAAAGTGATGCCTTTCATACTTCTTTTCCCAAGGATTGCTCTAGCTATTCTTGGGTGTCTATTGTTCCAAATAAATTTCAGGAGTGTTTAATTCACTGCTTTAAAGAATGTCATGGGTATTCTTAGAGGGATTGCATTAAATCTGTACAATGTTTTGGGGAGTGTTGCCATTTTAATGATGTTAATCCTGCCAATCCATGAACAGGGTATGTATCTCCATTTTCTTGTGTCCTCTTTTATTTCTTGAAGCAGGTTTTTGTAGTTTTCTTTGTACAGGACCTTCACATCTTTAGTTAAGTTGACTCCAAGATATTAGAATTTGTGTGACACTAATGTGAATGGGGTTGTTTTTTTTTTTAATGTCCATTTCTTTTCTATCATTATTGGTGTATAAGAAGGCCATTGATTTTTGCGTGTTAATATTGTAGCCTGCCACTTTGCTATAGGAATCTATTGTTGGGCTGGAGAGATAGCATGGAGGTAAAGCGTTTGCCTTTCATGCAGGAGGTCATCGGTTCGAATCCCGGCGTCCCATATGGTCCCCCGTGCCTGCCAGGAGCAATTTCTGAGCCTGGAGCCAGGAATAACCCCTGAGTACTGCCGGGTGTGACCCAAAAAACCACAAAAAAAAAAAAGAGATGTAAAAAGGAATCTATTGTTTCTAGAAGCTTTTTGGTAGAGTCTTTAGGGTTTTCTAAATAAAGTATCATGTCATCTGCAAACAGTGAGAGCTTTCCTTCTTACTTACCTATCTGCATGCCCTTGATATCGTTTTCTGGCCTAATTGCTGTGGCAAGAAGTTTCAGCACTATGTTGAATAGGAGTGGAGAGAGAAAGCATCCCTGTCTTGTACCAGATTTTAGAGGAAAGGCTTTTAATTTATCAACATTGAGAATAATTTTTGCCATTGGCTTGTGGTAAATGGCCTTGACTATATTGAGAAAAATTCCTTCCATTACTATCTTGATGAGAGATTTTATCAAGAATGAGTGTTGGACCTTATCAAATGCTTTCTTTGCATCTATTGTTACAATCGCATGATTTTTCTTTTTCTTTTGTCGATATGTTTATTATGTTGATTGATTTAAGTATGTTAAACCATCCTTGCATTTTTTTCTTGATGAAGCATTAGATCCCATTTGCCAGAATTTTGTTGAGGATCTTTGCATCTGTGTTCATCAGGGATATTTGTCTGTAGTTTTATTTTCTTGCAACATCTCTGTCTGGTTTGGGTATCAGGGTGATGTTAGCTTCATAAAAACTATTTGGGAGTGTTCCTGATTTTTCAATTTCACGAAAGATCCTGAAAAGTATTGAGAGTAGTTCATCTATAAAAGTTTGAAAGAATTCGTTAGTGAATTCATCTGGTCCTGAGCTTTTGTTTTTGGGAAGACTTTTGATTACTCTTTTAATTTCCTCAGTAGTGATGTATATATTTAATATGCTAGGTCATCCAGCTTTAAATGTGGAAGATTGTAGGAGTCCAAGAATTTATCCATTTCTTCCAGGTTCTTATGTTTCATGGCATAGAGTTTCTCAAAGTAGTCTCTGATTACCTTTTGAATCTCTGCAATATATGTAGTGATCTCACCCTTTTCAGTTCTAATGTGGTTTATTAAGTTTCTCTCTCTCTCTGTTTCTCTGTGAGTTTTGCTAGTGGTTTATCAATCTTGTTTATATTTTCAAAGAACCAACTTTTGCTTTCTTTATTCTTTCAAATTGTATTTTTTAATTTCCATTTCATTGATTTCTGCTCTAAGCTTTGTTATTTCCTTCTGACTACGTATTTTGGGTTCCTTTTGTTGATCGTTTTCTATTTTTAAAAGCTGTGTCATTAAAATATTTATGTAGGCCCCTTCTTCCTTTCTGATGTGTGCTTGCAAAGCTATAGATTTTCCTCTTAGTATGGTTTTTGCTGTGTCCCATAAATTCTGATAGTTTGTATCTTCATTGTCATTTGTTTCCAGAAATGTTTTGATTTCAGTTTTTATTTTATCTCTGACCCAGTGGTTGTTCAGCTGTGTGTTGTTTAATTTCCAGTTGTTAAAGTTTTTCTTCTGTGACCCTTTGTAGTTCACTTCTAATTTTAGTGCCATGTGATCTGAGAAGGTAGTTTGTACAATTTCTATCCTCTTGATTTTATGAAGATATGTTTTATGGTCCAGCATGTGGTCTATCCTGAAAAATGATCCATGCACATTGGAGAAGAATGTGTATCCAGTTTTCTGGGATAGAGTGCCCTATATATATCGACTAGTCCACCTTCTTACAATTCTCTTCTTAGAGCTAGTATATTCTTGTTGGGTTTCAGGCTGGTTAACCTATCAAGGGGTGACAGGACAGTGTTGAGGTCTCCCAATATTATTATGTCTTCTTTCAGGTTTGTCAACAATTGTATTAAATATTTTTTTTATTTAAACACCTTGATTACATACATGATTGTGTTTGGGTTTCAGTCATAAAAGGAACACCACCCATCACCAGTGCAACATTCCCATCACCCAAGTCCCAAATCTCCCTCCTCCCCACCCAACCCCTGCCTGTACCCTAAACAGGCTCTACATTTCCCTCGTACATTCTCAATATTAGGACAGTTCAAAATGTAGTTATTTCTCTAACTAAACTCATCAGTCTTTGTGGTGAGCTTCCTGAGGTGAGCTGGAACTTCCAACTCTTTTCTCTTTTGTGTCTGAAAATTATTATTACAAGGGTGTCTTTCATTTTTCTTAAAACCCATAGATGAGTGAGACCATTCTGCGTTTTTCTCTCTCTCTCTGACTTATTTCACTCAGCATAATAGATTCCATGTACATCCATGTATAGGAAAATTTCATGACTTCATCTCTCCTGACAGCTGCATAATATTCCATTGTGTATATGTACCACAGTTTCTTTAGCCATTCGTCTGTTGAAGGGCATCTTGGTTGTTTCCAGAGTCTTGCTATGGTAAATAGAGCTGCAATGAATATAGGTGTAAGGAAGGGGTTTTTGTATTGTATTTTTGTGTTCCTAGGGTATATTCCTAGGAGTGGTATAGCTGGATCGTATGGGAGCTCGATTTCCAGTTTTTGGAGGAATCTCCATATCGCTTTCCATAAAGGTTGAACTAGACAGCATTCCCACCAGCAGTGGATAAGAGTTCCTTTCTCTCCACATCCCCGCCAACACTGTTTATTCTCATTCTTTGTGATGTGTGCCATTCTCTGGGGTGTGAGGTGGTATCTCATCGTTGTTTTGATTTGCATCTCCCTGATGATTAGTGATGTGGAACATTTTTTCATGTGTCTTTTGGCCATGTGTATTTCTTCTTTGTCAAAGTGTCTGTTCATTTCTTCTCCCCATTTTTTGATGGGGTTAGATGTTTTTTTCTTGTAGAGTTCTGTCAGTGCCTTGTATATTTTGGAGATTAGCCCCTTATCTGATGGGTATTGGGTGAATAGTTTCTCCCATTCAGTGGGTGGCTCTTGTATCCTGGGCACTATTTCCTTTGAGGTGCAGAAGCTTCTCAGCTTAATATATTCCCATCTGTTAATCTCTGCTTTCACTTGCTTGGAGAGTGCAGTTTCCTCCTTGAAGATGCCTGTAATGTCCTGGAGTGTTTTGCCTATGTGCTGTTCTATATATCTTATGGTTTTGGGGCTGATATCGAGGTCTTTAATCCATTTGGATTTTACCTTTGTACATGATGTTAGCTGGGGGTCTAAGTTTAATTTTTTGCAAGTGGCTATCCAATTGTGCCAACACCACTTGTTGAAGAGGCTTTCCCTGCTCCATTTAGGATTTCCTGCTCCTTTATCAAAAATTAGATGGTTGTATCTCTGGGGAACATTTTCTGAGTATTCAAGCCTATTCCACTGATCTGAGGACCTATCCTTATTCCAATACCATGCTGTTTTGATAACTGTTGCTTTGTAGTACAGTTTAAAGTTGGGAAAAGTAATTCCTCCCATATTCTTTTTCCCAATGATTGCTTTAGCTATTCGAGGGTGTTTATTGTTCCAAATGAATTTCAAAAGTGTCTGATCCACTTCTTTGAAGAATGTCATGGGTATCTTTAGAGGGATGGCATTAAATCTGTATAATGCCTTGGGGAGTATTGACATTTTGATGATGTTAATCGTGCCAATCCATGAGCAGGGTATGCGTTTCCATTTCCGTGTGTCCTCTCTTATTTCTTGGAGCAGAGTTTTATAGTTTTCTTTGTATAGGTCCTTCACATATTTAGTCAAGTTGATTCCAAGATATTTGAGTTTGTGTGGCACTATTGTGAATGGGGTTGTTTTCTTAATGTCCATTTCATCCTTATTACTATTGGTATATAGAAAGGCCATTGATTTTTGTGTGTTAATTTTGTAGCCTGCCACCTTGCTATATGAGTCTATTGTTTCTAGAAGCTTTTTGATAGAGTCTTTAGGGTTTTCTAAGTAGAGTATCATGTCATCTGCAAACAGTGAGAGCTTGACTTCTTCCTTTCCTATCTGGATTCCCTTGATATCCTTTTCTTGCCTAATCGCTATAGCAAGTACTTCCAGTGCTATGTTGAATAGGAGTGGTGAGAGAGGACAGCCTTGTCTTGTGCCAGAATTTAGAGGGAAGGCTTTCAGTTTTTCTCCATTGAGGATAATATTTGCCACTGGCTTGTGGTAGATGGCCTTCACTATATTGAGAAAGGTTCCCTCCATTCCCATCTTGCTGAGAGTTTTGATCAAGAATGGGTGTTGGACCTTATCAAATGCTTTCTCTGCATCTATTGATATGATCATGTGGTTTTTATTTTTCTTGTTATTGATGTTGTGTATTATGTTGATAGATTTACGGATGTTAAACCAGCCTTGCATTCCTGGGATGAAACCTACTTGATCGTAGTGGATGATCTTCTTAACGAGGCATTGAATCCTATTTGCCAGGATTTTGTTGAGGATCTTTGCATCTGCATTCATCAGTGATATTGGTCTGTAATTTTCTTTTTTGGTAGCGTCTCTGTCTGGTTTAGGTATCAAGGTGATGTTGGCTTCATAAAAGCTATTTGTGAGTGTTTCTGTTTGTTCAATTTCATGAAAGAGTCTTGCCAAGATTGGCAGTAGTTCCTCTTGGAAAGTTTGATAGAATTCATTAGTGAATCCATCTGGACCTGGGCTTTTGTTTTTCGGCAGACATTTGATTACTGTTTTAATTTCATCAATGGTAATGGGGGTGTTTAGATATGCTACATCCTCTTCCTTCAACCGTGGAAGATTATAAGAGTCCAAGAATTTATCCATTTCTTCCAGGTTCTCATTTTTAGTGGCGTAGAGTTTTTCAAAGTAGTTTCTGATTACCCTTTGAATCTCTGTCATATCAGTAGTGATCTCTCCTTTTTCATTCCTGATACGAGTTATCAAGTTTCTCTCTCTCTCTCTTTCTTTGTTAGATTTGCCAGTGGTCTATCAATCTTGTTTATTTTTTCAAAGAACCAACTTTTGCTTTCGTTGATCTTTCGGATTGTTTTTTGAGTTTCCACTTCGTTGATTTCTGCTCTCAGCTTTGTTATTTCCTTCTGTCTTCCTATTCTTGGGTCCTTTTGTTGAGCATTTTCTAGTTCTATTAGCTGTGTCATTAAGCTACTCAGGTAAGCTCCTTCTTCCTTCCTGATGTGTGCTTGCAAAGCTATAAATTTTCCTCTCAGTACTGCTTTTGCTGTGTCCCATAAGTTCTGAGAGTTTGTGTCTTTATTGTCATTTGTTTCCAGGAACCTTTTTATTTCCTCCTTGATTTCATCTCGGACCCACTGGTTATTGAGCATGAGGCTGTTTAACTTCCAGGTGTTAAAGTGTTTCTTCTCAGTCCCTTTGGAATTCACAAATAATTTCAGAGCCTTGTGGTCAGCGAAGGTAGTCTGCACAATTTCTATCCTCTTGATCTTATGGAGGTATGTTTTATGTGCCAGCATGTAGTCTATCCTGGAGAATGTCCCATGTACATTGGAGAAGAATGTGTATCCAGGTTTCTGGGGATGGAGTGTCCTATATATATCCACTAGGCCTCTTTCTTCCATTTCTCTCCTCAGGTCTAGTATATTCTTGTTGGGTTTCAGTCTGGTTGACCTGTCCAGTGTTGACAAAGCCGTGTTAAGGTCCCCCACAATTATTGTGTTGTTGTTGATATTATTTTTCAGATTTGTCAACAGTTGTATTAAATATTTTGCTGGCCCCTCATTCGGTGCATATATGTTTAGGAGAGTGAATTCTTCCTGCTCTACGTACCCCTTGATTAATATAAAATGTCCATCTTTGTCCCTTACAACCTTCCTGAGTATAAAGTTTGCATTATCTGATATTAGTATGGCCACTCCAGCTTTTTTATGGGTGTTGTTTGCTTGGATAATTTTTCTCCAGCCTTTTATTTTGAGTCTATGTTTGTTCTGACTATTCAGGTGCATTTCTTGTAGGCAGCAGAAGGTTGGATTGAGTTTTTTGATCCATTTAGCCACTCTGTGTCTCTTAACTGGTGCATTTAGTCCATTGACGTTGAGAGAAAGAATTGTCCTGGGATTTAACGCCATCTTTATTTCAAAATTTGGTGTGTCTTTTGGGTAGTCTTGTCTTAGATTAGGTCTTTCAGTTTTTCTCTTAAGACTGGTTTTGTGTCTGTGAAGTTTCTGAGCTGTTTTTTGTCTGTGAAACCATGTATTCTTCCATCAAACCGGAAAGTGAGTTTTGCTGGGTATAGTATTCTGGGTGAAGCATTCATTTCATTCAGTCTTGTCACAATATCCCACCACTGCTTTCTGGCATTGAGTGTTTCTGGTGACAGGTCTGCTATAAATCTCAGGGAAGCTTGCTTGAACATGATTTCCCCTTTTGATCTTGCTGTTTTCAGAATTCTGTCTCTATCTGTGGGATTTGTCATTGTGACTAGGATGTGTCTTGGGGTGGTTTTTCTGGGGTCTCTTTTGGTTGGTACTCTTCGGGCATGCAGGATTTGATCACATATATTCTTTAGCTCTGGAAGTTTCTCTTTAATGATGTTCTTGACCATTGATTCTTCCTGGAAATTTTCTTCCTGGGTCTCTGGGACTCCAATGATTCTTAAGTTGTTTCTGTTGATCTTATCATAGACTTCTATTTTCGTCTGTTCCCATTCTTTGACTAATTTTTCCATTGTCTGCTCATTTGCTTTAAGTTTTTTGTCCAATCTCTCCTGCTGTATGGAATTGTTATGTATCTCATCTTCCACAGCACCAAGTCTATTCTCAGCTTCTGATACCCTGTCCCAGAGCTTATCCATTTTGTCATTCACTTCGTTTACTGACTTTTTCAGTCCTGTTAGTTGACATGTTATTTCAGTTTGGAGTTTTGTCATTTCTGCCTTCATATTTTCTTGGTTCTTATTAGTGTTCTGTTCAACTCGATCCATGGTTTCTTGGAGTCTGTTGAGCACCTTCCATATTGCTAGTCTAAAGTCCTTATCTGAGAGGTTGATTAGTTGTTCAGTCATTATCTGGTCCTCAGAATTGTCATCTTCATTCTCTATGTCTGATGCTGGCCTGCGTTGTTTCCCCATTGTCACACTTGTATTGTGGGTTTTTCTACGTGTTGTGGTGGTATTCATTGTCTATATGATGTAGGCAGCACACTCCTCTGGCTCCTCCCTTTCTGGATGGGCTGACTTGCCTCTAAGGGAGGGGAGTCCTCCGTGGATGAAGCCTCACACTGGGTCAAATCTTAGGCCCGAGCATGCAACAGAGAAGACAGTCCAGAGAGAAATGTTTGCTTCTGTGATATAGCGCCGTTCTCTAGTGTGATTTTTCCTTCTTGTTGCAATGGAGTTCTTTCCTTAGAAAGAGTGCACGGCCGCGTAGCGAAGCGGAGCGGCCATGCTCCTCTGAGCCTCTTTTTGCCCCACTCGCAAGAGTTTCACGCAAGAGGACAGTAGACAGACATAGACAGGTCACACTCACAGTCTTTCACAGTTGAGCCCCACTGGGCCGGTGTACTTTCGCGGATTTTCCCCGCCTGGTGTCACACACAGGGAGCCGGCTTTTGCCCAGATAGCATTGTTATCTCTTCCCGAATGTAGTTTCTTTGGAGTTAGCTTCCCAGGGCTCTGAGGAGAGCTTCCAGAGTTCAGGAAAGACAGAGAAGGGTAGGACAGGGCTCCCTTCCGGTGCTCAGTTCCTCAGAAGAAGCACAGCCCGGTGGAGATTCTGCAGGTAGAGCAGTCAGCACTCTGCCTGGAAACCCCCACCTGCAGCCATTTCTCACTCACTCACTGGCTCGCTGGGTAGCTTCTGAATGTCTGTATTAAATATTTTGCTGGCCCCTCCTTAGGTGCAAATATGTTTAGGAGATTGATTTTTCCTGCTGTAGATATTCTTTGATTAGTACGAAATGACCATCTTTGTCCCTTATAACTATTCTGATTCTAATGTTTGTGTCATCTGATATTAATATGGCCACTCCAATTTTTCTAAGGGAGTTGTTTGCTTGGATGATTTTCTTCCAGACTTTTATTTTGAGTCTATGTTTGTTCTGTCTATTTAGATGTGTTTCTTGTTGCCTTCAGCTTTTTGATCCATTTTGCAACTCTATGTCTCTTAACTGGTGCATTTAGTCCATTGATGTTGAGAGAGATAATTGTCATAGGATTTAATGCCATCTTTGTGTAGAAGTCTGTTTTGCCCGTTTGTCTGTCTTAAAGTAAACCTTTCAGTTTTTATTTTAAGGCTGGTTTTGAGTAGGTAAAGTTTCTGAGCTGCTGTTTATCCATGAAGATATGTATACTTCCTTCAAATCTGAAAGTTAGTCTGGCTGGGTGCAGTATTCTAGGTGAAGCATTTATTTCATTTAGTTTTGTCACTATATCCCACCACTGACTTCTGGCCTTGAGGGTTTCTTGTGACAGGTCTGCTGTAAACCTTAAGGATGTTCCTTTAAATGCAGTTTCCCTTTTTGACCTTGCTGCTTTCAGTATTCTGTCCCTAACTGTGGGATTTGTAATTGTGACTAGAATGTATCTTGGGGTGATTTTCTTTGGGTCTCTTTTAGCTGGTACTCTTTGGTCATGCAGGATTTGGTTGCTTGCTGTCTTTAGCTCTGGGAATGATGTCCTTGCCTATTGATTTTTCCTGGGGATTTTCTTCCTGGTCTCTGCTCCAATGATTCTTACGTTGTTTCTATTGAATTTATCAAGGACTTCTATTTTCATTTGTTCACATTCTTTGAGTATTTTTTCCATTATCTGATAATTTGCTTTAAGGTTCTTTTTCAGTCTCCTGTACTGTATGGAATTGTTCTGCATCTCATCTTCCAGCTCGCTGATTCTGTCCTCAGCTGCTGTTATTCTGCTAGAGAGGCTTTCCATTGAGTTTTTAATTTTATCTACTGAGTTTTTCAGTCCTGTTATTTCAGTTTTCTGATTTTGTTCTCTTCAGCTTGATCTATTCTTTCTTTGAGTTCTATGAGCATCCTCCATATTACTACTCTAAACTCCTTGTCTGAGAGGTTGACTATGTAGTTGATACTTTCTGGGTCATCAGAGCTGCTATCTTCATTCTCTATGCATGCTGTTGTCCTGTGTTGTTTTCCCATTGACACACTTAGTGGAATTTTTACTGCATGTCGTGGTAGAATTCATGGGCTAGGAGATGAGCAAGGTGGCAGAGCAAAGCAGAGCGGCCATGTTCCTCTGTTTCCTGGCTGGCTAACCTTGATGGGATTAAGTTTGCTGGGGTCTTCCTCAGCAGTCTCCTGCAGGGATCAGGAAGCCAAAAATGGAGGGATGCAGAAGCTTTTTAAAGATACCAGGCAGGAGATGGTACCCGCCTTGTGGGCTGAGACCTCCTACCTGTCCTGTGAACCTTGATGGGATTAAGTTCACTGGGGTCTTCCTCACCCATCTCCTGCAGGGATCAGGAAGCCTTGTTTTTATGTTTTCATGAAACTTCATGCTGATTTATCTGACATACTCGCTATTTTGCTATATATATATATATCCCAGTATGGTACAAAGTTCCCATCTGCATATCCTAACCAACAATTACTACCTTTTGTGACCTTGGTAAAAGGTCTTCTTAAATTTGCGAGGTATTAGTTTTAATTTTATTTCCAAGTTAACTGGTTATGTTAGGCATTTTAATTTTTTGTGTGTTTTTGGGTGCCACACCCAGTCGCACTCAGGGGTTATTTCTGGCTCTGCACTCAAAACTCACTCCTGGCTCATGGGACCTTATGGGATGCTGTAGATCGAACCTGTGTCTGTTCTGGGTCACTCACGTGCAAGGTAAGTTCCTAACTCTGTGCTACTACTCCTGCCCCTTTTAATATAATTTTTTATTATTTATAGGTATTCTTTGAAAAATGTTTTTTAATTCTTCTGCCAGTTTTATTATATCTTGGCTATTTGGATTTTTTTTTTGCTGGTTTCTATTGCGTAGTGAGTTCCTAACTTGTTTGTTTAGCCCCTTATTAGACGTTTGGTATGCAAATATTCCTCCCCTTTTACAATTTATCTTCAATTTGTTGACTATTTCCTTTGCTGTGTAGAACCTTCTAGTTTGATGTGATTTATTTTTCATTTTTGTCTGTGCTTTTGATGCTGTATTCCCACCTACCAGTTGGTAGGATCCTTCCCTTCCAGAAGCATTCAGATTGGCCTGGTTTGAGTTCAACCTAGTTCCCTGAGCACTGCCAAGAGTTATCCCTGAATATAGAAGTAGGAATAAGCCTGTTACCCCTCCGCAAGGCCAACTGCTAATTTTACCTGATGGTCAGACCAGCCCACAGTCTGGAGGGATTGCTAATTAAAGTGGCCTGGGGAGGGGCGAGAGAGGCTGAGCAAAGAAGATGCAGCATAGAGAGAAGACATAGGCTGGGTGCAGAGAAGCTGTTTAGAAAAATGCACATGGTTATTAGGGCCTTATAATAAAAATTTTATGTCACCTGAAACTTTGAATTACTGCCTGTGGATCATTTCTTCACTGTCACTCTGATACCTACAGACCCGCTATGCTAAAAGGGGCTGCAGGCGCCAGGCCTGGCTGAGAAAGGCCCCATGTCCAACCAGGACTATATAATTAATATTTAATACAACATAAGCCCTGAGTACTTCTGGGTATTACCCCCTAAAATAAACAAAAATAATATTGTGCAGAATAATGTCAAATTTTCTCCTATTTTTTCTTCTAGCAGTTTTACAGTTTTAAGTCTTATGTTACCATATATAATCTGAGTTGATTTATGCAAATGGCATGAGATAAGAACCTAAATTTATTCTTTATATATACTCTGTTTTCTCAATTCCATTTATTTAAAACATTAATTACCCTCATTGTATGTTCAGGCATTTTTGTCAAAAACCAACAGATATCTATAATTAATATTCAAAATAAGTCAAATCAAATTTCTTTCAGAGTTCTCCATTCTGTTCTATTAGTAAATATGTCTGGGGTTTTGTGTGTGTTTTGCTAATGTTATACAATTTGATTACTATAGTTTTTAATGCTTTTTGGAGGGCATGACAAACAATGTTCAATTCTGTGTTGCACCTCCAATTATTGTCTATCTTAGGTAATGTTCATCAGAGGAATGTGTGTGTTCCTGAAACTGGATGGAATGTTTTCTATATATGTATGATTTATTTGATCTATTGTGCTAATCAAATGTGCTGTGTTTTATTGATTTCCTGTCTTGATGGTGTATATGTTGTTAAAATACTCTATTAAGCCTCATTTTTGTTAATACTTTCCTTATATAATATTGTATGCTTACATATTTATAGATGCTATTCTCTTGGTGAACTAGATATTTTATGATTAGAAAATTATGCACTTTGTCTATTCTTAAAATGATTCACTTAAAGACTATTTTTCTGATATGAGTATAACACCTTTGCTTACTTTATTTGTCTGTTTTTATGAACTACCTTCTTTAATAGCTTTATTTTAAGCCTAAATTCATTCTTTAAGTTGATGTGGGTCTCTCAAAAGTGGCATATAGTAGGATCTTGCTTCTGTCTTTTATCCACTCATCATTTTATTTAATAAAAATAATCCACTTATATTTAAAGTAATAATTGATAATAATTTACCACTGCTGTTTTCTTCATTGTTCTTGAAAATATGTAGTTGTTTGCTTTGTACTTTTATTTCTTTTAATAATTTGTAAATCTATTCATTTTTTCTTTCTATTATTAAGAATACACAAAATTTTATACTTATATAACTATTTTAAGATATAGAGACTTAAGTTCAATTACTATACTTTTATATTTTGTTATTTTATATTTGTTATTGAGTATTTAAAACTGGTTATTTAAAACTGATTTATAATTGCTTTACAGTATTATAGAATCTCCATGCTTTAATTTTACACCTCTTTATGTGTGTACTAGTCACCACTCACATCACCAGATTTCCAATGTTATCACACCACCAAAAGAACCCCTCTGTTTATCCTCACCCCATACTCATACCCCCACCCCTAATACAAATATAAGATTTAGTTTTGAATGTGTTGATTTATTTGTTTCAGTAATTAATATTTTGAATATTAGGTAAATAATCTGGTAATTTTCTTTTACTTTCTTACTTATTTCACTGAGCATGATATCTTCAAGATTTATCCAGTCTTGGAGTTGAAGAAAGTTATGTTAAGCAAAGCATGTCAGAAGGAGAGGTACAAATACCACTCATTTGTGGAATAATAATAGTTAAAATAAGATCATAGATAGTAGTAAACAATGAGAGATCTTTGACATTGGAATTCAAAATTAACTATCAATTAGATTGTGGAGGAGATAAAGAAAAAAGACCAGACTAGAAGAGATATAAAGACTGTTGTAGAGGATGGTGGGCACTTTGGTGTTGGTGATTTGTAATAAGTTTGTATATTAAAATAGCATAATTTTTAAATGATTTTTATTGTAACCAAAGTGAATTATGAATCCTTCACAGTAATATTTAAGGTACATAGTGACAATGATTAAGGGACATCTCACCACCAATGTTGTCTTACCTCCACTCCTGTTCCCAGCATGCATCCCATATCTCCCAATTTGCTTGTCAGCCTGCTAGTGTAACTACTCCTCTCTGTGTATAGCTTGTAGGTTGGGTATCAATTCTGTTGTCGTTGACTTTGGGTTTGGTGTTTATATCTGATCTTTTCTTATTTCCACTCAATGTTCATACAACTGGTCCTGGTACCCTCCATTCCCTCCTCCTTCAATTCATGAGGCAGAACAAGATGATTCAAGTTATGTGCTTCTACTGAAAAAAAAAACTGGGAGAATTCCATCTAGAGGTTAGAAATACCAATTTAAAAGAAGAAAGGGTGGGAAGCCCCTGGCCTTAGGCCTTCTCCCTAGCTTAGGGGGTGCTGGGAGGCTTGGCAGGCCCCCACCCATCCCCCTCTTTCTCCCCTGGCCTCCAGGCCTTCCCTGGGTGCCGCCCCAGATGGTCAGAAGTGGGTGCCTGGTGGACTCTATAGGGGTCCTCAGGCTTGCCCCCCTCTCCCTACTCTAGAGGGGAGGGGCAGAGGGAGGAGGGCGGGCAGATATCTGGTTTCTGGGTCCCTCTCTAATTCTGGAGGCCAGTTCTTGCCAGGTATGGGGCTTGGGGAGGCCCCAGGCCTTGGGCCTTCTCCCTAGCTTGGGGGGTGCTGGGAGGCTTGGCAGGCCCCATCAGTCCCCCTCTTTCTCCCCTGGACTCCAAGCCTTCCCTGGGTGCCGGCCCATGTGGACTCTATAGGGGTCCTCTAGCTTTCTCCCTTCTCCCTACACTAGGGGGGAGTCATAAGGGGTGGAGGGTGGGCCAATGCAGCACTGGTTTATGTTGGGACTGTCACTGACAATTTTTTCTCATTAGTCTTCATTTTAAAAAACCATACAGTATATGTATTTTGACCTTGACACTGCCCTACAAAGCTCATTTCTAGTCCTTTACTGCCTAAGTCCCAACCACTATCCCCCACCCATTTACTTATTTTGCCTTCAATACTGTACAGGTCAATCACAGATAAAAAATTTCACTTAATTTAACACCCCACCCAACTATTTCAAAATTTCCCCTCTATATATTTTTTTTATCTGTCCTTTTTGTTATTTGTTAAATAAGAATGTCTTTTGAAGTGTCCCTTCATTTAAAGTTTATGTTAGAACCAAGTCAAGGGGATTGCTGGACTTGTTTTAGCATCCCCATAGGCACCAACCACACCATGTGGCACTGTTCTTCCTTTGCATAGGCACATTAAAATGGGAAATTATATACAAACACGTTCTTATCTAATAAAGATGGAAACACACAAATTTTGTAATGTAGTGGGACCTTACACCCTGAACATTGTTGTAAAGAGCTGGCTCAGGCCTCAGAAGAATGGGCATTGTCCATTAACTCCTGAACCAGAGATGCTATCTACAAAACAACCTCGGTTGTGTACTACATCACCTGAAAGCAATCCTCTATCAGGGAAGACCCTACCACTGCTCTGGCATAGACCTATTCAACAGAGACTTCCTTTTAACACTCAGAGGACTTAATAATAACTACCTGCTTTCACGACTGAGCCCTCTGCATCACCCTCTAATTATGAGTGAAACTAAAGGATTCTCTGCATCATCCTGAGTTTGATGTAGGATATGGGCATATTCCAGGATCCTTAGATACAGAAACCTGACACCAACAACAGTGACTGTGTGAAAAATAAAAGTATTGGCACTACAAACAATGACTTGGGTTGGACAACCTACTATGCCTGGAGCCTAGAGTTGGTCTTATGCCAGAAAACTTCAGGGGTATGGTCTCCTTATTTAGGCCAAGGATTTTCCTTTACATGTCTCCTATATTTTGCTGGGCCTATGCAAACAATTGTCACACTAACACCATCTTGGCTGTGCTCCTTTAACTAATCCTTAATGAAATAATATATTATGATTAACTGTGTCAACAATACTATAGCTTTTTTAATGTTAAAGGAGTTCCATAAATTTTGTGGCTGTAGACTGCTTTGTATATTACTAAGAAATGTTATAATGTACTACAATCTGGGAACTTGAGGGACAAAGTAAATGTGTGTTTTGTTTTATTTGGATGAAAATTCAAAATTAAGATGTCAGCAACAGGATTTCTTTTGAGAATTATGTTTATGGGTTATTGCCTTTCCACTGTAACTTCACCTTGTCTTTTCTTTGCATCTTTGTCTTAAAATAAAAAAGAAAAAAATTCTATTTAAAAAGAGAAAGGTGAAGGGAATCATAGAGGATATTTTCATGAAGAAATATCACAATAAACTCAAACAATGTTAACACAAAAAATAAAAGAAGGGTAAAAAGAAAAACAAAATAAAAAATAAAAACCAGCAACTACAACAAAAACACCCAGCTAATAAAAACAACCACCATCATATAATAACCATGAGAATAAAGAAAATTTTTAAAAAATTAAAAAAGAAAAAGAAAAATAGAAAAGAGAAGAAAAAGAAAAAATAAAGGAAGGAGGGCTGGTGTGTCAAGGTTTTGTGGTTTTTTTATGCATAGGCACAGTAAGTATTGAGAAAATTGGAAAGGGAATTCTCTTGGCCTAGGGATACAAGGTTTCTCTGCCCTTTAAGCATACTGCCATGGTAACAACTACAGGCTCCATATACGCTCATTTTCACACCCTAATGTCTTTTTATGGTGCCAGGAAACTTTCTGCTCAGTTGTGGATAACATCAGGACTCTGTAGCTAGAGATCTTGGTATTTGCATAGGTCATAGAATGAAGTCTAGGATAGAGTCTTTCTTTATGGTTTTAGAAGTTCTGGTCCATTACTGTTGTTGTAATCAATCTTCTGTAATTAGTGGTCTTAGTTTTAGCTCAGATTTTAAGACAAAGCTTAGAATGGAGTCTTTTATTATGGTTCCAGAAGTTCTCCTCAGTAGCAGTTATCAAAGTCAGACTTCGGGATTTAGAGATCTTGGCTTTTGTACAAATCTTAGACAAAAGCCTAGGCTAGGATCTTTCTTATTGGTCCCATGATAAGTTATACCCAGTCATGGTTTTCAAAGTCAGTCTTCTGTAGTTAGAGATCTTGGATTTTTTTTTATTTTTGGGTCACACCCGGCAGCACTTAGGGGTTACTCCTGGCTCTATGCTCAGAAATCGCCCCTGGCAGGCACAAGGGACCATATGGGATGCCGGATTTGAACCATCATCTTTCTGCATGAAAGGCAAATGCCTTACCTCCATGCTATCTCTCCGGTCCCGAGATCTTGGATTTTTAACAGAGCAAAAAATGATGTGTTTTCTGATTTCATCTTACTGTTTGGTGATAAGATATGGCAATCCACTCTTAGATCAAATTGTTGCTATTTCTTTATTGTCAGGATGTCATATCAAAATTGGTGCAAGTTGGTGCCAGAGCAGTATTAGTAATTTTCCAGGTGGAAATTTGGTTCTTGGTGCTGTTGGAAGGAACTGTGTCAGTTCTACATCTGGGACCTGGGGCTCTGAGTTGGACGGTCACTGTCTGATAACATGGAGTCTAAGCTGGGTCCACATGACATATGTTCAGGTTGGGAGGCACTCCTGTATTATAAAATGTATGGGTTCTTATCCCATACATAAGAGATTGTTTCTGTGCATAAGATTTCCTCTTTTTAGAGTGCCTATGCAAAAGGGAATGGTACCATATTATATTGCTGGTGCATTTGAAGGTAAGAATGACAGGCTACACAATCTGTGTGCCATGGTTTTAACCTGAGCTTTTATCTAGGTTTTTATTCCAAGCAGAACCAAAACAGGTGAAGCTAACAAAAATAAAAGATAGAAGAAATAAATAAAAATAAATTTGTAAAAAAAAGTAATTAAGGAAAATAAGTTATGGAAGAGGCTACCTTTACATTTGGAAATAAAGTTACTAAGAGGTATTTTATAGAGATATTAAACATATAGAGGAAATATAGTCATCCCCATTGTCTTTTGAGATATTCTTGTGTGTGTGTGTGTGTGTGCATGTGTGTGAAATCTATGACCCATTTTCATCCCACACTGTGGTCTTGTTGAATTTGAGAGATGATTTGCAGCATTGGGATCAAGTAGTGTCCTTGAGCTGGGGGCCCTTCTGGAGCTGAATCCAGTAGCATGCAATAGTCCACATTTGGTGAGGTGTGAGAAAAAGGGCCACATAGCATGAATCGGCAGGAATGTTGATTGTAGTTTCTTGCCAGAGCAGGAGATGTGGGACTGAGAGGGTGTCCATTCACTTTGGGAGCTGAATAGTAGTTTATTGGGGCAGGAGGTCGTCCTGATAAAGGGTAAAGAAGTTTAAATAAGGAGGGATAGTGGATCAGGATTGGAGGTTGAGAGGATAGAAGGATTTCTGAAGAGGGAAAGAGGGATAATATATAAGAGGGGCTATATATATTTTAGGCATGGATTGTTTACCATTTAGGTTTGGCAGTCAAAAGAGGAGTTCAATGTATACAAACTCATGCCCACATATAGACAGACATTAGATTCTATTCTTAAGTTGTTGGAGGCCTGAGCTCTTAAGGAATACTTGAATTAAGAAAAGTTAAATAATTAACTAAGATATAGATTAGGAGATAAAGAAAGGGAAAAGAAGATGAAAGAGAAAAGAAAGATAAGCAAACATAGTAAAAATAAGTTAAAAAATAAATTGGGCCAGTGTGTCGGAGTTGAAAGGTTTTCCAATTTCTAGGCTTCAGTGACTTCATCAATGACGGGGTTGGGCTTTGTTAAGTGAAGGTTTCAGGGTTAGATAGAGGCCGGAGCATTTTAGGATAGGGATAGTTTCCACGTCTGGAGTACTAAGCAATATGGTAGTGAGGACTATAAGAGGTAGCTACCCTATGAAGTATTGTCTGCTGCATATTATATATCAAGGTTCCTTTACTAAAGAGAAACTGCTAATGTGGGCTCTATTTAACATAGATTGAATTGATGAAGAAGAAGAAGAAAGGAGAGAAGGAAAGAAGTAGGAAGAGAAAAAAGAGAGAAAAGGAAAAAAGGAAATGATAATTTGTAGAAACGTATTCGATGAGTGGGAACAGTAATATAAGTCTGTGGTGTGCTGTTGACTGTTTCAGTGGTCTGAATGATCATATGCTTTAGTTCCTAGTAGAAAACATAAAACTAAAGGAAATGGGTAAATTGGAGTATTTTATCAAGACATTGTCATAATGAGCACTGTATATGGTATCTAGTATGATTGAGCACCGAGGCATAAAATTAGCGTGTCCACCCTATGTTTCCAAGAACTACTGTGGGCAAAGAAACTGAAGGGTTATTTTATACCTGATAAAATTAAGGCATTAAAACAGATTGCTAGTAATCACTGCAGCAGAACTCCCTGGTTTCGATCATATTTGCATCTGGTTCTCTGGTTAAATACATTAGGATATTATTATAGGCCTTTGTAGTTAGAGGTTGATTGCACACCTGTTCACTCTAAACCTCTGTTTCCATTGTTGCTGGTTTCTTTATGGTATAATAAATAGTCGAGGCGTTGTGTTGCTCCTTTTCCACTTGATTTGAACACTTCTCACTCTATGCTGGCATCCATGGTGTTTGGAGTTTCTACCCTTTAGACTATTGTGATTCTTCATGAAGTATTATATGAATATATGGTATATATTCTAAATACCTCAGATAAGTGCTATCATTCTGTATTTATCTTTCTTCTTCTGACTTACTTAATTTAACATAATAGTTTCTAGATCCATCTATGCTGCTGCAAAATCCATGATTGTATTGTTTCTAACTGCTATGTGATATTCCACTGTGTATAAGTACCACATCTTCATGACACTCCTGTTGTTGGACATTGAGGTTGGTTCCAAATTTTGGCTATTGTGCTGAGTGCTGAGATAAATAGTGGAGTGCATACGTATTTGGGATGAATGTCCTTCTGTCTTGGTGATAGATACCCAGAGTGCGATTGGTGGGTCATATAGCAATGCAATTCTGAGTTTACTGAGCACTCTCCATGGTGTTTTTCCTAGGGGTTGTACCAGGCAGCATTCCCACCAGCAGTGGATAAGAGTTTCTTTCTTACCACATCCCTGCCAACAGAGACTGGTCTCATTATTTTTGATGTGTGTCATCCTCACTGGTGTAAGGTGGTACCTCAATTTCCCTAATGATAAGTGATGGTGACCATGTTTTCATGTGTCTATTGGCCATCTGTTAGTCTTCCTCAGACATTTCTGTCTATTCATTTCTTCTCCCCATTTCTCTATAGCTTTATTAGGTTTTGTGGAGCTAACCTTTCTGAGTGCTTTGTATATCCTAGATATCAACACTTTATCTGATGTGTTGAATGCAAAAAAATTTTCCCATTGTGTTAGCATCTTCTAGTTTTAACCCATGTTTCTTTTGCCATACAGAAACTTTTTAATTTGATGTAGTCACATTTATTTAGGTTTGTTGAAAAACTGCATAACTTTTTAACACTATTGTACATCCCAAACAATAAAAACCTCAAAAATAAAAAAATATACACAAAAAATATTTATCCATTCAGTAATTCTTTTCTTTTTGGCCCACACCCTATGATGCTCATGGGTTACTCCTGGATATGCGCTCAGAAATTCATCCTGGCTCAGGGGACCATATGGGACACCAGGGATAAAACCAATATTCATCCTGGATTGGCCATGTGCAAGGCAAACGCTCTTCCACAGTGCTATTGCTTCGGCCCCCGTTCTGTCAAATTTTATCTTTTATAATGACAGAGTAGGATGCTATTGAGAACACAAACCACAGATTCTTCAGCTAGTTTGGCTATTGTGGATCAAGCTATTATGTGCATTGATATGTGGATATTCTTCTGAATTAGTGTTTTTTGATTCCTTCAAATAAGTGCCTAAAAGAGTTGTTGCTGATTCAAGTAGAATTTCCAATTTTATTTTTTTAAGAACTCTGCATGCCATTTCCTATAGCAGCTGCATTAATTTACATTTCTATCAACAGGGTACCAAAGTTCCTATTTCTCTGCATTGTCACAACACTTATTTCCAAGCGTTTATAAACACACACACACACACACATATATTTATCCATGGGTGTGATATGATCATCTCAATGTGATTTTAATTTGTCTTTCCTGAATATTACTAAAATTGAGTATTTATCTGTGTTTTTGAATGATATATATGCCTTCTTTGGAGAAATATCTATTCAGGTGTTTTCCCATAGTTTATTAAGTTGCTTGACTTTCTCATTTGCATTGTGGGAGTTCTTCGCTTATTATTGATATTAATAATTATAAATTTTATTATGTAACATTATATCACAATTGATAGCTTATTTATTTTCTTAAATAGTAGCTTCTTTTACTGTTCAATGTCTTTTGTTGTTTTCTGGGCCACATTGCCAGTGCTTAGGGATTACTCGTGGTTCTCTGCTCAGGGATCATTCTTAATAGGCTCAGTGGACTACATGGGGTGCCAGATATACCCTAGTGGAATGTGTGCAAGGCAAGCATTCTACACACTCTACTATCTCTCCATCCCCTGTAAAAAAAACTTTTTCATAAATTGATATATTCCCATTAGTTTATTGTTGCTTTTGTTTCTTTTGCTTTTGGATTTGAGTCTCCAAAACAACTCTCACATTGAGGTGCTGGAGTGTGTAATCTATGCTTGCTTCTACATGTACATGATTTGGTATATGTATGTGTGTTTGTCTTTTATTTATTTTGAGTTAATTTTGTGTGTTATATTAAATAGCAATCATTATTTATGTTCTTATTTGTGACAGATCAGTTTTCCTATCACTGTTTTATGAAGAGGCTTTCTTTTCTCTGTATGGTTTTGATTCAACTGTTGATTAGCCACCCATGTACATGTGGACTTATTTTTGAGCTCTGTATCCTATTCCATTGAGCACTGTGCTTTTATTTAACTCCAATACCACAATTATTTACTATTTCTCTGAAATGCATTTTGAAAGGCAGTGATCACAATGCCTTCATTTTCCTCTTTACTCTCAGAGAAGTTTTGTCTACTTGAGGCCTTTTTGGTTCCACACAAAATTTAGAATTTGTTGTTCTATTTACATGAACATTTTCATTAGTATTTTTGTTTGTTGGCTTGGGTTCGGGGTCACACCCAGTGATGCTTGGAACTTACTCCTGGTTCTGTGCTCAGGGATCTCTCCTGGCAGTGCTTGACAGATCATATGTAGTGTTTGAGATAAAACCTCGATCAGTTATGTTCAAAGCAAGTGCCTTAGTCACTGTACTACCTTTCCATCCCCTTAATTGCCATTTATACTTTGATAGATTATATTTTGTTAGAATCTGCAGACTCTTTTAGGTAATGTGAACTTTCATTTTCTTTGAGTCTTCAGTTTCTTTCAGAATTTATATTTTCTATAATGTATACCCACTAATAATAATTGTTTTTAAGATATTTATGTTTTAACTTTTACATTAGAATTAAGCAATTGTCATTTTAGTAGCAATGTTACAGTATTAGGGTTTCTGTAGTTGACTATATACATGGTGATAGAGTTGTATTTGTTTTTTGGGGGGGCCACATCAGCAGTGCTCAGGGCTTACTCTTATCTCTGTGCTCAGGGAACACTTCCAGCAGAACTTGAGGAACTATATGTGGTGTTAGGAATCAAACTCAGGCTGGCTATGTGTAAGTTAAATGCTTTACCCACTGTGCTATTGCTCAACCCCATTACCATTGAGTTTTTATTTGAGTTTTGATATTATAATTAACATATTTTCATTCCATTCATCAAATTATTCTCTTCCATTTTTTCCCTGTTTGGTTCCCTTATTATTTTTGTTTTGTGTTGACCTTTTCATTTTGTTCAGTCATTGTTTTCATGATCTCACTGAGTTTTCTATGTTCTTTTTTTTGTTCACTTAGTTTTATTAAAACATTAATTTCAGGCAATTGAATGAGCTCCGTACTTTTGGGTTCATTTATAGAAAGGCCATTGTGCTCTTTCAGTAGTGTTATGCTTTCTTGATTTTTTCCGTATTCCTTCATTTTTTGCCTTTCCATATTTGCATTTGAAGAAACAAGTCACATATTCCATTTTTTACTCACTGGCTTTGAAAAAAATAGGCCTTTATCAAGCAACCTATTTAGGGGCTTTGGGAGTCTGTAAAACCTATTCTATAGATGTAACCACTGTACTCTTGTTCTTTGTGGAGGAGTATTTGGCTTAGTTATCCTGTATCCATCTAGTAGAACAGGACAAATTTAAAAAGACTCCCATTTATTTTCCCTAGTGCTCTGAAGCATTAAAGGTTACATGCCCTTCGCTCAAAACAGCAAAGTTGAACCAGCTGTCTGAGTATGCTTGTACATGATCTAAAGAAGCTTCACATGCATTTTGTGAAGGATTTTCTGGGTGTCAGAGGGCAAAGTGGCATGTGGAACTATTATGCCACTTGTAAAAGATGAATTCTACAAATAATGTGTGTGGACTCTGTGGATTCCATGACCAGCTGTTGAAATCCATGACCCAATTACTCTGAGTTCCCACACCTTTTTCATGCTCCTCAATGTTCCATTAAATTCACCTGTGCTAATCTCCTATTAGCTGGGAAAGAATGATGTAGACTCTGAATATCTGGGGAAGTTAAGCACTCACTTTTCCCCTGCAGAGAAAGTGTGGATTTATAGAATTCTTTTGGCATTCAGTGGTGCTAACTTAGGGAGGGATTACATGGGTTGAATGGCACTCTTCTTATCCTATTCAATGAGTCTTATCACTTTTTTTGTTCCAAGGAGAATCAGAACTCTTCTGCTGGACTCTCACACTCCAAAGATAAGTTATCATCCATGGTCATTCTAAAAAATCGGTATTAATGTAAAAATTGGGAGAAAGGCCTGTCCCACAATCTAGCTGACATAACTTTCCTGAGTTAGGATTTAAAACTAAGTTTGCCTCAATTAAACACTATGTTTTATTCACTGTTCACTAATTTTTGATAATTTTATATATATTTCTATATTGTACATATGAATATCAAATATGCCTTTTAATTACCATATCTACTAGTAGAATTTACAATAACTAACCTCTCCATCCTTGGACTTATCTACATTTATTATCATTCAGCTACGTATACCCGGTTTCATTCCTATTTATGTGGCTATTTTCCAGTCTCTTTTTTATGTACTTCTCCTCTACCTAACCCTTCAATATCATAGAAATAAAGACCTTATTGATTCTTTTGCTTTTCATTTCTTTAGTTTTAAATATTTGGGGGACATGGTAATTTGCAACTGTTATTAATAGAATTTTATATATTAATCATTCCAGCACCACACCCTCCACCCAAGTATCTGGTTCCCTCCTCATTTTTTTATATTATCTTTATTTAAGCACCATGATTACAAACATGTTTGTAGCTGGGTTTCAGTCATAAATAAGAACACCCCACATCACCAGTGCAATGTTCCCAACACCAATGAATGCCTCCCATATCCCTCCTCCCCCACCCTGCTTGTATTCAAGACAGGCATTCTATTTCTCTTACTCACTACCATTGTCATTATAGCTGTTAGTGAAGTTATTTATCTAAGTTTATTTACCACTCTTTGTGGTAAGCTTCATATCATGGGCCAGTCCTTCCAGACCTCATCTCTATTTTCACTGGGTAGTATTAACATACTGTCTTTTATTTTTCTTAAATCCCACAGATGAATGAGACTATTATGTATTTCTCTCTCCCTCTGACTTATTTCACTCATCATAATAGTTTCCATGTCCATCATGTATAAGAAAATTCCATGACTTCATTTTTCCTGATGGCTTCATAGTATTCCATTATATATAAGTACCATTTCTTTAGCCACTCATCTGTTGTCAGACATCTGGGTTGTTTCCAGATTCTGGCTATTACAAATAGTGCTGCAATGAATTTAGGTATGCAGTAGGTATTTTTTTGTATTGTGTTTTTGTGTTCCTAGGGTATATCCCTATGAGTGATATAGCTGGATGGGAGCTCAATTTCCAGTTTTTCGAGGAATTTCCATATTGTTTTCCATAAAGGCTGAACTAGAAGACGTTTGCACCAGCAGTGAATAAGACTTCTTTCTCCTAGAAGGCACTGATTATTGTTTTTGTTTTGGGTGATACTACGTGCCAGTCTCTGTGGGGTGAGAAGGTACTTCATTGTTGTTTTGATTTATGTCTCCCTGATGATTAGTGATGTGAAGCATTTTTTCATATGCCTTTTGGCCATCTGTATTTCTTCTTTGAGGAAGTGTCTGTTCACTTTTATTCTCCCTACTTTTTGAAGTGGTTAGATATTTTTTCTTGTTAAGCTCTGTATCTTTATATTAGCCCCTTATCTGATGAGTATTGGGTAAATCGTTCTTCCATTGTGTGGGTGACCTTTGTAGCCTAGTCACTACTTGCTTTGAGATGCAGAAGCTTCTCAGTTTAATATAGTCCCATTTGTTTATCTCTGCTTCCACTTGTTTGGAGAGTGATGTTTGCTTTTTGAAGATGCCTTTCATCTCAAAGTCATGGAGTGTTTTATGTATGTGTTCTTTTTTGAAAAAAAAAAAAGACATTTACTTACTTATTCATTTATTTATTGATTTTGGGGCCACACCCAACGGTACTCAGGGGTTACTCCTGGCACTACACTCAGAAATAGCCCCTGGCAGGCTAGGGGACCATATGGGATGCCAGGAATCATACAAGGTCCCTCCTGAGTCGGCCGCATGCAAGGCAAACTCCCTACCACTGTGCAATCGTTCTGGCCCCATGTGTTTTTTCTATATACCTTAGGGTTCTGGGTCTGATATCAATATCTTTAATCTATTTTGATTTGACCTTTCTCATGGTGTTAAATGTAGGTCTGAGTTCTCTTTTTTGCATATGGCTGACCAGTTGTCCCAACACCACTTGTTGAAGAGGCTTTCTTTGCTCCATTTTGCATTTCTTGCCCCTTTATCAAAGATTAATTGATTGTATATTCTCTGAACACCCAAGTCTATTCCATTGATCTGAGGGTCTGTCTTTGTTCCAATACCATGCTGTTTTAATGACTATTGATTTGTTGGGGAAAGTAATGCCTTCCATCTTCTTTATCCTAAGGGTTTCTTTAGCTATTTGTGGGTGTTTATTGTTCCAAATTAATTTCAGGAGTGTTTTATCCACTTCTTTCAAGAATGTCATGGGTATCTTTAGAGGAATTGCATTAAATTTGTACAATATTTTGGAGAGTATTGCTATTTCAATGATGTTAATCTTCCATATACATAAACAGGATATGTGTCTTTATTTTCTTGTGTCCTCTTTTATTTCTTCAATCAATGTTTTGTAGTTTTCTTTGTATAGGTCCTTCACCTCTTTAGTTAAGTTGACTCCAATTATTTGAGTTTCTGTGGCATTAATGTGAATGGAATTTTTTTTAATGTTCATTTGTTCTCAATCATTATTTCTGTATAAGAAGGCCATTGATTTTTATGTTAATTTTTTAGCCTGCCACATTGCTATATATCTTTGTTTCTAGAAGTTTTTTTGGTAGAGTCTTTAGGGTTTTCTAAATATAGTAGCATGTCATCTACAAACAGTGAGAGCTTGACTTCTTCCTTTCCTATCTGAATGTCCTTGATATCCTTTGACTTATTGCTATGGCAAGTACTTCCAGTACTATGTTAAATATAAGTGGTAAGAGGGGACAGCCTTGTCTTGTACCAGATTTTAGAGGAAAGGCTTTTATATTATCTCCATTGAGTATAATATTTGTCATGGGCTTGTGGTAAATAGACTTGACTATATTGAGAAAAGTTCCTTTCATTCCCATCTTGTTGATATTTTCTTAGCTTTTGATTATCTGTGAAGCTATGTATGCTTCCTTCAAATCTGCACGTGAGTCTCGCTGGGTGAAGTATTCTAGATGAAGCATTCATTTCATTGATCTTTTTCACCATGTATAACCACTGCCTTTGGGCCTTGAGGGTCTCTTGTGACAGGTCTACTGTAAATCTTAAGGATGCTCCATTGAATGTAATGTCCCTTTTTCATCTTGCTGCTTTCAGTATTCTATCCCTATTTGTTAGATTTGTCATTGTGACTAAAATGTATCTTGGGTTACTTTTCTTCGGATCTCTTTCAGCTGGTACTCTTTGGGCATGCAGGATTTGGTTGCATGCACTTTTTAGCTCTGGGGTTTTCTTTGCAATCATGATCTTGACATTGATACTTCACAGGGATTTTTTCCTGGGTCTCTGGTACTCCAATATTCCTTTTGTTGTTTCTGTTGACTTTATCAAAGACTTTTATTTTTCATCTGCTCACATTTTTGAGATTTCCTTACATTGTCTGATCTTTTGTTTTAAGGCTATTTTCCAATCCCTTCTGTTGTATGGAGTTGTGCATCTCATCTTCTAGCTCACAAATTTGGTCGTCAACTGCTGTTATTCTGTTGGAGAGGCTTTCCAGTAAGGTTTTCATTTCACCTACAGGTTTTTCAGTCCTGTTAGTTCAGTTTGGAGTTTTCTCATTTCTGTTTTCATATCCTCTTGATTCTTATTGGTGATTCGTTCAACTTGATCCATGCTTTCTTTGAGTTGTATGAGGTTCCTCCATATTTCTCCTCTAAACTCCTTATCTGAGAGGTTAAGTAAATGCTTGGCACTTTTCAGGTCATCAGAGCTGCCATCTTCATTTTCTATGCATGGTGTTGGTCTGTGAGATTTCCCCATTGTCATGCTTGTAGTGTGATGTTTTCTGCATGTTGTGGTGTGATTCATTGACTAGGAGATGTACATGACCATTGAGTGAAGCAGAGCAGCCGGGGTCCTCTGCTTCTGTCCTTAGTTGCCAACTCACCTACATTGATGTTGCTTCCACAGGTTCTTCTTGGTGGGTTTGTATCAGCACTGGCAGCTGTAAATCTTAAATGGCAGCCACATTGAAAAGCAAGCAGCAGGGATCAGGCTCCACCCTTTATCCTCCATTATTTTTCTAGGTGTCCTCACCTTTCCATTCCCAAGGGAAGTTTCCTACTGAAGACAAGTTCTCAATTTTGTTGCCTTTGAGAATTTGTCACATTACCTATTATCAACAAATAAAAGATCTTTAATGTCTGTCCATATCCTTCTGGCTGATCTCAGTTAGCAAGCTACTATTCAGTTCCATCCACATAGCAGCAAATTTTATGATTTTTTCTTACAATGGATTGTGTGTATATATTACAGTTTTTATTCAGTTATCTTATCTTGGGTTGATTTCAAATTTTAGCTATTGTAAACAGTGTTTCAGCGAATATAGAAGTATACATATTTCTCTCTATTGAGTCATTATGCCCTTGGGTTGGATGCACAGAAGTAGAAATGCTGTATCGTATTACAACTCAAGTATTAGGATTGTTTAGAAGTGATCATTTTGTTTTCTGAAAGGTTTTTATAGGTCTATATTTTCACCAAAGTTTTAAATGAGGGTTT
Source organism: Suncus etruscus (assembly GCF_024139225.1). Lineage (NCBI taxonomy): Eukaryota > Metazoa > Chordata > Mammalia > Eulipotyphla > Soricidae > Suncus > Suncus etruscus. The sequence goes on from NC_064868.1 coordinate 95,765,815, forward strand.
ATTTCCCCCCACTTCTGTTCCAACACTTGTTATTTTTGTTTATTTGATATGCTTCAACCTCACTGCTGTGAGATATATCTCTGTTGTTTTGATTTGCAGTTCCCTGACAATAAGTGATACAATTTTTTTTACAAACCTTTTGGTTATTTATATTTTTTGAGAAAGTTTTTTATATATCTTTCTCCATTTATTGTTGAGGGTTTTTTTTGTAGAGTTCTACTAGTGCTTTATATATTTTGGATATCAACTCTTTATTCAGTATATTGTCGGAAAAGATCCTTTTCCTGTCTGTGGGATGTCTTTTTATTTTGACCATCATTTCTTTTTTATTTTTTTTAATTTTTATTTTGATCATATTGGCTTACATATCTTTCACAATAGTATTTTAGTTACATATTAACATTGAATCAAGGGAATACCCATCATCAAATTTGTCCTCCTCCCATCCCCGTTCCCTTCTGCAACCCATATCCCCCACCAGCACTCCCCGGGCTGCTAGAGTAGGTGGTCCCCTCTTTGTCTAGCTTACTATTAGTGATCATATATCGGTTTGGTCCTGGTACCCTCCCTTGTTTCCCCCTCTATTTGAGAGGCGGAGCTAGATAGTTCGAGTTATGTGGTTTTGTTTGAAAGAAAGAAAAGCAATAGAATGGAGTAAAAAAATCAAATAAGCTGAAAATGGGCGGAGTCCTTCTAGAGGCTTTCAACCTCAGTTTGAGAGAGGACATGAAAAAGGTAATTGAAACACCACAACAATACAGAAAAAATATCAAATTAAATATCCAGTGAGCACTACAGCAATAAAGACAAGCACCACACAATAGTCTCGGTTCTGAAATCAAACCATGCTGGAGTGCAAAAAGAAAGAGAAAGATAAAATAAAATAAAATTGGAGACATCAACTTCAATATCTATACCAAAATAAAAAAAGTCAAAAAAGTCAATCAATCAATAAATATATATGTGGATAAAATGATTATTTTGTGCTTTTTTTTCTCCCCACCCCTGCATAGGCACAGTAACTATTGGGGATTATAGAGGGAATTCCCTTGGCCTAGGACAGTGGTCGGCAACCTGCGGCTCGCGAGCCACATGTAGCTCTTTACACTATTTTTTGTTTGTTTTTAGGTCACACCCGGCGGTGCTCAGGGGTGACTCCTGGCTGTCTGCTCAGAAATAACTCCTGGCAGGCACGGGGGACCATATGGGACACCAGGATTCGAACCAACCACCTTAGGTCCTGGATTGGCCGCTTGCAAGGCAAACGCCGCTGTGCTATCTCTCCGGGCCCTCTTTACACTTTTAATTTGGCTCTTCTGTGTGCCCAGCGGTCACTCCAGGAGTCAGGACTCTGCTCCTAGCCTCTGTCAGTGTGTGCCCTGTGTGCAACCCCCGCAGCGGGCAAGAATGTAAGATGATACCCGGTATCAACCCTAAACAAAGGTTTTCCCCCAACATCATCCTTTCTTAAACCTCTTCCTTTGATATGTAAAAGTCCACTGAATATGTACTTTTGTCTCTCTCTTGACTTGAAGCCTCCTGGTATTGAGAATTGGTTTTAATAAAGAGGTGTTTTAGCTTTTTGGGCTCCAGAGAGTTCAAGGTAAAAGGCCATGGACTCCATGATCATCCTTTCCTGGCTAGCTTGGTTTATTATTTCTTTCCTGCTACCCTACTTCTTCAGACCAGGTTGGGTGGGGTTTAGAAATACAGTGCCTGGAATGATCTTAAAACACATATTTTATTTTTCACAAGAGTGGGCATCTTCCATGAAGGGATTCTCAACCAGAGTTTTCTTTTCCGTGGATTCTCATGTTCAGAGTACACATGATTAAAGTTGTGAGCTAATGCCCTTAAATGCTGTCTTTCATATTGATTATGACTTTCTGCATAATATAAGTGCCAATCAGAAATTTTTTGCAAGAGTGGAAACATTTCAATATCTCCTTCTCAGACACAGCTATCCTAGAATCAGATTTTTTGAACATATCTATCTTATGTCTCACTGTAAAAACTACTTGTGAAACTCCCCTGCAGAGAAATATTAAGTTCATAGAAAATGAACCATGTCTGACAAATACTTAAGCTTAGCTATCCATTCCTTGTCCAACTGGGGCTGTACAAAGTCAGAATTCTGCTCTCACAGGAACTTCACTACTTCATTCCTCTTGCCAACAAGGCGAGAGAGCACCCTTCCCTTGAACAGCTACTTCACTTCTTCATGAAGAAGATGCTAGTAGTGGGCATCCATACTCTCACCCAGGGTGGTGAATAGCCTGGATCTGATTACAATTGTGAATTTCACAAATTATCTTTACTGTGTCATCTGTCACAGAGTTTAGTTCAGCAGGGAGTTTTTTTGAATCCAGTCTATCATACAATGAGTGGATACAATGTACGGGTGTGCAACTTCTGTTTCTTGTGACTACACAAAAAGACTGAGCCATGCACAGTGCATCATCTGTACATACATCAACACATCAGATTATTATTCTGAGTGAAATGAGTCATAAGGAGAGGTGTAGACACAGAATAATCATTTGTGGCATATAAGAATAATAAATGGCAATATGATAATAATATCTAGAGAAAATAGGGATGAGGGACAGGAGGACTAGTTCATGATAGGAAGCTTGCCATAAAAAGTGGTGAGTTCAGTTAGAATAGAGAAAGGTACATTATGACATTGATAGTTGGAACATATCACTCTGGACAAGAACTGGATGCTGAAAATGGATAAGTGACATGCATGGTACCCTTTAATTAACAATATTGCAAACCACGGTGTCATAAAGGAAATTTTGCAAACCTCAGTGTCATAAAGGAAAAGAGAGATAGAGAGAACAAAGCAAAATGCCTGGCCCTGACATAGGAAGAGGAGGGTGAAGGGGAAGGAAACAAGGGTCATTGGTGGAGGGGAAAGTGTACTGGTGAAGGGTGGTGTACATTCTATGATTGAAACTCAAGTATTAATAATTTTGTAACAAATATGCTTAAATAAATTTTTTAAATGTTTCAGGCACTCTATCATAATTCCTTTATGATATATCATATGTCTTTAACAAAGTGCCATTTTTGTTTTTGTGTGTATTTTAGTTTGGTTTCTTGCAGCACACACTAAAGTGTCTAAACACTGTCCTTGCTTTTAAAGATTGTTAAAAGTTTTTTCTCTTTTACCTGTTTCATCTCCATATTGTAGGGTTTCAAATTTTCAGCACATTTTGGTTATCAAGAGGAAATGTTTTGAAACGTTTTGCTTCCTTATTATCAGAAATCAAAGCATTTTTCCTCAAGAAGGGTGTTGACTATCTAGTATTAATAAACGATCAGTGGACTCAAATACTGTATTTCATGGTGAATGTTACTTCACATTTAAATCAGCTTAATCATAAACTACAGGGGAAAGGAAATACAATGTTTTCTATGTTAGAAGAAGTTATTTTGTTTGAAAACAAATTATCTGTTTTTGCTCAAGATTTTGACAGAGAAATTTTGATTCACCTTCCAAGCCTGTTGAACATTGCCAAGAAAATAATTTTGTTATTAACATTACCTATTTTAAAACAGCACTTTTAAATATGAGGGAAGCTTTTCTCGAGAGGTTTCAGGATTTCAGAAACAGCAAAGCAACACTGGCCTTTGTTAAAAAAAAAAAACTCTAGATGCCACTGTAATGAAATTAAATTTTTTCCCTTTAATATCGACATTGGCAACTTTGAAATGCATTTTCTGGATTTAAAAAACAAAGAACTGTGGAGCTCGAAATGTGAACGTCTTTGTGCTAATTTAGAAAGATTGGAGAAACACAGCTGTGAACTTAGTTCACAGCACAAGTGGTCTGCTTTGAAAGACCTGGAGAAGGAAGATATGTTGAATTTTAACACCAGGAACAGTATTCCTGACTCATATAATCAACTAAAAAAGCTAGCGGTTGCTGTTCTTTCCTTGTTCAGATCTACATATTTATGCGAACAATCATTTTCAACCATGAATCTTATCAAGAGTAATTTGAGAAATCGTCTCATTGATGAGAACCTGGAATCGTGCCTAAAATTAAAAACAACATACAAACCTGACTTACTCAAACTATCCAAAGAAATGCAAGGCCAATGTTCACATTAGTGTTTGTGACTTTGTCAGTCATTGTCAGATGTTAATCCCATGACAGTATACTTCAGGGGTGGAAAACCCTGTAACTCGTAGGCCAAGGGAATTCCCTCTATAATATCCCCAATACTTAATGTGCCTATGCAGGGGGAAAAAGAAAAAAAAACACAAAATAATCATTTTCCACACATTTATTGATTGATTGATCGATTTTTTGACATCTTTATTTTGGTGTAGATATTAAAGTTGATATCTCCAATATTATTTTATTTCATTTTGTTTTATTTTATCTTATATTTCTCTTTCTTTTTGCACTCTGGCATGATTTGATTTCAGAACCGAGACTATTGTGTGATGCTTGTCTTTATTGCTGTAGTGCTCACTGGATATTTAATTTGATATTTCTTTCTGTATTGTTGTGGTGTTTCAATTACCTTTTTCATGTCCTCTCTCAAACTGAGGTTAAAAGCCTCTAGAAGGTCTCCACCCATTTTCACCATATTTGACTTCTTTTTTTTCTTATTTTGTATCCCATTATATTGCTTTTCTTTCCTTCAAACAAAACCACATAACTTGATTTATCTAGCTCTGCCTCTTAAATAGAGGAGAAAACAAGGGAGGGTACCAGGACCAAACAGATATATGACCACTAATAGTAAGCTAGACAAAGAGGGGACCACCTACTCTAGCAGCCCGGGGGTGATGGTGGGGTATATGGGTTGTAGAAAGGAAACTGGGATGGGCGAGGACAAATTTGGTGATGGGTATTCCCTGATTCAATGTTAATATGTACCTAAAATACTACTGTGAAAGATATGTAACCCATTATGATCACAATAAAAATAAAAAAAAATAAAAGAAAGAAAGATATGTAATCCACTTTGGTCAAAATAAAAAAAAAATCTTTTCAGAAGTACTTACCATGTTCACTTGAAACTTTTTTTTGAACCACACCCAGTGGTGCTCAGGGTTTACTCCTGGCTACGCACTCAGAAATCGCTCCTGGCTTGGGGGACCGTATGGGATGCCGGTGATGAAGATATAGTGATTGTAAATAAATATGTACCTAACAACAAATATTGATTATACATTGAGCAAAAACTGACACCCATGAAACTTGCAAAAGACAAAATATTATAATTGGATACTTGAAACAATTTTCTCAGTAATTGACAGAACAAGTAGGTACATCAGTGAGAATAAAAAGGATTTCAAGAACTGTATAATACAATATGAGTTAATTGGTATTTAATAAAATTCTGCCCAACTCAGAAAACAACACATTCTTTTTAATAGAATTCACCAAAATAGCCATGTCTGGAATAAAAGATGGAATGTTACTAGAGTTTCTGCATATATTAAAAGGGTAATAAAGAAACATTAACAAATTTATGTCAATAAAGCTCACAAACTCAGATGAAGTTAATAGATTCATTAAAATAAAATGTTTAAATAAAAATAATAATTGAATAGCATTTATTTTATAAAGATATTTAATGCATAACTTAAAATATTATAATATCATTGAGACTAGAGTGATAGTACAGAGGGTAGGGCACTTGCCTTGCACAAAGCAAACCCAGGTTCATTTTCCAGCAACCCATGCACCAGTACACTGATCACCAGTGCACTAATCAGAATGATTCCTAAGCATTGTCAGGTGTAGCCCCCAAACTAATATATATATTATATATATATTTCAAGCTCAGATGGTAGCACTAATGAATTTTACAAACTTTAAGGTATTTAAGGTGGGACTGTAGAGATAATTCAAAAGGTAAAATTCTTGCTTTGGACACAGAAAACCAGCCACTGCATATGTTTTCCTGAGTCCCTGAGTGTGAAACTAGGGATAATCCTTGAGCACTGGCAGGAGTGATGCAAAAACAAAACAAAACATATTTAATGAAAAAATAATATCAATCTTAGACTCTTATAAATTAGGTAAGTGAACACCTCAAGTAATTTTAGGCCAGCATTAACTTGATATTACAACTAAACTAAGATATAACAAGAAGAGAATTCTGAGGCTGGAGCAGTGGCACAAGTGGTAGGGCATTTGTCTTGCACGCACTGACCTAGTATGGTCTGCAGTTCGATCCCCTGGCATCTCATATGGTCCCCCAAGCAGGCGCTATTTCTGAGGGCATAGCCAGGAGTAACCTCTGATTGTCACCGGGTGTGGCCCAAAATTCCCCCCCAAAAAAACCAAGAAGAGAAATCAATAAAACAACATATCTAATAAACAAAAACACAATAGTATTAAAACATTAACAAATTGTATCTAGAGGTATGTATAATAGATAACATATCACAACCACTGTAGCTTAGTCTTGGAATAAAAAGTTGAATTATATTTTAAAATAAATTGTTATACTATATAAACATAAAAAGGAGAAAATATACATATACCTCAAAATGCAGAAAAAAAACATTTTAAAATATTTAATACCAAGCAACACTTAGCAAAAATAAATTGAGGGGAACTTCTTTAAAGTAAGAAAAGGCATTTACCAAAATAAGTCCAACTGTCTTTTTAATATTGAGAACAAAGCAAGTATAACCATTCTTTCCATTTCTTTTCAACATTATACTGGAACTCTAGTCTTTGCAATATGTTTAGTAGAAGAAACAAAAGTTATGATTGGAAAAGAAAAAGACAAGTATTTTGTAATTGGCATTGTTGTGTACACAAAATGAATCTCAGAAAATTATTAAATAAATGTGGCCAAGAACATAGATACTAGATGAATATACCAAAGTTTATTAGGATTCTATATAAAAATAGCATATAACAATTATATAATGACCAAAATCTATTATATGTAAAATATCATCTCAGGGTTGGAGATATAGCATGGAGGTAAGGTGTTTGCCTTACATGTGGAAGGAGGGTGCTTCAAATCTCGGCGTCCCATATAGTCCCCTGAACCTGCCAGGAGTGACTTCTGAGTGTAGAGCCAGGAGTAACCCCTGAGCGCTGCTGGGTGTGACAAAAGAAAGGAATATATGGGCATATATGCTATATGGGCGAGAAGAGTTCCAGAAAGTGAGAAAAAAATGAAATAAAGAAGATGTAAACTTAAATACTATAGATATTTATAAATATAAAATTAATACTAAAGTTTCTTTTTAACAGATACAGAGCCAAATAAGTGAAAAATACATATCAATAGTGAAATTCAAAAAGATATCAAAGAGAAAATTCTAAGAGTTTATAAAAAGAACAAGCAAATTGTTTCAATGGCATACCTAAATATATTTATCACCTGGAGCACAGTATTTATATGGTCTATTAAATCATATAAAATAATTCTCATTTAAATCATGTGATCATATGTAAAAATTATATATTTTCTTTAGTTTTTTCTGCTTGTTTATTAGGATGAAGTATCTCTAAAATGGCCTTAGAAAGCTGGAAAGACCAACCAGTATGTTTCAGTATCCAGATCCCAAATTCAATGCTAGAGCTCAAGAAATTGGTCATACTTGGCCCCTACAGAGTCAGGGATTATCTGGGCTACATCAGTCATGCTTGGGGACCTTTAGGGACACAGTCAGTGATGCTCAAAGGTCTTTAGGCTTACATTTAGTGATGTACAGGGGATCTTGTGGAGACTTGCATTGAATGGGGATTGGCCACTTCCTCTATAGTATCAAACTATGGCCCGCCGGCCACATATTGCATTTGTATCTGTTTTGTTTTTTCATTGCAAAATAAGATATATGCAGTGTGCATAAGAATTTGTTCATAAGTTTTGTTTTTACTATAGTCAGACCCTCCAATGGTCTGAGGGACAGTGAACTGGCCCCCTGTTTAAAAAGTTTGAAGACCCCTGGTATATACCATATTGCTATATTATATATATCCATATATTCTTTACTCTTAAAACAATTTTAAAGGTGTAATTTTTACTTTAAGCACATTATTCAAACAACAAAAATTTTCATGTATAAATGAATTTTCACTTATCAAACTAAAATATTGCATTTGATAGTTTATGCTCTGTTGCACTGCTTTGAATTTTTAAACAACTAAAAGATTCAACTGTCAAAATGATGGCCTCTGAGTTATTCAACGGTTTTTCCTTAATATTTACAACCACTGTACAGTCATTACTTTAAATACACCAATTAAATGCAGAAATATGTAGTAACGAAACAGTTGGTGACATGAACTGTACCTGCAATGAGCTTGAATGATTAGGATTCATTATGAACTAATTCACCAAATGAATGTGCATAGTTGCATTGGCATGTGTCACAGACCAACTGCATAATTGGGATTTCTCAGAATTAACTCCCATGTAGAATTAAAGGGTAAGTGATCAAAATGTGCTAATTTGAAGAGTATATATAAATTGTTAAGAGTAATTCTTATGTCAATACTGATAGACTCAAGTACTTAGAAAAATCCAATAAAAGATTTTCTTTGTAAAAGATGAGAGCAAAGCATATCTGGCAAATGTTAAAAAAATAATCTAAGCAGTCCACCTCCATATCTCAGATCTTCTGCTTGTTAATTCATACTTGCAGGGCAACTTCCACACCACACATCCATTAACTGTTCCCGTTGCTTGTCTTCTGAACCACATGGCTGCATACATAGCTACACTACATACACTACAGTTCTAATCACAGCACCTCACAAGCTTACATTTATACCTTCCTATCTCTGGGTGAACACTGGCAGGGAAGAAATAAAACACCAATTCCCAGCCTATTCCCTCAGAGGCAATCAGCGGGACTAACTTCAAAGATTCACCTTCAGCATAACAGGAGCACTAAAAATACAATGAGGAAACCACAGAGAAGCTCTCCTAGCACAAGAGAAAATAACAAAGAGGCTCTTGCCAATAACAGCTTAGTACAGTCTCAGAAAATGACACTATTGACACCAAATTGAGGATGTTTAATGAACTCAAAGAAACTATGAAATGATCAAAAAAGCACAAGAAATTATGAGACCAAAAATGAGAAAACTAAAATCAGAATTGATAGGAGTGTGGCAGGTCTTAGTAAAAGAACAAAAGCAGCTGAGATAAGATACAGGAAGCCTCTAGAGAACAACAAAACATGGGGGAAATTTCTGAAAAGAAATGAAAATTATACCAGAGAACTCTAGAATAAATTCATAGGAACAATGTAAAAATCATTAAAGTCCCTAAGAAATAGAAATGTAATGAAAACCCACTAGTTAAAAAAAGCATAGATGGGGCCGGGCGGTGGCGCTAAAGGTAAGGTGCCTGCCTTGCCTGCGCTAGCCTTGGACAGACCGAGGTTCGATCCCCCGGTGTCCCATATGGTCCCCCAAGCCAGGAGCAACTTCTGAGCACATAGCCAGGAGTAACCCCTGAGCGTTACCGGGTGTGGCCCAAAAACCAAAAAAAAAAAAAAAAAAAAAAAAGCATAGATGGGGCAGAAGAGATAGCATGGAGGTTGGGCATTTGCCTTGCATGCAGAAGGATGGTGGTTCGAATCCTGGCATCCCATATGGTCCCCTGAGCCTGCCAGTAACAATTTCTGGGCATAGAGCCAGGAGTAACTCCTGAGCGCTGCCAGGTGTGACCCAAAAACCAAAAAAAAAAAAAAAAAAAAAGCATAGATAATAATTGCCCAGAATTGAGAAATGAGGAGAGCAGACTCCAAGAGTTTGTCTATGAGCCAAAGATAATGGTGGGTTATAGTAAAAAACAAACAAACAAACAAAATTCTCAATGTACAATTCACCAAGAATACTCTATCCAGTTTTGAAGAAAAGATACAGCGCATTGTGCACAGACAACAGCTTAGGAAATTCATAGTCTTTTTGTTTGTTTGTTTGTTTGTTTTTTCAGGCCACACCATTTGATGCTCAGGGGTTACTCCTGGCTAAGCGCTCAGAAATTGCCCCTGGCTTGGGGGGACCATATGGGACGCCGGGGGATCAAACCGCTGTCACGATCTTTCCTTGGCTAGCGCTTGCAAGGCAGACACCTTACCTCTAGCGCCACCTCGCCGGCCCCTGGAATTCATAGTCTTAAAACCAGTTTTGCAAGTAGCATTAAAAAGACAAGACAAACATCTCAGCACTTTTCCATTGCATATAGCATTCATTCCTGTCACTTATGGTTGCCCTTTTCCAGGTTTAGGAAGGTGTGTGATTCTTAGCTTGGTAAGGTTTTATACTCTTTCCAAAAATCAATAGTAAATACAATATATCTATTCAGGTGACTACATTTTCATCTATGTATATTTTATTAAAATAGTTTAATGCAGATACTTATGCATTTTATATAATACAGTATTGGCTACATAAAGTCAACATTCCCTTTTGTTTTGGGTTTTGGACCATATCAGTTTGTGCTCAGAGTTTACTCCTGACTCTACATTCAAAGAGCATTTTTGTAAGATGAAGGTCCAAGTTTGCTTTTTTGCATATGGCTGACCAGTTGTCCCAATGGCACTTGTTGAAGAGGTTTTCATGCTCCATTTTGCATTTCTTGCCCCTTTATCAAATAACAATTGATTATACTTGGAACATTCTCTAAATACTCAAGTCTATTTCATTGATCTGAGGGTCTGTCTTTATTTCAATACCATGCTATTTTAATGACTATTTTTTTGTTGGGCAAAGTGATGTCTCCCATCTTCTTTTTTCCTAAGGGTTGCTTTATTTTTATTTATTTTATTCATGGGTATTTATTGTTCCAAATGCCCCAAAATCAAATCCAATGAATTAAGGACCTTGATATCAGACCTAGAACCATAAGCTATATAGAAGAACACATGGGTAAAACACTCCATAACATTGAGACTAAAGGTATCTTCAAGGAGGAAGCACCAATGTCCAAACAAGTGGAAGCAGAGATAAACAAATGAGACTATATTAAGCTGAGAAGCTTCTGTATCTCAAAGGAAATAGTGACGAGAATACAAAGGCCACCCACACAATGGGAGAAACTATTCACCCAATACGAATCAGACAAAGGGCTAATACCTAAGATATAAAAGATGCTGACAAAACTTAACAAGAAAAAACATTTAACCCTATCAAAAATTGGAGAAGAAATGAACAGAAACCTCTTCAAAGAAGAAATACAAATGGCCAAAAGGCACATGAAAAAAATGCTTCAGATCACTAATCATCAGGGAGATGCAAATCAAATCAACAATGAGATAGCATCTCATGCCACAGAGACTGGCACACATCACAAAAACAAAACAAAACAAAGACCCAAGAACAATCCATGCTGGTGGGAATGTGGGGAGAAAGGAACTCTCATTCATTGATGGTGGGAATTCCATTTAGTCAAGCCTTTATGGAAAACAATATAGAACTTCCTCAAAAAGCTGGAAGTTGAGCTCCCATATGATCCAACTATACGACTCCTAGCGATATACCCTATGAACACAAAAACACAATACAAAAATGCCTTTTGCATGACTATATTCATTGCATCACTATTTACAATAGCCAGAATCTGGAAACAACCCAGATGCCTGACAACAGATGAGTGACTAAAGAAAAGTGGTACACAATAAAATACTATGCAGTCAGGAAAGACAAAGTCATGAAATCTTCCTATACATGGATGGGCATGGAAACTATTATGCTGAGTGAAATAAGTCAGAGGGAGACTCAGAATAGTCTCACTCATCTATGGGATTTAAGAAAAATAAAAGACAGTATGTTCATACTATCTAGTGAAAATAGAGATGAGGGCTGGAAGGACCGGCCCAGGATATGAAGCTTACCAAAAAGACTGGTGAGTGCACTTATAGAAATAACTGCACTAAGAACTATCATGACAATGGTAGTGAGAGAAATAGAATGCCTGTCCCTAATACAGGTAGGGTGTGGGGAAGATGGGGGGCATTTGTGGTGGGAATATTGCACTGGTGAATTTAGGTGTTCTTTTTTATGGCTAAAACCCAACTAAAATGTGTTTGTAGACATGCTGATTAAATAAAGATATTATTAAAAAAATAAAACAGCATTTCTGGCTGGTCTGGGAACCATATAGGCTGCCAAAATTAAACCCAAGGCAAGTGTCTTGCTACTGTAGTACTGCTCTGGCTCCCAACATTCCTTTTTTAAGAAAAAAATCTTTGTACTTTTATATACACATTCATATTATTCTTTATATTATTATTTCACCTCACCTAATTCTTACTAAATAATATTTTTGTAGAATTTATCTCTTTAATATAAATTTCAAAGTGTAGTAACATAGTATTAGTAAAAGTATTAATTTAAAGTTATTAAGCATTTTCAAGGTTTGTGGGCACACCAGACAGTGCTCAGGGTCTATTTCTCTTTCAGCACTCAGGGATCACTCCTGGTTACATTGGGGGGATTGTTAGATTGAACCTTCTTTTATCCATAACAGAGACCTTTTCCAGTCCCCATTGTCCTCTTTCATCCATCCCTTTTTGCATGTAAAAGGCCCACCTAGCCTGGATTAGCTTGAGATAGGAACTTTGTAACTCTCTACTCTTCCCCCACCTGGTTGTGAATCGAACTCATCAATAAAGGGAGGTTGGTTTGGTGGGCTCAGGATCATGAGGTTGGGAGCCCTCTGACTCCATGTTTTTCACCCTTATGCTTGGTTTGAAATATTAATTATCATGGTGACCCTGCTCCAGACCCATTCTCCCGGGGTTGGATTATGGCAAGTAGGGACAATATGGATGCTTGGGATCAAATCTGTCTCAGTGGTATGTTACGCAGATGCCCTACAAACTGTATTATCACTTTGACCTCTAAAGTTTATATGCTTATTAAACAAGTATACTGCTTTTGAAACTTTTAAAATTAACTAAACACATTATTGAACTATACAATATATAATAGTCAGCATAAAATGTTCAATATATTATATTCAGTATACAATATACAATATTCAATATTGTATATACAATATACAATAGTCATCTGTAAGTGTGTGGGGGTCACAACTTCTACAATAAAAATGATCTCCCTCATATTTGGGATATAAAGAAATATAGTAATGAAAACTATCTGACACATCAGAACTGGAGAGTATATCTACAGAAATGAGCTTATCTGGGAATGAGGGGATGAAAGGCGCCTTTGACATTAGTGAAAGGAAGCAAAACTCTGGTGATGGGTATAGTACTGGAACAATATAGGCATGAAAAGTATGATTAATTGTATTGTAAATACACCAATAAGCATTGTTACAAAGGGAAAAGAAAGATGAAAATTGTGTTTACATTAATTTAAGATAGAATAGAGTTTTATACAAAATTATACAGATCATAGAGGTATCTCAAGAAGTTGAGCACATGCTTTGCATGTAGTAAACCAATTTTGATTCCTGTTACCACATGTTCCCTAAGTGATGACTGGAGTGATTCCTGAGCACTGAGCCAGAAGTAGCTCCTAAGCACCAGTAGATATGGACAAATCCCCCTACAAAATAATAGTATAATAGATGTAGGATAGAAGATTAATTCTGGATGGTAAATTAAATGCAAAATTACTTGATTTTTAAATTAAATTAAATTTTATTTAATTTTTTATTGTGGGATGAGTGAATTACAAATCTTTCACAGTAATATTTAAGGCACATAGTAGTAATGAATGAGGGGCATTCCCATCACCAGTATTGTCCTCCCTCCACTCCTGTTCCCAGCATGCATCCCCTTTCCCCCTCCTCTATCCCCCGTAATGCTAGTGCTGTTGTTCCCCCCTTGTATAGCTTGATGTAGATTGGGTATTATTTCTGTTGTCATTGACTTTGGATTTTGTGTTCAAGTCTGATGATTTTTTTATTTCCACCAAATGGACATACGACTGTCTGGTCTTGGTACCATCCATTTTTCTCCCTCCAAATATGATACTGATCAAGGTGATTCCAGTAATGTGGCTCTGTTTGAGATATAAGAAGAGTAATGGGAGGAGTCTGTCTAGATGCTGTAAATATGCTTTTTAATATATAGTCTCAGAAATATAAAGAAAATGTTAAGCTTTAAGGAAATAATTGATAAATAGTTAATATATAAATAGTTGATAAATATTAAGATTTCAACACTTTTCTCAATGTTAGGTCAAAGAATCCAAAATAATTCAGAAGACTATAAAGATAAAAAAATTACAATTCAGAAGTACAACCTAAATTTCTGACTTAAGAAAATCTAAAACATGTGAATACTTCTAGAATCATAAAATAAATTAAAGCAGTGATTAAAAGTATTCTTCCAGGGCCGGCCTGGTGGCGCTAGAGGTAAGGTGTCTGCCAGTGCTAGCCTAGGATGTACCAGGGTTCGATCCCCCGGTGTTCCATATGGTCCCCCAAGCCAGGAGTGACTTCAGAGCGCATAACCAGGAGTAACCCCTGAGTGTCACCGGGTGTGGCCCAAAAACCAAATAAAATAAAATAAAATAAATAAAAGTATTCTTCCTGGGGCTGGAGAGATAGCACGGAAATAGGGTATTTGCCTTGTATGCAGAAGGACAGTGGTTCAAATGGTCCCCCGAGCCTGACAGGAGCGATTTCTGAGCATAGAGCCAGGAGTAACCTCTGATCGATGCCGGGTGTGACCCAAAAACAAAAACAAAAATAAAAATATTCTTTCAAAGACACTTGATCCAGGTGAGCAAGGTGACTAAATATCAAGATCATCTTAATTTTAATAAAAATATCTCAAGTAACAGATAAAAGGAGAATTCCTAAAGTTAGTCTTTGAAAACAACACTGTCATGATACAAAACCAGACAATTTATGTGAAATTAAAAAAAAGTCAAATGCTTAAATTTTGTATAAAATATTAATAACTAAATCCAATTATTGATATTATAATATGTAAATGTAATTTTCCATATTACCAGGTTAAAAGAGAAAAGTATTTAATAACAAAAATTTAGTATAAAAACCATTGTTTTTAAATATTCATCTTAGGGAATAATGAGAACTATTTTCCATTAGGTAGGAATATGGAAGAATGAGGTTCAGGTGAGTCTTAGCAGCTATCCTATAAATCTCACACAAAAATTGCAAAATTCAAAGTAGATGCTTAAACAGAATATAATAAATTTTGTATTATCAATGTATACAAATATTGATGATACAATTGTATTGTTGATAATACTCTATATACATCATATTTAATACTAGAATATTGGTGCAGGAAGTAAAGAAAATATGCATAAAGACATCAACTCATGAGCAGCAATGTTTGGAAGTTACCCAGCCTTGTAGGTATCAGCTTAGACTTAACAGAAGAACCAGAGGCAAAAAACTAACTGAATTAATGAATACAAGTACTGGACTCTCTAACAGTAAAAGTGTGATAATAAAATGGGTTATGGGGGACTAAAGTTACAAATTCAGGTATGATGGTGTGACCTCCTTTGAATTTCCTTTCAATTGAAGAATAGGCCAAGATTGTCCTCAATTGAGAAAAGTGTCTGTCACCTGGGTTTAACAGGGTAATTTTGTAAGGTTAATCTAGATAAGGTTAATCTAGACATTGCAAATTTATTTTCTAGTGTTACCTACACAGAGTTTGGGATGAAATACTAAGCAAGAATATTATTATTATTATTGGTTATAATCAGAAGGATTTATTGAAAGTACATTAAGGAAAAATTAGCTGAAAATTTCTATCATATGTGCTTCCAAAATTAACTGCCCTGTGGTTATCTTATGTAAATAATAGCCAGAGGGACAAAGATGAATTAGAGCAGTTCCACAGGGGAACATACGGACCCTGATATATGTTTATTTTTAATTAGACACTACAAGGGTTAATTATACAAGGTCATTAGGAGAATAACTGCTCCAAATTATCTCTCTTATTTATGCAAAAGTGGCAGATTGCAATAGCAGGTTAGCAATTTTCCTGGCAACAAAAATTCTAAGCCTTATACTTTGCATAAAACACCACAGAACTATAATTGATCCAGAGGATAATAAGGGTTATAGAAAATTAAACAAATGCTGAAATTTTCGTCCTAAAAAGAAATAATTGTAGGGTATTAGGAACACTGTCTATAAATGTTCAAAACGTGTCATATAAAGGATGAAAGAAAGGTAAATGCTAGAGTGATAATACAGCAAGTAGGGTGTTTATCTTGCTTATAGCTGACACTGGTTTGGCCCCAAGCACCCAGAGACTTCTAGAATTTATCCCTGAGCAAGCCAGGAGTATGCAAGTCAGGAGTGTGACCCCTCAAACAAACAAACAAACAAAAAACCAAAGTAAAAATAAACAAAAGCATGAAAGAGTTGATTTGTGAAGCTCAAGTGGGAAAAGGAATCAAAGTTTCAGAGTTGCTATTTAGAATCAAAGTAAGATAGTTTGGCTGTAAATAATTGAACAGTCCAACTCATGAGATAATATGTAGGGATATTATTATGATTATTTTTACTTTGGATAGTGGTAAAAGTATTATAGCAGTGTAGCTATTTCATAAAGTACATTAAGATATAATTTCAGATCGTTTTACTTTATGAAAATGCTTTTATCTAGTTGATCCCAAATCTGCATGTTACTAATGGAATTGTTATTCCCTTGAAAATTTGCCATCTACATTTTTCTTCTTTTTTTCTTCTCAAGTCTTCTGACAAAATCATTTATTAGTCCTACATTGGCTTTCCACACAGATTTCAATCTATGACTAAAAACATTTTGGATTCAATTGCACATAATATTTAATGAATGAATATGGCATAAATATAACAATACAACTCAGCTCATTTATAATGATTTTATTCCTGAGAATAGTATCCAAATATACTCAGTATACTACATTATAAGTTTGTCAATAAAAGAATAAACCAATAGAAAGTGAAAATAAGAAATGCTTATATTTATTGATAACACATAAGCTTTCAATCCTTTGCATAATTGCTTTACCATAATTATCTTAAGTACTGTTGTTCTCTCCATTTAAAAATGAGAAAATAAAGAACAGAGACCCTGTACATGTTGTATAAACTCAGCTCATGAATTGCAAAGAAAGTCCTCAAGCTCAGGAATTCCTTTTTCTAAAGTCCTAACCATTCATGATGCATTTTAGCATGCAATCATCATTTCAGAAAGTTGGATGTAATTGCTACACTATTTATTTTAAAATATTGTTTTTCAAGTAATATGTAGTTATATCATCTATGAAATAAAAACATTATATGCGAAACTAAAAGTTACCCTCATCAGAATCTAAATCCAGTATCATACCCAAATATAGTCAATGTTACCTATTTTTATAATTTTATTGAAATATTTTAGTTTTTATATAAATGTACATGTATGTAAACATGCCTATGTTCACAAAAATGTTTTGTACTAAATAGAAGTATTTACTTTTTATTATCACAAAACAGTTATTTAATAAATAGAAGTATTTCTCTGTAACTTTTTCTTTTTTAAAACTTGCATTTATATGAAACAGAAATAGGGGCCAGAGAGATAGCACAGCTGTGGGGCATTCGCCTTGCATGCAGCCAACCCGGCAGGAACTTGGTTTGATTCCTGGCACCCATATGGTCCTAAAGCCTGACAGGGGCATTCTGAGTGCTGAGCCAGGAGTTACCCTGAGCACCGCTGGGTGTGGCCCAACAACCAATCCATCATTCAATAAAGTTAACAAAAGAGAAATAGCAAGACAATTATATAAAATACATTTGAAGTTAAGTTTATTGTATGTGGGCATGTTTAAACAAAAACTGATGAATAAAAAGACATTGTTGTTAATGGTGAATGATTGTTGAGGAGATGAAAAATGGGTTGGGAGTGAAGAATTCCATTGGATTTCAAGGCAAAGAAAAGTAAAATAAGGTGCATCGAGTCTTGAAATACAGTCATTTTGAAAAAGGTAATTTTTCATATAGGCATTAGAAGATTAATAAACATAGAGAGTTATTGAGGGCTGATCAACATTCCACTTTTCCAGTTTTCCAGAAAGAAACTTTGAATTAAGAGATCTTTCTGTGTTTCTTCATTCCTTATTAATGCCTCATCACTTTGAATTTTAAAAAAAATGTACTGCTATTTTATTTAAATAATGTAGTGTGGATATTTGGAGAACATATCCAGCAGTGCTCAGGACTTATTCTTGGCTCTGCTCAGGAATCACTCCTAATGATGCTCAGGGCATATGTGGTGCTAGGGTTCGAAACCAGGTCAGCGCTATGCAAATTAAGTGCCTTACCTGCAGTACTATCTCTCCTTTCCCAGTGTTGTTTTAACCTTTAGACATCTAATTGAACCAAAATAGCTAAACATACTGATAGTCCCTGAAGGGGCCATACAGAATAGAACTTCTATTTAATCCATGGGATCTAAATCTGCATTTTCCTCCAATACAGTATTTGTGAGAGAAATTATTTTTTTTCCTGTAGAACTTCCCACACTCTGGGTTTTCCTAAATGTTCCTTACCAATGTTGTCTTCTAATTTTTTCCATTAGTTCTCTGACTACTATGTTTTCTATTGTCAAACATAATTGTATATCAGGTACAGATTCAATTTTACCAATAATAAATCATAATTGGTGTCACCTATGTATGCTGTTGTATTACATTAAGAGACCCATAATATTTAGGAGGGGTTGGTAATGTTAAATAATTCGTTCATTTAATTATAAATCAAATATTTCTAAAGAACAAATAGATAAGATAAATTTATAAAGTTAAAGCTGTTCAGGTAGAGGGACATAGCTTTCCTAATGGGATTTAGAGGGAAAGAGCTCATGACCCATGGAGAATCTATGTGATCTAATTATAATAACATATGCCTGGACCTCTCACACAAATAAAAAGCCAAACCTAGCAGCCTCAAGATTATATCCTACCAACAGAAAGCTCCTCTGAAACCTCCTTGTCAGTGGGAAAGTCTCTGACAGTTATGTAAGAAAGACATGCCTGAATAGTATAGAAGGAACCATGGTAAAACAGTGCAAAAGCCTATCAAAGCTTATAGGTGAAGACTGCAATCCTGCAGACACAAGCAATAATTACCCCTATAGAACATTTCTGAAATGGAGATCATAATAGACTTGCTTACAATGTTCAACTAACTCAAAGAAACAATGGAACGATGTCAATAAAGCACAGAAGATATGAGAGCAGAAATGGGAAAACTACAAACTGAAATGACAGACTGAAAAGCTTGGTAAGCTAAAATGAGAAATTCTTTGGATGTCTGACCAGCAAAGTAACTGAATTAGTGAACTTGAAAATGAAGTGCAAAAAACTTTCAGACAAATGAAGATGGGAAAAAAGCCTCAAAATAAATGAACAGATAAAAGAAAACTTTGTAAAAAAAAATTCAATAGAAACAACATAATAATCATTGGGATCCCAGAGAGACAGGGAAAAACTCTATGAAGAAGAAGCTGTCAAAGACAATATTGCTGAGAAGAAGTCTCAGAGCTGAAGAATCCATGCACGCACATCCTGGAAGCCAGAAGTGGACCAGCTAAGAGAGACCTAAATAAAAGCACACCAAACCACATCCTAATCATAATGATAAAAAAACATAGAGATGGAGTACTGAAAGCAGCATGATCAACAAAAGGAAGTTACATACGAAGGATCATCCTTATGATTTACAGAAAATTTACTGAAGATACTGTTCAGGCCCCAAAACTGTGGTGGGATATGGGAAGAGTCTTTGTGATGAGTGACGCATCAAGAATATTTTACCTAGTTGGACTGTCATGCAAATTTGAAGAAAAGATACACAACTTCACAGATAAATATCTCAGAACTTCATAGACTTCAAACCACCTTAAAGAGAAAAGCTAAAGGGACTACTGTAAGACAAGACAAAGCCCACAAACACACCAAACTTCTCTAGAAAGATGGCACAAAACTACTTGGAAATAATCTGTCGCAATGGCAATGGACTAAACTCACTAATTAAGAAACAGAGTGGCAGGAAGGAATAATGCATTTAATTCAACATGCTGTTGCCATCAAGAAACACACTTAAACAGTAAGACCAAGCATATACTTTTCAGCATCTTCCAGGAAAATGAAGAAATGGAAACATTCCCAAATAGTTTCTATGAAACAAACACCACACTGACACTAAAAGCATGCAGAGACACAACAAAGGGAAGAATTAAAGACCAATATCCTTGATGAACACAGACACAAAGATCTTTCACAAAATACTAGCAAAAGGAATCCAACAATGCATCAAAAGATGATACAACATGGACAAGAAGGATTCACTCTGAGGATACAAAGATGGTATGACCTATGTAAGGCAATCAGCATAATGTACCATATCAATAAAATAAAAATAAAAGCATATTATCATATCAATAGATGCAAATAAAGCATTTGACATAATCCAGCACCCATTCATGATAAAACTCAACAAAATGGGAATTGGGTGAACTTTGTTCTATATGCCAAAAACATACACCAAACATACTCAATGGGGAAAAACTAAAAGCCTCCCCTCTAAGATCAGGCACAAGATAAGTTTTCCCATTCTTGACACTTCTATTCAGTATAATACTGGATAGCACTTA
Organism: Suncus etruscus; assembly: GCF_024139225.1. Lineage (NCBI taxonomy): Eukaryota > Metazoa > Chordata > Mammalia > Eulipotyphla > Soricidae > Suncus > Suncus etruscus. The sequence continues at coordinate 95,786,416 of NC_064868.1, forward strand.
GGCAAGAAAAAGATATCAAGATCAATCAGAAAAGAAAGAAGTCAAGCTCGCACTACTTTGGAATGGTACTAATAATACATTATTTAGAAAATCATACTCTACCAAGAAATGTTTCAAGAAACAGTAGTCTTTTACTGTCAAGTTAAAAATTAACATGCAAAAGTCCATGGCTTTTCCCCTCCCTGCTGAAGCTACACTTGCAGCCTCTATCTCCTAGATAGAATCCCCATCCCAATGGCCCTACCTCATTACTATACTCTACAATTTCCTTCAGACACTGTAAAAAAATATAACTCCACGAGTTGGGTGAGTCTGTCCCACACCCAGTGTTTTTAACCCCTTAGGCAGAAGCAGGGTAGCGGTGAAGAAATAATACCAAGCCAGTCAGCACAAGATTTATTGGAGTTAGACTGCTTTTTGCCCCATGGCCTTTCTGCCTCATGACCTCTCTCTGCCATGTGCTGCCTCCTGACTCTCAAGCCCAATGCCAGACTCCTTTCTTTATTCAAATCAACTCCCAATTCCTGGTGGGGGAAGGTCAAATCAAATACAAAAACAACTATCCAGTGGTTTTTATGTCTCAAAGGAAGAGATTAGGGAAAAAGGAAGTTGGGGGAAGGGTTCACCTTACATTACACCAATCTGACCATACTTCACCACTTCACGTATGCCAGGTTTGGGGCTGATATCACCAGCGCTATTTGGAGCGAGCGTGGGCACTCTACATATCTTTCTCTTTTAGGAAGCCTGGAAGCTGAATACATGCCCCTAAAAGCCATATCATCAGTATTTTGAATTTGAATTTCAAGACAAATTTCATTTGTTTGATGCTGTCATCCCAAAGGGAAAACCCCAATTTAACAGAATGGACAGCTAACAACAAAAGCGTACTATTTTATTAATTGATTTAATTAAATTAATTTTATTAATGACTTTATTGAAGATACAACAATTTTCACAAATGTACTTATTACTATACCTTTTCTTTTTCATTTTTTTTGTTTTGTCTTCCATTTTATCTTTTTATTTCTGCTTTAATAACTTTACTTTCACTTATCTGGAAGCAAATGTATTATGTTCAATTATGTCAACAATGTGATCCATCTGCTTTAAGTATATAAAATGTTTAAAAATGCCATGACTTTTCTATAAACAAATAATAAACAAGAAGATGGAGATTATTTTAAAAGCCCATTCACAATTGTGCATTAGAAAATCAAGTACCTTGGCATCAGCCTAACCAAAGAAGTAAAAGACCTATACTAAACACCTACAAAATTTGGATTCATTAAATAAAAGTAAATGGAAACACATTTTCCTTCTCATAGATTGGAAGAGCTAACATAATTAAAATGGCAATACTCTTCAAAGCATTGTACAGATTCAATGCAGTTCCTATAAGGATACCCATGGGGAGAAGAAATAAAAAGACATTTCCCAAAAGAAGAAATGCAGATAGCCAAAAAGCACATGAAAAAATACTTCATGTCACTAATAATCAGTGATATACAAATCAAACCAATAATGAGATATCATCTCACTCCACTGAGTCTGATACACATGAACAAGAGCAATAGTGCTGGTATGGTTGTGGGAAGAAATTAACTCTCATTCACTGCTGGTGGGAATAATGACACTGACTACTCTGGCCTTTTTGGAAAACAATATGGACTTTCCTAAGGAAAAAATAGACTAGAAATTGAGCTTCCATTTGCCTCAGCAATATTGCTTCTGGAAATAAACATTAGGGGCCCCCAAAAACAATGCAGCTGTTAGGAAAAATGATGATATGAAATTTGCCTATATGTGGATAAACATGGAAAGGATCATGCTGAGTGAAGTAAGTCAGAAGAGACAGACATACAAAATGATTGCATTTATCTGCTGCACATAAAATTTTAAAGAACAATATCAGATAATAATACTCAGAGACAACAAAAATGATGGGGTAAATGCAGTTTGGACAGAGGAGGTAGCACTATGACAATAATAGTTGGAAACTGATCACTGTGGACAAGAACCAAGAAAGTAAAGGAAGTGAAGTGATAATATGATGTTCCTTCAGTAAAAATATTGCAAATAATGGTGCCTAAAAGAAAATAGGGGAAGAGGAAAAAAGAAGAAAATTGTCTGTCATAGAGGTAGGCTGGAAATGGGGTGAGGTATGGGTAAATAGGTGGAATTAAATGAACACTGGTGAAGGAATGGGTGTTGGAACATTGTATGATTAATACTGGACTCAACTATCAACAACTTTTAACTCTATCTCACAGTGATTTAATAACAAAGAAAAGGAAACAGAGAATTGGCTTTAAATTAGTATAGATTGTGTACACCACCGCTAAATAATCAAGCAAAATTAAAGGCACAAAAGACTGATATTCACACTTATCTAGAAACTCTGGCCTATATATTTCTTTAAATTGAGTCAATGTAATCCTGTACCTTCAATAAACATCTGAGAAAGTTTTGTTTTAATGTTTTCTATTCAGTTGTTACTTTGAGCTCCAAATACTTTCTGAATATCATGTTTGCCATTTCTACTCCTACATTAAACATGTTCAAATCATGAAATAATCATTTTATTTTCATTCAATATCTATCACCTTCTTGTATTACCCATGAAACCTCCCTGGCATTGTTTGGCACAGCATTTCATACTTTCATGTTTACCTTGTTGATTTATTTTGCTAGATTGTAACTGACATGGACATGGTAGTTCTGTCTGTTATGTAATTCACTACCTTATTTCCAGAATCAATGTATAGAGTAGACAATTAATAAACATTTGTTAAATAAATAAATGGTACCATCAACTACCCAATCACGCAAGCCCAAAACTTATATCACTTGTTATTTTTTTCATTCACCAGACAGTCCTCAAGTCTTACAGAGGTTATTTCAAGAACTCTCACATTGAGACTAGAGAGACAAATACAGTGGGGATGGCATTTGCTCTGCATGCTGCCAACCTGGGTTCTATTCCAGGTATCCTATATAGTCTCCTGGGCCCAGTAGGAGTAATACATTTTTTAATAAAATAAATTAAATAATTCCATTAAATCATGAGATGCACAGTTACAAGTTGTTTATTATTGAGTTTCTGTCATACAATGTCCAATACCCATTCCTTCACCAATGCGCATTTCCCACCACCAATATTCCAGTTATTCTCCTGACTTCCCCACTGCCTTCTCTGCCTACTTCTAGGGCTGACATTTCTCTCTCTTGCGCCCTCTCTTTTTTTTCCTTTTAGACCCTGTGGATGACAATATTGTTAGTAAAAAGGGGTACCATGCATATCAATTTACCTTCTTTCAGCACCTGTTCTTATGGGAATAATTTTTAAATAAATAAATAAATTCTTAAATTGAATCACCGGGATAGACACAATTATAACGTTGTTCATAATTGAATTTCAGTCATAAAATGTAAGACTCTTCTCTAGTGCACATTTCCTTCACCAATGCCCCAGTTTCCCTCCTCCTCCCTCATGCTCTCTCCCCTGCCTGCCTCTGTAGCCTCCTCCTCCTCCTCCGTCTTCATTATTTTTTGTTTTTGTCTTCTTCACCTTCATCACCATCGTCTTTTCCTCCTCCTCCTTTTCTCTTCCTGTTTTTCCCTTTTAGAGACTGTCATTTGTACCATGGTTACTGAAGGGGTATCATGCATATCACTTAATTTTGTAAGAGTAATTCTTGAGTGCAGAGACAGGAGTAAGCCCTAAGTACAGCTGGGTGCAAGTCAAAAGCGATCCCCCTTCAAAAAAAAAACCTCTTGCATCTCTCTCCAGTGCAGTTTTATTAATATAATATTATATTAAATGTATATGACAGTTTACATAAAATAAAACAATAAAATGACCATTTTAATAGCCTATTTTTATTGTATGATATGTAGGGAAAGGGGCATTCTTAGTACTTGTGCTATCATGATGACTTTTCACACAGAATATTTGGAAGGAAGTTTTGAATTTTCATTATTTTTATAGGTTTAACATAAACCTATAAACCTGCTTAGCTATATTTATTTGAGTGTAATAACGCTACCCTTATAGAATACTCATTGCTATAATGGGCATTAATATTACAAGTATTGATATCAGTATTCTAACTTGATAAAATAAGAACAAGTCTCAGAGAAGGTGAGGTGTTCTTTCTAACCCACTCACATATGGATAGATTCAAACTCAGCTTTATTTGCCTATCAAAGCATCTATATTATTTTTTAAATTTTTTATTTTTTAATAATGTAATTTTTATTTTAATCATAGTGGCTTACATATCATTCACAGTAATATTCCAGGTACATATTAACATTGAATCAGGGGAATTCCCACCACCGAATTGCCCTTCCCTCACCTCCGCTCCCATCCTGCTTCCCATATCCTCCACTCTCACAACAGGGGCTGCTAGAATGAGTGGTCCCCTCTGTGTCTAGTTTATTACTTAGTGGTCTTATAAATGTTTGGTCTTGGTGCCTCCATTACTGCCCCTTCTAATTGGGAGGCGGGACTAGATAGTTCAAGTTATGTGGTTTTGTTTGAGGAAGAGAAAAGTAATAAAATGGGGTAAAAATCAACTACACCGACTATGGGCAGAGTCCTTCTAGAGGCTCTCCTCCTTGGTTTGAGAGACGAAGAGGAAAAGAGAAGGTGAAACACCACAACAGTTCAGAAAGAAGTAACAAATAAGATATCCAGTAAGCACTGCAGCAATAAAGATATGCACCACATAAATGCCATGGTCATGAGATAGAAAACATGACAGAGCGCAAAAAGGAAGAGAAAAGAAGAAAGAAAAAGTAAATATATAAATAAATAAATGGGACAACTCCTACAATATCCACACTAAAACAAAGAAATCAACAAAAACTAGATAAAAGAAGAAAAAAAAGATTATTTTGTGATTTTTGTCTCTCTTTTTTTCCCTCCTGCATAAGCACAGTAAATATTGGAGTCATTCGAAATGGGAATCCCCTTGGCCTAAGAGATACAGGGTTTCTCCACCCTTGGAATATATTGTCATGGGATTATCTATAGACTCCTTTCAGGTTCATTTACTCTCCCCTTGGTGCGTTTGTGGTATATGGAAGACTTCTGCTCCGATATGGATGATAAAAACAGACCTCTATATCTAGAGATCTCAGTTTGTGCACAGGTCAAGGAATGGAACTTATGATGAAGTCTTTCTTTGTGATTTTAGAAGTTCTGTTTCCTCAGTGTCATTTTAATATGTCTTCTGTGGTTGGTTGTCTTGGTCCTTACGCTGAACATCGGATGGATCCTGGGATATCGTCTTTCGTTATGTTTTCAGAAGACCCATTCAGTTACAATTGCCTCAGTCAGGTCTCTGGAATTAGAGGTCATGGTTGTTGTGCAGGTCATAGGACAAACCCTAGACTAGAGCTTTCTTGTTGGTCCCAGAATACATACTGCCCGGTCATGGTTCTATCAGCCAGTCATCTGTAGATCACGTTCTTGGCTTTTGCACAGCCCACAGTGTGACTAGTCTTCTGATTTTGTTTTATCGTTAGTTGGTGAGGTAGGATAATCTGTTCTTATGTCCATTTGCTCCCAATTTCCTCGTTGTCAGGATATCATATTAGAACTGGCACATGTTGGTGTTCGAGCAGTATTCAGGATGTCCCAGATGGAATTTGGTTCCTGTAGCTATTGTGAAGAACTGTGTCGTTTCTATGTCTGGGGTTCAAGGTTCAAGTCTGGACGGTCCGTGTCTAATCTCCTGGAGTCTAAGATGGGACCACATGACATATTTTCAAGGTGGGAGATTCCCCTGTATTGTAAATAAGTATGAGTTCTTATCCCTAGTAGATAAGAGCTTGTTTATATATGTGAGATTTCCCCGTTTTTAGTGAAAGCACCTATATTCTTTACTTTGTGCCCAGCCTTAAGAAACTATATAAACAATTTCGTGACTGTGCATCTCATGGCAATTCAACTAAAGAATTAATTTTTAAAAAAATAATAGAATTTTAGCACACAAAAAAGAAACTATATTATCACGGACTAAATGTTATCAGGTTTTATAATTTTGTAAATTGCTCCCATATTATCTTACTGATCATATTCAAATGTTCTGGGAATTTGAATCTCTAAAATGTTTTGATCAAGGCCACATAGTGAGCTCATGGAATTCAAGGTTTCTGCCTCTCAATCCATTACTTTTTGTGCTATACCATGATATTTATGTAGTATTGTCAGGTATACATTTCATTGCCTTCTCATTGTTTCCCATAGCATTTTTCCTCAGAGTTGAACACAAAGTGTATTCTTAATGTATTTGTTTTATCATTTGATTTAATAAAATGTTCAGGTTTTTATAAATGCAGGACCCCCAAAAATTTGAGTGATACTATTGACTTAGTTTCTCAGACAAAAGAAATTTTCGCGAAAGAGTTTGACTGTATTACTGACAAATCCTTATATATAGCTGGCTTTAAAATTGTCAATACCTTATAGTCACTACAGTTTTTTAAATATTTTATTGAAACCGTTGTGATTACCAAAGTTCTTCATCTTAGCACCAGTGTCCAACTCCCTCCACCAATGTTCCCCAAGTACATCCCATACCACACCCCTGCCCCCAGCATACCAGTATAACAGCCCATTTTAAATTTAGATTGTTAAAGTTTGGGTCTCTTGGTCCCACTATTGTTGACTTTGGTTCAGATATATAGTTCTGTCCCTTTTTTATCTCCACCAATGCACCTGAGACCACTTGGCACTTGAATTCATTATTTCATATTTGTGTTTCTCTCCTCCACTCGATTTCTTTTCTTCTCCTTGCTATACTTTGGGGTCAAGAGTATTTAAAACAAATCCCCTTTAAACCATTGCATTTCTTCATGCAGTTATACTAAATATTACATATAAGTAATATCATGCTGTATCTATCCTTCTGCCTACTTTATTTATGTAGTATTTATGTATGGCTATGTAGTATTCTGCTGTATATATGTATAATATCTTCACTATCCACTCATCTGTTTTTGGATATCTAGGTTAATACCAACTCTTAGCAATTGTATTCAGTACTGTGATGAATGGAAGTGTAAATATGTTCTCTTCACTTAAGTGAATGTTTTCTGTCCTGGGGAAAAATACCTAAAGGCAAAATTGCTGAGTCACATATGAGATATATTTTTAGTTTACTGAGAACCTTAATACTATTTTCCATAGTGGTTGTTCAAGGCAGCAGTCCCACCAGCAGTGGATGAGAGTTCTTTTCTCACCACATTCCTCCCAATACAAATTGTTCCCAGTAATTTTGATATGTGTCAACTTCACTGGTGTAAAGTGATATCTAATTTTCTTGATGTGGATTTCCTTAATGATAAATGATGAACATTATTTTAATGTGCTTCTGCTGGTTTTCCTCAGAGAAGTGTCTGTTCATTTTCTCTCCCCATTTTTATTGGCATTTTTTAGGTTTTGTGTGGTTAACCCTTTTTGATAACCTTGTATATCCTACATATTAGTTCTTTATCTGATGTGTTGAGTGTAAAATTTTCTTTTTTAAGAATTATATTTTATTTTAAAAATGCATCACATAGGGGCCGGAGAGATAGTACGGAGGTAAAGCATTTGCCTTGCATGCAGAAGGATGGTGGTTTGAATCCCGGCATCCCATATGGTCCCCTGAGTCTACCAGGAGCGATTTCTCAGCATAGAGCCAGGAATAACCCCTGAGTATCTCCGGGTGTGACCCAAAATCCAAAAGAAATACATCACATAGTTCACATAACTGATCATAATACATTTGTTTAAAGATGATGAAAAGCAAAGTTGTGAAAAATAGAAAGAAAATAGAAAAAAAATAAAACCATTAGGTGGCAATGCAGAGAACCCTGCCCTGAAAGCAGGTTGTTACTATTACCAAGTCATCAGGGTGTCCTATGAACCCTCTCTGGAGTAAGTTAATGCCAGTGCAGCAGTAGGGCCTTCCCTGGTAGAAGTTTGATTCTTGGTGATGGTGTAGAAAACCGTTGTTGTTTACATAGATGAGATCCAAGGTGTAGGGGTGAATGGTCAATATCCTATCTTCTGAAACCTAAGTCAAGTCACTATGACAAGTGTTCAGGGTGTAATGCTCCATTGCAGTATAAAATTTATGTGTACCCTACTCAATTAGATAAGAACTTGTTTGCCCATGTAAGATTTCCCCATATTGATGTGCCTATGCAAAAAGGAACAATGTCACAAGATATTACTGGTGCATATGGGGACAGCGATAACAAGCCCAACAATCCCCAGAAGCTGGTTGTAACATGAACTCTAAACACTAGGGAAACTTATCTACTAGAATTCCCAACTAAACAGATCCCCCAAAATGGAGGAAATTGCTGCTACATAAGAAGATATTCAATAGGGTTATACTTATTAAGGAAATACATCTAAAGAAATGTTCAATGATATATATATATGTCCCCTTTAAGTTTTTTGAAATAGTCTGGGGGGGGCATAAAATACAGTGCATAGCTTCAGCCTGTGATTTGGTCTTATTGGGTCCAAAAAATGGCTCCCAGAAGTCACATATCAGGATATGTCCTCGAGCCAGAGGCTTTTCAAAAACTGAGTCTGGTAGCAAGCAACAATCCACAGAAAAGGGAGGTGGGGGAAAGGGCACTGCCAAGAACAAATCAGCAGCAGTGTCAGTGTCAGCTTCTTCTCAGGCTAAGAATCTGTCTTTTCACTTTGGAAGCTGATTGGCAGCTGAATGGGGTGTGGGGAATATTCTGCTTTGTGAGGAATTAAGAACTGGGGGTAAAAAGGGTTCAATGGGGGGATAGCATATGGGGGTTGAGAGAGTTAAGTGCTAGAAAAGAATTTGTAAGATGTTAAGCAAAGGGGGAAGTTGGGGCTGTATATAGCAGCGGGAAGGACAATATACAACACAGGCAGACATTATATTACAGAAGAATATTAGACAGACATTCCAATGGCCAACACATACTCTCATATGCATACATATGCAAACACTGAGGATCGATCCATGGATTACAGTTGAAAAGCTTACCCAAGTGAAATGGGACAGAACACTTAAAATTATAAAGCAGACAATTCAGATGTAAAGGGTTTCCATTTTTCATTTTCCATCATTGGTGTGGATAAACTTTACTGAAGAAAGACTTCATGTGTTAGATTGTGTATAGAGCATTCTTAAAAACGAATAATAATTTTTAAGTCTAAAAAATTAAGTGATATGGTAATGATCATTGTAAGAGGTGTCTATACTATGAAGTATTGTCTAGTGGGTCTTGAGCATCCAGTTTTCTTTCCTAAGAGCAATCTAAAATGATGAGCCTTATGGTATAATGGTAAACTACCTACAATTGGAAACAGATTACAATAACATAGTCAGTGAATGAGGTCTGTAACAGGAGTACATGGCATGCAGTTGCATATTCCATTGTTATTTGTGGACATAAACATTATATTATATTAGCAGACATAATCAAGTAGAAAATAAATAGATTAGAATTTTTGTCATGACATTATCATAATGAGCCCTGTCTTCTGAGTCTAATGTAGTATAGTATTGCAATGAGTAACTGGGGTTGACCTATATATTTAAGTACCTCTGTGGACAAAAAAAATAAGGAGGTGTTATAGATATAGTAAAATTAAGGCATTTAAACTACTTATAGTGAGTACTGTAGTGGGATTCCAAATGCTTCCAAATGCACTCTACACCCGTTTCTGTGGACAAAAGCATTAGAACATTATCATAGATATCCATAAAGATCCAATCGGACTTCTGCTCAAACTAAACAGCTGAATCAGTTATTGAAGGGAGAATTTAAACCATTGACTTTTTTTTGGGGGGGGGTTTGGGCCACACCTGATGAAGATCAGGGGTTACTCCTGGCGATGCACTCAGAAATTGCTTCTGGCTTGAGGGATCAAACCTAGTCCATCCTAGGTCAGCCACATGCAAGGCAAATGCTCTACCTCTGCACCACCGCTCCAGCCCCCTAATCCATTGACATTTAAAGAAACTATTGAGAGAAAGGGCTGTTGTGCCATTGTAATGTGTAGGGTTGTTTTTGTTACAATTGGGGGTTTGATTTGTGTAATTTATCTTGAGTAGCTCAGCTAAGGTCAGTTTGTTTAGCACAAATATTGTGAGCTCTTTTTGTATGACAATGTTCTGAACCCTCCCTTCCATGTAAATGAGAGTTTTGCTGGGTAGTGGACTCTCATGAAATGAACGTTTCTTTCATTTTGTAGTTTGAATATGTCATTCCACTCTTTTCTTGCCTGGATTGTTTCAAATGGAAGATCTGGTTTGATTCTTAGATTGTTTCCTTTACACTTGAGGGCTTTTTTCTCCCTTAACTGCTTTAAAGAGTCGATCTCTCTGATTTTTGTCATTTGATTTACTAAATGTCTTGGTGTTTTTCTGTTATGGTCTATTTTTGGCACTCTTTTTGGCTCTTGTATTTGTAGAGAAACCTCTTTCTCAAGGCTGGGAAAATTCTCTGCTATTATCTTCCTCACTACTTGTTCTTCCCCTTTCCGTTTTCTTCACCTTCTGGAATTCCTATAATTTGGATGGTATTTCTCCTGTCTTTGTTTATTAATTACCTTACATTTTCTTCCAGGGATTTGTCTCTGCTTTCTTTTTTGACTTCTTTATCTTTGCTGGCTTGTAATTTGTCTTCAAGTTTGTCTATGTGATTCTCCAGCTGTGTAATTATACTATTATGGCTTGCTAACATGCTTTTTAATTCCTTCAGTTCCATTTGTATGAATTCTTTCATCTTCTGAAAGAGTTCTTCTTTGAGTTGTTTGAATTGTTCATCTATAGATTTCTTCATTTTGCAGGATAGTAACATCTTGATTTCCATTGTTAAACCATTAAGTGTTGATTTTAGTCGTCATCTATAAGATTCAGGCAATTGGGTGGACTTGGAGATTTGCTAGGATTTATCTCTGTATCCCACACAGTAGATATCTTCTTTAGCTTCCCCATTGAACTTTGCAGTCACGCAGGGGTCTCAAACTCGCGGTCCATGGGCCGCAAACAGCCCTCCGTACAACATTTTGTGGCCTGCCCTAGAGGAATTTTTGTTTTGTTTTGTTTTGTTTTAGTTGTTTGAGTCACACACACCCCCAATGTTCAAGGCTTACTACTGAATTTGCACTCAAAGATCACCCCGACTTTGCCTCCTGCGGCCCCCAGGTAAATTGAGTTTGAGACCCCTGATAGTGTAGGATTTCTCAGGCTGTTGACAGAAGTACTAGAACTAATCTGCCAGGAAGTCTATGATATAAATTGAAATGACTTCACACAGACGTAATAGAGTCTGTGCAGTTTGGAAAAAAGAAGATTGATGGAAAGGAAGGAAAGATGCTGGGAAAGACCCAAAAAGACAGCCCCGTTTGCGTTTGGTGGTAGGAATTAAAAATGAGGTTCCCTATTCCCTCCCTGTCACCAACCTGGCTGGACCCAAAGATGCAGAGGAATTGTGCAGGCACTGTAACCCAGAAGACCGAGGGAAGGCTGAAGAGGAGAGAAGGCCCCATTAGAATTTGGTAGAGGGGCGTCGGACTAAATCCTCCTTGTTCTTGCCCAGACACAGGCCTCACTGTCCCCAGAGAACAAAGATTCAGCAATGATGCTGGGACCTGGAAGTATGCTCGGAAAGACACAAAATACAGCCCCTTTTGCGTTTGTTGGAAGGGACTAAAAAGTGAGTTTCCCTATTCCCTCCCTGGCACCAACCTGGCTGGCCTCAAAGGGCAGATGAATAGTACAAGCACTGGAAAACAAAGGAAACTGAGGGAATGCTGGAGAGGAAAGCTAGTGCAAATATTTTCTCCCACTCAGTCTTTTAATTGTAGTCCATGTTTCTTATGTCATGCAAAAATTTTTTAGTTTGATATGGTCCATTTATTCATATTTGATTTTACAGTCCTTACTATTGGTGTCCTATTATTAAAGACTTCTTTGAGATGTATGTATTGAAGTATTCTGCCTGTTTTTCTCAATGAACTTATGAATTCAGGTCTAATTTTTGATCCACTTTGAATTGACTTCTGTAAGATACGAGATATGCATCCAGTTTTAATTTCTTATATGTGTTTATCCAGTTGTTACAACACCATTTGTTGTCTTTATTCCATTTCAAGTTATTGACTCCTTTGTCAAAGATTAATTGACCTATACTTTGTTATCCTCCGCTGGATAGTCTATTCTGACCCATTGGTCTGAAATTCTTTGTTCCAATACCATGCCATTTTGATCACTTTGGATTTGTAATAAGGTTTCAAGTTATGTCATGACATCCTCCTAGTTTCTTGTTTTTCAATATAGTTTTGGATATAATAGTTCTTTTATGGTTCCACACAGTGTTCTAAGTCTTTGAAAAATGTCTGAATTTGGGTAAAGATTGTATTGAATCTATACAGTAGTTTACTTAAGATGGTGGTTTTGATAATATTGATTCTTCCAAATAATGAGCATAGAATATTTTTCAATTTCCTTGGGTTTTCTTCAATTTTTATGTATTTTAAAAATTTTGTGGTATAGGTCTTTCACCTCTCTTGTTTGGTTGATTCCTCAGTAATTGATGGGTTGGGACACTATTTTAAATGGAATAGACTTGATCTCTTTCCCTCTGAGTCATTATTTGTATAAAGGAATGAAATTGTCTTTGTATATTGACTTTGTAGCTGGGCACTTTGCTGTACTGGCTTATTGTATCTATGAGCTTTCTTGTGGACACTTTAGAGTCTTCAATATATATCATCATGTCATCTGCAAATAAGAGTTTGACTTCCTCTTTTCCAATTTGGATTCCTTTGATTTTATTCTCTTGCCTGATTGCTAATGCAAGGACTTCTAATATTAGGTTAAATAAAAGTTAAGACAAAGGACATCTTTGACCAGTGCCTGATCTTAGTGGAAGTGCTTTCAGCTTTTCACCATTAAGAAAAATTTTGGCCATGAACTTTTTATAGATAGCTGTTACTATCATTTTATAGAGGTTTAGGGAAATTATGTATGTATATATATATTTTTTATTTTTTATTGAGACCATTGTGAATTAAAAGTCCTTGATAGTTGGATTTCAAGCATAGTGACAGTGAATTAGGGCTATTCCCACCACTAGTGTTGATTTTGCTCCAACATTCCTACCACCAATGTCCTTCATCTTCCTCCACCCCCACTCCATGCCTGTATTCGAGATAGGCAATCTATTTCTCTTACTCATTACGATTGGTATGATAGTTGTTAGTGTAGTGATTTCTTTAAGTGCACTCACCATTTTTTGTGATAAACTTCATATCATGGGCTGGTTCTTCCAGAAGTCATCTCTATTTTTTCTGGGTAGTATTAACATACTGTCTTTTATTTGTATTAAATCCCATAGATGAGTGAAACTATTCTGAGACTCTCTTTCCCTCTGACTTATTTCACTCAGCATAAGTTTCCAAGTTCATCTATGCATATGAAAATTTCATGACTTCATTTTTCCTGATGACTGCATAGTATTCCGTTGTATATATGTACCACAGTTTCTTTAGCAACTCATCTGTTGTCAGGTATTCAGGTTGCTTCCAGATACTGGCTTTTGTAAATAGCACTGCAATGAATATAGGTGTGCAGAAAAAAAAGAAGATTGGAGACATCACTTTCCCCAACTTTAACTTGTACAACAAAGCAATAGTCATAAAAATAGAATGGTATTGGAACAAAGACAGACCATCAGAGCAATGGAATAGACTTGAATATTCAGAGAAATTTCCCCAGACATAAAATCAATTAATCTTTGGTAAAGTGGGTAGAAACACAAAATAGAGCAAGGAAAGCCCCTTCAACAAGTGGTGTTGAGACAACTGATTAGCCATTTGCAAAATGGTGAACTCGGACCTACATTTAACACCAAAAACAAAGGTCAAATCAAAATGGATTAAAGATCTTGATATAAGACCCAGAACCATACAGTATATAGAAGAACATGTATGTAAAACACTCCATGACATTGAGACTAAAGGCATCTTCAAGGAGGAAACATCAGTGTCTAAACAAGTGAAAGCAGAGATTAACAAATGAGACTATATTAAGCTGAGATGTGTCTGCACCTCAAATGAAAATGTGACTAGGATACAAAGGCTACCACACAATGGGAAAAACTATTCACCTAATATCAATAAGATAAGGGGCTAATATCTAAGATATACAAGGTACTGACATAACTTAACAAAAATATATAACCCCATCAAAAACTAGGGAGAAGAGATGAACAAACTCTTCCTCAAAGAACAAATACAAATGGTCAAAAGGCACAAGAAAAAACGTTCCACATCACTCATCATCAAGGATATGCAAACCAAAACAATTCCAAACTTTGGATCCCATCCTTGGAACTAGCACAGTTTTCTGCATCAGCACCCAACGTCAAACTTCCACTTGGGAAAACCCTAGCACCTGGCACCGATTTTTTTTATATTGGGTTCATATGACACTCTGACAACTAGAAGCAGCAACAACTTGCTTTCAGGACAGGTTTTTCTGCCTTGCCACATAAGTGAAATAAAATCAGAAAATGCTCTGTGACATCCCAGATTTGACATGGATTTGTGCAAAAACCAAGATCTCTAAACAGCATTCTGACTGCCAAACCCACGATTGAGTAGAACTTTTCCTGGGACCATAAAGAAATAACTAGTATGTCTGGAGCCTGTAGTCGTCGGTCTTATGACAGGATACTTCATTGGTAGAGACACCCCCCTTTTTTAGGCCAAGGGTATTTCCTTTCTAATTAGTCCAACATTTGCTGTGCCTATGCGAAAAACAACAAAACCCTACAAAATTGGTAAATCCCCCCTTTTAATTCGATTTCTATCTTCTAGATAGGGGAGCCTGCCCTTTTTCATAGAACCTTGGGACATGAATTACTTTGTTTTACCTTATATTTATGCATTTTTCTACTAATTGAGAATAGCTGTTATTATTTTGAAGAAGGTTCCTTTCATATATATTTTGCTATGTTTTCACTCATGAATGAATGTTGGATCTTGTCAAATGATTTTCTGCATTGGTTAATATGATTATAAGATTTTTATCTTTTCTATTTCTTTCTCTTTTTTTTTTTTTGGTTTTTGGGCCACACCTGGCGGTGCTCAGGGGTTACTCCTGGCTGTCTGCTCAGAAATAGCTCCTGGCAGGCACGGGGGACCATATGGGACACGAGGATTCGAACCAACCACCTTTGGTCCTGGATCGGCTGCTTGCAAGGCAAACGCTGCTGTGCTATCTCTCCAGGCCCATCTTTTCTATTTCTGATGTGATGTATGATGCTAATTGACTTGGGCATATTGAACCATCCTTGCATACCTGGGATGAAAGCCACATGGTTATGATGTATAATCTTTTTAATGTGCTGTTTGATTTGGTTTGATAAAATTTTGTTAAGAATTTTCACATCAATGTTAATCAGTGAGATTTTGTGTAGTTTTCTTTCTTGGTATTATCTCTGTCAGCTTTGGATATAAGTGAATATTAGCTTCATAGAAAGTATTAGGGAGGATTCCTATCTCTTCAATATTTTGGAGAAGTCTAAGAATCAATACTAGTCATTCTTCTCTGAATGTTTAATTATAACACCGTAAACCCTGGACTTTTATTCTTGGGGAGATTCTTAATTACTATTTCAATTTCATTTTTTCTGATTTGCCTGCTTAAGCTTTCTACTTTCTCCTCATTCAGTTCTGGTAAATTATATGTCTGAAACCTGTCAATTTCTTCTAGTTTCTTTAGCTTAGCAAAGTACAGTTATTCATAATGAGCTCTCATAATGTCTGGATTTCTGGGAATTCTGTTGTAATTTTCCCCTTTCAGTTCTGATCCAATTTATTTGAGCTTTTTTCTTTTTTTCCTTGTGAGTCTTGCCAATTATTTGTCTATCTGGTTTTATAGATTCTTTGTATTATTTTCTTTTATTCTCTACCATTGGTTTCTGCTCTGGTTTTTATTATTTCTTTTCTTCTGCTTGTGTTTGGGTCCCTTGGTTGTTGGCTTTCCAGTTTTTAAGGTGTTCCTTTATGTTGTTTACTTTATGTAGGCCTGTAAAAATGCCCCCATAATTATTGGTATCCTGCATCACATAGGTTTTGGTAATTTGTTTCTTTATTCTTATTAGTCTCAGGAATATCTTTATTTTTTCCTTGACTTCCTCTTTGACCCAGCTATTATTGAGCAGCATGTTGTTTAGTCTCCTGGTATTACGATTTTCCCCACATTCTCCACATACTCTTTTTACAATCAATCTCAATTTCTATGGCAGTGTGGCCTCATAAGATGTTTTATATAATTCTTGTTTGTGAATATAAGTTAGACTTGTGTCCTAAAATGTGGTCTATTTTAGATAGTGTTCTCTGTGCACTTGAGGAGAATGTATAATCATCATTTTGAGGATAAAAGATCCTGTATAAATCCATTAGTCCCAGCCGTCATTGTTTCTCACTTAGGGGTCACATGTCTTTGCAATGTTCTGCCTAGTGGATATATCCAGTGAGAGAGTAGTGTGTTGAAATCACCCACTACCATCATGTTACTATCCATGTTTCTCTAAGTTTGTGAGCAAGAGATTTAAATACCTGCTGACTCTATATTTGGTGCATATATGTTGATCATAGTTAGTAATTCTTGGTTTATTGTTACCCTGATCAATAAGAAGTGCACATTCTTGTTTCCCAGTACTTTCTTGAGGTTGAATGCAGTTTGGTCTGATATAACTATGGCTGTCCAATTTATTTTCATTTTTGAGCAGTTTGTATAATTGTTTTCCCTCCTTTTATTTGAGCCTGTGTCTATCCTGAGATTTAAGTGTGTTTCCTGCAAGCAGAAAATATTTGGGTTTTATTTTGATCCAACTCGCTACTCTGTGCCTTTGATGGGAGAGATTAGTCCATTGACATTTAAGGAAACTATTAACAGAAAGGGCTGCTATGCCATTATATTACGTAGGGTTATTGCTGTTACACTCTTAGGTATTTTGTTTATATCATTGATTTTGACTTCATTTAAAGTCAGTTTTGTTAGCATGAATGTTGAAAGTTCTTTTTCTCTGAAAATGCGTTCATCCTTCCTTACTAGATTAATGAGATATTTGCTATGTAGTGGACTCTAGGTTGAAAAATTATTTACTTCAGTAATTCAAATATGCCATTCCACTCTTTTCTTGCCTGAATCATTTTAAATGGGAGACCTGGTTTGATTTTTATGTTCTTTCCTTTATACTTAAGAATTTTCTTTTCCCTTAAAGTCCATCTCGCTCTTTTTTTTAACATTTGGATTAGTATATGTCTTAGTGTTGTTATGTGAGGGTCTATTTTGTTTGGCACTCTTTTTGCCTCTTGGATTTGTACAGGAGCCTCTTTCTAGAGAGTGGGAAAGTTCCCTACTATTATATCTCTCTACTTGTTCTTTCCCTTTTCCCTCCCCTTCTAGTATTTGTTTAACTCTGAAATTATTTCTCTTGTCTTTGTTCATTAAATGCCTATATTTTCTTCCACTGTTTTGTTTCTCTTTTCTTTTTTGACTCCTTTCTCAATGCAGGCTTGTAATTTGTCATCAAGTTAATCTCTGTGGTTCTCCACCTGTGTAATTCTGATTGCTAACATGTTCTTTAGCTCCTTCAGTTTCATTTGTATGAATTCTCTCATCCTCTGAAATAGTTCTTTGAGTTGGTTGAATTGTTTATTTCTTTATTGTTTAATTTCACAGGCTAGTGCCTCCTTCATTTCTGTTGCTCAAGTATTAAGTGTTGATTTTAGGTCCTCCTCTACGTGGTTCAGGCCTTTTGATGGGCTTGGAGACTTGCCCAGGTCTCTCTTCATAGCCCTAATTGCAGTTGCTTCTGTAGTTTACCCATCATTCTTTGCATTTTGTGGTTTGGAATGATGGTGTTCAAGTTCCCCATTATTTTAAAAAGTTATCTCTTAAATTGATTATACAAAATGTGGCTACAAGTATATCTGTCTTATGGGCTATTTTCCTAAACACATTAGATTATCGGAGTATGATTAAAAAAATGGCCAGCTAATTAATTGGTTTGATTGACTGAGTTTTCATTCAGTATATTGTCTAAAAGAAAGAAGTTCTAGGGCCTATCTACTTGGAAAAAATCCGATATAAGTTGGAATGACTCATCCACATGGCTTGGAGAAAAGAGAGCAGATGGATCAAATAGTTAGGTCCGGCAGCAAACTGAGACTAAAGCTTGGGGAAGGAAATGGTGGTGGTAGTGGGAGCCTGGAGAATCCTGGCTCGGATGAGGGACTAAAGATCCCTCCCTCTAATGATGCACCTAGATTGGGATGGGAGATGGGCCAGATGTCAGGATGAGCCGTGGGTAGTCACTACAGTTTTAAACATGAACAACTCACCTTACTTTTTGTTCCTCTTATCTGTGCAAATTGTTCTTACCTTTAATCCATTTTAACTTAAATACAAGTTAATAAAATTAACAAATACGTTTCTTTGTACCTCAGAAATATAATTACAGTCCTCCTTAATATTCTTATGTTCAAATAAATTTTCTTAAGTTCAAATACACAGCAAGGGGCCAGAGAGATAGCACAGCATGCAGGGTTCATTCCTCACCTTACATATCCCACCTAGGTTTGATCCTTGCCATCCATGGTCCCTTGAGCACTTCTAGGAGTGATCCCTGAGCCTAGAACCAGGAGTAAGCCCCACGCATCACCAGTTCTGGCCTCAAAACAAAAAAACAATCAAATACACAGTAAATTGAAGATAGTCTTGTTTAGATGATTCACATATCATGGGGGAATTTTCCAGAGATTCACAAACATTTTTCACTTACAGCCCCCTTTTAAGAAAAAGGTTACTCAGCATCTTCCCTGAAGATTTTCCTTCTTAAGGCAAACAGAGAGCACCCCCTAATGCACCTGAGGATACTACTGCACTCCTCCCTCCATGTTGATCCACTACCATTCCACAACCCTTCCCCTGGGGGAAGTATTTCCCATTGTGGTTAAGACTGTTCAGTCTGTGGCAAGGGGCACAACCATTGGCACTACAGATGAAGCAATACTGTGTAGTGATTTTGTTGGGGGTGGCTGGGGGAGGATTTGCTCTTCAGTGAAAGGGTATAGTGACAATGAGTCAGGAACTTGAAAATGACCCACCCTGCTGCCAATATTGCTATAGAATCTCTTGGTATACAGCCCAGATCCTTTCCAATATGCTGCTGAAAATGTTTGATTTCATTTTTTTATTCAGTTGCCAATTTATTAAGTGATTAACCTTGGACTGTTATCTATCCAGCATTTAATTAATTAAGGCCAGTTTGAAATACCTTTAGAAATCTTACTAATTTCAATATACCAAACTGGCACATTTATAAGTATCCAGCAATAGCTGAAGTACTAAATCATCTTCACTAAGATGCAATAGTTGCCAACAGAACATTAATCAATTCAAGAGCTAATTGTTAAACTGAAATAATAAAATAAGCCCAGCGTTTATTCTCCTACTTTCCACAATTTGCAGATGTGTCATGAGAATTAGTTTCATAGAGTTTTAGATTTGCAAAAGTCCCCAGAAACTACTTAATCTATCTTCCCTATTATTGTTAAACAGAAAAAGTAGGACACAGAACAGTGAGTTATTAGGAAATTCAGAATTAGATTCCTAGATTAGAATATATAAATACTCCTAATTTCCAGCATACTTTTTATGATAGAAAATGATCACAAGTCATCCACTCTGTACTTTCATGGAGAATAGTTAGAGGACAGTGAGATGATGATAAGTAGCTCTTGTGCATGTCATAGAAAAGTATTGGTTCCAACTGTTTTTCATTCTTTTATCATATTGGTGCAGAAACCCAGGATTTAGTTTTGAAGGCTAATTCTAAAAGCAATGCTTTCTCCCAAACTGAGAAGTAATCATTTCTTCAGGGCCTTTACTTACCTACTAGATGTATAGTCCTGACATCTGAATTGTCAGAACATGGTGGCACTTATACCCATTAAAATTCAAACAGTAATTTAGACAAAAAAGCAGGACTAGGGGCCAGAAAGATAGCACAGCAGTAAGACGTTTGCCTTGCATGCAGCCGGCCCAGGACAAACAGTGGTTCGAATCCTGGCATCCCATATGGTCCCCCAAGCCTGCCTGGAACAACTTCTGAGTGCAGAGCCAGGAATGACCCTTGAGCATTGCTGAGTATGACCCAAAACACACACACACACACACACACACACACACACACACAAAAAAGGTAGAACTAAATCATATTAATAATATGCAAAGCCAAACAGCAATTGCCATTATCTGAGTTCACATCAGTTTGAATATAGCCATATCTGCAGAAAAATAAAATTTTACTCTTTGTGGATATTAAGAAAAAATTCTGGGCTGGCAAGGTGGCACTAGAGGTAAGGTGTCTGCCTTGCAAATACTAGCCAAGGAAGGATCACGGTTCGATCCCCTGGCATCCTATATGGTCCCCCCAAGCCAGAGGCAATTTCTGAGCGTTTAGCCAGGAGTAACCCCTGAGCATCAAATGGGTGTGGCCTGAAAAACCAAAAAAAAGAAAGAAAGAAAGAAAGAAAAAAATCCCACACATCAAGTCTATGAGAGAAAAAAATCAGACGAAAAGTAACACTTGGCTGAGAAACAATATGTCATTTGTGTGCAAAATTCAATTTAAAAAAAAACCTGAAAAATTTTAAAATAACCTGGATTTAGATGAAGGTAGAAATGGTTTTCGAGACAGATTATATGTCTGGTAGTTATAAAACTGTATACTATTGGGGCCAAAGTAATAGTCCAGCAGGTAGGGTGCTTGCCTTGCATGTGGCCAACCCAGGTTGATTCCCTGGCATCCCATAGAGTTCTCTGACCCGCACCAGGAATGACCCCTGAGCAGAGACAGGAGTAAGTTCTGAGAACTTCTGGATGTGGACCCCCAAAAAACCCTGCAGACAGTTACCAAAATTTATCTGGCTGTGTATTTTTTTAAACATTTATTTATTTATTCGTTTTTTGGGCCACACCCAATGGTGCTCAGGAGTTACTCCTGGCTCTGCACTCAGAAATTACCCCTGGCAGGCTGGGGGCATATATGGGATGCCAGTAATCAAATCAGGCCCCTCCAGGGTCAGCCATATGCAAGGCAAATGCCCTACTGCTGTGATATCTCTCTGGTCTCTGGCTGTGTATTTTAAATTGTTGCAATTTACTGAATATAAACAATCTGTACCAATTGTTGTTAAATCAGTTTTGTAGAAAAAAGTTATCTTTTTCCCAAGTCTATGTAACCAATGAATCATAGAAATTCAATAAAAGCAAATAAACCAGAGAGGTATTAAAATATAGGTAGGGAATTTTCCTTGCACACAACTGACTCTGGATTGATCTCTAGAATCCCATGGTCCTCGAGCACCTCCATGAGTACTTTCTGAGTTCACAGCTAGGAGAAATCCCTGACCGTCACTGGGTCCACAAAACCAAAATAAAATAAAATAATATTATTCCTAACAAAGTACTTAAAGTAACAATTGGTTATTACTTTTTTCTATTGTTATTTGAACTTAGCCAAAAACTTAATAAGTTGTTCAATGACACAGATCATGTGAACAATTAGTAAGAGAAAGTTAAACACACTCATTATAAAACAGCAGGAACATTGTAAACTACAGAAATTAAATTAAAAAATAAAAAAAGGGGCTGGTGAGGTGGCGCTAGAGGTAAGGTGTCTGCCTTGCAAGCGCTAGCCAAGGAAGGACCACGGTTCGATCCCCTGGCATCCCATATGGTCCCCAAGCCAGGGGCAATTTCTGAGCCCTTAGTCAGGAATAACCCCTGAGCATCAAACCGGTGTGGCCCCAAAAACCAAAATAAATAAATAAATAAATAAATAAATAAATAAATAAATAAACTCCAAAATTTTGCAGGGCATACTATTATAATTAAAATGACCAAACTGTAGGGAATTTTTATGAACTTATGACAGTCAAATAAATTATTTTAAAGACAAAAATAAGGGGAGTGTACTTTTTATGACTGAAACCCAACTACAGTCATGTTTATAATCATAGTGATTAAAGATTTTATAAAAAAAATAAAGACAAAAATAAAACAGCATTTTGAGGCACATACCAGAAAGTTTAATCAGGTACTTAGGTATGTACTTAGGCAAGTGTGATATGGAAAGTATTAATGAGCTACAGAAATTTGCCTGAGTACCATGTAATCAATTTCTTTGGGAAAAGTTAGACAGCAGAGATAGTGGACGAAGGGACATTATAAACATTGGATAGAAATGTAAGGTTATGACTATTGTCATAGAAAAGAGTTACATGAATAAATCTTGCTGATATGTCACTAAAAACTCCTAGATGCAGTGAAAACTATCATGGTTACCTGTTAGACTACACCTTATTTTACCCAAAAGATTTATTTTACTCAAAGATTATCTCTGGTTTCTTTGTATCTATTAGTTTACAACTTGGTTTTACCCCCAAATAGAGATTGTTTTACATGTAAACCTGGACTTAACTGGCTCAGGATAGCCTGAGCTATCTGTCCTTATTCTATCCTTACTACCCCACCTGGGGGTGGTCTCTGTACTCAATAAAAATGACAGTTTTTTCAGGCAGCTTGCTATCAATACAAGGTAGAAGATTGCCAGACTACATGTTTCACCCTCAGCCTGGTTTGGATTAGTTTGTGCAGTGACTCTGCTTCAGACCCACTCAACCAGGTTTGGAAATACAGTACATGGGGTGATTTTACATTTACCAGAGGAAAAGAAGAGGTGGGTGAGAGGAATTAGTAAAACAAAGTTTTCTGTGGATATAAATATTCCTTCAAAAACTAGAAATTGAACTTCCATTTGATCCAGAAATATCACTTGTAGGGATATATGCTAGGAACTCCAAAACCTCATGTTTTAAAGCCATCTGCATTCCTATTATTGTTGCAGCACTATTTATAATAGCCAGAATGTGGAAACAACCCAGGTGTCCCAAGAACAGATGATTGGTTAAGGAAACTGTAGTATATCCACACAATTTAATGCTATGCAGCTTTTAGGATAAATGAGGTAATTAAATCTGCTTATACATGGATGGATGTGGAGATTATCATGCTGAGTGAAAGGAATCAGAGAGAGATAAACAGAATAATGTCACTCATCTGTGGTATATAATAAAAATAAAATGCAATATGATAGTAATACCCAGAAATACTGTAGATGAAGAACAGGAGGACCAGTCCATGGTAGGTATATGGTAGTACAAGGCAAGCTTGCCACAAAGAGTGAGGTCTGCAGTTAACGGAAGAGAAGGAATCTTTATAACAAAGAGAGTTGCAAATCGTCACTCTGGATAAGAACTGGGTGCTTGATATACCTTCAGTAACAATATTACAAACTTCATTCTCTAAAATGGATAAATAGAAGAGGGAGTGGAAGAGAAGAGAGAGTAGAGGGGAGAGGGAGAGGGAGAGAGAGAGAGAGAGAGAGAGAGAGAGAGAGAGAGAGAGAGAGAGAGAGAGAGAGAACAAAAATATCTTACACAAAGGCTGGCAAGGGGAGGTCAGGAGGGAAACTAGGTACATTGGAGGCAGGAAATATACACTGGAGTGGGGTGGTCTACATTTTATGACTGAAACTCAAACATGAACAAGTTTGTAACTGTGTTACAATTCTCACAGTGATACAATTAAAGAATTTTGGGCCATACCCAGCAGCCCTCAGGGCTTACTCCTGGATCTACAATCAAAAGTCACTCCTGGCAGGCACAGGGGACCATATAAGACGCTGAGGATTGAACCCAGTTTGGCCGAGAGCAAGGCAAGTGTCCTACCAGCTGTGCTACTGCTTTGGCCTCCAGAAATATTTTTTCTATATCCTAAAAAGCTTTTCATTTATTGAGCTTAGTGGGCTTTTACTTAATTTCCCCCTTTGTGTGCTGAAGGTGGATCTTTGTAGTTAGTTCCATTAGGAGTCACTGAGGGATTAAACTAGCTGTTTCCTTCCCTGCCAATCTTCATCCAGTGAAAAGAGGTAAAAGTGTGATCAGTTTGAATTTCATTGAATAGAGTTGTCCGAAGCCTCATCTGTGGCCATATAGTTCAGGGTACAAGCAACAACAAACAGGGTCATGGGCTTGAGAAATGGATGTTAGCCTCCACCGTTTTCTTTTTTTATCTTTTTTAAAATAATTTTTTCTATTTAAGCACCGTGGTTACAAACATATCTGAAATTGGGTTTAGGCTATAAAATGCACACCCCCTTTCACCATTGCAACATTCCTGCCACCAATGTCCTCCATATCCCTACGCCCTCATCCCCTACCTCTCTTTGAAACAGGCATTGTATTTCTCTATCATTGTCATGGTAGTTATTAGTGTAGTTATTTTTCTAACTGCACATATCGCTTTGTGGTAAGCTGCATGTAATGAGCTTATACTTCTGGCCCTCATCTTTATTGTCTCTGGGTATTATTACTATACTGTCTTTTATTTTTCTTAAATACTACACATGAGTGAGACTATTCTGTGTCAATCTCTTCTCTGACTTATTTCACTCAGCATAATAGTCTCAATATTCAGACATGTATAGGAAAATTTTGTGACTTAATTTTTTCTAACAGCTGCATAGTATTCCACTTGTAGATGTACAACAGTCTCTTTAGCCACTCGTCTGTTGTCAGACATCTAGGTTGTTTCTATATTTTGACTATTGTAAAATCACTACTATAAACATAAAAGTGTTGAAATTCTTATTGTATTGTGTTTTTGTAGTCCTAGTGTATATCTCTAGGACTGGTATTGCTGGATCATATGAGCTCAATGTCCAATTTTTTAATGAATATCCATATTGTTTTCTAGAAAGGTTGGACTAGATGGCATTTCCACCAACAGTGAATGTGAGTTCCTTTCTCCCCACATCTATGCCAGCATTGGTTGTTCTTGTTCTTTGTGCCAGTTTCTGTGCCATGGGTGATATCTCATTGATGTTTTAATTTGCATCTCCCTGGTGACTAGTGATATGGAGAATTTTTTTTCCTGTGCCTTTTGGCCACCTGTATTTCTTTTTTGAGAAAATGTCTGTTCTTTTCTTTTCCCCATTTTTTGATAAATTTAGATGTTTTTTTCTTGTTAAGTTCTGTCAATACCTTGCATATCTTATATATTAGCACCTTATCTGATTGGTATTGGGTGAATAGATTCTCCGATTCCATGGGTGACCTTTTTACACTAGTTGCTGTTTCCTTTGAGGGCTAAAGCTTCTCACTTGATGTAATACCATTTGTTTATCTCTGCTTCCACTTGTTTAGATAATGTTTCCTCTTATAAGAACCTTTTAGTCTCAATGTCATGGAGTATTTTGCCTATGTTTTCTTCTATATACCTTATAATTTCAGTTCTGATGATATTAAAGTCTTTTATTCATTTTGATTTGACCTTTGTGCATGTTGCTAGAGGTCTGAGTTCACTTTATTTCATGTGGCTGATCAGTTGTCCCAGCACCACCTGTTGAAGAGGCATTCCTTGCTCCATTTTGTGTTTCTTGCCCCTTTGTCAAAGATTAATTAACTGTATGTCTGGGGGTTATGATCGGAACACTCAACTCTATTCCATTGAGCTGAGGGTCTATCTTTGTTACAGTACCATGCTGTTTTAATGATTATTTCTTTTAGTATAATGTAAAGTTGGGAAAAGTTATACTTCTATTTTTCCTAAGGGCTGCTTTAGCTATTACTGGGCATTTATTGTTCCACATAAATTTCAGAAGTATTTGATTCAATTCTTTAAAGAATATAATGGATATCCTTAGAGGAATCACATTAAATCTGTATAATGCTTTGGGGAGTTTTGCCATTTTAATTATGTTAATCCTCCCAATCCATGAACAGTGTATATATATCTCCATTTCTTTGTGTCCTCTTTTATTTCTTGAAGCAACATTTTTATTTTTCTTTGTATACATCCTTTAGTTCTTTAGTTAATTTAACTGTCATGAACTGCTTGGTCCAGACATAGAGGGAATTCTTGGGGTCCCAGCTTGGAAGGTGTATGCATGAATTTAACATCAATTAAATAAGAAATTCAGACACTCAGAAGTAAAGTTCCATCTTGTCTCTTTAGTATTACTTTCTCTGGGCTAGAGCAGAACACTTATACAAAATTTCTTGGAAAGGTATCACAATTGTAGACAAAACTATTTAGTTCTCTCACTAGGCCTTAGACATAATGCCCAGGACAAGCTGCATGTTTATCTTTACCAACCCAGGGCAGGGCACAGCCCCAGCCTCCTGGCTTTTTCTGCAAGGTCAGTTCCAAGAGACTGGCTATTGTTTTGGCCTTGATCCAGTTCATGCACTCTAAACAGGGGCCTAAAATATTAACCCTTGATATGACTGCATATAGGCTAACAGCAAAGCTAGACTTAAGAATAGTAATTATTCTGTAAGACTAAATAAAGTATACTTGAATCTACACAAATGTTCCTAACAAGGTGTGTTTATATAAATCTGAGTATTCTTTAAGAGAGGCTCTAAGAAAAGTCTTTAGGGTATTAGTTGAAGTTATGCCTTAAATAATATTTATGCTATATCCCCTGTTTTTCCTGAATGCCTCATGGACAGGGGATCAAGATCTTTCAGTACCATAATGTCTTCCTTCTTGTGAGTACAGATTACTTTTCAAACATTCTGCTTTGCAGGTATTGCTTTTCAAAGCCCTCCCTTGAGAGTACAGGCAACTGTGAAAAGACCCTCCTTAAAGGTACAGGCAACTTTGAAAAGACCATCCTTTCAAGGTACAGTCAGCTAGGGCCTTTTCAAACTTGGTGCCCTCCTAGGTCTTAGGGTCAGAATTTACACAGGTGATGATGTAGCAGTTGACTCCAAGGTATTTTAATTTCTGTGGTGCTACTGTGAATGGGATTGATTTTTTAATACATATTTTATTTAAACAACTTGATTACATACATGATTGTGTTTAGGTTTCAGCAATGTAAAGAACACCACCCATTATCAGTGAAACAATTCCCATCTCCAATGTCCCAAATCTCCCTCCTCCCCACCCTACCCCCACCTGTACTCCAGACAGGTTTTCTATTTACCTCATACATTCTCATTGTTAGGATAGTTCACAATGTAGTTATTTCTCTAACTAAACTCATCCGTGTTTGTGGTGAGCTTCATGAGGTGGGCTGTAACTTCCAGCCCTCCTCTCTTTTGTGTCTGAAAATTATTATTGAAAGAATGTCTTTCATTTTTCTTAAAACCCATAAATGAGTGAGACCATTCTGCATCTGACTTATTTCACTCAGCATAATAGATTCCATGTACATCCATGTATAGGAAAATTTCATGACTTCATCACTCCTGATAGCTGCATAATATTCCATTATGTATATGAACCACAGTTTATCTAGCCATTCATCTGATAGAGTGTATCTTGGCTGTTTCCAGAGTCTTGCTATGGTAAATAATGCTGCAATGAATATAGGTGTAAGAAAGGGATTTTTGTAATGTATTTTTGTGTTCCTAGGGTATATTCCTAGGAGTGGTATAGCTGGATCATATGGGAGCTTGATTTCCAGTTTTTGGAGGAATCTCCATATTGCTTTCCATAAAGGTTGAACTAGACAGCATTCCCACCAGCAGAGGATAAGAGTTCCTTTCTCTTCACATCCCCGCCAACACTGCTTGTTCCATTCTTTGTGATGTGTTCCAATCTCTTGGTGTGAGGTGGTACCTCATAGTTGTTTTGATTTGCATCTCCCTGATGATTAGTCATGTGGAGCATTTTTTCATATGTCTTTTGGCCATTTGTATTTCTTCTTTGTTGTCAAAGTGTCTGTCCATTTCTTCTCCCCATTTTTTGATGGGATTAGATGTTTTTTCTTGTAAAGTTCTGTCAATGCCTTGTATATTTTGGAGATTACCCCCTTATCTGATGGGTATTGGGTGAATAGTTTCTCCCACTCAGTGGGGGGCTCTTGTTTATCTGTGATCCCATATTCACTACAGTATATAGTTATTTAGTTTCTTTTTTTAACATAATTTTTATTTTGATCATAGTGGCTTACATATTGTTGACAATAATATTTTAGGTACATATTTACATAAAATCAGGGGGGATTCCCATCACCGGTTTGTCTTCCCTACTCCTCCGTTTTTGTCCTACCTCCCATATCCTCTTCCCTCACCCCCAGGGCTGCTAGAATATGTGGTCCCCTCTGTACCTATCCTATTACTTTGTAGTCTTACACCTGTTTGGTCCTGATGCCTCCTTTATTTTCCCCTCTAATTGGGAGGCAGGAGTAGGTAGTTCAAGTTATGTGGTTTTGTTTGAAGAGGAGAAAAGTAATAAACTGGGGTAAAAGTCTAATACGCCGGAAATAAGCAGAATTCTTCTAGAGGCTCTCATCATCAGTTTGAGAGACGAAGGAGAAAAAGAAGGTGAAACACTCCACCCCTACGAAATGAAGTGTCAAATATCTATTAAGAGTTCCAACAATAACGCTAAGCACCACAAAAACAGAACAAAACAAACAACCAAGAAAAACGCCGTGGTCTTGAGATAGGCACCATGGCAGAGCACATGAAAAGGGAAAAGAAGGGGCCAGAGAGGTAGCATGGAGGCAAGGCATCTGCCTTTCATGCAGGAGGTCATCGGTTCGAATCTCGGCGCCCCACATGGTCCCTCGTGCCCGCCAGGAGCAATCTCTGAGCCCGGAGCCAGGCATAATCCCTGAGCACTGCCGGGTGCCACCCAAAAATCTGAAGAAAAAAAAAAGGAGAAAAAAAGATAAGTGGGGGCAATAACTTCAATAACCACACTAAAACAAAGAAATCGACCAAAAATAGATAGTTAAATAAAACTAATAATAGTAGTACATGAAGATAAAAAGTAATATATGAAAAATAAACAATGTTTTTTCCCTCCTGCCCAGGCACAGTAAATATTGGGGTCATTCGAAAAGGGATTCACATGGCCTAAGAGATATGGGGTTTCTCCGCCCTTGGAGTATATTGTCATGGGATCAACTATAGACTCTGTTCATGATCCTTTATTCTCCCGGTGGTGCATTTGTGGTGTTTGGGAGGCTTCTGCTCCGTCCTGGGTGATATAGTGAGACCTCTGTATCTAGAGATCTCAGTATCTGCACAATTACAGGGGTGGGACTTATGATGAAGTCAGTCTTTGTGGTTGTAGAAGTTCTGTTCCCTCAGTATCATTTTAGTCCATCTTCTGTGGTTGGTGGTCTTGGTCTTGGCACTAAACCTGGGATGGCACCTAGGATAACGCCTTTCCTTG
The DNA here is from genome assembly GCF_024139225.1 of Suncus etruscus. Taxonomy (NCBI): domain Eukaryota; kingdom Metazoa; phylum Chordata; class Mammalia; order Eulipotyphla; family Soricidae; genus Suncus; species Suncus etruscus. The sequence goes on from NC_064868.1 coordinate 95,815,761, forward strand.
TGTTTCCAGAAACCCCATTCCGTTACAGTTGTCTCTGCCAGACCTTTGGAACTGGGGATCATGGTTGTTGTGCAGGTCGTAGCTCACACCCTAGGCTAGGGCTTTTTTATTGGTCCCAAGGTATATACAGTCTAGTCATGGTTCTAGCAGCCAGTCCTCTGTAAATCGCGTTCTTGGTTTTTGGACCTACCAGCGGGTGACAAGTCTTCTGATTTTGTCTTATAGGTGGCTGGTAGGGTAGGATAACCTGCTCTTAAGTCAAGTTGTCAGGATATCGTATTAGAGCTGGCACTCGTTGGTGTTCCAGCAGTAATAAGGTTGTCCCGGATGGGGTTTGTTACCTGCAGCTATTGTGAAGGACTGTGCCATTTCTATGACTGGAATCCAGGGTTCAAGGTTGGATGGATGGGATCTAATCTCCTGAGGTCTAAGTTGATTCCACATGACATATTTTCAAGGTAGGAGTTATCCCTGTATTGTAAACAACTATGAGTTTCTATATCTAGTAAATAAGAGCTCTTTTTTATGTGAAAGATTTCCCCTTTTTTTAGTGTGCCTTTACAGAGAGAAATGGTGCTACATTATATTGTTGGTGCATTTGGGGGTGGACAGAGAGGAAAACAAAAGCAGGTCACATACCCCCAAAAAAAGATTAAAAAATAGGATTAAAATGTATGTGCTCACATATGCATATGTGGACCAGAAAATTAAAAAATGAATTAACGGAGCATTTAAAGGACCAAAGAGGTGCAAAAGACTACCTTACATTTGGGGAAAGGCAGGTAAAGAGGAGGTGTAATAGGTATTATGTTTATGTTGGGAGTACAGGTTTTCCCGTTGTCTTTTGGGTTTTTCTTGTAGTGTGTGGGTTCCCAGGCACCTTTCCATCACATCCCCTGACCTTCAGATTGGTGAAAGATTTGCGGCAGGGAGGTCTTGGGAAGAGTTCTTGTATTGGGGCTACTTTTGGAACTAAGTCCGGTTTCAAGTAACAGTCCACCTTAGGGGAAGATGGTAGGGAGGGCCGCGCAGCATGGGTCCGCAGGGGAGTTAGCTGCCTTTTCTTGCAGGAGACGAAGTGTGGGTTCGACTGGGTGTCTCTTTGTTTGGGTACTGGGTACTGGTTCATTGGGGGTAGGAGGTCAATCTTGATGCCTAATAGATTAAGGACTGAGGGTGAAGAGTGGGAAGTATGGATGGGAATGAGGGATGAGGGGGTAGTTGGATTTCCAAAGGGGGGAAAGGGGAAGGTATATGGTAGGTGTAGGAAGGGAGAAAAGAGAAAATACATTAGAAAGGAAGGGAAAAGAGGAAAGAAAAAAAGTAGAGAGAAGAGTAGAGAAGAAATGATAAAAAAAGAAAGTATTGAAAAGAGAGGAGAGAATAGCAAGGGAGTGTTAGTTTGCTTGAGTGTGTTCGATGAGTATAGTCTGTAGTTTAAGTCTGTATGTCATGGTTACTGCTTCGGTGGTCTGACTGGCCACGTGCTTCGATTCCTAAAAGAAGGTATAACTTTGAAATAAAGTGTATGTTAAAGAGTTTTCTCGGGACCATCTCGTAGTGCCAGCTAGGTATGGTATCTCGTGTGGTATCCCGAGCTGCCATCTTGGTTTGTCCACCCTTTGTATCCAAGGATGCCTGTGGACAGAAAAGCTGAGAGGTTATTTTAAATATAGTAAGATAAGGCATTAAAACATGATGTTATGGGATGATTCCATTGGAGTCAGTGATTTCCCGTGGTATTCTTTACCTGAGATCCTGATTACGATCTCCAAGGGATTATTGTGGGCCTTTGTCATAGAAGGCTGATTACATACCTGTTCTCTCTATGCTGTTGTTTCTGGTGTTGCTGTTTTCTTTGTGGTATAATGCGGTCAAGAGTTTGCGTTGTTCCTTTTTTCATGTATTTTGGGTGCTGCACTCGAGTATATGTTGGCTATTACAGTGTTTAGAGTTTCTACCCTGTTAAACCCTATTATTTGATTGTTGAGTGTTAGTTGTGTATAAGATGTATGTTCTAGGTGCTTCAGAATAGTGCTATCATTCTGTGTTTATCTTTGGTCTTCTGACTTACTTCGTTTAACATAACATGTTCTAGATCCATCCATGTTACTGCAAAGTCTGTGATTGTATCATTTCTGACTGCCATGTAATATTCCATTGTGTATAGATACCACATCTTAATGATCCATTCATCTGTTGTTGGACATCGAGGTTGGTTCCAAGACTTGGCTATTATACTGAGTGCTGCTATAAATAGTGGGGTGCACACGTATTTTGGAATGAATGTCCTTCCAAGTTGGGGGTATATACCTAGGAGAGCAATTGCTGGGTCAAATGGCAACTCAATTCTGAGTTCTTTGAGCACTCTCCAGACTGTTCTCCATAGGTGTTGGACTAGGGGGCATTCCCACCAGCAGTGGATGAGAGTTCCTTTCATACCACATCCCCAGGCGGGATTGATTTTTAATGTCTATTTCTTCTCTATTATTATTTGTCTATAAAATAGCCATTGATTTTTGTGCATTAATTTTGTAGCCTGCCATTTTGCTGTATGAATTTATCATTTCTAGGAGCTCTATATAGAGTCTTTAGAATTTTCTAAGTATAGTATCATGTCATCTGCAAACAGTGAGAGCTTGATTTCTTCTCTCTATATAGAAATGCCTTTGATATCCATTTCTTGCCTAATTGTGATGGCAAGTACTTCCACTACTATATTGAATAGGAGTAGTGATATGGGGCAGCCTTGCCTTGTGCCAGATCTTAGGGAAAAGACTTTCACTTTTTATTCATGCATATAATATTTGCCATGGGCTTGTGGAAATGGCCTTGACTATATTGAGAATAGTTCCTTCCATTCATACCTTGCTGAGAGTTTTTTCATGAATGGGTTTTGGACTTTATCAAATGCTTTTTCTGCATCTATTGATAAGATCATGTGGCTTTTAATTTTCCTTTTATTTGATGAGGCATATTATATTGATTGAATTGTGTATATTGAACCATCCTTGCATCTCCAGAATGAATTCTACTTGATCATGGTGTATGGCATTCTTGGAGAGGCATTGGGTCCTATTTGCTAGTAGTTTGTTGAGGATCTCTGTATATGTGTTCATCAGAAATATTGGTATGTAGTTCTCTTTTTTGTGGCATATCTGTCTGATTTTTATTATCAGTATGATTTTAGCTTCATAAAAATGATTCAAAAGTGTTTCTGTTTATTCAATTTTCTGGAAGATCCTGAAAGTATAAGCAGTAGGTTCTCTTAGAAGGTTTGAAAGAATTCATTAATGAATTCATCTGGATTTGGGCTTTTGTTTTGAAGAAGATTTTTGATTACCATTTTAATTTACTCAATAGTGATGGGCTGGTCCAATATTGTAGATCAACTTGGTTTAAACTTGGGAGGTTATAAAATTCCAAGAATTTATCAATTTGTTCCAGGTTTTCTGGTTTTGTGGCATAGAATTTCTCAAAGTAGTCTTATTACCCTTTGAATTTCAGTAGTATCTGTAAGTAATTTCTCATTTTCATTTTTAATTCGGTTTATTAAGTCTCTCTTCCTTTATTTGAGTTTTGTTAGTGGTTTATTGATTTGATTTTGTTTACTTTTTTCAAAGAACAAACTCTTACTTTCATTGATCTTTTGGATTGTTTTTTGGATTTCACATTAATTGATTTCTGCTATAAATTTTATCATATTCTTCCATCTTTTGATTTTGTTGATCATTTTCCAATTTTATAAGCTGGTGCCATTAAGTTATTTATGTAGGCTCCTTCATTTCTGATGAATCCTTGCAAAGCTATAAATTTTCCTCTTAGTGCTGCTTTAGCTGTGTCCCACAGATTTTGATAATTTGTGTCTTCATTTTTGTTTGTTTCCAAGAAACTTGTGATTTCCTCTTTGATTTTGTCTCTGACCCACTGGTTGTTCAGCATTTAGCTTTTTAATTTTCAGGTGTTAAATTTTTTCCTCAGTGTCTGCTTGCTGTTTACTTCTAATTTAAGTACATTATGATCTGAGAAGGTAGTATGTACAATTTCCATTGTCTTTATTTTATGTACATATGTTTTATGAGCTAGGATGTGGTCTATTTTGTAGAATAAACTATTTGCATTAGAGATGAATGTGTATCCAGTTTTGGGGGGATGGAGAGTCATATATATTTTACTAGGCCTATTTCTTCCATTGCTTCTTTCAGTGTTAATATATTATTGTTAGGTTTCAGCATATTTGACCTATAATGTGGTGACAAGGCAGTGTTGAAGTCTTCCACTATTATCCTGTTGTTATTGATATCTTCCTTCGTTTGTGAGAGCACAGAGCTTGGAGTAAGTCCTAAGTACCAGTGGATGTTATTTAAAAAACCCCCAAACTGGTTATTTAAAATGGGAAAAAGAAAAGAACTAAGACAAGATTATAAAGAAAAAGAAATAGTACAGAGGCTATGAGAACTGAATCTTGGAAAAGCTTTGAATATGATAAATGTGAATGAGATTAAAATATTATGTAGTAAATGAGATTAAAAGATCACATTAACTTTTATTTTTCCAAAATTACACTTCAATAGTAGTAGTCTACTTATGTGGAATGAAACTTTAATTTCTTTCATCTGACAAAAGGTTTATTTTTTATAACAAATTGTAAATTATTTAAGTAATCTACTTTGAAAAGTGCTTTGTACTTGAAGTAAGTTATTTTTATCATCATGTCTCTGATTAACTTAGCCTGCTCAATTTTAAGAGCTATGTTTTATCCACATGAAGCATCTATATACCTCTTAGAAATGTCATTTTAGTTAAATAAATAAATAAATAAATGTTGTTTCACAATAATCCAACAATGCTTTAAAAGCCCGTCAATATTTTTTAACAAAATTTCCCAAATCAAATTCTAAATTAATTAATTTAATAAACTCTGAAACCCTCACTGCCATGAAGTGTCATGCTGCCACAAATCTGCAAACATGGGTACCCCAGCTTTTTACCCTGCGATGCTATATATTTCAGCCCTAGGCCAGGGATTGCCCCTATTTTACTTCAATCTACCCTCTGAAGCCCAAACTGCTCCGATGATACCTTGACTGCTCAAAAGCCTTTTCCCTACATGTTCCTTATTGGGAGTAGGTGAGATGTGGCACTCCTAATATTCAGATAGTATACTTTTGGGGGCATGATTGAACCCCAGTGCTCAGAAAAGACCTTTAAGAGCTTCCATAAAGTTATGTGGGTCTATCATATATACACAAAAGAATACTACACAGCTGTATATAAGAACAAAATAATAAATTTATGCAATTCACTGCAATATGAATACAATAAATACTCTACATGAATACATTTAACATGATATTTATGTTAAATAAGGTAACCCAGAAGAAGAAACACACTAGATGATATCACTTATATGTGGTATTTAGAATAACTGGATAAGGGGATCCAATTTTTTAAAGAAGGATGCCAAGTTACCCTAGTCTATAGAGATGAGAAGGAAAGAAATAAAGTGGAGTGAAGTGGGGAAAAAGAAAGATGAGAAATGATGAGGGAGAAGGGCTCAAGAGGATTCAGATATATTGGTGGTTTTAAGGAATAATAGAGCTAAATATCCGAACTACAGAGTCAACAACACTGAAATAATAGGACCCAAATTCTAACAACCAAACTTAATGGGTACCTGTCAAGAGGGCAGGCTGGGGGTGGGGTATGACAGAGAACCTGGGAACACTGGTAGAAGTAAGTTGACACTGGCAGTTGGATGGGTGCTGGAGCATTGTATGCCTGAAACTTAACTATCAATAACTTTGTAAATCACAGTGATTTAATTAGAAAGAAAAAATGAAAAAAAAAACAATCTGAAATACTTCCCAAAGATGCTGTATCTCATATGGTCTGCTTATTTGCTCTGTGGAAAAAGTGTGATATGTATCTAGTTAGAATTATCTGGTATGTTAAATTGAATGGGAAACAGTCAAATGAGAGGAATACTAAATTAATCAGTAACAATTAGTACTGTGTTTGTATACATAATTATTCTAGAGATTTTATGCAATTCCTGAAATGTATATGTCCTGATATAATCTTTTAATAAATTTCAGTTGGAAATATAGGAGAAATTATATTATTTTGTTTGTCCTAAGTTAGAAAATATTAAGTATGTCAAATATAGTAAAGGGGAAATAATAATGGCACTAAAAGTGAAAGTTGGAGTATAGAGAATGACCCTCGCTTCTTTTTTAATTAATAATAAATTTTAATTTTAATTGAGATACACAGTTAAAAAGTTATTCATGATTGAGTTTCAGTTATACAATGTTCCAAGACTCATCTCTTCTCTTGTACACATTTTTACCACCAGTGTCCCCGGTTTCTCTCAGGCTCACCTACCCTTCCTACCTCGACCTATCTTATTATAAGGAGATCATTTTATTATTTTAATGAGTTATTTGATTTAAATCAAATGAGTGACTCCAGAATCCAGAGTCAGGAGTAGCTTCTGAATACTGAGTATAACCACCCATCCTTCCAAACAAACCAATCAAATTGTACTGACCTTGACCACAGTATAGAATGAAACACATTTTATAGATTACTTGGTTGGATACATGTTATAAAGTTTCTTCCATTTAATTTTGATAATGGAAGAAATATTTAATCAAGCATAAAAAGTGTGTCTAAATAATGGGATACTATGCAGCCCTAAAGAAAAAAATCATGAAATTTGAAACAACATAGATGGAATTTGATGATATAATGCCAATTGAAGTATGTCAGAAAGAAAGAGATAGATGCATAATGATCTCTCTCTTGTGTGGAACTTAAAGATATAAAGAAATGTAGCAGCAAAGGAAAATGGTGATAGGAATACTGATCCATACAACGTAGTTTGGGGAATTGAAAGGGAGAGGCATTAGGGGACTTGAGGGAAAAAAGTGGGCACACTAAAGATGGGTGTGGTGTTGGAATTATGTGCATAATAAACCATTCCTAACAGTATTACAGACCATAGAATCTTAATTTAAAATTAAATTAATAAATAAAATTAAAATTGTGTCTAAAACTATCAACTTGTCTATAAGTCCATTAGCATCTCTAAGTATATCTTGTTTATATTGAGTTATTTGCTATTTAAATGATTAAGGCCTACAATATTTGTTTTGGTATCATTTAAATAAAATATTAAGCAATAGATTTCTATTTGTATTGGCATGCATTTATTTGCTATCTTTAAAGAGATGGTTATTTTTGCTATTATGCTATCAAATCATTCTAATTTATCTCAAGAAATATATTGCCATTTGAGATGTTGCTGAATTTTACACAAAGTATATGTATTCAGCATGTATGTATTTGTATATATCAGTAAATTTTTTAAAATAACAATGTAAACAACGATGAAAATGTTTCCCAGTATTCATTAGCTTTCTTGTTAATTATAACCTCATTTGCCCTAAAAAACCCCATTCCCCTTCATTTTCTTCACAAAAACCTTTCTTCCAATATTTAAGATTTTAGCCTAGATAGTCTTTCTTCTTGCCATGATAAGAACTCTTTGGTGTGTTTTCTCTAGGCACTTTGATCAATGTGGCTATTCTTCTAGAAAATTTACACATTAAACTTCAACTTATAGTTATTTAAAGCATCTAGTAAGGACTATTGCCTGTCAGTGTAATTTTCAGATCAAACAACAGGGACTGGCTATGATATAAATATTCTGTTTGCATAGCATTTCCCCCAGGACACTCCTAATTCTTTACAGATGGTATCTCACTAAGATTTATAAAAGTTCTGAGACATGAGGGCAGGGAAGAATGGAGAAGAGAGTATCTGTTTAACAGATGGAAATTGAAGGATTCAGTGGCAACAAACATTTTTTAATCAAACATTTATTGGGTTTTCTTTCAGAGTATAAATTCAAAACTGGCTCTTCTCTCAAATAAATCAATATGTACATGAGAAATAAAATTGTCTTCTTTATGTTCACTTCAGAATGTCACAAGCACATGCTCTTGGGGAAATTTCATATTGCCTTATTACTCATACTTAATTTAATAGAGTTCACACTTCTAACACTAAAGGACAAGACTGCTACAGACAATATGAAAATAATTGATTTCATGTATTTCAGCAGAAGTGAATCATTGAGGAATTTAAAAAGTCATCAAAATTAATGCAGGAAACACACAAACACACACAAGGAAAATCTCTCTCTTGTGGTGCCACAAGTCCACTGTTTTATTCTTTCAACTGAAGAGGAAAGAAGTATAAAGGTCCACCAAAGAGGCAAGAGAGATAGCACAGCGGTAGGGCTTTTGCCTTGCAAGCAGCCAATCCAGAATGGTTGGTGGTTTGAATTCTGGCAACCCCTATGGTCCCCCATGCCTGACAAGAACAATTTCTGAGCACAGAGCCAGGAGTAACCCTGAGTGCTGCTGGGTGTGACCCCAGAACAAAAAAACAAACAAAAAGGTTCACCAAAGAGATTTGAAAGGGTAGAAATAAAACTCTTCAACTCTTAAATATTTGCTTTTCTTTGTTGATGTGTTTTTCTTAACTCTCACAGTGTTATATAGGAGCTACAATAGAAGTTTTTACCTGATCTATGGATCTTTTAATATGAAAACAAAAATAAAATCCTCTTACTATTATATAGTTTCCTTTGTCATTGCGGCCAAACTTTTATGTAAGTTTTGGTAAAGATATACCTGTCATTTGCATTGTAGAGGGAGTGACAAGTCCCATTGGTTTAGGCTCTTACAAGTACTGATTACTGTTAGAGTTACATTGTGATTTTGAGTGTTATGGGAAACAAAAAAGAAGCAGGCAAATCTTGTAATAACTATAAATATGTTGCTACAGTGATTCATTCATTGTTTATTATTTCCACAAATATTTGTCTATTATGTACCAGACTATGTAGTTTCAGAAGTGAACAAAAACAGTTAAGATTTTCTCACATCTTGATGAATCAGACATCATAAGAGATCTGACTAAAGAGAAGTTGACACTGGTGGTATGTCTAAAGCCACTTGGATTAGCACCTTTGACCCCCATCCAGCAGCAGTTGGTCACAAGAATTAAAAATAACATAAGAAGACAGATATACATGAATAGAGCATCCAGGCTCTAAGTCACTGGGCAGACATCACTGGTCTCCCAGACAGGCTATTAATTCAATAAAATTGTAATCCCGGAAACTCGCCTGGCTCCCAATATGTGAGCTTATTGTTCACAGACATGAAGAACAGTTAGTAAGCACATCAACATTCAGTAAGCACATGAAGATTAGAGACTGGGGATTTTTTACATAGGCAGTCAACTGACATCCTTAAAATATAAAGTCCTGACAGTTTCCTATTATATTTTACCCATGTTGTCCCTACATCTAAAAGACCCTGAGCAGTCTTTTTCTATACTTGGCTGACTCATTTTGCAGCTGGCAGATATTTGTTATCTATTCTAATTCTTTTTTTAGAACATGACAAAATGTATCCCTTTATTTTTAAAAGCAAGAATAAACACATTATCCAAACATGATGCAATAACAACAAACACTCAAGGTCAATCTTACTCAGAAATGTAGAAAGGAAGCTCCTAAAATACAAGCAAATAAAATTTAGCACTCAATGTATTAATAACTTCACCATAACCAAATACAATATTTTCCGGGAAAGTAGAGTGGTTTGGTATTAGAAATAGGTCTAATACAGATAGTGAAAATGTATACAAAATGTGTTTATCATTTTTCAGGAAAATGCAAATAAAATAATGATAGTACCTCACATTAGAGAATGGCATATCTCAAAATGACCATAAAAAAACCATGCTGAAAGGAATATGGTGAAAAAGAAACTCTTATTCACTGTTGATGGGAATGTATTGTGTTTCAGTCCATCTGGAAAACTGTATGGAGATATTGCCCAAAAAAGCGCAAAGATTTAATTTACAAAATACCCACAGTTCTACTTCTTGGCATCTACCCCAAGAGAACAAAAATATTAATTTTAAAATAATTTTAAAAGTAATTTAAAAAATAATTTAAAATTTTGAAAATTAATTTTTACTTTTAAAGCAGCACTACTCATAATAAAGAAGATCTAAAAATACCCAAGAATTGTTGGGTGTATAAGGAGACTATTATACACATGTATAATATATATGTATGTATATACACACAAATATACATCAATAAAGTAATATTTAGATGTAGGAAAAATGAAATCCTGACATTTGTTACTACATGAATGGGTTTATCATGCTAAGAGAAGTGAGTGAAAAGTGAGGACAAATAATTAATGATTTATCTCATATTTATAGAGACACTGTATAAGGAAACGTTGTAAGGGGATAAAATACAATTACAATAGATTGTGAGTGAGAGTTGGCAACATAATTTAGTTTTCTATAGTGCAGGTTGTAAGGGGAGTGAGATAGGACTTAGACACTATGGTTGAGGGATTCTGACACTCTGGTGTTGAATATGGTGTTAGAATATTGTATGTCTGAGACATTGCTATTAACAGTATTGTTTATTATAGTTATTAAATTAAAAAGAAAAATATGTGGTATCAATATATATTATAACTATCTGTGTATATATAGTTATACCTACTTATACTCATGACAGTTTTTGGGGAAATCTGCTCTTTTAATGAATAAAGGAGGAAGGGAGGCATTGGTGGTGGGAATGTTACACTGGTGAAGGGGGTGTTTTGTTTATGACTGAAATTCAACTACAATCATGTTTGTAATCATGGTGCTTAAATAAAGGTTTTATATTAAAATAAAAATAAAATAAATGAACTAGAAAAATAGTAACATTTAATGGTTTATTTTAAAAATTAATTTACAACATTGTTATTTACAAAGTTATTTATATTTGAGATTTAGACATACAATGTCTCAGCATCAATCCCATCACCAGTGTCAACCTTCCTCCATCAGTATTCCCAGAGTCCATCCCATTCCACCACCAATCCGCCACAGCCTGCCATCATATACAGGCCCATTTATAAGTTTGATTGTTAAAGTTTGGGCCTCATGATTTCAGTGCTGTTGACTCCATAGTTTGTATATATAGTTCTGTTCTTTCTTAAAACTACCAATTCACTTGAGTCCCTTTGCCCCCAGTCCCCTGTTATTTCTTTCTCTCTTCCTCCAAATCTTTTTCCTCCTCCACTTGATTACTTTCCTTCTCCTCATTATACTCTGAAGTCAGGAAAGTTCTCAACAACCTTCATTTAAACCACTGCATTCCTTCACGAGGTTATTTTAAATGCCACATATAAGAGATACCATCGTCTTTATTATGTGATATTTATGTGATATATATCGTCTCCATCTGGTTTACTTCATTGAGCAAAATATCTTCCAGTTCTATGTTGGAGCAAACTGAGTGATTACATCATTCCTTACAGCTATGTAATATGTCATTGTTTATATGTACCATATCTTCATGATTCACTCATCTGTTGTTTGATATCTAGGTTGATTCCAACTCTTAGCTATTGTATTCTGTGCTGTGATGAAGAGCGCTATGGATATATCCTCACGGATGATGTTTTTCTGTCCTGGGGATAGATAACCAAAAGTGGAATTGCTGGGTCATATGGCAGCTCAATTCTGAGTTTACTGGTAATCCTCCATACTGTTTCCATAGGTGTTAGACCAGGCAGCTTTCCCACTAGCAGAAGATGGGAATTTCTTTTTTGTCATATCCCCACCAACACAGATCATTCCCAGTAGTTTTGAACTGTGCCATCCTTACCAATGGGTGTAGGCTGATATCGCATTGTTGTCTTGATTGGGATTTCCCTAATGATAAGAGATGATAAAAATGTATTCATGCACCTATTGGTCATATGTTGGTCTTCCTCAAAGAGGTGTCTGTTCATTTCCTCTCCCCATTTATGTTTTTAGATTTTGAATATTAACATTTGTGAACACTTTGTACATCTTAGATATCAACCCCTTTTGTGATTGTTGAGTGGAAATATTTTCACCTAGTTAGCTCTCTTTTAGTTTTAGCCCATGTTTCTTTGCCATACAGAAACTTTTTAGTTTGATATAGTTCCATGTATTCAGATTTGATTTTGTAACCTTAGCCATTGGCATTATATTGTTGAAGTTTCCTTGGAGGTCTAGGTCTTAAAGTGTTCTGCCTATGTTTTGCTCAATATACTTTATGAATTCAGGTCTAATCTCAAGGTTTATTACCTACTTTGAGTTGACTTGTATAATGGATCCATCTTTAATTTCTTATGCATGGTAATCCAATTGTCCCATTACCATTTTTAAGAGGCTGTATTTATATCATTTAGTGTTCCTGGCTCCTTTGTCAAAAATTAATTGATTATATACCTGTGGGTTTGTCACTGGATGTTCTATTCTAATCAACTGGTCTGAAAGTCTGTCTTTGTTCCACTATGCTTATATATATATAAATATATAAGTATATTTATATAAATTCATATATTTATGTAACATAATATATAATTATATATTATATAACAACATATAATTATTAATATATAATGATATAATATATAATATACAATATAATATAATTACATAATTATATTATGTAATTTATAAAATGTATTTATATAATATTATATATATTTATATAATGAATTTATATAAAATTTATATAAATATATAGCTTTTTGATTACTATTGCATTGTAGTAGAGCTTCAAGTTAGGTAATTAGATGCCTCTAAATTTCTTGTATTTTAGTATGGTTTTGGCTATCTGGAGTCTTTTATACTTCCACACAAACTTTATATTTGGCTGTTCTAAGTCATTGAAGAATGCTGTCTGAATTTGGATAGGGATTGCATTGAATCTGTAGGGTAGTTTAGGTAAGATGATCAATTTGATAACATTGATTCTTCTGGTCCATGACCATGGAATGATTTTCCAATTCCTCAGGTCTTCTTCAATTTCTTAAGTGCTTTAAGTTTTCGTAGTATAGTTCTCTCACTTCCTGTGTTGAATTTTAGGTACTTTATATTTTTACACTATTTTAAATGGGACAGACTCTTTGTTTGATCTCTTTCTCCTCTGAGTCATTATTTGTATAAGGCAGTGGTCCTAACACTTTTTAAACAGGGAAGAAGTTCACTGTCCTTCAGACCAAACTACAGTAAAAACAAAAACTATAAACAAATTCCTATGCACACTGCATATATCTTATTTTTAAGTAAAGAAACAAAATGGAAACAAATCACTATGTGGCCCGTGGGCTGTAGTTTGAGGACCACTGAAAAGGAATAAAAATAATTTTTATATTTTGAATTTGTAGCTGTCCATTTCGCTAACTGGTTTATTGTTTCTAGGAACTTTTTTGTATATTCTTTAAGGGAATCAGTGTATATCATCATGTCATCTGCAAATAGAGAGTTTGACTGCCTCTTGTCCAATTTGGATCCCTTTGATTCTTTTGCTTGATTTCTGTTGCTTGAACTTCTTTTTTTTTTTTTTTTTTACAATTATTTTTTTTTATTTTTTTTTAATGCATAATTTTTTTATTTAAACACCTTGATTACATACATGATTGTGTTTGGGTTTCAGTCATAAAAGGAACACCACCCATCACCAGTGCAACATTCCCATCACCCAAGTCCCAAATCTCCCTCCTCCCCACCCAACCCCCGCCTGTATCCTTAACAGGCTCTACATTTCCCTCATACATTCTCAATATTAGGACAGTTCAAAATGTAGTTATTTCTCTAACTAAACTCATCACTCTTTGTGGTGAGCTTCCTGAGGTGAGCTGGAACTTCCAGCTCTTTTCTCTTTTGTGTCTGAAAATTATTATTACAAGGGTGTCTTTCATTTTTCTTAAAACCCATAGATGAGTGAGACCATTCTGCGTTTTTCTCTCTCTCTCTGACTTATTTCACTCAGCATAATAGATTCCATGTACATCCATGTATAGGAAAATTTCATGACTTCATCTCTCCTGACAGCTGCATAATATTCCATTGTGTATATGTACCACAGTTTCTTTAGCCATTCGTCTGTTGAAGGGCATCTTGGTTGTTTCCAGAGTCTTGCTATGGTAAATAGAGCTGCAATGAATATAGGTGTAAGGAAGGGGTTTTTGTATTGTATTTTTGTGTTCCTAGGGTATATTCCTAGGAGTGGTATAGCTGGATCGTATGAACTTCTAATACTATGTTTAGTTAGAGTGGAAACAATAGACATCCTTGCTTTGTGCCTGACCTCAGTAGAAATTCTTTCAGTTTTTCACCATTAAGAATAATATTGACCAATAAAATGATAAATTGATTACATCATTGTGGCATTGAGTTTTTGACAATACAATTTATCTAGTTTAAATTGTTACACATTTGGTACAAGGATATAGGAATTATCAAATTTGTTGCATATAATGCTTCATATGGCTTCTTAGAAGCAGTATCACATTGACTAATAATTTTTTTACAGAAAACAATCAGGGAAAACAATTAGAGCAATAATTCTCTTATCTATTATAAAGTTATGCAATGTTTTCCATGTTCAGCAAAACATATTTGTGGGTAGTTAATGATTTTAAATAAAATGTTCAATATGTCATCTCTGCTATGGGCCACGCCAACAAAAATGATATATAACATTAAGATTGCTTAGTGATTCTTAATATACAAATCATAACAGTTTGTCTTAAAAACTAAAATAAAAATCAGATTCCTATCTACTGAAAAAAAGAATAATACTGGCTATGGTATTTTTTTAAATACAATTCATCCTGTACTTTTTTTTTTTTTTTTTTGGTTTTTGGGCCACACCCGCGGTGCTCAGGAGTTACTCCTGGCTCTCTGCTCAGAAATAGCTCCTGGCAGGCACGGGAGACCATATGGGACACCCGGATTCGAATCAACCACCTTTGGTCCTGGATCGGCTGCTTGCAAAGCAAACGCCACTGTGCTATCTCTCCGGGCCCCATCCTGTATTTTTAAGAAGCACTCAAAGTCTTTATTTTTAAGTGTGTCCTAAGCAATTTGGTTTCACTATTTTTTTTTTTTTTGATTTTTGGATCACTCCCGGCAGCGCTCAGGGGTTACTCTTGACTCTGTGCTCGGGAACCATATGGGATGCAGGATTCGAACCTTCTGCATGAAAGGCAAACACCCTGCCTTCATGCTATCTCTCTGGCCCTGGTTTCACTATTTTCTAAGTCACTTTCTTTACCATTAGCATAAAATATTGATTTTAAGAGGATGAAACCATCTGTCCCATTTCTATTTACCAGAACCATTAAGCACTGAGCTTTTTAGCTTTTTTTATTCTTTTCATCTCTTCTCATCATTAAATTTGTTATAAAATTGAAATATAAGCATATGCATGTGCTTTATAGAGGCTATGTTTTTTTTATATAGAAAGTTGTTACTATCTTGAGGAAAGTTTCTTTCACCCCTATTTTGCTGAGGGTTTTGATCATGAACTGGAATAGGATCTTGTCAAATGCTTTCTCTGCATAGATTTACATGATAATATGATTTTTATCTTTCCTTTTGCTTATATGATATGTAATGTTAATTGATTTGTATATTTGAACTATCCTTGCATACCTAGGGTTAATAAAACCCACTTAATCATGATGTATAATTTTTTGACGTGCTGTTGAATTCTATCTGCTAATACTTTTGAAGATTTTTGCATCAATGTTCATCATTAAGATTTGTCTGTAGGGGCCGGCGAGGTGGATCTAGAGGTAAGGTGTCTGCCTTGCAAGCGCTAGCCAAGGAAGTACCGCGGTTCGATCCCCCAGCGTCCCATATGGCCCCCCCAAGTCAGGGGTAATTCCTGAGTATATAATGCCAGGAGTAACCCCTGGGCATCAAACAGGTGTGGCCCGAAAAAAAAAAAAGATTTGTTTGTAGTTTTCTGTCTTGGTAGTTAACTCTGCCAGCTTTGGAATCAGCTTAGCTTCATAGAAGGTGTTAAGGAGGGTTTCCCTCTCTTCAATATTTTGGAAAAGCTTAAGGATCAATGGCAGTAATTCTTCTCTGAATGTTTGATATATCTTACCTATAAACTCATCTGGGCCTGGACTTTTATTCTTGGAGAGATACTTACTTACTGCTTTAATTTCCTTGTTTGTGATTCATCTGCTTAGGTTGTCTACTTCCTCCTCACTCAATTTTGGAAGATCATATTTTTTCAGAAATTTGTCCATGTCTTCTATATTCTCTAGCTTAACAAAGTAAAGTTGTTTATAGTAATCTCTCACGATATCTTGGATTTATGTGTGTTCTATTGTAATTTCTCCCCCTTTACTTCTGATTTGAGTTACTTAGGTTTTTTTTTCTTTTTTCCATGTGAATCATGTCAATGCTTTGTCTATATTGTTTATTTAGAAAAATCAGCTTCTAGTTTCATTGTTTCTTTGTATTGTTTTCTTGATAGCATTGATTTATTTTATGTTATTTATTATATTTATTATAATTTATATATTATATTTATTATTATATTATTGATTTATTTTCTTCTACTAGGCTCTTTTTTGGTTTCTTTGTTGTTGGTTTTCCAGATATTAAGATGTACTTTTAGGTTGTTGATTTTATATTTTGTTTTTCTTTTCTTATGTAGGCCTGTATCATTATGAGTTTTCCCCTAATTATTGGTTTTGCTGTGTCCCATAGATATTGGTAACATTTTTCTTTATCTTTACTCTCAAGGTATCTTTTTATTTCTTCCTTATTTTTCTTTGTGATCCAGCTGTTTCTAAGCAGGATGTTGTTCAGTATCCAGGTGGTAGAGCTTCTCCACATCTTCTCTTTATAATCCATTTATCATTTTGTGGTATTGCAGTCTGATAGAATGCTTAGTATGATTCTCATGTTTATGAATTTTGTAAGTTAGATTTACATCCTAAAATGGTATCTATCCTAGAGAAAGCTCCATGTGCACTACAGAGAACATGCATTCTTCTTTTTTAGTGTGGAAAGCCCTATATAAATCCATGGGTCCCAGATCATCTAGTTTCTCTCTTATGTTTTTTACTGATGTGGTGTGTTGAAATATCCCACTACTATCATGATCCCATTCTGCCTGTTTCTCTAGGATTGTGAGAAGTCTTAAAAACTTTGCTGACCCAACATTTGGTTAGTATATGTTGATTAAAGTTAGTATTTGTTGGTCTGATTCCTCTGATTAATAAGTAGTGTGCATCCTTGTCTCTAAGTAATTTCTTGAGGTCAAATGAAATTTGGACTGATAAAAACTGTGGTTGCCCCACAGAAGATGGATTAAAATGACACTGAGGGAACAGAACTTCTAGAACCACAAAGAAAGACTTCATCATAAGTTCCACTCCTTGACCTGTGCAGATAGCGAGATCTCTAGAGAGGTCTGACTTTATCACCCAGGATGGAGCAGAAGTCTTCCAAACACCACGAAAGCACCAAGGGGAGAGTAAATGAACCTGAACAGAGTCTATAGTTAATCCCATTACAATATACTCCAAGGGTGGAGAAACCCTGCATCTCTTAGGCCAAGGGAATTCCTTTTTGAATGACCCCAAAATTTACTGTGCTTATGCAGGAGGGAAAAAAGAGGCAAAAAGCACAAAACAATTTTTTAATTTATTTATCTAGTTTTGTCGATTTCTTTGTTTTGGTGTGGTTATTGAAGTTATTGTCTTCATTTATTTTTTTCATTTCTTTTCTTTCTTTATGTGCTCTGCCATGTTTTTTTATCTCAAGATCATGGCTTTTATGTGGTGCTAATCTTTATTGTTGGAGTGCTCACTGGATATTTTATTTGACACTTCTTTTTGTACTGTTGGGGTGTTTCACTTTCTTTTCCCTTCGTCTCTCAAACATAGAATGAGAGCCTCTAGAAGGACTCCACCCATTTTTGGCATATTTGATTTTTACCCCAGTTTATTAATTTTCTCTTCTTCAAACAAAACCACATAACTTGAACTATCTAGTCCCGCCTCCCAGTTAGAGGGGGAAAGAAGGGAGGTACCAAGACCAAACAGGTGTAAGACCACTAAGTAGTAAGCTAGGCACAGAGGGGACCACGTATTCTAGCAGCCCCGGGGGTGAGGGAGGAGATTATGGAAGGTAGGACGGGGAATGGAGGTGCAGGGAGGACATTTCGGTGATGGGAATCCCCCCTAATTTTATGTTAATATGTACCTAAAGTATTATTGTCAACAATATGTAAGTCACTATGATCAAAATAAAAATTATATTAAAAATATTGTGGTTGCCCCAGCTGTTTTTATTTTTAAATGGCTTGTATTGTTTTCTATCCTTTTACTCTGATCCCATGTCTATACGAAGATTTTAGATATGTTTCCTATAAGCAACAAATGAGTGTTTTGTTCCCTAATCCAATGGTTTAGTCTGTTCCTTTTGACGGGAGAGTTTAGTCCATTAACAATCAAGGAAACTATTACCAGAAAGAGCTGTTATGCCATTATATTGTGTAGAGTTATGCCTTCTGCAACTGGTTATTTGGTTTATATAAGTGACCTGCAATGTGTGCATCTCCCCCAGCTATGTCCCAGCTCAACCCAAAGCAAACCACTGCTAATAAAGTCTTGCATTTCTTCACCTCTTCATACCTGCCTGACATCCTTGCTTTAGCCACATATTCACACAACGCACAAATAACACATCCAGATTCAAAAGTCATACACAGATCCCCACCATACTTAAAAATAATAGTAACCCTGAAAGTTGAACTAACATTAACCAGTAATTGATATCTCTGTTAAGCACATTAGAGAGGAAATGTTAAAGGATGTTTAAGGAGCTCAAAGAAGAAATGGAATGGAAACAAGTAATATACAAGAGGATATGAGAGCAGGTATGAGGATATGAGGAACCTACAAGCAAAAATAACAGAACTAAAAACAAAGAGGAACCTAAGAGGAACCAGGGTCCCAGACGGCAGAAAAGCAACTGTGATAAAAAAATAAAATTCAAAGAAAACAATACTGAGAAATTTTCAGAGTTAGAAATTATATGCACCCAGATACAGGAGGCCCAAAAGGTACCAGAAAAAGAAGATTCAAATAAAGTTACTTCAAGACATATACTAATCCTAATCAGAAAGACAAAAATCAAATAGAATATTGAAAGCAGCAAAATAATTTTTTTTTGGTTTTTGGGTAACACCCAGCAGTGCTCAGGGGTTTCTCCTGGCTCTATGCTCAGAAATCACTCCTGGCAGGCTTGGGGGACCATATGGGATGCCGGGATACGAACCACCTACCTACTGCATGCAAGGCAAATGCCTTACCTCCATGCTATCTCTCCGGCAGCAAGATAATTATGCTGAAAATACACATGATAATTTTATTTTTGTTTAATATTGCCATCCTTATATGAACACAGCAATTTGGATGCCAATATGTAGTTGAAGTCACTTAATTATCAATTTTCACAAATTTTCTTCTTGCTGCACTTCTTTGTTCTATTCTCACTTCTTTTTTCTTTCTATTCTTATTTTTTAACCTTTCCAAGATGATTTTATTTTTTTCTTTATTTAAGCACCATGATTACATACATGATTGGGTTCAGTCATAAAAATAACACTCCCCTTCACCAGAGCAACCTTCCCGCCACCAATGCCCCCCATCTCCCTCCTATTCTTATTTTGCTCTCACTTATCTGGAAACAAATATATTACAATCAATTATGTCATTTATGAGATGAATCCTCTTTAAATAAAGTAATTAATTAAAAAGTATTAAGTGACAATGAAAGAGAAAAGTTTCTGCCACTGAGGCAAGCTCAGGGGGGGAATGTAATTAGGAGAATTGGTGCAGGAAAGTGGACACTGATAAAGGGATGAGTGTCTCAACATCCAAATTAGCCCTTCTGATTGTTTGACACCACCTTTGCTGTTAGAAACTTTGAAATTTAATGAATTATCTTGTTGGTACTGCAATTTTGCCTCCAGCAACATAGCCTTTGGTTTTGACTTTTGTAGTGTTCATGTTCTAAGAATCAGGTTATTTCTCTTGCACTCTGTGGTGTTTTATTCATGCTATTAAAGAGAAAATATAATGAGCCTCCAATTTCTCCACAACTAGAACAAAAATTTTTGTAACCTTTCTATTTTTGGGTTTGTTTTAAACAAAAAGGGTGAAATTGTAAGATGGCACCCAGCTATTAACCCAAAACAAAGGTATTCCCCCATCTTTCTCTTTCCCTTAAACCTCTCTTTTGATATGCAAAAGCCCACTTGAATCACTCTCCCTTGTCCCACCCTGGTGAAAATATGCATGTAGGGTGTTTTCACAACATTGGGATTTATTTTACAACTAGTGTCTGATGCTAAGCAAACACCCTACCCACTGCACTGTTTATCAGGAGCACTGATGGGTAAAAGCAAATAAAAAAGCCCTAATGGAAGGGGACCATTAGCTTGGAGATAAGGAGGTCTCCCTTCCAGACTCTGGCTCAGTGACAGAAGGCCTTTCTATCCCAGAAGATCCTAGCAGCCTATCACAAGAGGTGAAGATGGAGGAAAAGATGGAGAATAAGATAGAGGACTAAGCCCAACCAAAGCCTAATTGAGGAAAGCTGCTTTCAGAACCTCCTGCAACTTTCTTCTAGGTTAATCTCTCAATCCTATTTGCATTGCCCACTATATTGCTAGTTAAACTGTGTGTTCTAACTCTATAAATTATAATAACAACTGTTTTTGTTCTATGCCTCAATGCACACAGAAAATTTTGCACCCAACTGTAGTGGTCTAATATTAGTTTGCAAAGTTTCAGGGAAATGCATAATGTTGTTAGATTTTTATCTTGGCTATCCTGAGTTTCCCAATTGCTGTGATGTTTGATAGTATATAATATGTAGCAATGTATTCTCAAATTATGTCTGCAAAAATGTTCTAATGTCTTTATCCACAGAATCTATGGAAAAGGAACTTTGATACTATAGACTCTTATTATAGTGCTCATTATAAGAATGTTCTAGCAGGGGCCGGAGCAGTGGTGCAGAGGTTGGGCGTCTGCCTTGCAAGCGCTAGCCTAGATGGACCATGGTTCGATCCCCCGGCATCCCATATGGTCCCCCAAGCCAGGAGCGATTTCTGAGCGCATAGCCAGGAGTAACCCCTGAGCGTCAACTGTTGTGGCCCAAAAAGAAAAAAAATATATAAAAAAAGAATGTTCTAGCAAACTTATTTTCAAATAATATATCTTCAGAAATTTTCTTATGCTTTTGTTTAGAGAAGTTTATGAAAAGCAACTCGGATGTTCTAGACTCATATTACATTTCACAGTGTAAGAATGTTTAAGAATATTCAATTTAGTGTATCTGCAGAAAGATTCTAACATATATGTTCAGAGAAGTCTATGAAAAAATTATGATATGTATAAGACAAAGATTTGGGAAAAAGCTGATTGGGAATATGTATACACAATCTGACCTTTGATGCTTTTACAGCCAACTTTTACTGTGGCTATGCAAAGTAAAAACCACTTTCATTAGTTCTGATATGGGGTTTCTACCTCTGGTAGAGAAGAGTAAGTAGAACAAAACATTTTTAGGCTTTCTCATTTTTTATTAATTTTGAACAGAAAGGGAAAAATTGTAAGATGATACCCAACTATTAACCCAAAACAAAGGCATTCCCCCATCTTCCTTTTTCTTTAAACCTTTTCTTTGATATGTTAAAGCATACCTGTATCATTTTACCTTGTCCCACCTGGGTGGATTTAATTCTGGGAGAATAAAGAAAAAGCAGTTTTGGCTTGGCATGCTCAGAGACACCACAAGGGAGAAGCCACTGACTCCATGACTCTCATGTCTGTCTTGGTTTATTAATTCTTCATGGCTAACCTGCTTCTCAGACCTGTCCGCCTGGGAGTAGAAATACACAGGTGGGGTGATTTCACAATGTTGGGATCTAGTTTATAGCTATATAGTGCCAGTTATCAAACCTGGGTTAATTGAGTACAAGTAAAGTACCTTACTCCCTGCTCTATCTCTTTGGTTCTGATATTTCTATATCTGTAGGCTCATTGGCTTATAGAAAATGTAAATGAAGTTCATCACCAGATGGGAGTTAGTGTTGTCTTTAGGATTGTCAGCAATACTTTCAGCATTGTTACTATGTCATGTCATTTCACCTAAATAATAAAGCATAACTACTTGCTGAAGATAATCTTAAAAATATTAGAATAAATATGAATAGATGTTGTCTCAGTGCAACTGTAATCTACAACCAATTCAGAGACATAGTCTGACAAGACAATATTATCCTGGAGAAATATTCATATCGAAGAGAAATGAGATATCCCCTTTTCTTCATTGCAGTGCTAAAAGAAGCCTGAAATTAGAATCAAAACATATATAAATTTGAAAACTCTATCCATAAAATGCTCATATGTGTATATAAAGTCAACAAACTCGCACTGATATAAAACAAATTATTTTTGGGAACTAATTTCTTCAATTAGAAAAAATTTGGTATCAGAATGTGAACATTATATTACTAATAACTGCATGACACCAAAGATTTAAATGAGAACAAGCATGGTTTTGTTTTGTTGTTTTTTACCTGCCTGAATCACAGCTACAGACAACCATCTGAATTAGAAAAGTAATAAATCACCAGAAATTTAGTTAGAAGTGACTCATGCATTATGCGAAACATTTTTTTCCACTTTTGATATTTTTAAAATGGTATAGTCTTTATGCAATCAGAAATTCCCCATTGCTATGTGTGGCATATAGCTTAAAAACTATTGATGGCTAAGGTGAATATAGCAGTGTTTAATAACCATATGGAAAAAGATAAGAGATACAAATTGTCCTATATATAGTTATTGATGAGTTTGCAGCTTTTGACAATGTGTTAGCTCCCTCTGCTGATTGAATTTTAGAGACTAGACATTAATTTATTTTTTAAGTATCATAATTTGTCATTGTATTGCTGTTCTTTTTTTTTTTTTTTTTTTTTTGGATTTTGGGTCATACCTGGCAGCATTCAGGAGTTACTCCTGGCGCTGTGTTCAGAAATTGCTCCTGGCAGACTCAGGTGTTCATATAGGATGTCAGGGATTGAACCCAGATCTGTCCTGGGTCAATCACGTGCAAGCAAATGCCCTACCTTTGTGCCATCTCTCTGGTCCTTTTATTGCTGTTTTTTGGTGATTAAAGCATACTACTCTGATCTCTCTACAAATAAAATAGGAATTCTTGAAGTAGGTATGTTTGAGCATACAATTAAGGTACAATTTCCCAAGTAAAAAATAAGGAGAAAAGAAAAATAAGCATTAATGGTATCAGCAATGAATCACTAGTATTATCAATAAATTGCAATAGTGGGAATGATTTGGATAGCAAAATATATACAATCACTATACTTGGTAGTGAATTACAAAATAATTACATAAATATTTACTTATATGAAGCAGAAAGTAAAAGCAGGGTTTTTATATATGACTGTGCTTCATATACATATCTTATTTTATACCATCAGACTTTTGAGTAAGATCTCATATTTGAGAACTGACTGTAATCCAGGTTTCATCTCTCATTTTTGTAATTTGTAACACTAGATTCCTACTGTATTCAGTTAGGAGACTTATAAAAACTAGTTCAGTCTCCTAACTGAATGTAGACTTGGTAGCTGTAGAAATGTCAATGAAAACATTTACTTCATAAATTCAAAGATAAGAGGAACAAATTCCAAGAAAAACAGCTGCAAAATTATAAATTGAGAAGATATTTCAAGTATTTGAGACACAGAGAAAAGACTGGTCTGATATCGCCCACAACTCTCCTCTCACTTTTACTATTCTCTACCTTTGGGATTTTAATAGTTTCCCCTTTTATCTTCTTAGAGATGAATCCTTGTTCAATTTTAGGTTTCATCTTAAATGTTGCCCTCCCTGATTTCCCAGTATAAAGAATTTTGTTAGAGATACAAAACTCTGAAGCATAAAAAAAAATAAGAAGTAAAAATAGGAACTTCGATTAGACCTTGAATTGAAGCAACATTTAGAGTTCACAATTTTTAGACAATAAAAATTATTTTTCTAAGATAAAATGCTATCTCTGAGTAACTAGATATAAAATAAAGTCAAAATCATATTAAATTGAACTGTGTACTTTTTTTTTTGTTTTTTTTGGGCCACACCCAGTGACGCTCAAGTATTTCTCCTGGCTATGCACTTAGAAATCGCTCCTGGCTTGGGGGATCATATGGAACACTGGGGGATCAAACTGTGGTCTGTTCTAGGTCAGCCACATACAATGCAAATGCCTTACCGCTGTGCCACTGCTCCTGCCCCAAGAACTGTGTACTTTTGAAAAGGGTATATAAAACTTAAAAAGAAACCTTTTTATTAAAGTATTTTGATTAAAGACAAAGGTAATTTTGAGATGGGTCTTGAAAAATATTATTTAAACAAGGGAGGCAGCATGTCCAAGTACATCAAGATATATGTGGGGGTAATTCTGGGACTCACTGGTTGGCTGGTTTTCAGGGCATTGATGGTTGCTTTCAGCCACCTGCAGTTCATGGTATTCACTATGTTCATATTTGTGCTGACTCTGTTCGTGTTTTGCTGACCCTGGAATGAATGGATCAGCAGCAAGGAGTGGTGCACAAGAAACCAAATGGAGTCACAGAAGAAAATGTATTTCAGCCAGGGGGTGTTGAGCAGATTCTGGGATCTTATTGAGCCATCTGACCTTTAGCTCTCTGATTCCCTACCTCTTTTATTAGCTGGAGTTTAACATAAATCACCTGAAGGTCAGGGTTGACATAATTAAGAGTACTTATGCTAATTAACTTACTACAGGTGAAAGGAAAAAAACAAAAAGTGATTTTACAGGCGTGTGACAACAATTTTCTCTTTTCTAATTGTTAAAAAGACCAATGGAGAGAAACTGGAAGACTATATTGTTAAAAAGACCAATGGAAAGAAACTGGACATTATATTGGTCCCCAGGGCCAGGGGCTATGCAGGGATACCCCATTTTCCAAGGGAAGGTTGATGACTGCCATCATAATGGGAATGACAACGACAGAAGTTCAAGTCTACCAAGGGTTTCAGTGTCTCTATCTTTGTGTCCGGCACTGGGAGTAATACATGGGTTTGAGTCCCACATGGGAAATTATGGGTTCAAGTCCCACCAGAGTTTCCAGTCACTCTGAGTCTCTGTCTTGTGTTGGACATGCTGTGTTTTCTTTATAGAATGCCACCCCCTCAGGGTTGGTGGAATTTGAGTTCAGAAAATAATAGTTCAGAAAAATAGCTTTGTGTTATGTCTTTATATAGTTTGATTTGCAATTCTGGTCTTAGTGTTCTCCTAGTGTTCTCCTAGAGACAGGACAGGGAACAGTGGGGAAGTGTCATGAATGCCAGATAATTGTCAAATGGCATCAGGACATAAATTTATCCTGGAGAAAGTCTGGGTTTTCTAATCAATCTCAGCTGCTTTCCTTCCATTCTTAGATACAAGGGGCAGAGGAAGATCAATTGAAGTAACCTGCATTTGTGTATAGAGAGGGAGAGGACAGAATCATGAAAACATGGAAGGAAGTTCCCAGGAGCTTGAGTGCCAGGCATAGGCTTGGCTGCTTTCTAATGATGAGAATTGAATTGAGAGGATAAAAGTGGCTGTTTTGAAACCCAATCCAAGCGGGCTAGACTATGTGGCTTTGAAAACATTGTTAATTGATCCCTATCAATGATTAAAATTGGAATTTGTTATCTGAGCAGGGACACATTCCTAGGCACTTCCCCTTGAGAACTTATTGTCTATACTCCCAGAACAAATTCCACCAGGGCGGGATAGGGCAGAGTGATCCAGGTGGACCTTTTACATATCAAAGGAGAGATTTGGCAGGAGGAAGATGGAAGAGGCTACCTTTGTTTTGTGGGGAGAACTCCTTTTTTTAATGGCTGGGTGTCATATTACACTAAGATTGAAGAATTGGGTGGAAAATGTTGTAAATTATTGAGGTTAGCCTTTTTAGACAATATTGTTAATTTTATGAGTGCATGATATTGTTAACTCAATTCCATATCAATTTTGTTACATACAACTTGTGGGCTTAAGATAGTTTAAAGCATGAAACCTCAATGGTACGAAATTGTGAATATATAAACAAAAGGAAATAAATAGAACTGGTTTAAAGGTCTTTAATAAGTACCATAAAGGGCAATTTGATCCTGAGAGGAGTAAGATTATTTAGCAATTTGGTTCCAAATTGTCAGCGGGTAGTTTCAAGTTTTCCTCCTAGAACCTTAGTGCTGGGTTCTGGGCTGCTAACTTGGGAAGTTGGTGTGCCCTGGGAAGAGGCTGGAGTGCAGATTCAAAAAAAAAAAGCCCTCTCCAGTGCTCTGAGCTGGGTTCATATGGTTTCCTGAGGCAGGCAGCATAGCAAGGCTGCCAGTAATAGAATTAAGAGAGAAGAGAAGGTTAAAAAAAGGACTGTAGGTGAGTGTTTTATTCAGGAAAGATAATGGATGAAGTTATGAAAAAACTGAAAGAATTCTGTGAGGCTGTAATAAATCAATTGCAAATTGAAATAGAGGAAAGTTAAAATCAGCGCAAAGTAATGTGTAGAAGGTGAGAGGGTTGTGTTAAGAAAAAAATCTATGGTCAAACTGTATTGTTATTCGTATGTATCTAAATTAGAAATGACTTAAATTTTGTATATTGAATTCTATGAAGAAACAGCCGAGATGCTCTAGACTCATGTTACAGTGCTCTTAGAAAATTGGACCTTTAGAAATTACAGGAAATCAAGGTTTTCAAAATGGGATTTAAAATTATATGCATAGGTTTCCTGATCCCTGCGGAGGACTCCTGAGAGAGACCTCAACAAATTTAATCAACTTAATCCCATCAAGGTTCAACAACCAGGTTCAACGACCAGGTAGGAGATCCCAGAAAACGAGGCAGTGCCATCTCCTCTCTGCTGCCTTTATAAAGCCTCCTCATCCATTCAATTTGAGCTTTCTGGTCCCTGCAGAGGACTGCTGAAAGAGACCCCAGCAAACTTAATCAACTTAATCCCATCAAGATTCAATGACCAGGTAGGAGGACTAGGGCTACTCTGCTTTGCTTCACAACAACGAATATCTCCCAGCCCATGACCCCCACCACAACATGCAATAAAGGTCATGCTAGCAGCGTGTAAATGGGAAAACAACGCCAGGCAACAGCATGCATAGAGAATGAAGATGGCAGCTCTAATGTCCCAGAGAGTACAAACCACATAGTTAAACTCTCAGACAAGGAGTTTTAGAGTACTAATACGGAGGATGCTCATAGAACTCAAAGAAAGAATAGATCAAACTGAAGAGAACACTAAGATAGAAATCAGAAAACTCCAAACTGAAATAACAAAACTGAAAAACTCAGTAGATAAAATTAAAAACTCAATGAAAAGCCTCTCCAACAGAGTAACAGCAGCCAAGGACAGAATCAGCGAGCTGGAAGATGAGATGCAGAGCAACTCCATAAAGCAGAAGAGGCTGGAAAAGAACCTTAAAGCAAATTAACAGACAATGGAAAAATACTCAAAGAATGTGAACAGATGAAAATATAAGTCATTGACAGATTCAACAGAAACAACATAAGAATCATTGAAGTCACAGAGATCCAGGAAGAAAATCCCAGGCAGAATCAATAGTAAAGGAAATCAATACAGATAAACTTCCAGAGCTAAAGGTGCCATGCAACCAAATCCTGTATGTCTGAAGAGTACTAGCTAAAAGAGTCCCAAAGAAAAGCACCCCAAGACACATCTCAGCCACAATGACAAATGCTGCAGATAGGGATAGAATACTGAAAGCAGAAAGATCAAAAAGGGAACTTGCATTCAAAGGAGCATCTTTAAGATATATAGCAGACCTGTCACAAGAAACCCTCAAGGCCAGAAGGCAGTGGTGGGATATAGTGTCAAAACTCAATGAAATGAATGTTTCGCCTAGAATATTGCACCCAGCCAGAATCACTTCCAGATTTGAAGGAAGTATACATAGCTTCATGGATAAACAGCAGCTCAGAAACTTTACCTACTCAAAACCAACCTCATAAGAAAAAACTGAAAGGTCTACTTTGAGACAAGACAGACCAACAGACACAGCAAACTTCTACACAAAGATGACACTAAATCCATGATAATTCTCTCTATCAATGTCAATGGAAGAAATGCACCAGTCAAGAGACACAGAGTGGCAAAATGGTTTAAAAAGGTGAAGCCAACATTCTGTTGCCCACAAGAAACACATCTAAATAGTCAGAACAAACATAGACTCAAAAAAAGAGACTGGAAGAAAATCATCCAAGCAAACAACTCCCTTAAAAAACTGAAGTGGCCATATTAATATCAGATGACACAAACTTTAGACAGAAAAATTGTAAGGGACAAAGAAGGTCATTTCTTACTAATCAAAGGATATATACAGCAGGAAGAAATCACTTTCCTACATATATATGCACCCAATGAGGGACCAGCAAAATATTTAATACAATTGTTGACAAACCTGAAAGAAGACATCAATAGCAACACAATAGTAGTGGGAGACCTCAACACTGCCCAATCACCCCTTGATTGGTCAAACAGGCTGAAAACCTACAAGAATATACTAGCTCTGAAAAGAGAAATGGAAGAAATTGGACTATTATATATATGGCACTCCATGCCCAGAAAACTGGATACACATTCTTCTCCAATGCACATGGGTTATTCTCCAGGATAGACCACATGCTGGCCCATAAAACATATCTACATAAAATCAAGAGGATAGAAATTGTACAGACTATCTTCTCAGATCACAAGGCACTAAAATTAGATGTGAACTACAAAGGGTCACAGAAAAAAAACTTTAACACCTGAAAATTAAACAGCATGCTGCTGAACAACCAGTGGGTCAGAGATTAAATCAAAGAAAAAATAAAAAAATTCTGGAAACTAATGACAATGAAGATACAAACTATCAGAATTTATGGGACACAGCAAAAGCAGTAATAAGAGGAAAATTTATAGCTTTGCAAACACATGTCAGAAAGTAAGAAGGGGTCTACATAAACTTTTAAATAACAGAGCTTTTAAAAATAGATCAAAACAAGCCAAAAATAGGTAGGCAAAAGGAAATAATAAAACTTACAGCAGAAATCAATGAAATGGAAATAAAAAATCAAAATATCAATGAAAGCAGAAGTTGGTTCTTTGAAAAAATAAACAAGATTGATAAACCACTAGCAAAGCTTGCAAAGAAACAGAGAGAGAAACTTAATAAACCAGACTAGAAATGAAAAGGGTGCGATCACTACAGATAATGCAGAAATTCAAAAGGTGATCAGAGACTATTTTGAGAAACTATGCCACAATACATGAAAACCTGGAAGAAATGGATAAATTCTTGGACTGCTATAATCTAACATAGTTAAACCAGGATGATCTAGCATATCTAAATAGATCCATCACTAATGATGAAATTAAAAGAGTAATCAAAATTCTTCCCCCAAACAAAGCCCAGGCCCAGATGATTCACTAATGAATTCTTTCAAACCTTTCTAGAGGAACTACTCCCAATCCTTCTCAAGCTCTTTCATGAAATTAAAAAGTCAAATAGTTTTTATGAATCTAACATCACCCTAATACCCAAACCAGACAGAGATGCTACAAAAAAGAAAACTACAGACCAATATTCCTGATGTACACAGATGCAAAGAAACTCAACAAAATTCTGGCAAATAGGATCCAATGCCTCATCAAGAAGATCATACATTGCGACCAAGTAGGATTCATTCTCGGAATGCAAGGATGGTTCAATATACATAAATCAATCAACATAATACACCATATCAACAAAAAGAGAAACAAAATGGTTGTGTCAATAGATGCAGAGAACGCATTTGATAAAAGCATCCAGATAGGAAAGGAAGAAGTCAAGCTCTCACTGTTTGCAGATGACATGATAATATATTTAGAAAACCCTAAAGGCTCTATCAAAAAGCTTCTATAAACAATAGATTCATATAGCAAAGTGGCAGGCTACAATATTAATACACAAAAATCAGTGGCCTTCTTATATATATCAATAATGATAGAGAAGAAATGGACATTAAAAAAATTACCCCATTCACATAAGTGTCACACAAACTCAAATATTTTGGAGTTAACTAAAGATATGAATGACATATATAAACTACAAAACTATACAAAACTACAAAACCTTACTTCAAGAAATAAAAAGGACACAAGAAAATGGAGACACATACCCTGCTCATGGATTGGCAGAATTAACATAATTAAAATGGCAATATTCCTCAAGGCATTGTACAGATTTAATGCAATCCCTGTAAGGATACCCATGGAATTCTTTTTTTTTAAATTGCATTAAACATTTGCAAGCCCTGAGCAGTTCTGTTCAGGGTATGCAAATGTTTTTTTTTAATTTAAACAACTTTATTACATACATGATTGTGTTTGGGTTTCAGTCATGTAAAGAACACCACCCATCACCAGTGCAACATTCCCATCACCAATTTCCCAAATCGCCTCCTCCCCACCCAACCTCCGCCTGTACTTTAGACAGGCTTTCTATTTCCCTCGTACATTCTCTTTATTAGGATAGTTCAAAATGCAGTTATTTCTCTAACTAAACTCATCACTCGTTGTGGTGAGCTTCCTGAGGTGAGCTGGAACTTCCAGCTCTTTTCTCTTTTGTGTCTGAAAGTTATTATTGCAAGAATGTCTTTCATTTTTTTAAGCCATAGACGAGTGAGACCATTCTGCATTTCTCTCTCTCTCTCTCTCTGACTTATTTCACTCAGCATAATAGATTCCATGTACATCCATGTATAGAAAAATTTTATGACTTCATCTCTTCTGACGGCTGCATAGTATTCCATTGTGTATATGGACCACAGTTTCTTTAGCCATTCATCTGTTGAAGGGCATCTTGGTTGCTTCCAGAGTCTTGCTATGGTAAATAGTGCTGCAATGAATATAGGTGTAAGGAAGGGATTTTTGTATTATATTTTTGTGTTCCTATGGTATATTCCTAGGAGTGGTATAGCTGGGTCGTATGGGAGCTCGATTTCCAGTTTTTGGAGGAATCTCCATATTGCTTTCCATAAAGGTTGAACTAGACGGCATTCCCACCAGCAGTGGATAAGAGTTCCTTTCTCTCCACATCCCCACCAACACTGCTTGTTCTCATTCTTTGTGATGTGTGCCAATCTCTGGGGTGTGAGGCGGTACCTCATAGTTGTTTTGATTTGCATCTCCCTGATGACTAGTGATGTGGAACATTTCTTCATGTGTCTTTTGAGCATTTGTATTTCTTCTTTGTCAAAGTATCTGTTCATTTCTTCTCCCCATTTTTTGATGGGATTAGATATTTTTTTTCTTGTAAAGACACATCCTAGTCACAATGATGAATCCCACAGATAGAGACAGAATTCTGAAGATCAAAAAGGGAAATTACATTCAAGGGAGCATCCTTGAGATTTACAGCAGACCTGTCACAAGAAACACTCAAGGCCAGAAAGCAGTGGTAGGATATTGTGACAAGACTGAATGAAATGAATGCTTCACCTAGAATACTATACCCAGCAAAATGTACTTTCCGGTTTGACAGAAGAATACATGGTTTCACAGACAAAAAAAGCTCAGAAACTTTACAGACTCAAAACCAGTCTTAAGAGAAAAACTGAAAGACCTAACTTAAGACAAGACTAACCAAAAGACACACCAAATTTCAATATAAAGATGGCATTAAATCCCAGGACAATTCTTTCTTTCAATGTCAATGGACTAAATGCACCAGTTAAGAGACACAGAGTGGCTAAATGTATCAAAAACCATGGCATTCTTCAAAGAAGTGATTCAAACACTCCTTAAATTCATTTCTAACAATGGACACCCACGAATAGCTAGAGCAACCCTTGGAAAAAGGAGTAGGGGAGGTATCACTTTCCCAAACTTTAAATTGTATTACAAAGCAATAGTCATTAAAACAGCTTGGTGCTGGAATAAAGACGGACCCTCATATCAGTGGAATAGTCTTGATTATTTAGAAAATGTGCCCTAGATAAACAATCAATTAATCTTTGATAAAGGGCAAGAAATGCAAAATGGAACAAGGAAAGCCTCTTCAATAAGTGGTGCTGGAGCAACTGGTCAGCTGCTTGCATAAAAGCAAACTCAGATCTCTATCTGACAACATATACAAAGGACAAATCCAAATGGATTAAAGATCTGGACATCAGACCTGAAGCCATAAGGTACATTGAACAACACATAGGTAAAACACTCCATGACATTGAGATGAAAGGCATCTTCAAGGCAGAAACAGTACTCTCCATACAAGTAGAAACAGAGATAAACAGATGGGACTATATTAAGCTACGAAGCTTCTGCACCTCAAAGGAAATAGTGCCCAGGACACAAAAGCCACCCATAGATTGGGAGAAACTATTCACTTAATACTCATCAGTCAAGGGGCTAATATCTAAGATATACAAGTTACTGACAGAACTTAATAAGAAAAAAATCTAACCCTGTCAAAAAATGGGGAGAAGAAAAGAACAATTTATCAAACAAGAAATACAAATGGCCAAAAGGCACATGAAAAAGTACTCCACATCACTAACCATCAGGGAGATGCAAATGAAAACAACAATGAGGTACCATCTTACATCACAGAGATTGGCACACATCACAAAAATGAGAACAATACGTGCTGGCAGGGATGTGGGGAGAAAGAAACTCTCAGTCACTACTGGTGGGAATGCCATCTAGTCCAGCCCTTCTGGAAAACAATGTGGAGATTCCTCCAAAAACTGGAAATTGAGCTTCCATTTGATCCAGTTATACCACTCTTAAGGATATACTCTAGGAACACAAAAATCCCTTCCTCACTACTATATTCATAGCAGCACTATTTCCAATAGCCAGACTCTGGAAACAACCAAGATGCTCTTCAATAGATGAATGGCTAAAGAAACTGTGGTACATATACACAATGGAATATTGTGCAGCCATCAGGAGAGATGAAGCCATGAATTTTCCTATACATGGTTGGACATGGAATCTATTATGCTGAGTGAAATAAGTCAGAGGGAGAGAGATAGACTCAGAATAGTCTCACTTGGGTTTTAAGAAAAATAAAAGAGGGGCCAGAGTGGTGGTGCTAGAGGTAAGGTGTCTGCCTTGCCAGTGCTAGCCTAGGATGGACCGCGGTTCGATCCCTTGGTTTCCCATATGGTCCCCCAAGCCAGGAGCGACTTCTGAGCTCATAGCCATGAGTAACCCCTGAGCATTACCAGGTGTGGCCCAAAAACCTAAAAAATAAATAAATAAAAGACATTATTGTAATAATAAGATAAGGGCTGAAAGGACCAGCTCACTATATGAAGCTCACCTCAAGGAGAGGAGAGTTAAGTTAGATCACTAACAACTACCATTACAATGTTAATGAGTGAGAGAAGTAGAATGCCTGTCTTGAATACAGACAGCAGTTGTGGGTGGAGGGGTAAGGAGAGCATTATTGGTGGAAATGTTGCACTGGTGAATGGGGGGTGTTTTCTTTTTGCAACTAATCAAGGTATTTAAATAAAAATAAAAATAAGTAAATAAAATTATAGGCATAATAGCTATTCTATTAAGAAATATTACATTTTATATTTTCTTGGTACCTTCAGTATTTTTAATGCTTCATGCATTATGTTGTTTTGCATAAACACAGGAAAGAAGTTTTCATCTCTGTATTGGGTATCATTCCTAATGCATATAGGAAATCTTGAAAGTCAGCTAGGTGACCCCAGAGCCTCCTTTAAGCTAAACAGAGTTGAAAGGGATTGAGGATAAGTGCTGATCTCAGGGAGGCCATAAAAGCAGATTGCCCTAGGGAAGTCAGAGATCTTCTAAAAGTGTCTTAAATCTGTGCCAGCTGACTCCAGCCTGGGTCATGCTCTCAGCATCGAGAAAAGTTCTGGAGATCAGAATCTCTCTGAACCCTGGAGAGGTGGGACACCCCTACCAAAAGCCCAAGGCCATGTTAATCTGTTAATCTCATGTTAATCTGACCTTATTATCCTTAAATTGGCCATGCCTGGGGAACCCTGACATAACAGGTAAGTATTAATGCCTTTATTGGTAAATCACCCGCTCTATCCTAAACCAATCCCCAGAAATTCTCTGTAAATAATGGAGTGCCCCAAATGGAGATTTCTCCAGTTTTACTGTGTTTATGCAAAGGAACAAGCCAAGTTTACTTAGCCATCTGGCAAGGTTCAATGTGAAATTGGAGAGAAAAACTTTCTGTAGCTGCTTGAATTAAATGCATTCTAGTGGGCTAACTTAAAGCCCCTCCTCTTTGTTAACCCATATGGAAGTGTACTTAGTGGTTGTAATAGACTTGTCATAAGGCACTGAAGGCTGTGCATGCAATCACTAGTCTGGCTAGAACTTTATCAGGAAAAACTTATGCTGAATAGGACAGTAGGATAAATAAACTCAGAGCTGTGTTTAATTGCTGTTACTGAACCAAGCGGTAGTCCTAGGTTTCATCTTTAGGCAACATCTGTAACACTAGAGATCATATCCTGAAGAATACTGGCAGCATGACTACACAGATGTCAAAAATACTCAGAAAACAGGAATAATTCTATAATGCTTTAGTTTAGCTGCTGGAAACTTCCGAGTTATCATTCCAGAGGGAACATCTTCTACTCTGTCCTCCTAAGGATAGAGAGGACCATTTACTGCTCTAGCACTTGATTTGTTTAAGTAATATTCTCTAGTCTATTTGATCTGATCTTTTTCAGATGTTGAAACTGCATAACTGAACCAGTCAATTGCCTCATTAAAAGCTAAAGTAGTATGAGATTTTGCCCCTTCTTATAGGTAGAGCCTACAGTCTTTTCCCAGCCTGTAAAAGTTACAGAAGATGGACCATCACCAACGCTCTCCTTTAATGGCTTCTAAGGTGATGAAATCTCTAGGTAAAATCTGAAATGGGAAGATTTACAGGAAAGCTACTAGGGGAATAAGGGCAAGAAGTGACATGGGAACTCAACTAGCTAAGGCCATTGACATCAATTGGAAATTACATTATGCCTATCTACCCCAGAGCTCTGGGCAAGTAGAAAGAATTAACTGGACACTAACATTTAGAGAGGATGTGTGGTATAAGGAAAAAAAGCAAAGATCATGTCTTCCCATGGTAATGTTAAGGATAAAAGAATTAGCACCAGGTGTGAGAGGCATTTCTTTCTGACCCAGTGCAGGAAAGGCAACTGGATTTTAGGACACTCTGTTGTTCTCTCAACACTCCAACAGCTGTTTTAGTTGTAGGATTGAAGAAGACGCAGGAACCACCTTTCTCTTCATGGTGAAAAGTCACAGCCTGAATGGGATGGAACCCTCTGCAGATCCAGTTGGCTCAACCAGATAGTCCTGGTACTCCTGCTAACAATGGTGACTGTGGGATGGCCAGCAAGAATTAATATCCTCTTATCCAGACTGTGGATAGAGGGTTTGTGGGTCAAACTGTCACCCCGAAGGTCGCTCCCCTAAACTTTGACTTATCTGATTTGTTTGGGGTTTATCACCTTCTACTAAGGTATAAGTGTTAAGAAGAAATGCGTACCAAACATAGATTCATGTCCTGGGATAGGGAAGTTGCCCTAAAGGCATTCACATTTTATGCTTGTCCAGAATAAAGTCCCCCAAAAAGTGAGGAAGTGGGAGATTTTCTCTTCAGGGTATAGGAATGTGTGGGGGAATCCACTTGGAAGCACAGAGGGAGCCAGACTCTGAGGTTAAGGCTGGAAGTCTCAGACAGAGTTTTGGGAGTGATGTTAACCAGAGATGCCTGACCCAAATATCAAATAGGGCCTTTAAGAGAATGTGCTCACACTAACTTCCTAGTTGTGGAGATTAAGTTAAGACAAATAAGTAGGAGGGAGCCAGCAGCTCAAGATTGCCTTAAGGTTCCAGTGTAAGCCCCACCATAAAGAAAGCCTAGGATAAGACTTCCCCAGAAATTGCCAGCATACATCTAGAGCACTCTTTGGACTCCCTAACAGAAATGGCTCTACAAAACAGGAGGAGTTTGGACCCAATGTTTTTAAATACAAGGTGGACTGTGTATGGCTCAAAGAAAACAGATCAGGGGTCATCTGGGGATTGTTTCAGCAGGTAAAGGCAAGTTTGCAGCAGGAGTGGAAAGATTCTGCCTCCCAGTATGAACAGCATTTCACTCAATCACCCTTGCTAACTACTGTTTATTCTTTTTTTTTGATGCTCTCAATAGGTCCTTACACTATTTTTTCCTCCCCCCTCCCTCCACTCTCCAGGTCCTTACATTATTAATTTTTTCACTCACTTTTTTCAAGGTACACATAAGTGAAGTTAAGATGCTTGTGCTAACAACTGGTTAGCCACTTGCAAGAAAGTGAACTCAGATCCCCAACTAACACCATGTACGAAGGTAAAATCCAAATGTATTAAAGACCTTGATATCAGATCTGAAACTATAAGGTATATAAAACAACATGTAGCTAAAACACTCCATGACATTGAAACTAAAGGCATCTTTAGGAGGAGACAGCACTCTCTAAATAAGTGGAAGCAGAGATAAACAGATAGGACTATATGTTGAGCTGAGAAGCTTCTGCACCTCAAAGGAGATAGTGCCCAGAATACAAAAGCCACCCACTGAGTGGGAGAAATTATTCACCCAATACCCATCAGATAAAGAACTAATATCCAAAATATACACGGTATTGACAGAACTATACAAGAAAAAAACATCTAACCCCATCAAAAAATGGGGAAAAGAAATGAACAGACACTTTGTAAACGAAGAAATGCAAGTGGCCAAAAGGCACATGAAAATATGCTCAGCATCACTAATCATCAGGGAGATGCAAATCAAAACAACTATGAGGTACCAACTCACGCCACTGAGATTGGCACACATCACAAAGAAGGAAAACAAGCAGTGCTGGTGTGGATGTGGAGAGAAAGGAACACTTTTTCACTGCTGGTGGGAATGCCATCTAGTTCAACCTTTATGGAAAGTGATATGGAGATTCCCCATAAAACTGGAAATTGAGCTCCCATATTATCCAACTATACCACTCCTAGGAATATACCCTAGGAACACAAAAATATAATACAAAAATCCCTTCCTCACACCTATATTCATTGCAGCGCTATGACTCTGGAAACAACCAAGAAGCCCTTCAACAGATGAGAGGCTAGAGAAACTGTGGTACATATACACAATGGAATACTATGCAGCCATCAGGAGAGATGAAGTCATGAAATTTTCCTATACATGGATGGACATGGAATCTATTATACTGAGTGAAATAAGTCAGAGGGAGGTAGAAAGACACAGAAGAGTTTCATCTATGAGTTTTAAGAAAAATGAAAGACATTTTAGCAGTATCTCAGAGACAAGAGAGATGAGGGCTGCTAGGTGCAGCTCATGACATGAAGCTCACCACATAGAGTGATGAGTGCAGTTAGAGAAATAACTCCACTGAGAACTATCATAACATTGTGAATGAATGAGGGAAGTAGAAAGCCTGACTTGAGTACAGGTGTGGGGGGGGATTGGGAGGAGGGATATTTGGGAAATTGGTGGTGGGAATCTTCCACTGGTAAAGGGGGGTATTCTTTACATGACTGTAATCATACAACTACAATAATATTTGTAATCGCGGTGTTTAAATAAAGATAATTTAACAATAAAAAAAGATGCTTGTGCTAAGGCCCCAGTATGTGCCCATAAACAGGGACAAGGAACCTCAAGGAGAGAAAAGGATTTGACTCAGTTTCATAAGAAGAGGAGGGAATATGGATTCCTGGGTTCTGAACAAGGAGGGATGCCATTTTGTAAAGGCCACATGCCAGGCTTATCTTAGGTTCTGAAAAAGGAGGAACACCATTTTGTTTTTTTGGTTTTTGGGTCACACCCCACAGCGCTCAGGGGTGACTCCTGGCTCTATGCTCAGAAATCGCTCCTGGCAGGCTCGGGGGACCATATGGGATGCTGGAATTCAAACCACCGTCCTTCTGCATGAAAGGCAAACGCCCTACCTCCATGCTATCTCTCCAGCCCCCAGGAACACTATTTTGTAAGGACCACATGTTAGGCTTTCTCAAGCCTAGTTCCATTAATACTACCCCAAGCAACGTGGCCATACTAGGTAGCTCATCGAGCTAGGACACAAGGAAACAGCAGAAAGGTACCCTAGACAATAGCCAATAATTTTAAAGATCATCAAAAAGCTAGAACCTTCCTATCTCCCCTTCCTATATAATTATATTCATGACTTTGGGCAGGGTTCTTCTCTTGCGAGAGACAACACTGACTGGTCATTTTAGAGCTATTGGTAAAGTTAAAGTTTTGTTCAGCTTTAAAAAAAAGACCCTTGGGGCCCGGAGAGATAGCACAGTGGCGTTTGCCTTGCAAGCAGCCGATCCAGGACCGAAGGTGGTTGGTTCGAATCCCGGTGTCCCATATGGTCCCCCGTGCCTGCCAGGAGCTATTTCTGAGCAGAAAGCCAGGAGTAACCCGCCGGGTTACCGCCGGGTGTGCCCCCCCCCAAAAAAAGACCCATGGATGGGGGAAATATTTGATAGTGATTGGCTGACAAAGTAATCTGTCAGTGAAGAGCAATCAGGATGATGATCTCCTGAAGCAGCTGATTGGAATCACATGTCAAAGATCAACTTGAAGAAGCCACTCTAAATGAGTCATCTCATTTGCAAGCGGTAGTACGAATTTGAAAAAAAAATAAAAGGAGGGGACTGCTCTGAAGCCAAAAAGGGGAGGTGCTAGAGGGATAGAGAAAAGGTTTTGTTTACAACACAATCAGACATACATACATTGACAGTTGATCAGTGCCCTCGATTGGCTGCAGCTGGTTGAGGGGCCTAGGGCTTCTCACAAATCATCTTCTGTAAAAGGTGGTGGTCATCAGCATCTGGGACACCTCTCTAAGTCTTCAGCTTGATTCCCTTGCCTACCTGGCTCTGTCCTGCCTGAGGGGGCCTCAGCTGAACGAGGCTGAAGATCGAATCAGTGGAACCTACGTCAATTGGGAGAAAAGTGGCTGCCTTGCACTGATAATTCCCTTGGCCTGGTTACATTAGTAGCTTCTGTACCTTTATGTCCTTTCACAATATCAAGTTTTTGCTGCACAAAAACTTCCTGGGGTTGTTTCTCTTAATAGCTGTCTGGTGAATAAAGATATCCTGCTTAGTGTCATTTATGTTAATGAATCCATAACCATTTTGAAAATTGAATAATTTAATAGTACCGTAGACTTGGATTGGCAGCACTGGTTTATCTGTCTCCACATCGCTCATTCTGCTGGGTCCTGTACCAAATGTGGGAGTCTTCTGAGTAAGAACTCTTTACTCTTGTATCCTGCACACATTTGTCAGACATTTTTAATGCAATTTTGCTTATCCTTCCAGGTCCAGTACCAGCCTTAGGAAAGTCTTTTGAGTAAGGACTCTTCACTACCATAAAAGTACTCTTCCCTTCTAGGAGCATGTATATGGTAGAGTTTTTAATGGATATGTCATGTTCTGTCCATCTTGAAACATTTTGGTAAATACTCCAGATCAACATGAGGCAACTCAGAAGGAGAGTTGTGTATGCTCAAACTCCAGTAGAGGGTATAGCACATTCAATGCAGCAAGAGGAGGCTGATATGTAATACCAGATTCAGTATTCAGTACCTTAAGATAACTTTTTACCCCACTCACTAATTTAAAGTCTCTGTTTTCATATCTCCATTTGGGCACCAAACTGTGGGGGTAAATCTGGAGGTCAGTGGTTGGCTGATTTCCAGGTGGTTGATGGCTGCTGCCTGCAGTTTGCTTTCAGCCACCTGAAGTTCATGGCCTTCACTGTGTTTGTATTTTGTGCTGACCCTCGAATAGACAGCAGCAAGGTCAGCAGCAAGGAGCAGCACACAAGGAAACAGATGGACTCACAGAAGAAAATTATTTCAGCCAAGGGTGTTGAGCAGCTTCTTGGATCTTACTGAGCCAGCTGAGACTCTAGTTTTCTGCTGCATTCCTGTCAAGTTTTTGTTTGTTTGTTTGTTTGTTTGTTTTGGGGCCATATTGGCAGCACTCAGGGGTTACTCCTGGATCTGCACTAAGAAATCTCCCCAGGCAGGACCATATCTACTGCTGGCCCTAACGCTGTGCTATGATCCCTCCCTGTCACTTTTACTAGCTAGATCTTAACATTAAATAACCTGAGGGTCAGGGTTGACATAATTAAGGGTACTTGTCCTAATTAACCCAGAAAAGGTGAAAGTAAAAAGTGATTTTACAGGTGAACAATATATAAGAGCATAATATTTAAACAAGAACATTGTCTTGATTATTGGTATATCTCTTGCATCCAGAAGAGTTCTGGCTCCTAGTGTTATTTAGAGTATGTTCATCAAAAGAATATATAAAATGCTGTATGGCAGGGTAAAGTCACCATATAGGAATAGGCTTAAACACAGGATGAATTGGTGAGAGGAGAATGTGAAGTAGATTGCCTTGCACATGACTGACTCTGGTTTGAGTTCCTGCATTGCATATGGTACCCCACGTTAAGCATGACTGATCCTTGAATACAGCGCCAGAGGTAATCCCTGAACCTTGATCACAGCTGGGTGTGTCCCAAAAACAAACAGAAAAGAATAAGAGGAGTTCATATTATGTGAGGCCTTGCTCTATTATACAATATGAGCTAATGAAGAGTTTCAGTAGTATTTTGAAGTGATCAAAGTTTATTTTAGTGTGCCAGGGAAGGGTGGTGTATATTGTGACCAAAACTCAATCATGAATAATTTTGTAACCACAGTGCTTAAATAAAGTAATTAAATATAAAAATAAACTATAAAAAGAAATAAAATTATACTCACTATGGAACAATTATTTTAGTTAAAGCAATGTCAGGTGATTAACAGGTGAACAGGGGCGAGGTGGGAAATAGCATTTCAGAAAGTACTAGATAGATTTTGTCATGGATCTTTGAATGTGCCGCAGTTGAACACAATAGCTAAAGTATAGTATATCATGCAAGTAGTTGAGTGAAACATAAACAGTTTCTCATGAGTATTGGGGTTTGGGACTTGGCATGCTTAGAAAAATACTGAAGAATAAAGTGTGGTTAACTTGTCCACACTATCTCACCACTCCTTTTTTTGTTTGTTTGTTTTTGTTTTCTGGGCCACCCGCATTGACACTCAGGGGTTACTCCTGGCTATGAGCTCAGAAATTGCTCCTGGGATTCCAAGGGATTGAACCACGGTCCGTCCTAGGCTAGTGCTGACAAGGTAGGAGCCCTACCACTCCAGTCCCTCACCCCTTCTTCTTATTTTCTCTCTCAAATCCAGTAAAATTAAATGCTAGATATCATTACAGAAGACTTAATGAATAAGAACTATTTGAAAACACAATGTTTGTTTAATGAATATTTTTTGTCTTTGAGTATTTACTTTTTGCCTGCATTTCTCTTCACTAATTAGGAAACAGATCTTGAATATAGGTATCGTTACTCTCATTTTAAATTTGAGAAAACCAAAGAGTAACAACTAGTGAGATAATAAAAGATAGACCTAACATAACTTGGTTCTTTGGATATGAGTTTTAATGATATAAAACATTCAAAATGATACTACAGTTTCTGGTGTGGGCAAATGATTGCATGACTATTGTCCTCTACCATGTAATTGGAGGTAATTTCTCCATGTATTTGGCACAGATTACAGGATGGTGGAGAGTAGGAATGTGTTAAATTATCTTAGATCTGCTTTAATTTTTTTAGTTGAGTCACCATGAAATAAACAGTAACAAGGATGTTCATGATTGAGCTTCAGTCATACAATGTTCTAATACCCATTCCCTTCACTAATGCACATTTCTCACCATCAGTATGCACAGTTTGCCTCTCAGCTCAGCCTCTATGGCTGACACCTTTTTCTCTCTTTTTTTTGTTTTTATGTTAAGCACTTCAGTTTGCAATAATATTACTGAAAGGGTATCATGCATATCACCTTACCTTTTTGTAGAACCCAGTCCTTGATGAGGACTACTTTAAGTTTTAGGTGCCCAGTGCCATTAATATTTTAGTTTGGGTATTGGGGGATCTTGTGTAGGCTTCCTCCATTTTAAAATTAGAAGCAACAGTTGACTATCAAAATAGTGGAAGTAGTTAAAGCCATCCAAGAAAAGTGAGAAGAAGAGTAAGAAGAAAACATAGGGTGTATCCCTAAAAGCAAATGGGGACATAAGAGGAGAGAAGGAAGTGAAGCATCTTAGAAAGAGCTAAGAAAAGAAAGGGCATTATGAAGTGAATGTTTGTGCCTTTACCTCAATTTAGATTGTGAATCCCTGATTCCCAATGTTATGGTATTTGTAGATGAGGCTTTTGGATGGTAAGTGGGTCACGAAAGTGGAGTTTCTTATGAATAGATACAGTGCCCTTCTAAATGAACTGAGAGAGTTGATGCTAAGAAGCAGGTCTTCACCACAATCTCTCTGCTCTGGCAGTCTGATCTGAAACTTCCAAGCTTCCTGCACTGTGAGAAATAAATTTCTGTTGTTTAAGCCATCCAGTTCATTGTATTTTAAAATTTTTTTCAAATGGACAGCTGTGGTTTCAAAGAAGAGAGATAACAATGTAAAATCAGAAGATTTGAAGTGTGAAAATAGCAACACTGTTGAGAATATTTAGTGAAAATGATTAGTAAAAATGATTGGAGAGAAATATCTGTGTAGTGAAGGGTTTCGAATCAGAGGAAGGTCTGTGGGTTTTAGAAAGGCGACTTTGAGATGCTTTGGGTGAGAAATGTTGCCATTCTTTAAATGCAAAAAATAATAGGAAAGTAGGGGGTAATGACAAATCTTGAACAGAAGGTTTCTAAATAAAGGATAGCCCTTATTTATAATTATTTTAGATGCATTTGAGGTTATTTAAGGGGACATGCCTGACCATGCTAAGGGGAGGTGGATGGAGGTCATGGTGTGCCAAGTTAAAACCCTTGACCTCATATATGCAAAATATATGCTCTACCACTTGAATCATTTACCTTGCCCCATTATTAGTATTATTAATGAAAAAGAATGAGGGGTACATGCTTAGAACATTTTGTAGCAATGTACTCTTTTATGTCAAGGGTTAAGCGATGGTGGGCTCTGTGTAATTGTATCTTCTCATTTTCTGGAATCCTCATACAATGCTTAATGTTTATCTCGAATTATTTATGAGTGTTACCCCACACACACCAAAATAAAAAAAAAAAGAAAAGGAAAAAAGGACAGAAATGTTGGTCAGTGGTAGATTTTGCTTGCACTTGTGAGGCCCTGGGTTCAATCCCCAGAACAATGAGGGCGAAGGAGGTGAGAGTAAAAAGGAAAGGGAAGGGGGAGTGGGAGGAAAGGAAGAAGAGAGGGGGAGAAAAGACAAAAAGGAGAGGGAGATGAGAGAGGGAAGGAGAAAAGATGAGAGAGAGAAGGAGGAGGATGAGGGGTGCTGAAGGAAAAGGGAAAGAAGGAGGAGAGACTGGGAGAGAGGAGGGGTGAGGAGAGAGTGATGGGTTGGAGGAGGTGTGGGGGAAAAGTGGGGGGAGGGGAACAGCTGGTGAACACCAGAGAGAGCATGGGAGAGGAATTGTTGCGTAGGGGTTGGCCAATTGAAACTACCAGTTCCAGAATGCAGTGCGTCTCCGACCCGTCCCACCGCACTTTCCTATTGGAGGAGCGTTGACATTCCCAGGAGGCCTCGCGCGGGCGGGGCGCTTTCCGCGGAAGCTTGGCGGCGTTCGGTTCCAGCCTTCGGTGGGACCCGCTGACAGCTACTGCCCGCTCCCCTAATGCTGTCCTCGGCCCGCAAGCTCTCTTAGGGTGCCCGGACAGGTAATCGGAGCGGGGTATTGCCCGACGGCAAGTGAGGAAACGTCAGTGGAGGG
The DNA here is from genome assembly GCF_024139225.1 of Suncus etruscus. NCBI lineage: Eukaryota > Metazoa > Chordata > Mammalia > Eulipotyphla > Soricidae > Suncus > Suncus etruscus. The sequence continues at coordinate 95,859,729 of NC_064868.1, forward strand.
AGGGCAAAGGTGTTGGGGGAAGATGTTGGGTGGAGCAAGGAACTAGTGCCAGGGTGACTGGGACTTCTCTGGCGTCAACACTTCAATGGTCTGGCCAGGAACAGTTTTTGAGAACTTCTTTCTAAGCCGCTGATAAGGCCCTGAGCTGGGAGTGTCGGAATACGTCATTTCTCACGGGAGGAAGGAATGCTAACTTTCCCTTCTCTCTGCCTTCTTGTAAGAGCTGAAGCTCGTGAGATGCCTTGATTTCTTAGCTCCAGTCGGTGTCCTTGTCTCTATGGTGACGTCACTTTCTGCCTCACCTACTTAGGAGCTCCTTCAGTTTTCTGGGCACCCGTCTTCCTCCACCTCATGTAGACAGCCCTCTTCCTCAGTTCCGAAAGAGTTACTTCCTCGGCGTCAGGCTTGGACGTTGTTCATCGGATTGGCCAATATTGAAGAAGCTCTGGCCATCACTGTTTGGCAAGTGCTACAACATAACCCTCGCCCAGAACCCCCCGAAACAATCCATTTTTTTTAAAGTTTATTTCTTTATGTTACTATTTGCTCTTAGCTACCTGTGCTTCTGTTGTCGCATGATGACACAGGAGACTGTCATGTTTGTAATGTTCTTTTTCTTTGGATATCCATGACTGAGAACAGGCCTACTCGTATGTTTAACGAAAGCCAATTGAATGACTAATAGATCCTAGACACTTGAAAGTACCAGGGATATAGCTCGAAACAAGACAGAATGTTACTCCCTGTGACTTACATGTTTGTGATCTTGTGATCAGTGATGATGGCTAAAACAAAATAGAAAAGGTAGTTGTCTTGAAAGACTAGGCTCCAACTTCAGAAAGAATATTGGTTGGGTATTAGAATCAACCAAAAAAGAATAATTCTAATATGAATGATAGTAGTCTATATCTTAACCTGACTTCAAGATTTTCATAAACACCTCTTATTTTTCTCTGTTACATGAGCTTCCTTCATTCTTTGCTCTATAGAAATATTAAATCACTGTTACTTGGGTGTACTTTTTCCTAAGATCCTAGCAGGACAGTTGGAAATTAGATTATTCTCAGTTCAATTTTGATATATTACCAAAGAGATAATTTGGTATTCAAAATCATTTTGGCAGTTCCTACTGACTATAAAGTTAGAGTATACTTAAAACCTAAAACTTCCCCAGTATTCATATACTTACAAATATTTTAATGAATATTAAATGCTGTACTCAGCATTGGGAACCTAGTGAGGGTTAAATGGGCACTTTGACTTCTCTTCCAAGGAGATAGAATTAAAATGGTAATGGAAGAAATTCCCAGTACATTGGACACCTGAATCAATTTTTATTCTTCATCCAAGATGAGAAAACAACAAAGTTTTAAGGAATCTCCCTTACAGTTGTACAGATTCTTTTTGGGAGTGGGGAGTTTGGGCCACATCCAGCAGTGCTCAGGAGTTACTCCTGACTCTGTGCTCAGAAATTACTCTTGACAATCTGGAGGGACCATATCGGATGTCAGGGATCAAACCCAGGTTGGCTGTATACAAGGCAAATGCTCTACCCACTGTGCTATCGTTCCCCATATAGAGGCTTATCCATTTACACTATATTGAATTTGTTTGTTCATTGTTTACTTGATCATATTATGTTTTTCTTTAAAATAGAGGTCCTTTGTACTGAATTTTATCTCCAGAGATTCCTGCATCAGCTCACATGATGAAAACCCTTACTAAGAACATACGTTGTACTGAAATAGAAAGTCTGGTCCAATCCAAATTACCTTATCTATATAAGGCCTTCCTTAGAGGTCATTAGGCTTTTCCCTACACCCTCTTAGTCACTAAATATGGCTGTTTTATCTCAGGCTAGTTTACTCCCCTAACCTGCTCTCACTTCTATATCTTATTTTATTCAATAGCTATAATGGGACAGTTTAATAGTATGCCACTTGATACTGAATGGAAATTTTAATGTCTATCAATCACATATTTCCCTTGAAATATTCTGATATGAACTGTTGCATGGATTAGCATGATACATCTCCATAGAATTTTTAATGTAATATTGACTTTTGTGTGCTTAGAAATAAGTTAATTCTTCTGTTTTGGGGATGAATTTTTTGGGGGGACTGTTGTACATTTATTCATACAGCACATTGTCTTATCATTTGGTTTCAAGTTGGTCTCAACACATTTTTGAGTATTTCTCCTTAATCTCATAATTGATATTGTTTCTTCTGCCACACTGTCATTTTCAGAATTAGGAAAAAAGTATCAATTCTTAAAAGTTAATTTTTCTGTGCAAATACCTTTCAATTTTAACTTGTTACTGCAGAAAGATCATTTTTGTTGAGGTCTAAGCAATAACACAACGGGTAGGGAGTTTGCCTTTCATGTGTCTGGCCCGAGTTTGATCTCCGGCATCTCATATGGTCCCCCGAGCCTGCCAGGAGTGATTTTTGAGCCCAGAGCCAGAAGTAACCCCTGAGTGCCACCCATGTGGCCCCCAAACAAAACAAATCAAATTTGAGCCAGGGCTATGACTCAAATGGCTACTATGCATATGGGAACCTTAAGTTTTAGCCTTAGACTCACATGGTCATTCGGGTTTTCCTGGGTGAGGCTCCATAACAAATGAATAAACAAAATAATAATTTTGTCTTTGTAAGTGATTTGAAACAACTCAGGTAAACAACAGTGTTTGAGTTACCTATTCTTGTCACTATGACTCTCCAGGGGTCCTCAAACTTTTTAAGCAGGGGGCCAGTTCACTGTCCTTCAGACTGTTGGAGGGCCAGATTATAGTAAAAACAAAAATTATGAACAAATTTTTATGCACACTGCATATATCTTATTTAGAAGTGAAGAAACAAAATGGGAATAAATACAATATGTGGCCTGCGGGCTGTAGTTTGAAGACCCCTGCTAGCCTATGACCACCTAAGAATAGTCATTTGTGCTTCTAAGACATTAAAAATTAAGCATTGTTATTTTAGGGAACTCAACTGCCTCACTAAACTGTGACATGGCTAATTCATAAGGTTTGTGTATAGATCATAATATCCATTTGTATTTTTCAAGCTATCAAAACAAAAATATAGATTTAAAACTTTTCTCAGAACATATGGACTTAATTATGAGGAACTGCATTTTTCAAGCTATCAAAACAAAAATATAGATTTAAAACTTTTCTCAGAACACATGGACTTAATTATGAGGAACATTAATGTGTCCATTTTTTTATAGTTACCTGAAATCATCTTCAACTGCTTGGTACCTCCACTGTGGAATATTGTTTGTGAGGCTATTATTAATTTAAAAAATATACTGGTTGTCCTTTTCTAACAAATAGATATGGTCCAAAGTTCCTTTGTAAAATTATTGAACCTATAGGTACATAATCTTCTAAATAGTAGAAATTAACTTTTTAAATGTCCTGCTGTTGGAAGTGGTCTTTCTGACCCACAGAGTTAAGGGTAAGTCCCCCAAGGAAACAGGATAGAAGATTTTAAGCTGAAAGGGATATAAGTGATATAAGTTGTAATGATAAGGATATAAGTTGTAATGATGTGAATCCAGGTAGAATATATAGTAGGAATGATTTAGAAAAAATAAATTTGTAAGATCAGGATTTGTTATAATCTAAAAAAAGTATGTGTTAAATCCTGATACCTGGAGTCTGTGAATGTGATCTTATTTGGAATAGGATATTTTCAGATGTGATTAAGATATTAATTTAAATATAGTCATCAGGACGTCAGTATCCTCAAAAAAAGATACATAGAATACTGTGAAGATGATACACTTGGAGAATACCAGGTGATGATGAATACATAGACTATGTACTGCAGCTTCAAGTCGAGGAATCCCAAAAGCTAAGAAAAGACAAGAATTCCTCCTTATAGATTTCAGAGAGAGCATGACCTACCAACAATTTCTGCCCTCTAGAATTATGAGATGATTATTTTTATATTCTAAGCCATGCATCTTTTGGCATTTTAGCATGAAATTATTGGAAACTCATATGGTATCTAAGCTTGGCTGAAGTAGGATTGGAATTATTGCTCTGAAATGAAGAAATAAAGAAATAAAGAAAGGAGTAGGCAAGAAAGCTACAGAAAGAAACAAACAGTGTTAAGACAGGGCTTTTCTTTATATATTCTTTTTATTATTTGTATTTTCTCTAGCTTATATTTTCATTCTTGATTAGTACATTATTATTATATGACACTTTGTGATTTATCATGCATTTGCATATTATTAATAATTAGCATAGTATCTGACTTTAAGGAGTTTTCTCCAAATAATTTCTTTTTACTTAGACATTGTGATTTAAATATGTCTAGAATAGAGTTTTGGGTATACAATTTTCCAAAAAATGTTTCTGTTATGCCAATATTCTTTATTGATATATATATTTTTTTGGTTTTTGGGCCACACCCATTTGACGCTCAGGGGTTACTCCTGGCTATGCGCTCAGAAATCGCTCCTGGCTTGGGGGGACCATATGGGACGCCGGGGGATCGAACCTAGGTTTGTCCTATGCTAGCGCTTTCAAGGCAGACACCTTACCTCTAGCGCCACCTTCCTGGACCCTCATTGATATATTTTAAGATTATTATGCATTTAATGTTATCAAAATAAAAAAATACAGAATTTAAAAGCATTGGATTCAGAGCTGGAGTGATAGTAAAGTCGGTAGGGCACTTGCCTTGCATGTGGCTGCCCCGAGTTCAATCCCTGGTACCCCATATGAACCCCTGAGCCTGCCAGAAGTAACTTCTGAACAGAGCCAGGAGTAAAACCTGAGCACTATTGTGTCTGGACCAGAAACAAACCAAAAAATTTAGTTGCAGTTATCTCATGTTGGTTCATAATGAAATTGTTGTCCATTAACACTAGGTCATTTGTTGTTGTTTCCCAACTAGATGTCTTTTTGAAGCTTCTAAGGAACTAGGCTGCTGTTTTTTGTTAAAATATCTTTGTCATAAGGACTATATAATTTTTTATTTCTTTAGGACCAATTTTCGTGGTCCTAAAGGGACCATCCTACTCAGAGAATTACCTCTGGCAGTGCTCAGGAAACCATATGGGATGCCAGAAATGGAACCAAGGTCAGCTGAAGCAAGGCAAGAGCCTCACCAGCAGTACTATCTCTCCAGCCTCAGAACCATATAATTTCTTTTCTTTTTCACTTTATATTTTTGTTCGGTTACGTAACATATCTTCTTGATTCTAATCAGTGACCTCCTTCCTTATAAAAGTTCAGCCTGTTTTACATTCCTCATACTATGCATCACTGAACACATCTAGTTGCAGACAACAGTTCTTTATTAAAATTCTCTTTTACTTTGGCTTCCAGGTTACCATATTCTGGGTTTCTTTTGGGGGTTCATATTTATTATTTACCAACTATTATTATATCTTGGTCTTGTCTTCAGTTTTCTCACTCCTTTAGTGTGTCTCATGGAATGTATCTGTAGCAAATAAATCAGGTCTGAATAAGCTTCTTTTCCAGGGATAAGAACTATAAATCAATTCCTGTGAAAATTCAATGTTTAGAGGTCATCTAGAGGACAACTCAGTAATATGACAGAAGGTTCACCCAGACTTAGAAAGCAATTCAAGAGGAGAGCTTAGCAGTAGTATTCCACTATTCCTAAAAGGTTAAGCTAGAATGGAGAAATGACAAGTGAATTTTGCAATGCAAATGTTGTTGGTGAAATTTAACAAGCTTGGATTTATGAAAAATTGAGGGGAAAAAAGCCAGATTACAGTAAGTTCAAGATTTAGCAACTAAAAATGTTTAACAGGACGTTGAAAAGCTGCTGTAGTACCTAAGGTATATTACAGGTCAGTGTAAATTTTTGGAATCAGAAGATAGCGTACATGATAAAGCAATTTGGAAAGTATAACCTGCTACATATAAGAATAAATTCAAGAGAAGATGGCTGAAGGTTCCCCCAAGAAAATCCTCATTTAGAGAGTGGAGTGAGGAAGAGATACAGAAGGCTTGGGTTATTTTCACTCTATTTCTGTTATGGGTCCCTTTATATTAGAGGCAATTTATAGTTTAGGGATAAAACTGAGTTTTAGAACCAGACTTCCTGTGTTTAAATCCTTCCTAGGTCTAATATTATACAGAATAAGTCAGCATGTACTTAAGTTTTTTCATCTGTAATGTTTCATAAAATTGTATAATTTTTAATGTGTGTATTTTAATGTGTGTATAAAAATAATATTAAATGATAAAGTGCTTCATTAAAACAGTATCTGGCACACAGTAGGCAACTTATAACTATTGTGGCTATTGATATTATTAATAGGGATATTTTTTAATATAGAGTATAATTTCTATTGCACTATTTTACTAGGACAAAAGTTTCAGGTTGAGAGTACTGCATCATTGTTTTTTAAGTGATGACATCAATTTTCATCTTATAATTGGTAAATGCAGACTATTCATCAATCTTATATGTTTTATGAGTCTTTATACGCCTATGTATTTTGGCCTACTTTAGGACTTAAGTTTGTGCAAGACTGACCTTGTTAGATTTAAGTTTGTTACATGTAATGTTATTGCACTTCCATCAGTAGAATATCTTGGTAGATATTGGTGAATAATAGTAGATAACTTTTTGAAAGATCATATCAAAAATATTCTAAATCTTGTGTATCTTTTTTTCCTTTGATAGATTGAAGTCATGGCCATTCTATTTGCTGTGGTTGCCAGGGGAACCACTATTCTTGCCAAACATGCTTGGTGTGGAGGAAACTTCCTGGAGGTGACAGAGCAGATTCTGGCTAAGATACCTTCTGAAAATAACAAACTAACATACTCACATGGCAAGTGAGTCCTGTTTTACATATGGTAGAGGGCTGAAAGAAATGAATTCTGTTCATTGTAACCACCTGGTTGGAACTAGAAGGTATCGTGTTGAGTGAAGTAAGCCAGAAGAAGTACAGAAGAGATGATTTTATTTATCTGTAGTATAACTGGATGGGGCGGATTCCTAGAACACCCTTAGATCCAGAGCATAGGGAGGAGAAGGAAAGAAATTGAGAGGGGAAGGAAGAAGATTAGAAAGGTAAGTAATAGGGCAATAGGAGTCAGGCCTTTAATGTACCAGTGAGGTAGGAAAGTGGTATATATAGCTATGTATCCAGAGTACAGACTCAACAACACTGAAAAAATGGTATCTAAACTACAAACAGAAAATGATAAAGTGTGCCTGTCAGTCAAGGTGGCAGGTGTTATATGGGGAGTGGGGTTGAGCTGACAGGAGAGAACATAGGAAATTGATAGAGGGAAATTGACACTGGTAATGGGATTGGTGTTAGAATATTGTTGTTTACAACTCATATATCCATAAAAATGTAACTAGAATAGCAGAAAACTAGAAAAGTACATAATGTGAATAAGATGACAGAAAAGGTTAGAAAATGTCTAATTAGGCTTATTGTGACTTGATATTAATATTTTAAGGGGATATGTAGACGTTTTCAATGTAAAATGAAATGCATAGCACTATGCAGCTCGAGGACATTCAACACTTGATGCAGATAAAATCAATAAGATTACTTTACTCATTCTTTTATAAATATTTGCTGAGCATTTGACTGTTGCCAAGTACTTTTCTTGTTGCTGAGAATACAAGAAGAATTACAATGTTTGCCCTCATAGTGGTTATAGTTTAATGGAGATTGTAAATTCCTAAATAATTCTAGAAATCAAGTGGAAGTAAAAAGGGATTATATTCTAGGTAGAAAGAGTGACTTCTAGAGACATGGTATACAGGCAGGAAATCTTAGGTAATGTTTTAGAACTGTAAGTGCTTCTCAGTGACTGATGACCAGTGTGAAAATAAAGTTTGAGTGAAGGAGAGGAGAGAAATCATGTAGGACCTCAAAGACCATAGTACGAAATTGAACTTTACTCTTTGCATATTGGGAGGCTATTGAAGACTTTCAACAGTGGCTTGACATGGACATTTTGCTTTTAAAGATCACACTGGTGGCTAATTGGGAATGGATTGGAGAAGACATAGATGAAAAATTTTAGAATAAGATTAAAAGGGCCTCAACTTTACTCATAAGTACTTTAAATTTTTTATCTTACTTTATCCATCTTTATCTCCTTAGATCTTAGCTTCTTTTCCTCCCACCAGGTACCCAGTTTGTAGGTTCATTAGGATCACTTCAGTGAATGTGGTTGCACTGGGGTTTAACTCACAACCTGTGCTTGCTAGGCAAATGCTGTATATACCTCATTGAGTGATCTGGGAATCCGTAGTTTATATCACGAAGAAGTCCTTATTGTCTTCAAGGATTAACTAACTTCTTGGATGGTATAAAATATAGTCTAAGTTACTGTTGAAGAAAGTCCTCAGAATAGAGTGTTAAAATAAGATTTCACAGACACATGGTTCAAGGTTACTCTGCATTTTTCAGTTTCTTTTCAACTCTAGCCAAGACCCCTTTTTAGTTCTTATTACCCCATGCTTTTTCATAAGTCACTTCATCCTTTATTATTCAGAATCTTTTTCGTTGAATTTTATTTTTCACTCAATAGTTTTGTAGCTAACCTAGCAGGAAGGATTTGATATTTCTGTCCATATAGCCATATGCTCAGTTAAAATGCTGAAACAGTTATAACATGATATAACTCAAGAATTTCTAGATTCTCTTTTGGGCTACCCAACTGTCTGGGTGTGCTATTCTTTCTAAACTGAGAACATGGCTCCTTTCTGCATGAAGTGGCCTTAAACATTCATCTGGTCAATGGATTCAAGTCCAGAGAATCTGAGTTATACACAACCTCCCCATTATGGCCCCAGTGTGCCTCCTGTGGTCTATTGACCAGAAACTCAAAGGCAAGTCAGATCCTTGAGCTCCCCCTCCTAACCCAAGAAACAATGGTGAAATAAGAACACTACCATAATGGAAGTTACAAATTCCTGTTTAAAAATTGAAGGAGAGAAAAATCTATTCATTCATTTGTTCATTCATTTTTGGCCACATCCGATGACTCTCAGGGGTTACTCCTGGCTTGCACTCAGAAATCACTCCTGGCAGGCTTGGAAGACCATATGGCATGCTGGGGATTGAACCCAGGTCCATCCTGAGTCTGCTGCATATAGACTTTACCTTACCACTGTGCTATCACTCAGGCCTGAGAAAAATCTAGTCACTATTTTAGCTCCTGAATTTGTTCTTCAGAAGGATTTTGTTCGTCCATTGTCCACTCTACCTACATATAAAGTGAGGGCTAGAGATTATCAGATCTGTGAATTGTAAAGGTTCTGTGGCCTGTTTCTTAGCAGTGTAGTGAGGGTACTCAAAGGTAGTCTTAGGGATTAAACAATTCCAGTTCCTTGTTTGATTGACTTTATAGTTTCTTTGAACATTTATCAGGCTAGAGAATACAACAGATAGGGCGATTGCCTTGCATACTACCAACCTGGCACCCTCTGTAGTCTCCCCAAGTCCTACCAGGAACGAGCCCTTAATATAGAGACAGAAGTAAGCCCCAAGCACCTCCAGGTGTGGCCCAGAAATCCCCCTGATATTTATCAGGCTTTTGTAATATCTGTTTCTATTCAGTCACCAAAAATGTCCAAAGAAAACATGAAAGTAAAGCTTGCATCTTCTGCCACATTTTGTCAATTACAGTCTGTGTGGGACTAGATATGTAATCCACTGAACATTTGGTTGTAGTTCTAGACAGTCATGCTGATTACTGTGCTTCTCCACATGGATCCTGATCCAGTTATGTCCACTGTCCTCTGAGTAAGGCCCTCTGTTTCTAAATTGTCTTTATCTTTTAACCATCCACCTTTGTTTCTTTTCTATAGTTATGTCTCATTTTCCCAATTAAAAATAATTTTAATGAGGCCAGAGTTATAGTACAGTGGTTAAAGCATTGCCTTGCATGCCACTGATGCAAGTTTGATCCCTGAAATCCCATAAGGCTCCCTGAGCACTGGCAGGAATGATTCCTGAGTACAGAGCCAGGAGTAATCACTGAGTACTGCTGGGTGTGACCCTCTCCCCAAGAAAACTTTCATTACTTTACTCCAAAAGCCAAAAAAACAATGTCCATTTTAGTATGGTAATAATTTCCCTCCTAACAAGGTATTTCTCTTACTATTCCCTTCATTTGTAGCAGCACCGCCAACCATTCAGTTAGCTAAGATTAAAACATCAGAATCATATTGAACTTCTTTGCCAAATACTTTTCTCTTACACGAGGTATTTCAACTTGTCGTAGTGATAGTTCAGACCTTCATTTCTTATGTCATTGCTTAATTATTTTTTCGAGTTTTAGTTGCTACCCCATAAATCTATATTTTGTATTTCTATAATTACAGGTTCTTTCTTAAACCCATTGCCTTTAGAATAAAGTTCAGACTTGGCCTTCACAGTATTTTTCATTTCTGATCTTCATTCCATATCATTATCAGACTCTTTCTTATTCCCTGAACTGTTGTGATATTTGAAGCTTTGGTCAATATTTTTCCATGCTTTTGCATCTTTAAATATTCTTCAAGTTCTTAGTTTTTATAAACTTTTGCTAATTTTAAGTCCCACATTAAATACTTTATGAATGACCTTTGTTAATTATTTTCTTGATCAAGAGTAATTCTGATTATTTTTCTTCTTTCAGCAGATGCATTTTATCATTTGAGTAGCTTCCTTAATGTGGTTTGGAATTTCAGTTTCATTCCCTTTTCCCTTTATATTGTGGTCATACCTTCCTTGTACTTATATCTAACTTTAGCCCTCAGTTTTGTTTTCCTGTCATACTTAGCTAAAAGATCTTAGTCTTCTTGAACTTATGTTTCTTCTTCTGGAATCCCATGTACTCTAAAAGTGGGTCAAGAACCTCATTTTTGTGTATCTACATAGATATGTTTATCCATTTCTGTGGACTTGTACTTTATAACAGCTAAAGTTTCTTTTTCATCATTCCCTGATAGGAGACTCTGATTGCATGGACCATCATTGGCATATGAATGTGATTTAGTATAAACAGGTTTTATGGGGAAAATAATGATTTCTGTTTTAGACAAGTGGCTTTAAGTTGTCTGTGGTATGTCCATTTGGATATATCTAGCAAATAATAGTGTATTTAGGCGTAGAGCTCTGTAGATAAGTCAAGCCTGTATTCGGGAATCATTTACATAATCATAGTAATTTTGAAAACAAAACATGAGTGTGTGCCATCCTTCTGGAAATATGTGATAAAAGCAGGGTTGCTGAGGATGCTTGAAAATATCAACAGAAAGGGAAAGACACAGCAGACACATAAACTGAGAAGACTAGTGTCAAATATCAAGTGGTGAGAAAATTTTTTTCATGAGAAAGAAATAGTCAACACTGTTATATGTTTCAGAGGGAGCCATTGGATTTGGTGATGTGGAAGTCATAATGAAACCATAAATAGTTCTATAATTATGAAAGAAACCATTTTGCCTGAATTGCTGTACCACCTTGTAATTCATATCAAGCCTTATTATGGATATTAAAAATGAAATTTAGGGCCAGAGAAATGGTACAGCAGGCAGGGTACTTGTCTTGCCTTGCAGGTAGCCAACCTAGGTTCAATCCCTAGTACCACATATTCCCCCTCCCCCGAGTCATGCTAGGATTGTTCCATGAGCATAGATCCAGGAGTAAACCCTGAGCATTACCAGGTGTGGCTTAAAAGCAAAACATTAAATTTAGCACATATTCCTATCTATCTGCTTGTCTGAAGTAGTAATATAGAGGAAAATTAAATTGTTCCTCTGCCTCACCTCCCTTGTCACTTCTTACTTGCTGTATTCAGCCCTCTTCTATCTTGTTCTTCACTCATTCAGTTCTCCACACTGTAGCCAAGTGTCCTTTATAAAATAAAGTGTATACCACAGATTAGTGGGAACCCCTGGTGTTTGACCCTGTCCTTTTCTTTTCACACTCTCTTGGCTAAAATCCTCTGATGCATATTCATTTATTTTAGGACAAGGCACAGTGTGATTTAAAAGGACATGTAGAACCGAGTATTTCATTATTTTTCCAGCCTCATGTATAGAAACAGTTTTTTTCTTAAATCCATTTCAAGTTATTTGAACTTCTATACTTTTCTAAACCTAGTATGATTCCCAGGCCCTTAGGCTTCTTCTATCACATGAATACTCTTTTCTTAATCTTTACTTTGTCATTTCTTATTCATCATATCTCAGCTCATACACAACTTATTGTAAAAAGTCTTTCCTATTGCCTTTGACTTATGTATCTCCTCTCTGTGTCTCCAGAGTGCCACCTACTGTGCTGTTAACTCCTCATCCTCCTATTTAGCAAACTGCTGTGTAATTCCCTACACTGTGATGGATACAAAGGAAGGGACTAATTACATTTACTTATTGAGTCCTCAGCACTCAGCCCAGTGATTTGATCAAAGTAGGCACAAAACACTTATTGGGTATTTGGTAGGGGAAAATGTTGCTTTGATATCTTAAGAGAAATCAAGTAAAACTGTATGGCTCATGGGGGCTGTTCTTAATTTTATGTCCCTCTTAAGATCCCATCTATTGTTTAGTACTTAAGAGTTCAATTTGTTTTTGTAGCTATTAGGTTTTTTGTTTGTTTGTTTTTATATTGTGGCCATACCTAGTAATGATCAGGGTTTACTCCTGTCTTTGCATTCAGAAATCACTCCTGACAGTGCTTAGGGATCATATGGGATGCTAGTAATTGAACCTGGGTTGGCCACATGCCAGGCAAGTACCTTACCCACTGTACTCTCTCCAGACCTTACAGCTATCACTTAATTTTTTCTTTTTTTAATAATTTTTAATTGAACCACTATACATAGCTACAGAGTTGTTCATGATTGACTTTCAGTCAACAGTGCTTAATAAACATACCTCCCTGCAGTGCATATTTCCTGCTACCACTATCCCCCCTGCCTTAACCCTTCTCCCCCCGCCCCGTCTGCCTTTATAGCAGACATTTTTCTTCTCTCTCTCTCTCTTTTCTTTTTTGATACTCTGATTTGCAGTAATACTGAAGGAGTATCATACATCTCAAATTACCTGCTTTCAGCACCCAGTCCTTGTCCAGAGTAATCACTTCCAACTATCATTACCATAGTGGTCCCTTCTCTGCTCTTACTGCATTCCCCCACTCTTTGTGGCAAGCTTCCTATCATGGACAAGTCCTTCTGGCCTTTTTCTCAATATTGTCTTTGGATATGATTACTGTATTCACTTTTTGTTTATATCTCACAAATGAGTACAATCATTCTATATCCTTCTCCCTGCTTCATTATACACAGCATAATACTCTCCATATTTATCCATGTATAAGCAAATGTAATGACTTCATTTTTTACTAACAGTTGCATAGATATATCATAGTTTCATTATCTAATCATCTGTTTTGGGGCTACAGCTATCATTTTAATGGGTAATATGTGTACCATTTCACTTTGTAGCTTCTTTTAATTTCTTATTTCTTTGTACCAGTTTGACCTGAGGAAAAAACAATTAAATGGTAGAAGGGGAGAAGTTATAGATAATATATGTAAATAATATGGTGACTTCTGAAGTACTATGCTTAGAAAAAGATTGCTCATAACCACAGTAAGTTTTATATCTTTTATTTTGCAGTTATCTGTTTCATTACATCTGTCAAGACAGGATTGTTTATCTTTGTATTACTGATGATGTAAGTAACTGAATACATACCGTTATTTAACTATGTGTACTGCCAATAGAATCAATTTTTAATTATCTATGGTGAGTAATTGTTATGTAATCAAATATTTAATAACTAGGATTTGCTCTTATATTTTGCATTTTTATATTGAGCAGCAAATCTATGAAAGGTTAAATGCAAATTCAGATTTCCTAAGTTTTGATAGAGTTTTAGTTTAATTTTATGCAACCTCAACATTTTTTCTATTGTATTATGAGAACTGATGTTTAAATTTTGTCCCTTTGGTATAAAATACTTTCAGAAAGTATCAGCTTGAAATTTGAAGTAGATTGTTATTTCCAGTCAATAGGGGATTTTTTAAAATGTATGTAGAATTTGGGAAAATAAAATAATACTGCGTTATGATCTGTTTTGTAAGCCTTTAGCTGTTGTCTTATTTATAGGCAATAGACCCAAAATGTGCAATAACTTAATGCCTTCAGTATTCTTTCTGCTGTGTATAGTGTTAGCTTCTTCCTGGACATAGCTTATGGTTATATAGTGCTATATACTAAATTATTATGTCCATAAAAGAGGAACTATTGTCTCATTCTTTTATTGTATGATTAAAGAAATATTTCCCAGAAATTTCTTCTTCCCTCCCTATGCTTTGAAAGTGGATTTACTTCTATTTCTTATTGGGTAAGATTTAGGTGACTTAACTCTCAAATGATTATTCTGACTTAGGATAGCATAGGAAGATATAGATAACAGTTGTCATTTTTAGGACAGAAATTTAGGAAGAGGATTTCAAATGTATTTTCCCTTTTTTTCCATTGCCTTACTGTTTATAAATCAGTTCATTAGTCTTTGAATAAAATAGTAGAATGATCTTCTGGAGAATTTAAGTCATTTCAACATTATTAATTCCAGAGATTCTTAAAAGACTAGAATATATCCATAGTCAAATCTTTAATATAAAAAATTAAAAATAGCATACTTTAAAATTTGTCATCAGATTTAAAGTAAATGAATAAGTAAATAAATCTATAACTGACAAGAGACATGAGAGAGACATGATTGGCACTGGTCAGAGTTCTCAACCTTCATTGTGCCACAGTTTCCTTTGTTGCTGTGGCCCCTTTCAGAATATATGAAATAAAACACATGTTTATAAATGAACCAGATATATTGAAATAAAAGACTCAGGTATTTTTAAAATTGATATAGTAATATCTTTCTTCATGAGTTCTTAATAGGCATAGTAATGAATCTAATATGTAATAGTATTTTTGAAGTGTGATAAGTATAACCGTCATTTTAAGATACTATTGATGGCATGTGAAAAAAGGATCTCTGTTGATTACAAAGCCACAGTATTGTTTTTTTTTGTTTTTTTTTTTTTTTGGTTTTTGGGCCACAACCAGTAACGCTCAGGGGTTACTCCTGGCTATGTGCTCAGAAGTTGCTCCTGGCTTGGGGGACCATATGGGACACCGGGGGATCGAACCGCGGTCCGTCCAAGGTTAGCGCAGGCAAGGCAGGCACCTTACCTTTAGCGCCACCGCCCGGCCCCAGTATTGTTTAATACTATCCTGATTTGTTACCTACATTCACAATTGAAGTTAAAATTAAAGATCAGTAAAACTAGTGTTGCAGGGTTTATTATAAAATGAAACTGTTACTATTAATTTCAAGTAGATTTTTGTTAAAGCATATTATACATGCTTACAGAAAAGATCACAACTAATTATTAGCTCAATGAATTTTCATAAAATGAACATTCTTATAAGCAATACCCTGACCAACAATGATAATTATTATCCTCAGGTACTTCCATCAAGCTCCCTACTATTATTTTATTCTTTTTGTTTCTGTTCTTGAAAGTTTTATTTTGATCAGTGTGATTATTATAGGTTTTAAGGAAACCTAATTACAGGGCCCATTTGAGTTCAGACCATTGACCTCAGTTTATAAAACCTTGACTTCCAGGGGTCTCAAACTCGCGGCCCACAAACGACCCTCCGTACAACATTTTGTGGCCCTGCCCTAGAGGAATCTTTTTTTGTTTTTTGTTTTGTTTTGTTTTAGTTGTTTGGGTCACACCCTCAAATGTTCAAGACTTACTACTGACTTTGCACTCAAGGACCACCCTGACTTTGCCTCCTATGGCCCCCAGGTAAATTGAGTTTGAGACCCCTAGACTAATGATCTGGGAGAAATGGAGATGGATATCATGGGCATTGATCATTCCTATGTATCCTTGGTTTCACAGTATTTTTTTAAAATTAGTATTTTAAAAAATCTAGTTCTATCTGAAATGATTAATGTCAAAGGTCTGGAACTAGATACAAAATGACACTAAGGCTATAGATAGTACATAGATAGTATAGTGGGTAAGGTGTTTGCCTTACATATGACCAACTTTCCAAATGGTCCCCCAAGTACTGCCAGGATTAATTCCTGAGTGCAAAGCCAGGAGTCACCCCTGTCTGAGCATCATTGGTTGTGACCTCAAAACAAAAAAAGTATCATTAAATTTGGGGTGATCAGATTGAGTCCTTTATTAGCTGAACTATAATTATATCTATGTATATATATGTATATATTTCAGTAGTTTTTTAAATTTCCTGGAATTATGCATGATTTATCTTTTCAAATACATAAACTATTGAAAAATATGTAGGTTGTATTAGCACTACTACCTTTGTGTTTGTGTTTGTGAAATTCTGTGATATTAATGTGAATTTATTAAATATCATCTTGTGCTGGATCTTCTACTAGATCCTGTGGGATGAAATATAACCAATTCCTGTCTGTAAGTTTTACTTAGATACCTTTATCTTCAGTTTCCAGTAATAAAATATTTCAACTACAGGCTAATTTCTTTCACTTACTAGTTGTTGGCTCTCTTGGGAAAATTAGTTATAATTTCAGTCTTTGTTTCCTTTCCTGAAAATGATTTTGCTGAGATGCGACTCATAGACTCTTTACGTAGTAAATGTGAACTGTTTCTTATTGTTGTTGTTATGTTAATCAATGTCATTGTTTATTTTCTAACATGAACATTGTGATGGTGTCTTTTCAGGATTTTGAACGATCCCGAGCCTTTACTTTTCTGAATGAGATCAAGAAAAGATTCCAGACTACCTATGGTTCAAGAGCACAGACAGCACTTCCATATGCTATGAATAGTGAGTTCTCAAGTGTCTTGGCTGCACAGCTGGTAAGGTCTTTCTCAGGATATAATATTTTAATTCCTACTTTTCTTATTATTTTAAAGTAGTGTTTCTGAACTCTTTTCCAACTGTGGTCTCCTTCAACCTTGTTTTCTTTCTGTGATGACCTACCCCCATCCCACTGGTTGGCCTGGCATGGATCTCCATAATTTTTTAAATATTTTTTATAATTTATTTAAATATTGTGGTTACAGAAATGTTCATACTTGGGTTTCTATCATAGAATGTACACTACCCTTCAGTGGTGCAATCTTCTCACCACCAGTGTCCCCCATATTGCTCCCCTACTGCAGTCCCCTGCCTGTCTCTTAGATAAGCATTCTGTCTCTCTTTCACTATCATTGTCATGGTAGTTGTCATTGCTGTTAGTGCTCTAACTGCAATTACTGCTCTTTGTCACAAGCTTCATGTCATGAGCTGGCCCTTCTGGCACTCATCTCTATTGTCTCTGGATATTATTACCATACTGTCTTTTATTTTTCTTATATCCTACAAATGAGTGAGACTATTCTATGTTTATCTCCCTCCACGCTGAGTGAAATGAGTCAGAGGGAGAGGTATCCTCTTAATCTACATATTAACCGTCTCTGATGAGACAAATTTATATTTGAGCACCTCAAATTTAATCATTTGAAAGTCTTTTCATCTGTATGCAAACCCAAAGGCCAACTTAACAAAATTTTTATATATTTATATAGCTAAAAAGTAGCATTCTTTTATAAAGTTGAACATTTTCCATCATCCTCCAGGTTCCCTCATATCCTGTTGCTTTTCTCTTCTTCCCACACTCTTTTTCATGCAACTACCACTCTTAAGTTTTAACGCTGCAAAGTAATTTTGGCTTTCCTGGAAATTTCTAGAAGTAGATTCATGCACCATATATTCTTTTGTGTCTATTTTTGGTTTATTTAGTCTAAATATTTTATATTCCTGCATATTTTATAAATTATTAGCTCCTTTTTTATGGAGTAATATTGTTTGACATACCCAGTATATCCATTCACCTTTTACTAGATAGTTGAATGCTATGAGTTTTCAGCTATTTAGAATAAAAATGTTACAAATGTAAGCAAGTGTTTTTGTATTTTGTTGGTAAAAAACAGATTGATGTAGGGGCCGGAGAGATAGCACAGCAGTGTTTGCAGGACCTAAGGTGCTTGGTTCGAATCCCGGCATCCCATATGGTCCCCCGTGCCTGCCAGGAGCTATTTCTGAGCAGGTAGCCAAGAGTAACCCCTGAGCATAGCCGGGTGTGGCCCAAAAATCAAAAAAACCAGATTGATGTAATTGTTGAATTATACAGTAGTACTTAAATATTATATATAGTAAGAGGCCAGAGTGATGGCACAGTCGTAAGGCATTTGCCTTGCATGTGGCCAACCCAGGACAGACCAGGTATTCCTGGCATCTCACATGGTAACCCTGTGTCTGCCAGGAGCGATTTCTGAGTTCAGAGCCAGGAGTAATCCCTGAGCACCACCAAGTGTGGTCCAAAAACCTAAACAAACAAACAAACAAATAAATGTTTAAAAAATATTATAGAGGGCCGGAGCAGTGGCACAAGTGGTAAGGCATCTGCCTTGCCTGTGTTAACCTAGGATTGATCGCCATTCGATCCCCCAGGATCCCATATGGTCCCCCAAGCCAGGAGTAACCCCTGAGTATCACTGGGTGTGGCCAAAAAAACCAAAAAAAATTATAGTAAATCATCAGCTTTTTTCTCAAAGGGTCATTTGTTTTTCCACCTGGAATTCCAGTTTTCTCTACCCTTATGAACCAGTTATTATTATCTGTGTTTTTAATTTTATTAATATGAGAATGTGCATAATGATAAATCATTGTTTTTATTTGCATTTCCCTGATGACTAATGTTGAAACCTTTAAAAATACGTACTTACCTTTTATCATTAAATTATTTGAGTGTAAAGATCTAAGTTCTATTTTTATGTTGCGGAAAAAAATTTTTTTAATTGAATAACTTCCTTTTCATATACCCTAGGTATCTACTTTTTAATATTTTTAGCATTGCATTTCTGCATTTCTCTGAAATGAAGTTCTTCTAATTAGTTATATATCTTTATTATTCAATAAGTTGATTTGTTTCTTCCTTCCCTCTAGTAAAAGTTCATAGATGTGAACCTATATAACATCACCAAAAATTATACAAGTGCATAATAAAAAAAGTTAGTAGGGTGAGCTGGCAGCAAAACTTTTAACCTAACCAAGTCATTACTAGTTCCAGATCTGTGACAGTTTTCTTGTGAACAAGTGATATTAATAGCATTTTCATCAGAGTATTAGTTGATTAAATAATATTCCTTATTCAAAACATTTATACCTCTGAAGTGATAGGAATATTATGTATTATATACTCCTTATTTATTAACTATTGATAATAATTTCAAAATAAATACTTTAATTCGTGTCTTAGATTTTAGGTACTATAAATGGCCACTGAAAATAAGATACCTGCCTATAAAAACAGATGGTCCAAAGCTGGTCAGCTCCTAAACTCATCATACCTAAGAAGTGGGGAACAACTTAGTTGCCTCTTTCATTTCCTCTTCTCCCTACACCAAATATAAATAAAACTTATTTTAACTTTCTTCATGAGAAATATAACCCCTTATTTTTTTCTGGAGTTTGAGTTATATATTTGATGTTATAATATCTCTAGTTTTATTTCATTTAAAATATACTTTTAATAATATTGTATGATATCCCTATGTCACTATTTTAATGCTGTATATTTCTCAGGTCTAGTAACAAGTTTTGAATGAAGTGACATATATTTTGTATCAGTAGAAATCATTTTACAGCATTCTTCAGTGCCATTATTCTGTTTTGTTTTCTATTATAAATAATTTCTGCTCACCATAAATTTAATTTCTTATAGAAACATCACTCTGAGAATAAGGGTCTAGACAAAGTGGTGGAAACTCAAGCGCAAGTGGATGAACTGAAAGGAATCATGGTTAGAAATATAGGTAAGCTTCATGGAGGAGTTATTATTCACGTGGATAAAAATCGTAATAGATTACTTGATTGGGGTAAAAATACAGGGTTGAAATAACACTAGTTTTATTATTGAAAGCAACTTGTCAACTGATATGTAGATGATGTAATCTATGATATTTTATCCTGTATGATATGTGTCTTAATAGAGATGACTATTTTTATAGTACATGTGTTAATTTGTTTAGGAAGTCTTAATGTCTGTAAATTCAGCAAGTTAGATCGATTTTTTTGGAGGATAGGGAATAGAATTTATTGGAGGGCATGACTAAGCTCTAAGACTCTACTGAGTGCCATATTTACTATTTGTCAAGATGTATATGATTAGGAACATATTTGACCCCACAGCCATCTAGGATGGTAGATGGCTATGTCTTTCAGCTACTATGTGTTCATATTTTGCATTAAATGTTCTAAAACCCCATCTCCTGGAGAACTTTCACTTGTCCATTTCAGAACCTTAATCACATGCTCTGTCTTCCTCTGTTTGTTGGGTATATATGTGATGACTTTGCCAGTGTGCACTTTGGCTGTCATGCTCAAGGATATCCTTCAGTCAAAGACACCATTCATTCCTATCTGGAGCCTGATATTTGGTCCAGCCTGAGAGAAGTTATGAATATCCTTTGCAGTAAGCAAAGGACTGTCTCTAAGTCCCTTAGAGTAGCCTATGCAGACAACAGCTATTGTACACTACCAAGGAGGCTACTGTTTGTAGCTTGTTTGTACACAGGGTCTCTTGGATATAATTTTGTCAGTTTTGGCCAGCTCACATAGCTGATATTGATAAATACTTAAAGTACTTGATCTTAAAAAGTTATAGTCTTGGGGCTGGAATGATAGTGCAGCAGTAGGGAGTTTGCCTTGCATGGGGCTGACCCAGGATGAACCACAGTTTGATCCCCAGTGTCCCATATGGTCCCCCTCAAGCCAGGAGTGATTTCAGAGCATATAGCCAGGAGTAACCCCTGAGCATCACCGAATGTGGCTCAAAAACAAAAAGAAAAAAAGTTATAGTCTTAATTAAGAGAAAGAATTAGACCAAACACTGACTTATTTTCCAAATGAATGAACTGCTATGTCAGTTTCATTGACTTAAATTTTATTAAAGGCCTCTTTAGCAGATCAAAATAATCCTAAAAGTATACCAAATTTATTTTTAATTGAAAATGCTATGTTGCTTAGATTTAGGGTGATGCTAGTTTTTAAAAAGCATTTGTTCTTACAGTATACTCCCTTGCCAGCAGCACCTGTTGTTTTCAGGCCCTACCCTAGACTTATTAAACGAGAAACTGTAGGAGTTAGGTCCATTAATTGATGTTTTACAGGCTTTTTAAAGGTTCTAAGACATACTCAAGTTTGAGATTAATTTTAATGTATGTTCTAAAGGGATTATTTCACAATCACTTTAGCAAAAATAAATGATTGTATAATAGTTTATAGGAGATTTTAAGTGTCAGGTTTTTTTTTTGGTTTTTGGGCCACATCTGGCGGTGCTCAGGGGTTACTCCTGGCTGCCTGCTCAGAAATAGCTCTTGGCAGGCACGGGGGACCATATGGGACACCGGGATTCGAACCAACCACCTTTGGTCCTGGATCAGCTGCTTTCAAGGCAAACGCTGTTGTGCTATCTCTCCAGGCCCTGTGTCAGGTTTTTTTATTTTACATTTTTTTAAATTTATTTAAAGAAAATACATCACATAGTTGAAATAGTTGAGCATAATATATTTATTTCCAGATAAGTGAAAGCAAAATTACTGAAAACAAAAGACAAAAAAATAAAAATCAAGAGAAGAAATGTACGAAAAGAAAAAGTACAGTCAAGGACATTTGTAAAAATTGTATCAGCAATGAAGTCATTAATACAATGGCAGAAGGTTTAGTAAGCTCTTGTTAGCTGTCCATTCTTTTAAGTCGGTGTGTTTTTATAAGGAATGACAACATTAAATAAATTAAGTAGTCCAGAGATTCACAGCATTCTGACTACTGATAGTATGAATTTTAGGCACATATACCCAGCTGCCAGGGCTCCTAGGAGAAGGAAGATAAGGAGAGAGGATGCCTGCACTTTTTCCAAAAAGCCGTGGTGATATCAGCCCACAAACCAGCATACTTGAAGTTTTAAATGTCAGTTTTTATAAATGATCATTTAATTATAATTTTTGATTAACACATTTGAAAAATGTATTAAAATGATGGAGAGATAGTATAGGGGTTAAGGAATTTGCCTTGCACATGGTTCACCAACAGTAGTTTTGTTACCTTTACTGCGTGCACCACCAGAAAAGATTCCTGAGAATTTCCAGGTGTGGCCCCTAAATCAAAACAAAATATATTAAGGTAATTTGTTTATAAGTCTGTATGTCTTGGGGACCAGAGTGATAATCTAACTACAGGTAGGTCACATACTTTGCATGTGGCTGATCCAGTTTCCCTGACATCCCACAACCAGGAGTAATTTCTAGATGCAGATCCAGGAGTAACCCTTGAGCATCATCAGGATTCTGTCTTAGAAACAATTTTTTTTCACAAATATGTCTTAAAAACATGCTTCAGGAGTAAGATTTCCAAATTAATCAAATCTGTTATTAGACCATACTTATCACCACAGTGTCTGTGCTCTTTTACCACAGTCTGTTGCATCCCTTCACTCTTTCAGCTTATAGCCTCAATCCTGTGTTCAAGATCCAAGTGTTTGTTTCTGTTTTCTTTTTTTTTTTTTGGAACTTCATTCCCTTGCTTTGATTCTTTATACTCCACATGTGAGTAAAATCATTGGAGTTACTGTTTGAATTACTTACACGTTTCTTACTGAAAGTTACAAAGGGAATAGCTTAAAATGATTTAAAGGTGGTTTATTTATTTTTAAACCATTTTAGTAAGTACCAGGATTTACAGTACTGTTAATCATATCTAATGGTGTTAATATATATATATATATATATATATATATCATTCCAACAGCATGGCCACACCAAAGAACTTGCTTCTCTCTACCAGTGTCTAAAATACTCCTCCCACCTAACCCACCCCTATGTAGTAGTTCACTAGACAAAATTTTTGTTCTGATGATTTTGACTATTTGTTTTTCCCTTGCTATGTTTATTTTTTATCTCACATATCTCTTTTATTAATTGTGAAGATAGTGACACACATATATAGATGATTAGAGCTAATCTCTTGGAATGCCATAAAATTTTAAATCAATGAAAAATTAATAAGTTTTTTCAAAACTATATCTTTCTATAGATATATATTAAAATTAATATTGTAATTTTGTGCTAATAGATTTTAAAATTTACATGGAAGACATAAGTCCTACAAATAAAAATTTAGTATGAGTGAAAATAATTAAAAAGATAAGGAAAAAAATCTGAATAGGCCCACAAAAATATAAAAGTGTTTTATTCTAAGAAAAGAAATATTGATTTTATGTTAGTGCCACAAGCCAGTCAAGTTGGACAGCGCTGAGAGGGCCTTGAGGGTTACTTGGTAGGAGGATGGGAGTGAGGAGTTGGCAAAAGTGGGTACTCAAGAGACCAAACACACTCAAGTGCTGTCATAATTGAGCTCACTTTATTTGGAATTCTGCCTCATATTTAAGCAAAAATTGTCAATAGTAGAACTTGGGTAGGTCAAGCATGACATGTTTTTTTTTTTTTTTTGGTTTTTGGGTCACACCCGGCGGTGCTCAGGGGTTGCTCCTGGCTGTCTGCTCAGAAATAGCTCCTGGCAGGCACGGGGGACCATATGGGACACCGGGATTCAAACCAACCACCTTTGTTCCTGGATCGGCTGCTTGCAAGGCAAACGCCGCTGTGCTATCTCTCCGGGCCCTGACATGTTTTTTAGCCATAGAGTTAAACATTATGTGTCATCATAATCATTAGACAGCCAAATATTATATGTATTTTATAAATTCTTTTTCAGCAGTTTTATTTACCCTAAACAGAAATCAGAAAAATACTTATTCTTTCCTCTTGGATATCATTTTTACTAGTTGACTATTAATCAACAAAATACAAACCCATTGTCTATTAATGCTAAACCAAGGAACGAGTATAAAAAGGGGCAGATGTAATTAAAAGACCAAACATTCTCATCACCTACATATTACTAAGTAACTGGCCAAAAACATTATTGTTGATTTACCAGTTGGGAAAATATTATTGTAGATTCTTCCAGCAACTTATTGTAAGTAGGGTGTATTCCAGCAATTCTTGTTTTTATGGAAGGGGCAAAGGCACATAGTTACTTTTATCTATTCGGCATTGTTAGTTCTCATTATACATTAATGTTAAAGAAGCTTATTGTTGCTGTCCTGCCAAGTGCTAACCTAGGGCACAACTAGCCTTTTCTCAGCAGTGTCTGCCAGGACCGCACCCCATTTTTCTGTGTGGAGGCTACACCACAGCAGTCCTGCTGATATTCAGCCACAATGCTTGTAGGCGGGGCTACTTCATTCCCCCCTTTTTATTTTTTAAATGGATAGCATGTAATTCAGAATGGACCTTTGAAAAAACAAGAAGAAATAGAATGAAACATGGAAGAAAAATAGTAGCCAATACAATGAGCACTTAACCAGTACAGACAGGGATGACCCAATGAGGCCAATTGACCATATTAATATTCTGTAAATTGGGCTAAATGCCTGTGGCCAGAGAATCAACATCAGAAATATCTAGTTTGGCTTTACTAAAGGTTGAGATATCCTGCTAGAGTTGTTTAATGTTAATAGATATATCATTATGTCTCCACACACCCAAAAGATGATTTTGCACCTTTTCCCAAGGTAGGGAAGTATTATAGAGATAAGGTATAGCACAGAAGTACTTATACTCATAATGGCATCTGGTAGACATCAATGTCTGAGGTCCTGAACCTCATTGCGAAGCCATTTAACAGTGTCCACTAAAGCAGTTGAGTTTAGCCTCTAATTTCCCATTGGGTGTTATAAACACTGCTTGCATGCCTGCATCAATAAGTAAGATATTGTAATAAAACTCAGTGGATATTAAAAACATAACTGATACTGAACATTTGCTATAGAGTAAGTGTTGCTTTCTTATGAGCATGCATGCAATCTCTTAGTAAGCTAGAAGTAAAAAATAAAGCCTTTCTTAATCTAGTAGAAAACAATCCTAAATCCACAAGTGAATGTCATACTTAATTCCAAATGCCAAGATGCCTTGACTTTTAAAGAAGCTCTTTAAGCTTTTTGCAATTTGGTTTCAAGGCTATGAGTTGCCTAAAATGTTGCCTGTTTCTGAAACTGTGTCCTTCATTCAGTCTGAATGACAATATAGCTAGCTAGAGTATTCTTGGTGAAGTATTCATTTTATTGTGTTTTGGTACTATACTCCTTCCATTCTCTTTTCAGTTTATAGAATTGATATATTTGATATGAATCTTATGGTATTTCCTTTGAATGTAAGTTCTTTTTTTATTTTGTGCATTCCCTATTCTGTCTCAATTTTTTTTGTCATCTTGAGTATAGGGGCTCTTGGAGTTTTCCTATTTGAGTTTATTTTGATGGCTATTCCAGGCCTCTGGTATATATATGGCTGCCTTTATTTCTCAACTCAAGGATTATTATCTATGATATTTTTAAACTATGACTCTTCATAAGACTCACCTTTATGTTCTTCAGGAATTCCAATGACTTTTTTTATTAAAGCACCATGATTTGCAGTCATTTGTTGTTGAGTTTTAGGCATACAGTGTTCTGGAACCTATTCCACCGCAGTGTCAACTTCCCTACTCCGGTGTTCCCAGGTTCCCTCCCATACCACTGCCAGCCTGCTATCTTGACAAACACCTTTAAGTTTGTTCAAGTTTGAGTCTCATGATTTCAGTGATATTGACTCTGTGTCTTGGATTTTTTGCTCTGTCTTTCCATAAAACCACCAATGTATCTGAATCTCCTTGACCCCTGCTCCTCATTATTATTCATCTGTCTCTTCTACCCCTCCTCTCCACTGTCTCCTCTGTACTTCTTCTCTTCTCATCCCTATACTCTGAGTCAAAGGGTGATGTAAACGCTCTTCCTTTAAACCATTGCATTTCCTCATTCAGTTCTTCTTCTAAATATCACATATAAATGATATTATCCATTGTTCATTCTTCTTCTTGTTACTTCTGTTACTTCATTTAACATATTGCCATAAACCACATGATTTCATTCTTCCCTATAGCTGTATAGCATTTCCTTTTTTTTTTTTATTTTTGGGCCGCACCCAGTGATGCTCAGGGATGACCCCTGACTATGTGCTCAGAAATTGTTCCTGGCTTGGGGAACCATATGGGATGCTGGATGATCAAACTGTGGTCTGTCTTAGATTATTAGATTAGCTCGTGCAAGGCAAACACCCTACTGCTTGTGCCACCACTCCTGCCTTCTTCCTTCCTTCCTTCCTTCCTTCCTTCCTTCCTTCCTTCCTTCCTTCCTTCCTTCCTTCCTTCCTTCCTTCCTTCCTTCCTTCCTTCCTTCTTTCCTCCCTCCCTCCTTCCCTCCCTCCCTCCCTCCCTCCCTCCTTCCTTCCTTCCTTCCTTCCTTCCTTCCTTCCTTCCTTCCTTCCTTCGTTCCTTCCCTCCCTCCCTCCCTCCCTCCCTCCCTCCCTCCTTCCTTCCTTCCTTCCTTCCTTCCTTCCTTCCTTCCTTCCTTCCTTCCTTCCTTCCTTCCTTCCTTCCTTCGTTCCTTCCTTCCTTCGTTCCTTCCCTCCTTCCTTCCTTCCTTCCTTCCTTCCTTCCTTCCTTCCTTCCTTCCTTCCTTCCTTCCTTCCTTCCTTCCTTCCTTCCTTCCTTCCTTCCTTCCTTCCTTCCTTCCTTCCTTCCTTCCTTCCTTCCTTCCTTTTTCTTCTTTCTTTCCTTTCTTTTTGCCTTTCTGGGCCACTATTGTAGCACTCAGGAGTTACTCCTGGCTATGCACTCAGAAATTGCTTCTGGCTCAGGGGGCCATATGGGACACCGGGGACCAAACCAAGGTCCATCCTGCATCAGCCGCATGCAAGGCTATAAACACCCTACCTCTGTGCTATTGCAATGGCCTCGGCTGTGTAGTATTTCATTGTGTACGTATACCACATACTTATGATCCATTCATCTGTCATTGGACATCTAGGTTGATTGAAGTCATAGCTATTGTACTGAGTGCTGTAATGAATAATGGTGTGCATATGTCCTTTTGAGTGAATGATTTCTGTCCTGGGAATAGATATCCAAAAGTGGGATTACTGGGTCACCTGGAAGCTCAGTTCTGAGTTTACTAAGAACCTTATAAGTCTTTCACAGGGATTGGACCATACAACATTCCCACCAGTTGTGGATGAGAATTTTCTCACCAAATCCCCACCAAAACAGATTGTTTTAGTATTTTTGATATGTGCCATTGTCTCTCATTGTTATGTTGACTTGACTTTCCTTGATAATAGGTGGTGATGAATATTTTTTTCATGTGTCGACCATCTGTTGGGTCTCCCTGGTAAAGTGTCTTTTTTTCTCTCCCCATTTCTGATGTTTTTTTTTAATTTTTTTCTGATGGGTTTTTAGATATTTTTGTGGTTGTTACTAATCTTTGTGAGTACTGTATAAATCCTGGATATCAATCTTTAATCTGATGTGTTGAATGGAAATATTTACTCCCATTCAGTTAGCTATCTTTTAGTCTTTTTTTTTTTGTTTTGTTTTGTTTTTGGGCCACACCTGGCGTTGCTCAGGGATCACTCCTGGCTGTCTGCTCAGAAATAGCTCCTGGCAGGCACGGGGGACCATATGGGACACCGGGATTCGAACCAACCATCTTTGGTCCAGGTTTGCAAGGCAAACACCGCTGTGCTATCTCTCCGGGCCCACTATCTTTTAGTCTTAGCTCATGATTTTTGCCATACTTTTTAATTTGATTAAAAAGTTTTTAATTTGATTAAACAGTTGTTTAGTTTTGATTCTGTAGCCTTTGCCAATGGCATCTTATTGTTGAAGATTCATTGGAGTTCTAAGTCTTGGACTGTTCTGTCTATGTTTTCTTCAGTGTGCTGTGTAGTCTCAAGCCTGATCTCAAGGTCTTTGATATACTTTCACTTGAATTTTGTGTGTGAAAAGGTGTGAAATATGGATCCATCTTTAGTTTCTTAAACATGGCTATTAAATTGTCCCAACATAATTTCTTAAAAATACTGTCTGTTCCATTTCATACTCTAATTTCTTTGTCAAACAATAGCTGACTGTTGCACATATGTTTTCTGGACCCATGTGTCATTGATACACACGTGTGTTCTGCTGACACACACACGTGGTGCCCGAGCACATGTTGCTAGCATCTCCCCTTCTGAGATGTGTACTTTCATGCTTTTTTTGTTTTTTTTTTTTTTTTGGTCACACCCAGCAGCGCTCAGGGGTTACTTCTGGCTCTCTGCTCAGCAATCTCCCCCAGCAGGCTCGGGGGATCATATGGGATGCCGGGATTCAAACCACCATCCTTCTACATGCGAGGCAAATATCTTACCACTGTGCTCTCTCCAACCCCACTTTCATGCTTTTGTACTTTTTTTTGGCCACACGCTGTGACACTCAGGGACTACTTCTGGCTATGCGCTCAGAAAATGCTCATGGCTTGAGGGACCATATAGGACGCCAGAGATCAAATCAAGGTCTGTCCTGAATAGGCCTCGTGCAAGGCAAATACCCTACCTTTGTGCTATCACTCCAGCTCCCATGATTTTGTACTTTTACACGGAGTTTCTCCTCTGGTTTTCTCCACCTTTAGAGAAGCCTGCACACATGTGTTCCTTGGGCCCATGCACCTGGTGCCCAAATGCATGTCATCCATATCTCTACTATTGAGCTGTATACTTCGCTACTTTTATGGTGGATTGTGTACCAAGGCTCTCTCCACCTTTGTAGAAGCCCACACTCTCCCTTTAACCTGTTACTCTCTTTTTTACTTATTTTCTCCCTCCCTTTCCCCAATAAAGCCTATTTTTACTTCAAAAAATATTAGCTTGACGGAGGGAGGGCCAAAGGGAAACTGGGGACATTGGTGATGTGAAATGTGCATGGTAAAGGGATGAGTATTGCACATTGTAAAGTTGAAACTCAATCATGAACAAATTTGTGTATCTCATGGTAATTCAATTAAAATTATTTAAGTGGCTGGAGCAGTAGTACAGAAAGGAGGGTGTTCGCCCTTGTATGAGGACGATCCAGGTTCAATCCTCAGCATCCCATTATTCCCTGAGCCTGCCAGGAGTAATTTCTGAGTGAAGAGCCAGGAGTAACCACAGAGTGCCGCTGGGTGTAGCCCAACCCACAAAAAACTTACTAAAAATAAAGAAGCAGACTCAAAATTATCTAACCATAAATATGGAGATTTGACTGGATTCATTGGTCAGAAACTCTCTTTATTCCAGTACTATGCTCTTTTGATCACTACAACTTTGTAGTACAGCTTCATGTTAGGTAATGAGATGCCTCCTAGTTTTTTTTTCAGTATGGTTTTGATTCTCCAGGAACCTTTATGACTTCAAACAAACTTTATAGTTTATTGTTCTAAATTCTTAAAGAATGGTATCTAAATTTGGATGGGGATTGCATTTTTATTATATTATATTTTATTTAAACACCTTGATTACATATAT
Organism: Suncus etruscus; assembly: GCF_024139225.1. Classification (NCBI taxonomy): domain Eukaryota; kingdom Metazoa; phylum Chordata; class Mammalia; order Eulipotyphla; family Soricidae; genus Suncus; species Suncus etruscus. Next base: position 95,889,286 of record NC_064868.1, read on the forward strand.
GATTGTGTTTGGGTTTCAGTCATATAAAGAACACCACTCATCACCAGTGCAACATTCCCATCACCAATGTCCCAAATCTCCCTGCTCTCCACCCAACCCCCGCCTGTACTCTAGACAGGCTTTCCATTTCCCTCATACATTCTCATTATTAGGACAGTTCAAAATGTAGTTATTTCTCTAACTAAACTCATCACTCTTTGTGGTGAGCTTCATGAGGTGAGCTGGAACTTCCAGCTCTTTTCTCTTTTGTGTCTGAAAATTATTATTGCAAGAATGTCTTTCATTTTTCTTAAAACCCATAGATGAGTGAGACCATTCTGTGTCTTTCTCTCTCTCTGACTTATTTCACTCAGCATAATAGATTCCATGTACATCCATGTATAGGAAAATTTCATGACTTCATCTCTTCTGACGGCTGCATAATATTCCATTGTGTATATGTACCACAATTTCTTTAGCCATTTGTCTATTGAAGGGCATCTTGGTTGTTTCCAGAGTCTTGCTATGGTAAATAGTGCTGTGATTAATAAGTGTAAGGAAGGGATTTTTGTATTGTAATTTTGTGTTCCTAGGGTATATTCCTAGGAGTGGTATAGCTGGATCATATGGGAGCTCGATTTCCAGTTTTTGGAGGAATCTCCATATCGCTTTCTATAAAAGTTGAACTAGATGGCATTCCCACCAGCAGTGGATAAGAGTTCCTTTCTTTCCACATCCCCGCCAACACTGTTTATTTTCATTCTTTGTGATGTGTGCCATTCTCTGTGGTGTGAGGTGGTATCTCATTGTTGTTTTGATTTGCATCTCCCTGATGATTAGTGATGTGGAGCATTTTTTCATGTGTCTTTTGGCCATTTGTATTTCTTCTTTGTCAAAGTGTCTGTCCATTTCTTCTCCCCCATTTTTTGATGGGATTAGATGTTTTTTTCTTGGAAAGTTCTGTCAATGCCTTGTATATTTTGGAGACTAGCCCCTTATCTGATGGGTATTGGGTGAATAGTTTCTCCCACTCAGTGGGGGGCTCTTGTATCCTGGGCGCTATTTTCTTTGAAGTGCAGAAGCTTCTCAGCTTTATATATTCCCATCTGTTAATCTCTGCTTTCACTTGCTTGGAGAGTGCAGTTTCCTCCTTGAAGAATCCTGTAGTCTCAATGTCCTGGAGTATTTTGCCTACATGTTGTTCTATATATCTTATGGTTTTGGGTCTGATATCGAGGTCTTTAACCCATTTGGATTTTACATTCGTACATGATGTTAACTGGGGGTCTAAGTTCATTTATTGCAAGTGGCTATCCAGTTGTGCCAACACCACTTGTTGAAGAGGCTTTCTTTGCTCCATTTAGGATTTTTTGCTCCTTTATCAAAAATTAGGTGATTGTATGTCTGGGGAACATTCTCTGAGTATTCAAGCCTATTCCACTGATCTGAGGGCCTGTCTTTATTCCAATACCATGCTGTTTTGATAACTATTGCTTTGTAGTAAAGTTTAAAATTGGGGAAAGTAATTCCTCCCATATTCTTTTTCCCAATGATTGCTTTAGCTATTCTAGGGTGTTTATTGTTCCAAATGAATTTCAAAAGTGCCTGATCCACTTCTTTGAAGAATGTCACGGGTATCTTTAGAGGGACCGCATTAAATCTGTACATTGCTTTGGGGAGTATTGCCATTTTCATGATGTTAATCCTACCAATCCATGAGCAGGGTATACGCTTCCATTTCCGCGTGTCTTCTCTTATTTCTTGTAGCAGGGTTTTATAGTTTTCTTTGTATTGGTCCTTCACATTTTTAGTCAAGTTGATTCCAAGATATTTGAATTTGTGTGGCGCTATTGTGAATGGGGTTGTTTTCTTAATGTCCATTTCTTCCCTATTATTATTGGTGTATAGAAAGGCCATTGATTTTTGTGTGTTAATTTTGTAACCTGCCACATTGCTATATGAGTTTATTATTTCTAGAAGTGTTTTGGTAGAGTCTTTAGGGTTTTCTAAGTGTAGTATCATGTCATCTGCAAACAGTGAGAGCTTGACTTCTTCCTTTCCTATCTCGATTCCCTTGATATCTTTTTCTTGCCTAATTGCTATAGTAATTAAGTGCTAAGTGCTATGTTGAATAGGAGGGATGAGAGAGGACAGCCTTGTCTTGTGCCAGAATTTAGAGGGAAGCCTTTTAGTTTTTCTCCATTGAGGATAATATTTGCCACTGACTTATGGTAGATGGCCTTACCTATATTGAGAAAGGTTCCTTTCATTCCCATCTTGCTGAGAGTTTTGATCAAGAATTGGTGTAGGACCTTATCAAATGCTTTCTCTGCATCTATTGATATGATCATGTGATTTTTATTTTTATTTTTCTTATTGTTGATGTTGTGTATTAATGTTGATAGATTTACGGATGTTAAACCAAGTGGATGATCTTTTCAATGAGGCATTGAATTCTATATGCCAGAATTTTGTTGTGGATCTTTGCATCTGCATTCATCAGTGATATTGGTCTGTAATTTTCTTTTTTCGTAGCATCTCTGTCTGGTTTACGTATCAAGGTGATGTTGGCTTCATAAAAGCTATTTGGAAGTGTTTCAGTTTTTTCGACTTCATGAAAGAGTCTTGCCAGGATTGGTAGTAGTTCCTCTTGGAAAGTTTGAAATAATTCATTAGTGAATCCATCTGGGCCTGGGCTTTTGTTTTTGGTCAGACATTTGATTACCATTTTAATTTCATCAATAGTGATGGGGGTGTTTAGATATGCTACATCCTCTTCCTTCAACCGTGGAAGATTATAGGAGTCCAAGAATTTATCCATTTTTTCCAGGTTTTCATTGTTAGGGGCATATAGTTTCTCAAAGTAATTTCTGATTACCCTTTGAATCTCTGCCATATCAGTAGTGATCTCTCCTTTTTAATCCTAATACGAGTTATCAAGTTTCTCTCTCTCTTTCTTGGTTAGTTTTGCCAGTGGTCTAACAATCTTGTTTATTTTTTCAAAGAACCAACTTCTGCTTTCGTTGATCTTTCAGATTGTTTTTTGGGTTTCCACTTCGTTGATTTCTGCTCTCAGCTTTGTTATTTCCTTCTGTCTTCCTATTTTTGGATCCTTTTGTTGAGCACTTTCTAGTTCTATGATCTGCATCATTAAGCTACTCAGGTAAGCCCCTTCTTCCTTCCTGATGTGTGCTTGCAAAGCTATAAATTTTCTTCTCAGTACTGCTTTTGCTGTGTCCCATAAGTTCTGACTGTTTGTGTCTTTATTATCATTTGTTTCCAGGAAAGTTTTGATTTCCTCTTTGATTTCATCTCAGACCCACTGGTTATTAAGTATGAGGCTGTTTAACTTTCAGGTGTTAAAGTTTTTGTTCTGTGTCCCTTTAGAATTCACATATAATTTCAGAGCCTTGTGGTCAGCGAAGGTAGTCTGCAAGATTTCTATCCTCTTGATATTATGGAGGTATGTTTTATGTGCCAGTATGTAGTCTGTCCTCGAGTATGTCCCATGTATATTGGAGAAGAATGTGTATCCAGGTTTCTGGGGATTGAGTGTCCTATATATATCCACTAGGCCTCTTTCTTCCATTTCTCTTTTCAGGTCTAGTATATTCTTGTTGACTTTCAGTCTGGTTGACCTATCCAGTATTGACAAAGCCGTGTTGAGGTCCCCCACAATTATTGTGTTGTTATTGATATTATTTTTCAGATTTATCAACAACTGTATTAAATATTTTGCTGGACCCTCATTTGGTGCATATATGTTTAGGAGAGTTATTTCTTCCTGCTCTACATACCCCTTGATTAATATAAAATGTCCATCTTTGTCCCTTACAACCTTCCTGAGTATAAAGTTTGCATTATCTGATATTAGTATGGCCTCTCCAGCTTTTTTTGGGTGTTGTTTGCTTGGATAATTTTCCTCAAGCCTTTTATTTTGAGTCTATGTTTGTTCTGACTATTCAGGTGTGTTTCTTGTAGGCAGCAGGAGGTTGAATTGAGTTTTGTTTTTTTGTTTTTTTTTTGTGGTTTTTGGGTCACACCCGGCAGTGCTCAGGGGTTATTCCTGGCTCCATGCTCAGAAATTGCTCCTGGCAGGCACGGGGGACCATATGGGACGCTGGGATTCGAACCGATGACCTCTTGCATGAAAGGCAAACGCCTTACCTCCATGCTATCTCTCCAGCCCCGAATTGAGTTTTTTGATCCATTTAGCCACTCTGTGTTTCTTAATTGGTACATTTAGTCCATTGACATTGAGAGAAAGAATTGTCCTGGTATTTAATGCCATCTTTATATCGAAATTTGGTGTGTCTTTTAGTCAGTCTTGTCTTAAATTAGGTCTTTCAGGTTTTCTCTTAAGACTGGTTTTGAGTTTGTAAAGTTTATGAGCTGTTTTTTGTCTGTGAAACTATGTATTCTTCCATCAAACCGGAAAGTGAGTTTTGCTGGGTACAGTGTTCTAGGTGAAGCATTCATTTTATTGAGTTTTGTCACTATGTCCCACCATTGCTTTCTGGCATTGAGTGTTTCTGGTGACAGGTCTGCTGTAAATTTCAAGGATGCTCCCTTGAATGTAATTTCCCTTTTTGATCTTGCTGCTTTTAGAATTCTGTCTCTATCTGTGGGATTTGTCATTGTGACTAGAATGTGTCTTGGGATATTTTTCTGAGGTCTCTTTTGGTTGGTACTCTTTTGGCATGCAGGATTTGATCGCATATATTCTTTAGCTCTGGAAATTTCTCTTTATTGATGTTCTTGACCGTTGATTTTTCCTGGAAATTTTCTTCCTGGGTTTCTGCGACTCCAATGATTCTTAAGTTGTTTCTGTTGAGCTTATCATAGACTTCTATTTCATCTGTTCCCATTCTTTGACTAATAGTTCCACTGTCTTTTTCATTTGCTTTAAGTTTTTTTCCAATCTCTCCTGCTGTATGGAGTTGTTATTTATCTCATCTTCCACAGCACCAATTCTATTCTCAGCTTCTGTTACCCTGGTGTAGAGCTTATCCATTTTGTCATTCAATTTACTGATTTTTTTAGGCCTGTTTTTGACCTGCTATTTCAGTTTGGAGTTTTGTGATTTCTGTCTTTATATTTTCTTGTTAGTGTTCTGTTCAACTGGATCCATGGTTTCTTTGAGTTCTTTGAGCATCTTTCATATTGCTTGTCTAAACTCCTTATCTGAGAGATTGATTAGTTGGTTTGTTGTTTTCTGGTCATCAGAATTGTCATCTTCATCTCTGATGAAGCTTCATCTGATGCTGGCCTGCGTTGTTTCCCCATTGTCACACTTGTATTGTGGGTTTTTCTACTTGTTGTGGTGGTATTTATTGGCTAAATGATATATGTGGCCACGCTCCTCTGGCTCTGCCCTTTATGGGTGGTTTGACTTGCCTCCAAGGATGGGGTGTCCTCCATGGATGAAGCCTCTCACGGGATCAAATCTTAGGCCCGAGCATACAGCAGAGAAGACATTCTGGGGAGAAGTGCTGGGCTTCAGTAATCCACAACAGTTCTTAGTGTGATTTTTTCTTCCTGTTTCAATGGTGTTCTTTCCTTAGAAAAAGCATAGGGCATAAGAAGCGGAGCGGTGTGCTCTGCTGGAGCCTCTTTTCGGCGCACTCCCAAGAGTTTCAGGTGACAGGAGAGGAGACAGACACACACAGGCAACACTCACAATTTTTCACAGTCGGGCCCCACTGGGCAGGCTTAGTTTCGTAGATTTTCCCAGCCTGATGTCACAAACAGGGGATCTGACTACTGCAAAGTACTGCTTATAGCCGGTTTTCACGTTATGAAGCAGTTCCTTGGTGTTCCCACCCTTGAATGAGCCTCTGGCAGAGTGAGTTTTCTGGAGCCTCTTTTCGGCCCACTCCCAAGAGGTTCAGGCGACAGGACAGGAGACAGACACACACAGGCAGCACTCACAATTTCTCACGGTCAGGCCCCACTGGGCAGGCGTAATTTCGTAGATTTTCCAGCCTGATGTCACAAACAGGAGACCTGACTTCTGCAAAAAAAAAGTCGTGGATTGCATTTTTAAGAGCACTTTTAAAACCACACTTTTAGGGCTGGAGCGATAGCACAGTAGCAGGGCATTTGCCTTGCACATTGCCAACTCAGGACCTACCCAGGTTCGATTTCTGGCATCCCATATGGTCCTCTGAGCCTGCCAAGAGCGATTTTTGAGTGCAGAGCCTGGAGTAACCTCTGAGTGCTGATGTTCCAAGTCTAAAAACACAGTCGTGGGCACATATTTGCTAGCGCCCATTTCATCGAAGGTGTTGAAGGAGTCATCTCCTCCCCAGATGGTCTTGTCACTGAGCATATTGGCCACCAGGTTGTATGCCATGTTCTAAGCAGTAGAACTCCCAGCAGTTTTTGCCAATCTGGACACCAGCCTGGCCAACATGGATAGAGATGCACTCATGCATGATTAGGAGTTGTTGGGTTTTGTGGGACAGGAGAAGGCGAGGGGTCAGTCTCAGATATCTCCCGCTAACACTATCAAGGAGTCTAAAGAACAAGTAGTAGATAGTAAGATATGTAAGAGTCATTTTTACCATATTGATTCTTCCTATTCATGAGCTTGGAATGTTTTTCCATTCCTAAGGTCTTCAATTTCTTAAGTGCATTTTTGAAGTTTTTGTAGTATAGGTCTCACACATATTTTGTTAATTAGATTTCTAGGTACTTAATATTTTTGCACACTATTTTAAATGGGATCGACTCTGAGCTTTTTCTCCTCTGATTCATTTTTTGTTTAAGGGATACAATTGATATTTGTGTATTGACTTTGTAGGCAGCCATTTTGCTGTATTGGTTTATTGTTTCTTGGAGCTTTTTTTGGTGGACTCTTGAGGGCCTTCAGTGTATATCATCATGTCATCTGCAAATAGAGAACAAGTTTCCCTATGACCTATTTTTCTTAACATACTCCCTAATTTGATCCACATTGAAGTAAACAGAATGATGGTATTTTAAAATTTACTTATGGTCTCTCTGTCCTAAAAATTAATGTTCTTTCCTTTAAATGTTGTGTATATGTGTTTGTATTTATAATTATAGTTTATATTAAGTTATGTGGAGTTAGTTTAATATTGTGATGGAGATTTGGAGTCATATTTCTGAGTTTGCATTCTCAATTTACTTTCTTCTATTTAGTGTTAGCTCTGATTCATCCTCTATCCTTTCTGAGCTCTAGTTCCTAATCTGCAAAAGAGAATGAATAGAACCAGTGGTTACCAGGATAAAGAAGGTGATACAGAGGCTGGAGAGATAGCAGATGATAGGGCATTTGCCTTGCACGCGGCTGACCCGGATGGACCCAGTTTCCATTTTCGGCATCCCATATGGTCCCCCAAGCCTACCAGGAGTGATTCCTGAGCTAAGAGCCTGAGTGCTGCCAGGTGTGGCCCAAAAACAAAAAAGATGAAGAAAACGGTGCTACAAAGCACTTTGTACACAGTGCAAACTGTGTGGCACATAGTAATATGTAAATTATTATTGATTATTGCTAGACTACTTTATGCTCATGCATTAATATTTCATGGCATCACATATAATAGGTCATCAATTGGTTCTTACTTTGTACAGTGGTTTCTTAGAACATTGTTACTTAAAGTGCAGTTTTACAAATAGGTAAAGGGCTTGTTCCAGAGTGTAAGTCAATGATGTGTTCTCTTCATGAGAATATGTTTTGCTATGAAAATGTTGGTTGTACTGCCTGAAAATCTATGCCTTTGGGCCGGAGAGATAGCATGGAGGTAAGGCATTTGCCTTGCATGCAGAAGGACAGTGGTTCAAATCTCGGCATCCCATATGGTCCCCCCTGAGCCTGCCAGGAGCGATTTCTGAGCATAGAGCCAGGAGTTACTCCTGACACTGCTGGGTGTGACCCCCCCCAAAAAAAAAACAAAAAAAAAAAAAAAAGAAAAGAAAAAAAGAAACTCTGTGCCTAGAGATTTCACTTGAAGTAGCAGCAACCATTCTTAGGAAACAGAGATATTTAGGGGTTTGTGTTATAGTGGTAGTGATGTTACGTTTTTGTGCCTAGTATGTTTTCTTCTTTTCTTGTCAGAAATGGGATTAATAATTGAAAAAAAAGCAGGGGCTGGAGTGGTGGCATAGCGGTAAGGGCATTTGACTTGCATGCGGCTGACCTAGGATAGATCATTGTTCAATCCCCTGACGTCCCATATGGTCCCCCAAGCCAGGAGTGATTTCTGAGCGCATAGCCAAGAGGAACCCCTGAGTGTCACCAGGTGTGGCCCCCAAACCAAAAATAAATAAATAAATAAATAAATAAAAATAAATAATATAAAAATGAAAAAGCATTTTTTTAGTTCTTGATAGGGATGTCTCTTGTCTATTTCAACTAATTTCCTTATATTGATTTAATTTTTAATGCTATGTCTAGGATACAAAGAAAGCCTATTGAATATCAACTAGTAATATTTCTTTTCCCTCTTTTTTATTTTTGCTTTTGGACCACACCTGCTGGTGCTCAAAACTTATTCCTGGCTCTGTGCTCAGAGATCACTCCTGATGGGTTTGGGGAACCACATGGGGTACCAGTGACCAAACCCAGGTTGGACATATGCAGGAAAACACCATACCTACTGTACTATATTGCTCTGTCCCCCCTTTTCAAATTAAAAAAATGATTGTGGTATCAGTTTTTTTCACTTTTTCACTTTATTTTAGTGATAAATATATCACCAAATATATTTATTTTACCTGAAAATGGAATAAGCTACTATCATTTTATGTATTGCAGATGCATAAAATTCTCAGAAAAGTGATCCTTTTGTCTAGCTTATTTTAAAGCACTTAGTTTTAGAATTAAATACTTAAATTATAACAGAGACATTTCTAATGATCTCCCTTAGATTTTTAGCAACTTTAGTGACATAAATTATTATATCAGATAATTTACCTGCTTAAAGTATAGATAGAATCTAATGTGTATGCAAAATTAGGGGGGGTGGGCCACACCTACAAGCACTCAAGGGTTACTCCTGGCTCTGTGTCTAGACATTGCTCCTGGTATGGTCGAGGGACAATATGGGATGTCGGGAATTGAACCCAGGTTGTTTGCATGCAAGGCAAATGCCCTACTGCTGTGCTATCACTCCTGCCCCATGTATACAAATTTTAAGACTATTACCACAGGTAACTTTAGAACATTTTTATCAGACTAAAGAGAAATCCTATATCCATTTATAGGAACCACCACATAAAAGCAATAATAATCTATTTTTGTCTATAGATTTTCATTTTCTGTATATTTTATATATATGGAATCATATATGTTTCCTCTGTATTTTTGCTTCTTACACTTAGCTTGATTTTAATGTAAAATTTATCCATGGTCTATAAGTCATCCATTTCTTGTAATGTATCTATGATGTCCTCTTATATTGATGTTTTATTTTAAAATTCAGTACTTAGTTAGCATTTAATTGATTCATGCTTTCTAGGTACTATGAATAATGTTGGTACAAACTTTTTGTATAAGCATATTTTAGTTCTTTGGAGTATGTACCCAGAAATAGAATTGCTAGGTAATCTGTTAACTTCATGTATAACATTTTTCATAAGAGCCAAAATTTCCTAAAGTGTCTGTACCATTTCCTTTCCCAGAAATATCTGTAGTTATTCTAATTTCTGCTCATCTTTGTCAAAATGTTGTTTTATTTTATTTTATTTTATTTTGGTTTTTGGATATACCTGACGGTGCTCAGGGGTTATTCCTGGCTCTGCGCTCAGAAATCACCCCTGGCAGGCTCAGGGGACCATATGGGATGCTGGGAATTGAATCCAGGTCTGTCCTGGGTAAGCCACGTGCAAGGCTAATGCCCTACCACTGTGCTACCACTCTGGTCCCCAAAATGTTATTAACTGTTGTATATGAAAATATTTCTGTAAGTTTGTTCTTTGCCTGTTGTCCCACCTTGACCTTCCAGGTGGGGGCACTGTTGAGAGCCGAATAAATAGTTTGGGAGCGAGGTTTTCGAAGTCTTTTGCCAGAGTTGGCTGGCTGGCTCAAGCTGTGTTTTGAGCTAGTAGGAGGCTGACAAAGGACTCTCTTCGCCCAACCTTTTAACCCTTAACCCTCCTGGCTGTGTGGATTATTTGCATGGATAAATATTACCAAGATCTCCCCCCAAAAGGGGACAAGAGAATGGGAATCAATTTCTCATTCTGGGAGCTCTTTGCGGATACTCAAACAATCAACAAAGATGTAAACGGGACCCAACAAATGGGGCAACAATGAACTATCTTAGTTTGTATGTGTGAAGTGATTCTTGTGGTTTGGCATACATGCACTGATGACTAAATTTGTTGAGTATCTTTTCATATCTTTATGGATTATTTGTAGATCTTTGGAGTAATATCTATTAAAATCTAGTCTCGTTATTTTCTGGAGGTAGGTTAGTTGTTAATTTCCTATATTTGCTATCTGATCGCCATTGAATAGTTGGTCAAATACCTAATTTTCTATCCTTGATGTTTAAATCCTTGGCATGCCTTTACATTATCCATTTAGGGCAATTTAGCAAGAATCCCATACCCTTGGTTGCTCCTTTTATTCATTTTCCATTCACTGACCATCTCCCCCAACTTCTCCTTGACTGTAACCCCAAGTTTTCTTTGAACAATTTATCTATGATTTGTATGCAATATCTTGAAAGTTTAAATCTACAGTATCTTAATTTGATACACATATGCATTATAAGACCTTAGTACTAGCACCTCTCTCAAGTCACATATTATATTTCTTTTGTGGTGAGAATACTTAGTGTCTAGTCTCTCAGCAATTTTGAAGTATATAGTAAAGTATTGTTAAAAATAATCACTGTTGTATGCTAGTTCTCCACAACATATCCATCTTCCAATTGCAAATATACACCTTTGAACTGCAACTCCCCTAAATCCTTAACTCTCTCCAGCCCATGATAACAAAAGTCTATTGTTTCTATGAACTATGTGCCTATTATTTAGTTTTAATTGATTTTATAGGATCACATCCAATGGTGCTAGTGGGGAAGGGGCCACTACCTTTGATACTTAGCCCAGTGATTTGGTGCTGAGTCCGAGTACCACTAGAACCAATCATCTCTCAAAGTTACTCTGAGGGAATGTAGTGGTGCTTGAGAGCCCACATGGTGTTGGGGATTGAACTCAGGGCCTTGAACATGCTAAATAAGTTCTCTATCTAATGAGCTAGCTCCCAATTCCAAACTCTGCCATTTAAATTTTGTATATAAGTAATATTGTATAATTAATTTTCTACTTTTCTGTCTATCTCAATGAGAATAGTTCTTCAAGATCTACTCATATTTTTTAAAAATGGAATGATTCTTGCAGTATATGCTTATTTAGGTACTTTGAATTAACCCCATTATTTTTTTTGAGCCACACCCATTGAATGCTCAGGGGTTACTCATGGCTAAACGCTCAGAAATTGCCCCTGGCTAGGGGGGACCATATGGGACGCTGGGGGATCGAATGGCGGTCCTTCCTTGGCTAGCGCTTGCAAGGCAGATACCTTACCTCTAGCACCACCTCATCAGCCCCAACCCCATTATTTATTACATAGTAAATTAAAATGTAAAATTATAAATTTTAAAAATTAAGTTAAAAGTTTTGTCTTAAAACATATCAGGTTGAAGTGATAGTACAGTGGGTAGTGCCTTTGCTTTGCATGTGGCTGACCTGGATTTGATCCTCTGAACTCCATATAGTCCCCTGATCCCTGTTAGGAGTTATCCTTGAGTACCCTTGGATATGGCCCCCAAAGAAAAAGATAAAAACATGTAAAAATGAAATTATAACCATGCTTTACCACTCATAAAAGTAAACTCAAAGTAGATTAGATATTAGAAGAAAATCCATAAAACACATTGACAAAAATAATTGGCAGAATTTTCAGGAAATTGATTGCAGAGGAGTCTTTAATGAGATGACCACAGTGGCAAAAACAGTAAAAACAAAAATGAACAAATGGGAATACATCAAATTAAAAAGCTTCTGCACATGAAAGAGACTCCAGCTATAATAAAAAGATACTCAAATGAATGGAAGAAATTATTTATAAGAGTTGATATCTACAAAGATTTACAAAGTACTCACAAACCTCAACAATAAAAATTCCAATGACTCCATCAACAAATAAAATAAGGAAATGAACAGGCAGTTTCCCAAAGAAGACATATGGATGGCCAATAAGCTTATGAAAATGTTAATCTTCAGTCATAGGAAAATGAAAATCAAAACAACATTAAGACAACATTGAACACTGCTGAGAATGGCACATATCCAAAAGTCTAGAAGTAGCCAGTGATTTTATTGTCGTGGTGAGAAAGGAACCATCATCCATTGTTGGTGAAGTGTCATTCTGGTTCAGCCTCTATGGAAAGCGATATAGAGATCTACCTAAAAATTAGGAATAGAATTCCCTGAGGACCCAATAGAGCACTTCTTGGCATCTATCCCCCAAACACAAACATTCATTTGAAAGGATATGTGCACAGCTGTGTTCATTGTCACACTTAGTACAATGCTAACATTGTAACTTGTTTATTAAATATATCAAATATAGATGAGTGGATCAAGAAGTTGTGGTGTGTATACATGATAGAATACTATTCAGCTCTCAGCAAAACCATGCAATTTGCTGCAGCATAGTTGGAACTAAAGGATATCATGCTGAGTGAATCAATCAGAACGAAATAGGCACAGAATAAGTACAAAATGATTGCTTTCATTTGTGGTACTCAAAAGATCACAGCAAGGTAGAAACAAAGGGCCAAAGGCAACACAAAGGAAGAATTATGCACACAATTGAGTTGAGATGATTAAAGGGAGGATATGTGTACATTGGTGATAGCTGTGGTTTTGGAATTATATGCATGAGAAACTGTCTTTAACATTATTTTAAAAGAATGTCAATCACAGAATCTCAATTTTAATGATAAAATAAATTTTGGCTTAAAGTCAGGTTTTTTACTATTTTAAATATAATTAATATACTTAGTATATAGCATTCTTTTGATTTTTACTTGATCTTAGCCAAAAGACCAAGAAGCAGTTTTCTTTTAAATATTCACTTGCATGACATACTTCCTTTCGCTCTTTATTTGAACCTATTATGTGTGTAAATATGAAGTCTTCTCTTATAGGCAGCATATAGTTGGGTCTTGTTTATTTAACTATAAAACTTCTATTTTATAACTATACAGCTTTGGACTGGTATATCAGATACATTTTGGGGGGGCCACACCCATTTGAAGCTCAGGGGTTACTCCTGAAATTGCTCCTGGCTTGGGGGACCATATGGGGTGCTGGGGGATCGAACCTTGGTCTGTTCTTGGCTAATGCTTATAAGGCACCACTGCTCCGGCCCCTGTTAGATACATTTTTATTGAGCAGTTGTTTATTACTAATATTACATTGTTTATGACTTACCAATTTTATTTTCTTTACTTCTAATCACCCATATCCGATTTCTGTCTACATTTGGATCGTGATTTTCTATGGTGGTATGCTTTTTTCAATTTTATACCTTGAGAGAATTTACTGTGGGTGTTTGCTTATCAAGGGCTTTATATAAAACACCTGTGGATAAAATAGCACATGTATTTATTTATTTTTTTACTCTTTGGGACACACCTTGCAGTGTTCAGGGCTTACTCCTGCTTTGTACTCAGTGGTCCCATTTGCTGGGGTTTGGGAGACCATATAAGATGCAAGAATTGAACCTGGGTCAACTATGTGCAAGCAAGCACCCTACCTGCTGTACTATCAAAATAGTGCATTTTAAACTGACAGTAACTTTGTATCCTAGTCAGGATTTCTTTTCAGGTGTTGAATCTTCTCATTTCATTGTAGTCCCATTTATTTGACTTGCTTGGTCAGTGGAATTTCTTCCTTGAAAATGCTTTTAGCTTCAGTGTTATGGAGTGTTCTCCCTATGTTTTCATCTATGCACCATATGATTTGGCCTTTGTGAACAGGTCTGTATTTACTTTTTTCCATGTAGTTGACCAGCTTTTCCAGCACCACTTGTTAAAGATGCTTTCCTTGCTCCACTTTGTATTTCTTGCTCCTTTATCAAAGATTAATTGATCGCATACATGGCATTCAGCCTCAGAAAATTCAATTCTATTCCCTTGATCTGAGGTTCTGTCTTTATTCCAGCATCATGGTGTTTTAATAACTACTGCTTTAGAGTACAGTTTAAACTTGGGGAAAGAGATTGCTCCCATCTTCTTTTTTCTAATGGTTGCTTAGATATTCATGGATGTTTATTTTTCCATATGAATTTCAGGAATATTTGATCCACTCCTTTGAAAAATGTCATGGATTGCATTAAATCTGTACAGTGCTTTGGGAAGTACTGCCATTTTAATTATGTTAATCCTCCCAAATCCATGAACAAGTTATGTCTCCATTTCCTTGTGTCCTCTTTTATTTTGTTAAGCAGTGCTTTGTAGTTTTATTTGTATAAGTTTTTCAACTCTTTAGTTGACTTCAAGGTATTTGATTTTATAGAGCACAATTTGAATAGGAATATTTTAAATATTTCTTTGTTCTCTTTCATTATTTGTGCATAAAAAGTCATTGATTTTGCGTATTAATTTTGTTTTATCTTTTTCTTTTTGGTTTTTGGGTCACACCAGGCAGTGCTCAGGGGTTACTCCTGGTTCTGTGCTCATAAATAGCCCCATGCAGTCACGAGGGACCATATGGGATGCTGGGATTCGAACCACCGTCCTTCTGCATGCAAGGCAAACACCTTACCGTTGTGCTATCTCTCCAGCCCGCATATTAATTTTGTAGTTTACCATATTACTATACAAGTCTATTATTTTTAGAAGCTTTTTTGTAGAGTATTTAGGATTTTCTATATATATTGTCTTGTCATCTGCACACAGTGAAAGGTTGAATTCTTCCTTTCTCATCTGGATGCCCTGGGTCTTTTATTTTTTGTCTAATTGCTATGGCAAGTATTTCCAGTACTATATTGAATTGAACTGGAGAGTGGGGCTAATCTTGTCTAGTGCCAGATCTTAGAGGGAGGACTACCCAACAGAATGGGAGAAACTAGTCACCCAATACCCATCTTATATCTTATATCTAAGATATAAAAGACACTGGTAGAACTCATCAAGAAAAAATCTAACCACTTTCTATGATAGCCAGAATCTAGAAACAACCGAGATGCCTGACAATAGATGAGTGACTAAAGAAACTGGTGGTACATCTACAAAATGGAATACCATGCAGCCATAAGGAAAAATGAAGTCATTAAATATGTTTATACATGGATGGATATGGAGAGTATTATACTGAGTGAAATGAGTCAGAGGGCAAGGGATACATATATAATAATTTCACTCACCTGTGGGAAATAAGAAAAAAAGGATAATATCGTAATAATATCCAGACACAATAGAAAAAGGGGCCAGGAGGACCAGTTCATAGTAGGAAGTTTGCCACAAGTAGTGGAGCAGTGCAGTTAAGGTCCACTAAGACAATGATAATTGGAACTAATCACACTGGATAAGAAAGGTGCTGAACAGAGATAAAGTGATAGGCATTGGTATCCCTTCATCAACAATAGTTCAAACCACAGTATCTAAAAGGAAAAAATGGGGTGAGAGAGAGAAGTAAAATTCCTGCTCCAGGGGCAGTCAGGAGGAAGATGGCACAGAAACTGGGGACTGGTGGCAGGAAATGTGCACTAGTGAAGGGTAGTGTATATTGGTTTTTTTTTTTGTTTGTTTGTTTGTTTTTTGTGGTTTTTGGGTCACGCCTGGCAGTGCTCAGGGGAAACTCCTGGCTCCATGCTCAGAAATTGCTCCTGGCAGGCACAGGGAACCATATGGGAAGCCAGATTCGAACTGATGACCTTCTGCATGAAAGGTAAACGCCTTACCTCCATGCTATCTCTCCGGCCCCTATTGTATATTGTAAGAATGAAACCCAATCATGAACAACATTGTAACCATGGTATTTAAATAAAGGAGAGAAAAAATAAACTGATAGTAACTATAGTTACATACTTATATATAATTTATATATATAAGTTACATATATAGTTATATATACTATAGTTACATAGTAACTATAAAATGGAGTTTATAGAAAATTACCTGTTATATTTTAATATACTAACCTCATATTGTATATTAGCAAATGATAGTATAGTTTTTTTTAATTTTTGTACTATAATCAAGTACTTAATACACCATCTATCTGATTAAGCATTCTTTTTCTCAGTCGATTTAATTTACCTTTAGAAATGATTTATGTGGGGCCGGAGAGGTGGCACTAGAGGTAAGGTGTCTGCCTTGCAAGCGCTAGCCAAGGAAGGACCGTGGTTCGATCCCCCGGCGTCCCATATGATCCCCCCCAAGCCAGGGGCAATTTCTGAGCGCTTAGCCAGGAGTAACCCCTGAGCATCAAGCGGGTGTGGACCCCCCAAAAAAGAATTGATTTATTTTTTTATTTTTTTTGGTTTTTGGGTCACACCCGGCTGCGCTCAGGGGTTACTCCTGGCTGTCTGCTCAGAAATAGCTCCTGGCAGGCACGGGGGACCATATGGGACACCGGGATTCGAACCAACCACCTTTGGTCCTGGATCGGCTGCTTGCAAGGCAAACACCTCTGTGCTATCTCTCCGGGCCCAAAAGAATTGATTTATGTACTTTCATATGCTTTGATGTAACATGAAAATTGAAAGTATGAAAATAAATATTTTTCCTTGAAACAAATTTTTCATGGTACGTCTTGTGTATGTGCACTTCCGCAGCTTGTATATGTGCCTAGAAGTTATTTATGCTTTTTTCATATCAGTGGAAAGTATTGCTCTATAGCGTATCCTTAGCTGACTTTTTTCCCCAACAGTTTAAATATATCATTCCACTACAGGACTGTGTTTTTCTTTTTGTTCTTTTGAGAAATGTTCTGATAGTTTAATCTGGGGGAGCAATAACATTGCATGCCATTAGTACTTAAGCAATCGTTAGAGATTTTTAGTTTAGTTTAGTTTAGTTTTGGTTTTGTTTTAGTTCTTAGAAATTTTTGAATGATTGTTGCCTGTAGTTGCTGTTTTTATAATTTCACCATTTATGTATTCAGAGATTTTGCAGGACTTTTCATACTATACTTCTGAATGTAGAGACCTCTTTATTATTTTGAAGGTTACCCTCTTTTCTCTCAGATTATGTCTCTACTGTAGGGATTAGCAAACTATAACCCTTATATCACACCTTACATGCTTCTTGTTTTTCTATATAAAGTTTCATTGAACACATCTCTGCCTACTAATGTACTTGTTTTCTTTGTCTGACAAAGTTCAGTTATTGTGACATTGTTTGACCCACAAAATCTACTTATTCTATTTTATATTTGTCCTCTTAGAGAAAAAAAATCAACCAATAGCAACTTTAGTTAATACGTTTCACCTTTGAAAGTTAAAGATATAAGTGCTTCTGTAACAAATATTCATTATCAAAATGTCAACTACAGAATCAGATTTTACTTGAAACAAAGTTAAAAATAATATTTTAACTAACACATTTTGTTTTCCAAAATTTTCAGATCTGGTAGCTCAGCGAGGAGAAAGATTGGAACTATTGATAGATAAAACAGAAAATCTCGTGGATTCAGTAAGTATGGGATATAATTATTTAAAAGATGTAAAAAATGTGATTGAATAATAACAATAGGAAAAGATCTTAAATTCACTACTTCAGTTATTTTCCTTTCTATTATGTGATTATACTGTAACAATGATGATAATGAAAATAAAATAAACAGCTATAATCCATCATTAGCTATTTTAGAAGCTTTGACTTGAAAGATATTCTCAATATACAGAAATTACTCTTCAAATTTTGGATTAATGTCTGCATAATATGACATGTCAACTTCACATAACTCTGTTCTTTGTCCAATTTATAAAACATGAAAAAAATTATAGCACAATTATGGTAATCCCAAATGAATACTGAAAACTGGACATTTTATCCACTTGGAGGGAATTCAACCACACCCAGAGGTACTCAGGGGTTACACCTGGCTCTTGCACTCAGAAATGACTCCTGGTAGACTCGGGGAACCCTATAGACTGCTGGGGTTCAAACCCAGGTTGGATGCATGCAAGGCAAATGCCTTACCCATTATGCTATCACTCTGGCCCCTAAACACTTTCTTTATTTTGCCAGCTTAAGCTTCTCTTGTGTCAAAAAACTCATGGTTAGAAATGGCCAATGAACCTAAACCAGAAAGTATGTCATTGTGACCTCATCATGCTACATTATATGTTTTCCATCAGGTAGTGGAATGAGCAGTCTTGTTCAGTGTTTGTAGGGATGAGATTTTTTAAAATGAGTTTTTATTTAAGCACCATGGTTACAAAATTGTTTATACTTGAGTTTTAGTCATATAATTTGCACCATCCTTCACCAGTGCACTTTTCCTGCCACCAGTGTCCCTGGTTCCCCTCCCATCCTTCTACCCCCACACCTGTCTCAGGGGTAGACATTTTGCTTCTCTCTCCAGATCTTGCTCTTTCCTTTTTTGACACTGTAGTTTGCACTATCTTAATTAAAGGAAGGATACCATGCAATTCACTTTATCCTCTGTCAATACTCAGTTCTTTTCCAGAGTAATAAGTTCCAGCTATCATTGTCATAGTGAACCTTTTTCTGCTGCACTCACTGCTCTTTGTGGCAAGCTTTGTGGACTGGTTCTCCTGGTATTTTCTATATTGTCTCTGGGTATTATTATCATGCTGCATTTTATTTTTCTTATATCCCATAAATGAGTGACGTTATTCTATGTCTGTCCCTCTCCCTTTTACTCATTTCACTCAGCATAATACTCCATATCTATCCATGTATAAGTGAATTTCATAACTTCATTTTTTTCTTCTGGCTACATAGTTTTCCATTGTGTAGATGCACCAGTTTCTTTAGCCACTCATCTATTCTTGGACACTCATCTATTCTTGGGTAGTTTCCAGATCCTGGCTATTGTAAATAGTGCTTCAATGAACATAGGAATGCAGAGGGCATTTTTGTATTGGTTTTTGTGTTCATAGGGTGGTATTCCTAGGGTGGTATCCCTAGGAGTGG
This sequence comes from Suncus etruscus, assembly GCF_024139225.1. Taxonomy (NCBI): domain Eukaryota; kingdom Metazoa; phylum Chordata; class Mammalia; order Eulipotyphla; family Soricidae; genus Suncus; species Suncus etruscus. The sequence continues at coordinate 95,908,419 of NC_064868.1, forward strand.
TATTGCTGGATCATAGTGGAGGGATAAGATTATATTGATTAAGATCAAACTCTCAAATTAGGCTATCTACATTTAAATTCAACCTGTGATTCTTTCTAATTGTGTGGCCTTAGGCAAGGTACTTAAACTCTCTGTGCCTCAGATATCATTTTAAAATGCAGTATTAGAGATTGAAACTTCAGTGTCGTCTGTATTTTCCAAATAAAATTCTTAATTTTGTTGACTACATGAATCAAACAATAGGCTACTAATTGTTTCTATGAAAGAATGCATGCTAATAAAGTATATTAAGTATACTTCTAATAAGTAGACATTTTACTTTTTACATATAACCACAATATAGATTAAAATAGGTTAAAGCACTTGACTTGCATATAACTAAACTGAGTTTGATCCCCTGACCCACTTCTACTTACTTAATAATTTCCAAAAAGAGTTAATTGTTTTTATAACTTCACATCATTCAGGATTAGTGTTTCTCAATCAGGGGCTATATAGCCTCCTGTGTGCCCCTAGTATATTCCTATGGGGTCACAGATGAAAATTTTATGAATGGGTGAGTGAGTGAGAAATGGCTGCATGTGGGGGTTTCCAGGCAGAGTGCTGATTGCTCTACCTGCAGAGTCTCCACCCGGCTGTGCTTCTTCTGAGGAAACTGAGCACCGGAAGGGAGCCCTGTCCTACTCTTCTCTGTCTTTCCTGAACTCTGGAAGCTCTCCTCAGAGCCCTGGGAAGCGAACCCCAAAGAAACTACATTCAGGAGCTACCCAGCGAGCCAGTGAGTGAGTGAGAAATGGCTGCATGTGGGGGTTTCCAGGCAGAGTGCTGATTGCTCTACCTGCAGAGTATCCACCCGGCTGTGCTTCTTCTGAGGAAACTGAGCACCGGAAGGGAGCCCTGTCCTACCCTTTTCTGTCTTTCCTGAACTCTGGAAGGTCTCCTCAGAGCCCTGGGAAGCGAACCCCAAAGAAACTACATTCGGAAGCTACCCAGCGAGCCAGTGACTCTCCTCAGAGTCCTGGGAAGTGAACCCCAAAAATACAGCATTCTGAAGCTGCCCAGCGAGCGAGTGAAAACTACGCCTGACCAGTGGGGCCCGACTGTGAAAAACTGTGAGTGCTGCCTGTGTGTCTCTCTGCTATCCTATTGCGTGAACCTCCTGAGAGTGGGCTGAAAAGAGGCTCCAGAAGGCACTTAGCTCCACTTCGCTACGCAGCCGTGCGCTCTTTCTAAAAAAAGAACACCATCACAAGAAGAAAAAAACCACACTAAGAACTGTGCTGGATCACAGAAGCAAGAATTTCTCTCCAGACTGTCTTCTCTGCTGCGTGCTTGGGCCTAAGATTTGATCCTGTGTGAGGCTTCATCCACGGAGGACTCCCCTACCTTGGAGGCAAGTCGGCCCATCCAGAAAGGGCGGAGCCAGAGAAGTGTGTTGCCTGCATCATATAACCAATGAATACCATCACAACACGTAGAAAAACCCACAATACAAGTGTGACAATGGGGAAGCAACGCAGGCCAGCATCAGACATAGAGAATGAAGATGACAATTCTGATGACCAGTTAACGACCAACCAACTAATCAGTCTCTCAGATAAGGACTTTAGAGTAGCAATATGGAATATACTCAAAGAACTCAAAGAAACCATGAATAGAATAGAACAGAACACTAATAAGAATCAAGAAAATATGAAGACAGAAATCACAAAACTCCAAACTGAAATAACATGTCAAATAACAGGCCTGAAAAAAATCAGTAAACGAAGTGAATGACAAAATGGATAAGCTCTGGGACAGGGTATCAGAAGCTGAGAATAGACTTGGTGCTGTGGAAGATGAGATACATAACAATTCCATACAACAAAAGAGATTGGAAAAAAAACTTAAAACAAATGAACAGACAATGGAAAAATTAGTCAAAGAATGGGAACAGATGAAAATAGAGGTCTGTGATAAGATCAAGAGAAACAACTTAAGAATCATTGGAGTCCCAGAGACCCAGGAAGAAAATTTCCAGGAAGAATCAACGGTCAAGAACATCATTAAAGAGAAACTCCCAGAGCTAAAGAATATATGTGATCAAATCCTGCATGCTCGAAGAGTACCAACCAAAAGAGACCCAAGAAAAAACACCCCAAGACACATCCTAGTCACAATGACAAATCCCACAGATAGAGACAGAATTCTGAAAACAGCAAGATCAAAAGGGGAAATTACATTCAAGCAAGCATCCTTGAGATTTACAGCAGACCTGTCACCAGAAACACTAAATGCCAGAAAGCAGTGGTGGGATATTGTGACAAGACTGAATGAAATGAATGCTTCACCTAGAATACTGTACCCAGCAAAACTCACTTTCCGGTTTGATGGAAGAATACATGGTTTCACAGACAAAAAACAGCTCAGAAACTTTACAGACTCAAAACCAGTCTTAAGAGAAAAACTGAAAGACCTAATCTAAGACAAGACTGACCAAAAGACACACCAAATTTCGATATAAAGATGGCATTAAATCCCAGGACAATTCTTTCTCTCAACGTCAATGGACTAAATGCACCAGTTAAGAGACACAGAGTGGCTAAATGGATCAAAAAACTCAATCTAACCTTCTGCTGCCTACAAGAAACGCACCTGAATAGTCAGAACAAACATAGACTCAAAATAAAAGGCTGGAGAAAAGTTATCCAAGCAAACAACACCCATAAAAAAGCTGGAGTGGCCATACTAATATCAGATAATGCAAACTTTATACTCAAAAGGTTGTAAGGGACAAAGATGGATATTTTATATTAATCAAGGGGTATGTAGAGCAGGAAGAAATAACTCTCCTAAACATATATGCACCAAATGAGGGGCCAGCAAAATATTTAAAACAACTGTTGACAAATCTGAAAAACAATATCAATAACAACACAATAATTGTGGGGGACCTCAACACTGCTTTGTCAACACTGGATAGGTCAACCAGACTGAAACCCAACAAGAATATACTAGACCTGAGGAGAGAAATGGAAGAAAGAGGCCTAGTGGATATATATAGGACACTCCATCCCCAGAAACCTGGATACACATTCTTCTCCAATGTACATGGGACATTCTCCAGGATAGACTACATGCTGGCACATAAAACATACCTCCATAATAGCAAGAGGATAGAAATTTTGCAGACTACCTTCGCTGACCACAAGGCTCTGAAATTATTTGTGAATTCCAAAGGGACTCAGAAGAAAAACTTTAACACCTGGAAGTTAAACAGCCTCATACTCAATAACCAGTGGGTTTGAGATGAAATCAAGAAGGAAATCAAAAGGTTCCTGGAAACAAATGACAATAAAGACACAAACTATCAGAACTTATGGGACACAGCAAAAGCAGTACTGAGAGGAAAATTTATAGCTTTGCAAGCACACATCAGGAAGGAAGAAGGAGCTTACCTGAGTAGCTTAATGACACAGCTAATAGAACTAGAAAGTACTCAAAAAAAGGACCCAAAAATAGGAAGACAGAAGGAAATAACAAAGCTGAGAGCAGAAATCAACGAAGTGGAAACTCAAAAAACAATCCGAAAGATCAACGAAAGCAGAAGTTGGTTCTTCGAAAAAATAAACAAGATTGATAGACCACTGGCAAACCTAACAAATAAAAAGAGAGAGAAACTTGATAACTCGTATTAGGAATGAAAAAGGAGAGATCACTACTGATATGACAGAGATTCAAAGGGTAATCAGAAACTACTTTGAAAAACTCTATGCCACTAAAAATGAGAACCTGGAAGAAATGGATAAATTCTTGGACTCTTATAATCTTCCACGGTTGAAAGAAGAGGATGTAGCATATCTAAACACCCCCATCACCATTGATGAAATAAAAATGGTAATCAAAAGTCTGCCCAAAAACAAAAGCCCAGGCCCAGATGGATTCACTAATGAATTCTATCAAACTTTCCAAGAGGAACTACTACCAATCCTGGCAAGACTCTTTCATGAAATTGAACAAGTGGAAACACTCCCAAATAGCTTTTATGAAGCCAACATCACCTTGATACCTAAACCAGACAGAGATGCTACGAAAAAAGAAAATTACAGACCAATATCGCTGATGAATGCAGATGCAAAGATCCTCAACAAAATCCTGGCAAATAGGATTCAATACCTCATTAAGAAGATTATCCACTACGATCAAGTAGGTTTCATCCCAGGAATGCAAGGATGGTTTAACATCCGTAAGTCTATCAACATAATACACAACATCAATAACAAGAAAAATAAAAACTACATGATTATATCAATAGATGCAGAGAAAGCATTTGACAAGGTCCAACACCCATTCTTGATCAAAACTCTCAGCAAGATGGGAATGAAAGGAACCTTTCTCAATATAGTTAAGGCCATCTACCACAAGCCAGTGGCAAATATTATCCTCAATGGAGAAAAACTAAAAGCCTTCTCTCTAAATTCTGGCATAAGACAAGGCTGTCCTCTCTCACCACTCCTATTCAACATAGCACTGGAAGTACTTGCTATAGCGATTAGGCAAGAAAAAGATATCAAGGGAATCCAGATAGGAAAGGAAGAAGTCAAGCTCTCACTGTTTGCAGATGACATGATGCTCTACTTAGAAAACCCTAAAGACTCTACCAAAAAGCTTCTAGAAACAATAGACTCATATAGCAAGGTGGCAGGCTACAAAATTAACACACAAAAATCAATGGCCTTTCTATACACCAATAGTAATAAGGAAGAAATAGACATTAAGAAAACAACCCCATTCACAATAGTGCCACAGAAACTCAAATATCTTGGAATCAACTTGACTAAAAATGTGAAAGACCTATACAAAGAAAACTATAAAACTCTGCTCCAAGAAATAAGAGAGGACACACGGAAATGGAAACACATACCCTGCTCATGGATTGGCAGGATTAACATCATCAAAATGGCAATACTCCCCAAGGCGTTATACAGATTCAACGCTATCCCTCTAAAGATACCTATGACATTCTTCAAAGAAGTGGATCAGGCACTTTTGAAATTCGTTTGAAACAATAAACACCCTAGAATAGCTAAAGCAATCATTGGGAAAAAGAATATGGGAGGAATTACTTTCCCCAACTTTAAACTTTACTACAAAGCAATAGTTATCAAAACAGCATGGTATTGGAATAAGGACAGACCCTCAGATCAGTGGAATAGGCTTGAATACTCAGAAAATGTTCCCCAGACATACAACCACCTAATTTTTGATAAAGGAGCAGGAAATCCTAAATGGAGCAAGGAAAGCCTCTTCAACAAGTGGTGTTGGCACAACTGGCTAGCCACTTGCAAAAAATTGAACTTAGACCCCCAGCTAACATCATGTACGAAGGTAAAATCCAAATGGATTAAAGACCTCGATATCCGACCCCAAACCATAAGATATATAGAACAACACATAGGCAAAACTCTCCAGGACATTGAGACTTCAGGCATCTTCAAGGAGGAAACTGCACTCTCCAAGCAAGTGAAAACAGAGATTAACAGATGGGAATATATTAAGTTGAGAAGCTTCTGCACCTCAAAGGAAATAGTGCCCAGGATACAAGAGCCACCCACTGAGTGGGAGAATCTATTCACCCAATACCCATCAGACAAAGGGCTAATCTCCAAAATATACAAGGTACTGACAGAAATTTACAAGAAAAAAACATCTAATCCCATCAAAAAATGGGGAGAAGAAATGAACAGACACTTTGACAAAGAAGAAATACAAATGGCCAAAAAACACATGAAGAAATGCTCCACATCACTAATCATCAGAGAGATGCAAATCAAAACAACAATGAGATACCACCTCACACCACAGAGAATGGCACACATCACAAAGAATGAGAACAAACAGTGCTGGCGGGGATGTGGAGAGAAAGGAACCCTTATCCACTGCTGGTGGGAATGCCGTCTAGTTCAACCTTTATGGAAAGCAATATGGAGATTCCTCCAAAAACTGGAAATCGAGCTCCCATATGATCCAGCTATACCACTCCTAGGAATATACCGTAAGAACACAAAAATACAATACAAAAATCCCTTCCTTACACCTGTATTCATTGCAGCACTATTTACCATAGCAAGACTCTGGAAACAACTAAGATGCCCTTCAACAGACGAATGGCTAAAGAAACGTGGTACATATACACAATGGAATATTATGCAGCTGTCAGGAGGGATGAAGTCATGAAATTTTCCTATACATGGATGTACACGGAATCTATTATGCTGAGTGAAATAAGTCAGAGAGAGAGAGAAAAACGCAGAATGGTCTCACTCATCTATGGGTTTTAAGAAAAATGAAAGACATTCTTGCAATAATAAATTTCAGACACAAAAGAGAAAAGAGCTGGAAGTTCCAGCTCACCTCAGGAAGCTCACCACAAAGAGTGATGAGTTTAGTTAGAGAAATAACTACATTTTGAACTGTCCTAATATTGAGAATGTATGAGGGAAATGTAGAGCCTGTTTAGGGTACAGGCGGGGGTTGGGTGGGGAGGAGGGAGATTTGGGACTTGGGTGATGGGAATGTTGCACTGGTGATGGGTGGTGTTCCTTTTATGACTGAAACCCAAACACAATCATGTATGTAATCAAGGTGTTTAAATAAAAAAAAATAAAAATAAAAATAAAATAAAATAAAATAAAATAAAATAAAAGAAAAGAAAATTTTATGAATGGAGGCCATGACATGAAAGTTCGGTCCAACTGGTTGAATAGAGTGCACAGGAGGGAAATAAGTTGGGAAAGAGGTCATGGTAAAAAAAATGGTTGAGAAACACTGATCTGGATAATATTTTGCCTGTTCTTAAAATATATGAAAATGAAACCGGGGACTGAATAGATAGTATATAAGGTAAGTCACTTGCCTTGTATGCACTAACATATGGTTCGATGATTCAGTCCTTGACACTACATATGGCCCTCAAGAAAATGACAGGAATTACTTCTGAAACAGATTTTCAAGAGTATCCCCTGAGCACCGCTGAGTGTGGGCTCCCCATAAAATCATGCTTTATTTATGCTTTTGTGTCAGACCTCCATCACTCACGATTCCATGTTCAATTAATTTCATGTTAAAATGCAGTAATAGTTCATTCTCTTTCATTGTTTTGTACTATTCCATTATGTGAATTCGACCTACAACAATTTATTTATTTACTTTTGGCTTTTGGGCCACACCCAGTGGTAATCAGGAGTTACTCCCAGCTTTGAGCTCAGAAATGGCTCCTGGCTCGGGGAACCATATAGGATGCCAGGGATTGAACCTGTGTTTCTCCTGGGTCAGCAGCGTGCAAGGCAAATGCCCTACCATTGTGCTATCACTCCAGCCCCTCAATTTTTAATCCATTCTCTCTATTATTTCTAGAGTCTGTTTAGTCCAATTTTCTGTTTATCTGCACTTATGTCAATACCTTACTTTTATCTATACAGTTATCAATAGACTCACAGAATTCTCTTAAATCCTCCAACTATGTTCTTCACAGTTCTAAGTCTGTTTTCTCAATGTTGGCATCACTATTTTAATTTTTTTGCATTTCTATTTATGTTACAAAATAACACATGTTTCAGAATAAGGTTATTTTTTATACTTTAAAAACATTTGTGGACAGGGATTTAACTCTGCAGAGTTAAATCATGTGTGAGGCTCTGGGGGTTCAGTCCATAGCACAGCACAGAGATTGATTCCTAAACACAGAACCAAGAGCAAGCCCTGACCAAGCTAGGTATACACCCTAACCCTAAAAGTAAAATAACAGGGGCCGGCGAGGTGGCGCTAGAGGTAAGGTGTCTGCCTTGCAAGCGCTAGCCAAGGAAAGACCGCGGTACAACACCCTGGCGTCCCATATAGTCTCCCCAAACCAGAGGCAATTTCTGAGCGCTTAGCCAGGAGTAACCCTTGAACATCAAAAGGGTGTGGCCTGAAAAACCAAAAAAAAAGTGAAAATAAAATAAAATAACAAACAAAAGACTTTGCATCTTTGGTTGTAATTATATTTAATATATGGGACATGTTATATGGGACTTTTTTAAAAAATTGCTATCTTAATTGCATTGAATCTGATGATTATCATGTATCTGCTCTTGTGTTGACTTATTTTTTTTCAGCTGTTTTTATAATTCCTGTTTATAGGTCACACATATTTTGAGACTCATACTTTCATATTAGATTGTAAATTTTTCAATTTAACTTTACCAAATTTTTACTTCTAATATAGAGAAATAAGATTTATATTTGTTCATTGAACTTGTTTATATAGCACTTTAAAAATAAATTACTGCCCTTTATTTCTTTTCTTTGCTTTTTTAAAATTAGCTATAACTTAATGTACAATGATGACTACGGGGGTAGCAGTGGACAGTAGTGCATGCTGCATATCTTATGTTGAAAAATCTGTTGTTTGTCAGTTATGTTGTTAACTGCAGGTTTTTTGTAAGCACTCTTAAACTTGTGGGAGAAGTTCCTTTTCAGCTCCTTCCTTGAGAGTTTTGGTCATGAATTCTTTTTCCAGTGCCAGGGATCAAATCCAGGGTCTTGTACTTGGGTATCATGTGCTCGTATTGAGCCACATCCCTGACCTTATTCATGAATTTTACCAGTGCTTTTCCTATATATTATTAGATCAGTTTGTGTCTTTTCAGATTGGTTCAGTTGATGTGGTAAATCACAATGATTTTTTTCTTTTTTTACACGTATTTTCCCCCTCCCTACACTTATTTTTTAATGCTAAACCAGTCTTCTGTTTCTGAAAAGACTTATCTTCTTATTTTTATTTATTTTTTTTTATTTTTTTTTGGTTTTTGGGCCACACCTGTTGACGCTCAGGGGTTACTCCTGGCTATGCGCTCAGAAGTTGCTCCTGGCTTGGGGGACCATATGGGACGCTGGGGGATCGAACCGTGGTCCGTCCAAGGCTAGCGCAGGCAAGGCAGGCACCTTACCTCTTGCGCCACCGCCCGGTCCCAAGACATATCTTTTTAATAGCACTTTATTAAATTTATGTTCTTAAATTATGTTTAGGTAGTCATAAAATGTTGGTCTATAATTAATTTTATTATTAGACTCTGATATCAGGGTTATGTTGGTATCATGAGACAAGTTGGGAAGTATTTCTTTTTCTCTATCCTCTAAAAGGGTTGAGTTAAATCAGTATTATCTGCTTCGAAGAATTAGCCAGCAAAGCAATTTTAGCCTAGATTTTTCTTTATAGGAAAATTGAAAATTTATCATCTTTTCAGTTTGTCCCATTTGCTGTATTTTTTGTTCTTTTCTTTTTCTGCCTTCTGTTGTATTACTTCCTAAACTTCATTCTTACTTCTGTTGTTGGCTTTTTCCTTTGTCTTGATATTTTTGTGGTTGTTATGGGTTTATAGTATAAGTTTTTAACTTACATTCTACCTCCAAGTGGCAACAAATAGTATAACAAGCAGTATACAATAGTACATCTTAGTTTTCCATCATGTCTTATTTTTCTCTATGTATGTATTATAAACCTCATAGTAGATTATTATTTTTGTTTAGACATTTATTTTTAAATATATTTAGAAATTGACAAAAAATATTTTTCTATTTACTAATGTTTTTCTGTTTCTAGGCTTTCCATTTTTTGTGTAGAACTAGGTTTTTAGCTGTAGGTATGTAGATTTTGATATAAGTTTGAAAACAGCCAACCATTTTCTTTTAGAATATTTTATTTTTAAAAGTTTTATTTTATTTGAGGCACCATGATTTATTTTACTGTTAATAATAGAATTTAATGATATTGTGTTCCAGTACCACACCCTTCATCATTGTCTCAGTGTCCCCTCCCACCACACCGCCCCTCTTTTTTAAGTTTTGTTTTATAGACCAGTTGTCAAGTTCTGTTGCCTTTTACCATTTGATATTCCCTTACAAATATTTTCTATCCCTCCCTTCACCACCTTCCCCTCCACAGAATCCAATTACATATATGTGAAGCCATGTGAAGTCTTATAACTCACTGATGCCCTGTCATTTCTTTCAGTCTTTTTTTTGCATTTAAGATAGCTTTTATGGCTTTAAGTTTGCCTGTTTTTTCTGTGGTTTATAATATACTATTATCTTGAGAGTATGGGGAATTTTTTAAATCTTTAGAAGTTTGATTTGGGTCTTTTTTTTTTTTTTGGTTTTGGGGTCACATCCAGCAGCATTCAGGGGTTACTCCTGGCTCGATGCTCAGAAATCACTCCTGGCAGGCTAGGGGGACCATATGGGATACCAGGATTTGAACCACTGACCTGCATGCAAGGCAAACGCTCTACCTCCATGCTATCTCTCCGGCCCTTGATTTGGTTCTTTTATAATAAATCAATTTTATCGGTGCATGCTTTTCTCCAACTTTTATATAGAAAGAATATTAAGGCTGAAGAGATAGCCTAATGAACAATGCATGCAGGAGACCCTCAGTCCTGCATAATTCCACAAATACTTCTGGGAATGAAGCTTAAGCACAGAGCTGTGAGAGTACACCTGTAAAATAAAACCCATTTGTTGTAAGATCACCCAGGCACCATGTTTCTAAACCCCATGCTAATAAGTATGCAGAAGGATAGTGGCAAAGAATTAATAAGCCAAGCCATTCAGGAGAGAGTAATGGAGTCAGTGGTTTCTTGTGGCTTCTCCCTGGTGGTGTCTGCTAGAGTCAAGACCAAACCACGTCTTTCTTTATTAAACCAATACCCATATACTAGTAGGGGGAAGATTGAGTAATTCAGGTGTGCTTTTACATATCAAAGGAGAAATTTAACAGAAAGAGGGAGATGGGGTAACACCTTTGTTTTAGGTTAATAGCCAGTTGTCATCTTACATATCCCTGAGCATTTTTAGGTGTAACCCCCACAAAAACATAATATTCATACTTGAAAATTTGTAGAGGTCCTCCCAAGGGTTCTTAAGAATTCCAGGGGCCTCACCAGTGATTAGTTACCAACCAAGAATTGGCCTGAATTTCAGTTCAGGGGCCCAAGGACGCAATGCTGCTGAAGTCTGGTGCTAGCGATTACCCAAGCCACACCATCATTGCTGGGAGTCCCTAGAAAACAACTGGCAGTGCTCATGGGCTTTCGAGCCTCCAGTGGTGTACCCAGTGGCATTAAGGGGACCATATGATATCAGGAATCAAGTTCAGGTACCTTTAAATATGTTCGAAATTTTTTTTACTTATATGTAATGTTGATAAATTTGTGTTTTTATCATCTTACTCTTCTTTTTAATTGTCCTATCATCTCTGTTTCTTCTTTTGTTTCTTCAAGAATTTTATAATTTTGTTAATTTCATTCATCTCTTTGGTTTCATAGTAGCTTTATTGAATAATTTTGTTTTGTTTTGTTTGGGAAACACACCAGGACGTGCCCAGTGATTACTTAGTTCTGCATTCAAGAATTAATCCTGGCAGTGCTTAGAAGACCAGATGGGATGCCTGGGATTGAACCTGGGTTGGTCATGTACAAGACAAATGCCCTACCTGCTGTACTTTTGCGTTTAACCCAGTTGAATGATTTTTATGATGCAAATTACAGTCTCTAAAGCTCATCCATTTAAAGCATATAGTTCAGTGGGTTTTGGTGTATTATAAAATTATTTGTATTATATTTAATAAGAAATTTGCCATTTTAATAATTTTACAATAATTAATTGGCATCACTTAGAGAGTAATAGCTAAACCTCTTTTGGAACAAGTTAAGTTACTTACCGCAAAAAGTTCTTTACTGCAGTGTTTTCATTTATTCTATTTCTAGACTAGAGACTTGAAGAATTAAACCAAAAACAAACAAATAAAGACTTATAATACCAAAATGTTTTAAGGCTATAAGGAAAGGAATGTGTTGCCTTATATTGGTTAGTTACTTTCAATGGAAGATTCAAGTCTTTATTAGTTTAGGAATATTTTATTCTATTGGTCCTTTGATTATTGCTTTTTTAAATGTTTTCTTTTGGGGCTAGAGAAATAGCATAGCAATAGGGCATTTGCCTTACATGTGGCCAACTAGAGACCAACCTGGGTTCAATCCCTGGCATCCCAGGTGGTCCCCTAAGCTTGCCAGGAGTGATTTCTGAGCACAGAACCAGGAATAACCCTTGAGTTCCATTGGGTGTGGCCAACCCCCCAAATGTTCTCTTCTTTAGTGATTGATTTTTTTCAGTAAGATTTTGTATTAATTGCTTTATTTATGCACCATGGTTACAAGATTGTTCATTGTTGGGTTTCAGTCATAAACTGTAAACAACTTTCATCAGTACACCAATGATTACTAAAATGTGCCTAAGTCAGCACCTAACATGTAATAGGCACTTGTAAAATAGTTATTGATTATACAAATTGATCCGGGATTTGCTTGATCACTTTTTTGTTTGTTGGTTTTGTTTGTTTGTTTGTTTGTTTTTTGGGTTATACCCGGTGATGCTCAGGGCTTACTCCTGGCTATGTGTTCAGAAATCGCTGCTGGCTTGGGGGACCATATGGGATGCAAGGAGATCGAACCGCGGTCCGTCGTAGGTTAGCACATGCAAGGCAGACGCCCTACCACTTGCGCCACCGCTCCGGCCCCTTGATCACTTTTTCATGTATGCTTTTTTAAATACTTTTCATCTTAGATATTTTACTTTGTTTTCTGAGAGAAATCTTCATGTTATTCCCACAGAACCAGGCTAGTTGTATTCTGCTACTTAAAAATTTAATTATGCCATAATTTTCTTAACTTATGTAGTTTTCCCTCTCCATGTCCTTACCTTAGACTTCAGGTCAGTATGATATTGGTTTGTTATCCAATGCTATGTTGTTTTGTTATCTAACTTACTTGTTAGATATTTTGTATTATATTCTCTCTTGTTTTGAATATTAGTTCAATTAAGAATTGTTTACTCTGATTGCTTTAACTTTGTTTCCTCTACATTTTTGTTGTTGTGGTCCATACCCAGCATTCAGAGCTTAATCCTGTATCTGCACTCAGGGATAACTCCTAATGGGGCTCTGGGTACCATAGATGGTGCTAAGAATCATTCCTGTGTGGGCTGCATTCATGACCTTAAACATTGTAGTGTTGCTTCAACCTAGTTTACTCTATTGTTTTAAATATAAAATATTTATTTAAGCACCATGATTACAAGCATGTTTGTCATTGAGTTTCAGTCATAAACAGAACACCCCCCTTCACCAGTGCAACATTCCCACCACCAATGCCCCCTCCTCCTTTCCAACCCCTGTTTGTATTTGAGACAGACATTCCAATTCTCTCACTCATTAAGATTGTCATGATATCTGTTAGTATAGTTATTTCCCTAAATGTACTCACCACTCTTTGTGGAGAGCTTCAAATTGTGAGCCAGTCTTTCTGGCCCTCAACTTTATTGTCTCTGGGCATTATTACAATAATGTCCTTAATTTTTCTTAAAACCCATAGGTTATTGAGACTATTCTATGCCTATCTCTTTCCCTCTGACTTATTTCACTCAGCAAAAGAGATTTCATGTACACCCATGTATAGGAAAATTTCATGACATCATCTCTCCTATCGGCTGCATAATATTCCATTGTGTATATATACCACAGTTTCTTCAGCCATTCATCTGTTGAAGGGCATCTTGGTGGTTTCCAGAGTCTGGCTATTGTAAATAATGCTGCAATGAATATAGGTGTGAGGAAGGGATTTTTGAATTGTACTTTTGTGTTCCTAGGGTATATTCCTAGGAGTGGTATAGCTGGATCATATGGGAGCTCAATTTCCAGCTTTTTGAGCAATCTCCATATTGTTTTTCATAAAGGCTGGACTAGACAGCATTCCCACCAGCAGTGAATAAGAGTCCATTTCTCTCCACATCCCCACCAGCACTGATTGTTCTTGTTCTTGTTCTCAAAAGATACCCATGACATTCTTCAAAGAAGTAGATCAAACACTCCTGAAATTCATTTGGAACAATAAGTACCCACAAATAGCTAAAGCAATCTGGAGAAAAGGAATATGGGAGGCATTACTTTCCCCAATTTTAAATTGTATTACAAAGCAATAGTTATTTAAAAAGCATGGTATTGGAATAAAGATAGATCCTCAGATCAGTGAAATAGACTTGAGTATTCAGAGAATGTTCCCCCAGACATTTAATCAATTAATATTTAATAAAGGGGCAAGAAATCTAAAATGGAACAAGGAAAGTCTCTTCAAGAAGTGGTGTTGGCACAACTGGTTAGCCACTTGCAAAAAAGCAAACTCACACTCCCATCTAACACCATGCACAAAGATCAAATCCAGTGACCGGAGTGATGGTACAGTGGTAGGGCATTTGCTTTGCATGTGGCTGACCCAGGATGGACTGCAGTTCGATCCCCCTGGCATCCCATATGGTCCCCAAGCCAGGAGCAATTTCTGAGCATTTAGCCAGGAGTAACTAACCCCTTAGTGTCACCGGGTGTGGTCCAAAATTTTTAAAAGGTGAAATCCAAATGGGTTAAAGACCTTGATATCAGGCCTGAAACCATAAGGTATATAGAACAACACCTAGGTAAAACATTCCATGACATTGTTGCTAAAGGCATCTTCAAGGAGGAAACAGCACTCTTGAAACAAGTCGAAGCAGAGATAAACAGATGGGAATATATTAAGCCAAGAAGCTTCTGCACCTCAAAGGAAATTATGCCTAGGATACAAAAGCTACCCACAGAATGGGAGAAGCTATTCACCCAATACCCATCAGATAAGGGGCTAATATCTAAGATATACAAGTTACTGGCAGAACTTAACAAGAAAAACACATCTAACCTCATCAAAAAATGGGGCGAAGAAATGAACACTTTCTCAAAGAAGAAATACAAATGGCCAGAAGACACATGAAAAAATACTCCATATCACTAATCATCAGGGAGATGCAAATCAAAACAACTATGAAGTACCATCTCACACCACAGAGACTGGCACACATCACGGAGAACAAGTTTCTTCTATTTTAATGACTGGATCTCATTGTGTATTCTACATGATGCATATATTCTATTCAGTGTGTACATTTAAAACTATATATAATTAATTTTGTTTTCCATTATGTATTTAGCAGTTGGGTTTGAGCTGTAGCATTCTGTGTACTCTGTGTCTAACATCCGAAGGACCAATGATACTGTCAGCTGCTCTGTGAGTGGCAAAACTTTGTGGGAAAGATAGCTGGAGACAAATATCTGGTGAAAAGAGTAGCTTTTTAAAATTTTATTAAATATAACATATATGGATAAAAGTACATATACATAGGCAATCAATTTGTTAGATGGGATATTTGTAGGCAGAGGTGCATGTTGGCTATAAACCACTGTGCTTAGGGCTTACTCCTGGCTTTGTGCTGAGAGAGCTCTCTTGATGGTGCTCAGGGGACTATATGAAGTGCTGAAGATAAAGCAAGGGTTAGATAAATCAAGGCATATATATGCCTTACCTGCTATACTGTCTCTCCTACCCCCACTTTCTTGTGTTTTTACAAAGCCTTCACATCCATGGAACCAATACTGAATTTAAGAGCTAGTGGGTGACTAGATTCTCTACTCTTCATTCCTCCTTTTCCAAGGTTACCCTGTCCTTAGTTTTTATTGCACTGACAACTAATTTATCATATACTCTATTTTGGTTGAACTGCATTTGCTGAAAATTAGCTTGTGAGAGATATTCATGTTGTATATTATTGACTGTAAAGGTTTATTGGTTATTATTGATTGTCAGGTTGTTACCATCACTGTGTAGTATTCCATTTTTTATTCTGCCACAATTAAATCATTCTGTGGTTGGTAGTCATTTGGGTTGTTTCCAGTTTTGAGGTAAGACAAGTAGTATTGTTAAAAACATTTTTCTTATGATTTTTTGGTTGAATTTGTTTATATACCTCTTTTGGGCATATAAGTAAGAGTGGAATTGCTAGATCATAGGGGAGTTTTATTTGCTTACTGGCCTCTTTTTTAAAACTACTTATATTCTAATGGGAATGATTCAGTACATATTGAGAAATTGATAAAGCAAAATAAAACTTACTACTGAAATAGTTAAGTTTGTTGAGCTTTCACTGTTACACAAGTAAATACATATTTTCCTAAGGGAGTTGAAAAAGTTTTACTGGACAAAATACCAGAATATACTAGAAATAATAGATAAAAAATATTTGTAGCTGGGAGCCTTAGAAAGAGTGATTGTTTCTTACTGGAAATATAAAAAGAAAAATTATTTTCAGCCATCAGGAAGTACCACTTCTGGTGCTTGGCATCATGGGTGTTGCTCTAGAATACAAGAAATAGGAGTGCATGGAAAAGTCTGTTTGACTCAGACAACACATCAGCTAGTTCTGGAAGGACCTTGTGATTGTGAATAACCAGTTTACACCCATGAAAAGAGCTAAGTGGTAAAGAAAAAAAAATTGCATTGGGACTTAAAGAGTTGCTGAAAGTAAAAGTTTTATTTATATTAGACAACCAGTCATGTAGTCATTGTCGGGGACCAACCAAACAAATCATGCTTTTTTTCCCCTAGTCTGTCACCTTCAAAACGACAAGCAGAAATCTTGCCCGAGCCATGTGTATGAAGAATCTCAAGCTCACTGTTATCATTATCATCGTATCAATTGTAAGTTTTTTATCCTTCAGTGTATGGTTTTATTTTTTAATCACCGAGAAATTAAATGCTAAATTTATGTATCAGTAATTAACGCTATGAACTGAGCTACAAAACAAGTTTTAATGGTGAAGTACATGATAGACATTGACTTTCCTGTTAAGTCGCTATAAAATAGTATCTCCACTTAATCCCATCTCCTTCATTATATTTCAGTTTTTAGGGTTTTAATTTCTACTTTCTCTTTTAAAATTGATCTATTTTTTATTTATAACTCTAGTTGAAATAATTGTTTCTTCTGTAGGTTAGAGGTCAGGAGTCAGCAAATATTATGTTATAGTACCAGATACTTTAGTCTTAGCAGGCCATATAGGGTCTTTTTCACTTGTTCTATTTTCTAAATGAAGCTTTAAAAGAATGAAAGGAATTCTTTGATATATGCTATATATATTTGTTGGTCCTGACTGTAGGTAAATTATTCTACTGCCTATTAATAATATTGTCCTCATAATTTATATATGTATACATAAATATCATATACAATGATATTTTGTATTTAATAGCATAATTGATTAGTTGTTTCTGTAGCCACCTTGACTTCTCAGTATTAATTTGAATGTTTCCCAACGTTCCATTTATTGAACTGATATTTATTATGAATTATTATTAGTTTTTTATTTTCACATTTAAAAACTTTCATTTCCAGGCTGTTAAATTTTTTTTCAGGAATCAATATTTAGTTTTAGGATATGATATTTGCTACCCAATGAATTGATAATGTGACCATTCATTTCCATTTAATATTATTATATTGAATATAGTCAACCTCTTAGTTCTAGTTCTAAGATTATTATGCAATATTTATTAAGTGGACAGTGAATTTAATCAGTATTTTTCAATTTTTGTATTATAAGGTGTTTTGGATAATCTCTTAGTCAGTCTCTTAGTTCTACTAGCTGGTGTTCCTTTTTGTCTTTCTTTTTTGTTTTTGGCTCATTTTGTTTTTTCATTTGGGGGCCACATCTGGTAGTGCTCAGGGGGTTACTCCTGGCTCTGCACTCAGAAATCACTCCTAGAAAGCTCAGGGGACCATGTGGAATGCTAGATATCAAACCTAGGTCAGCTGTGTGCAAGGCAAACACCCTACCTGGTATACTATCACTCTGGTCCCCTATTTGTCTTTGTTAACCATACTAAAATTTTCTCAGATCTGTCATTATTCTTAGTATAGCACTATTTTCTTGTAACTTGTACTTGTTAATATATGTACTCTTTCCTGGAGTTTTTCTGGGACTATATTAAGAGATATTTCACAGGAAATTAAGTTGCACTGTTCAGGAGCCTGCTGAACAAGTATAAATCCCACTAAATATATATAGGGTAGGCTGGAGTAAAGGGTAGTTAGGAGTAAATCTTTAACTCACAGGCAAAATTCCTTCAAGAATCTCAACCTCAAGAGGGAATACTATTAAGCCACTTAATTTTAATTTTAATTTTAATTTTTATTGTGGTCAAAGTGAATTACAATTATTTCACAGAAATATTTAAGGCACATAGTGACAATGAATGAGGAGCATTCCTACCCCCCAGTGTTGTCTTCCCTCCACCCCTGTTCCCAGCATTGCATCCCATATCTCCCTCTTTTACCCCCCATAATGCTAATGTAACTATACCCCACTTATACAATGTGTTGTAAATTGGGTATCGATTCTGTTGTCATTGACTATGGGTCTGATCATTTTTATTACCACTACATGTCCATACAACTGTCTGGTCTTGGTACCATCCATTTTCCCCCTCAAATTATGAGGCTGAACAAGATGATTCCAGTAATATGGTTCTATTGGAAATATACGAAAAGATAAGGGAAAATAAAAGAAAAACAAAAACAAAAGTAAAAGCAAAAAATGGAACTAGGAGGAGTCTGTCTAGGTGTTATAAATTTCCCTTTAGAAGAAGAAAGGGAAAAAGAAAAGGGTAACAAGACAAAGAAAAACAAATAAAAACAAAAACAAAACAAAACAAAAACAAGAACAAAAAATAGGGCAATAGCAACAAAAGTACACGATATGAAGCTCACCAAAAGAGTGGTGAGTGCAGTTAGAGAAATAACTATACTAACAATTATCATAACAATGTGAAGGAATGAGGGAAGTAGAAAGCCTGTCTCGAGTACAGGCAGAGGAGGGTGGGGAGGAGGGAGATTTGGGACATTGGTGATGGGAATGTTGCACTGGTGAAGGAGGGTGTTCTTTATATGACTGAAACCCAACTACAATCATATTTGTAATCAGGGCGTTTAAATAAAGATATTAAAAAATGAATTTGACCTACACCAGCTAATTACTATGTAACTAATAAGGTATTTTACTTCCACCTTTATTGATTAATCATCTGTTAAAAGTTTTTATTATTCATTTGTATTTAACTTGCTGATACTAAAAATGCATCCTTCATGGAAATGATGCATTGTTTTCCAAAAAATAGGACTTCACACTTGATTTACCCAATACTGAATTCAATAAAAATTTTTAGCAACCTACAACTGGGCATAATTGTATTAAAGATCTCTATAAAAGAAAAAAAGAAAGAACAAACCAAACCAAAACAAAACAAAAATAAAAAACAAAAACATTCGATAAAAAACCCCAAACCAACAACTGCTTAAAAAGGTTTGTGTTTCTCTCTCTCTCTCTTTTTTTTTGCAAAGGCACAGTAAATATTGGGGAAACTAGAACAAGAATTCCCTTGGCCTAAGAGATACAGGGTTTCTCCACCCTTAATGCATACTGCCATGGGAACAACTACAGACTCCATACTCACTCATTTTCACACCCCAAGTTCTTTTTATGGTGCCAGGGAACTTTTACTCAATTGTGGATGATGACATCCCACCTCTGTAGCTAGAGATCTTGTTATTTGCATAGGTCATAGGATGAATAAGCTATTTAATTTATCAAGTCATTTTCATTCAGATTATGTAGGATACTCTGCATTACTTAAATTCAGATGATTTTGAACTTTGTATATACAAAATGCAGCTACTCCTAGGTTGGTGTTTGATTAGATAACTTCACAGCTGATAAAATCCAGAATATATTTTATTATCATGTAAATAATTATATAGGTATTTTAATTACATTGCTAATGTAGCTAATGTTATTAACTCCCTAAACAAGAACACTTTGGAATCCTCACTGATTGTGTGATGACTTCCTGAACCAAAAGTTTGAGAACCATTGCTATAAGGAGTAGACCAGAGACAGAGAAGGGAAGGTGCTTCTATTCTTCATGTAGTTCTGGCAAAACAGCCTTTTCCCTCTGTCTTATTGTAATTTTTAAGAATCCCATAATTATTTAAAGTAAATATCTTTGTCTAACTTCTACTTCTCCAATCCTCTCTAGCTTGACAGAGAAGAGCAACCATAAATATATAGCTATTACACTGGAAATTATACCAGGAATTGGAATGGTTCCTCTACTCAGGGTATTCAAGTGGCACATTCTAGGTTTTTTAATTTATTCATTTTTTATTATTTTATTAATTTTACTGTTTTATTGATTTCTCCTATTTCTTCCCATTGTTGTTGTTGCTTCAGTGATGTGGGTTTCTAGTATGCTAGAAAGCACAAATTTGGTTATGATACCAGAGGTTGCAAATATCAATGAAACTATCAATAATCAAGCAATTAAATATCAACCAGGAACATAATTTGTATGTGGAGTTTGTTCTGGAGATAAAAAGAAAAGTCAGTTCTGACTTTTGACTGAGACAGAGACATCAAGGGGAAAAGTAGACTGGATTCATGGCTCTTTCCTGACTGGCTTGGCTTATTTCTTCACCACTACCCTGCTTATTCAGACCCATCTGTCTGAGCAGTTAGGAACATGACATGTGGTGTGATATCACAACTCATGGATTTTTATTTTATGGTGCCCTTTTAAATTTTTAAATTTTATTCATTGTCATTTTGTTTCAGACACTATGATTTATAATACTGTTGATACAATTTCATGCATCCAATGTTCCAATACCACACTTTCCTCCAGAGTATCCACTTCCCTCTACCCTTGTCTTAGTACTCTGCTTTTTCTTCATATTCTACATATTAGAAAGATCATTCTCTATCTGTCCCATCCTTATCACTAACTTCACTCAACATACACTCTCTAGTTCCATCCACATAGCAGCAAACATGTTTTTCTTATAGCAGAACAGTAGAGCATATGTACCATCATTTCCTTGTTACATTTTTAATTGAAACACCATTAATCACAAAGATACAGTACTTTGTCATCTTATAATATTCCAACACTGATCCCTTTACCCTACCTTCCAAAGTCCCCATTTTCCCTCCCAGATCCTAGCCTGCCTCTATGGCAGGCACATTTCCTCATTACAATTGTCCTAGTGTTACCTTCCCTGACTTATCTCCTACACGCAACTCAGTGACAATCTTCTTACCAAAGAACAGTTCTCCTACTTTTCATTTTCAATGCCTTTGTGCACTTGATATTTCACTATGACATTCTTTATATCCCACATATGAGAGACATCATCTGTATCCTCTGAGTTATTTCATTCAGCTTAACTTTCCAGATTGATCTAGATAGCAGCAAATTGCATGACATCATTTTTTTCTTATGGGCTAACAGTATTTCATTGTGTGTCTGTTTGTGTGTATAACATAATTTCTTTATCCAGTCATGTGTTCTTGTATTGTTTTCAGATTTTGACTATTGTGAATAGTGCTACAATGAACATAAGAATGCGAATGTCTTTCCTGCATCTTGATTTTGGAACCTTAAGTTATATTTCCATGAGTGGCATTGATAGGTCATATAGAAGCTCAGTCTTAGTTTTTGAAGTACATCCATATTGACTTCCTAAAAGGCTGGACCAGTTGACAACCCCACAAGCAATGAATGAGAATCTCTTTTCTCACACATCCTCACCAAAATGGGTTGTTGTTCTATTTGATGAGTGTTAGTCTTTCTGGAATTATGTGATATATCATTGTTGTTCTTATTTGCATTTCCCTGATGATTAGTAACATAGAGCATATTTTTTATATCTTTTGGCCATTTGTCTATTCTTCGAGGAAGTTTCTGTTCATCTCTTCTCCCCATTTTTATAGAGTTGTAATTTTTTTTGCAGAGTTCTACCAGTGCTTTATATATCTTGAATATTTATCAATCTTCTATTGGATATTACCACTCTGTAAGCAGATAGTTTCTCAACCTGTGAGCTGTTTTTGTATTCTGGTCATCATTTCATTTGAAGTGAAGAAGCTTCTTAATTTTAATGGTCTCCGATTTGCTGCTTCTTGCTTGATCAGTGGCATTTCATCCTTAAAGATCACTCTAGCTTCAATGTCAAAGAGAGTTCTGTCTATGGTATTCCCTATGGAACTTATGGGTTTAGGTCTGCTATAGAGGTCTTTAGTCCATTTTGATTTTGGGCATGTAATTAGAAGTGGACTGAGTTTACTTTTGCTTGATGCCAACCAATTTTCTCAACACCACTTGTTGAAGAGGCTTTCCATGCTCCACTTCATATATTTGCTCTTTTGTCAAAGACTAACTGACCATATACTTCCCAGTCTGTCTCTGTAGAGACAGTTTCTATTCTATTCCACTGATCTGTCCTTATTATAATATCATGCTGTTTTAACTACAATTCCTTTATAGTACAGTTTGAAGTTGGGGAAAGTGGCACCTCCCATCTAGTTTTTCCCAGATGATAGCTTTAGGCTATTTGTGGAGAAGGGTTATTGTTTCTTATGAATTTCAGGAGTGTTTGATCTATTTTGTTTTTAGTTTTTGGTTTTTTGGCTACACCCAGTGACACTCAGGGATTACTCTTGGCTATGCACTCAGAAATCATTCCTGGCTTGGGGACCATATGGGACATCAGGAATCAAACCAAGTCTGTCCTGGGTCAGCCGTGTGCAAGGCAAACATCCTATCGCTATCATTCCAGTCCCTGTTTGATCTATTTCTTTGGGAAAATGTCATGGATATCTTTGGAATCTATGCAATAGTTTTGGGATTATTGCTATTTTGATTATGTTAAATCCTCCCTATCCATGATTAGTGGATGTATTTCCATTACCTCATGTCCTTTTCAATTTCATTATGTACTGTTTTGTAGTTTTATTTGTATATGCTTTTCACCTGTTTTTAAAATTACTTCATTTAAAAACTATGGTTACAAAGTTGTTCATAATACAGTGAGTGTTATAATACAGTTGGTTTCTTTAACAGTTGCAAAGTTGTTCGTGATTGATTTTCAATCATACAATGTACAACACCTTCAGCAGTGCACATTAGTTAAGGCAATTCCTAAGTTCTTGATATTCTGAGTCACCATTGTCAATAGATTGTTTTTGAATGATCTTTCTCTTCATCTCATTGTTTTCTTAGAAAAAAAGTCGTGGACACTTACATGTTAATTTTATAGCCTTCTACATAATTCTACAAATCTACTGTTTCTAGGTGCCTTTAGGTTTTTCTAGCTGTAGTATCAGGTTATTTATAGATAGTAAGGGCTTGACTTCTTCCTTTCCCATTTCATTCATCGGATAAGGAAATATAACACATGTCTATATTTTGATTGACACTTTACTGTATTGATCTGTTGTTTCTAATACTTTGGTGGTATATTCAGAGTCTTCTGTGTATAATATGTCATCTTCAGAGAGTGGTAATCTAACTTATTTTCCAGGGTTTTTTTGTTTTTTTTGTTTTTGTTTTTTTGTTTTGTTTTGTTTTGTTTGTTTTTGGGCCACACCTGGTGATGTTCAGGAATTACTCCTGGCTATGCTATGCGCTCAGAAATTGCTCCTGGCTTGGGGGACCATATGAGACTCCAGGGATCGAACCAGATCCGTCCCACATCAGCTGCGTGCAATGCAAACACCCTACCACTGTGCTACCGCACTGGCCCCTTATTTTCCAGTTTTAATAGTTTTTATGTCTTTCTTTTATCTAATTGTTATGGCAAGACTTCCAATACTATTTTGAATAATAGTGGTAAGACTGGCCATCCTTGTCTTTTGCTTGATCCTAGAGGAAAGTCTTCTGTTTTTCACCATTGGGCATAATGTTAGCTGTTGTTATGTGATATAGAGCCTTTACTATCTCAAGTTAGGTTCCTTTTATTCCTTTGTTATTGAGATTTTTGTCATAAAAAGATGTTTAATCTTGTGTTCAGAATGATAGCACAGTTTGCAGGGTGCTCTCCTTGCATGTGGTTGACTGGGGTTTGAGTCCCCAGCACCACATATGGGTTGCCCAAGCCTCAGCCAAAGCATTTTGATGTCTGAGAATAAAGCCAGGAGTAAGCACGAAGCTCTGCTGGAATGCCTCCCCCAAAAATGATTTTAAATCTTGTCATAATCTTTCACTGCATTTATTTATATCAGTATATTTTTTATCTTCCCTTTTGATGGTGTTGTTTGTCACATTGTTTTGTATCTGTGTAACCATCCTTGGAATGAATTCCACTTGGTCATGATGTATGAGCCTTTTAATATACTGTTGAACTTCATTCACTATAATTTTGTTGAAGAACTTTGTATAAATGTTTATTAGGATATTAACCTGTAGTTTTCTTTTGTAATGTTCCCATCTACTTTTGATATCAGGGTAATGTTGATTGTACAGTAACTTACATCTTATTTGTGAATCCAGATTTACTGCTAAATTGAAAATATTTGTTCCAATTATTCTAAATTCTATATTTAACTTTTCAAAATGATAGTACCAGGTATTATTATCTTTTAGTCTAAAAACATCATTGTAATGCATTGTGGCATAGTTGATGTTATGTTTGTGTGCATATGTTGTGAAGAGTTTAACCTTTTTATTACTAACTAGAATTATCTATAGTTACCACTTCAATATTAGTAGAGAAGAAAACCAAGGACATTTCTGACTTTCAGGAGGGAACTTGCAATTCATAAGTGTAATTTTATATATGTGAATAATGAAATTGATTAAAGATTACAAAAAGTTGTAGACTCAAGAACAAAGTACCTTTGCTCACTTTGGCAGCACGTATACTAAAATTGGAATGATACAGAGAAGATTAGCATGGCCCCTGCACAAGGATGACATGCAAATTCATGAAGTATTCCATATTTTTGTGACAATGGTAGTGAATGAGAGAAATATAAAGCCTATCTTGAATACAGGGGTGAGGGAGGAGGGAGATAGGGGGCATTGGTGTTGGGAAGGTTGCACTGGTAAAGGGGGTGGTTTTATTTTATAACTAAACTCTTAACTACAAACATGTTTGTAATCATAGTACCTAAATATAGATGTTATTATTATTATTATTATTATTATTATTATTATTATTGGCTTTGGGTCACACCCAGCAGCACTCAGGGGTTGCTCCTGGCTCCATGCTCAGAAAATCGCTCCTGGCAGGCTCAGGGACCATATGGGATGCCGGGATTTGAACCACCGTCCTTCCACATGAAAAGCAAACACCTTACCTCCATGCTATCTCTCCAGCCTCAATAAAGATATTATTTTTTAAAAAAGAACAAAGTGTCTATTGCAGTGACCATAATTTTTTAATCTGCAGGATTATGAGCAAGATTGTATGACAAAATATATAACTTAACACTGGAATTTTGGAATCCAGAATAATAGTACAGCAGATAGGGCACTTGCCTTGCATGTGGCCAACCGGGATTCAATTTCTGGCACCACATAAAGGACCTCGAGTTCTACCAGGAGTGATCTTCAAGCACAGAGCCAGGATTAAGTCCTGAGCAAGTCTGTGTGAACCAAAGCCCAAATATATATCTAAAGGGAAAGGTGAAGAAAAAGCATACCTATAATAGGAATATTTTTTTAGTTTTACTCGTGTAAAAGAAAACTTTAAAATAAAATTGTAATTCATGTGTAAAATATTAAAATGTACTTTGTAATGAAATAATATTTGAGGGACTTATTGTTAATTTATGGAGCTTTATTATCAATAATGAGATATCAGTAAGCATTACTCATAACGCTGGATTCTACCTAGTTTCCAGTGAACAGTGAACAAGTGAACATGAAAACATAGTGTGATTCAAGTGCATCAGTTATATTGGGAAAAGTACTTGTTAACAGATTTTTAATTTGCTTATTTCAGGAACAGTAAGTTTAAGAAGATAAAATTGTCTTTTTCCTTCCTCTAGGTGTTCATCTATATAATTGTTTCACTTGTCTGTGGTGGATTTACATGGCCAAAATGTGTGAAAAAATGAGAAAAAAGTTATTAACCAAGGAAATGAGAGAACAAGGAATTGGAAGCAATCCATATGACTCAAATCCTTTAAAACCAACGATGATTCTACTTGCCTCTCAACATCTTTCTTTTTATGATTTTGTTCTGTGCTTTCAAAGTTATCTTTGTCCTCTCAAACAATGTATTCCATAATACTTCAAATTGAACTAGTTATTACAATAATGTCTTTAAAAGGCTTTATATTTGTTTCTTTGGTTTATTAACATATTGTCATATACTTAGAGAAAGTTGTTTGCAGTTGTGCAAAAAAGTCACCAAGGTAAAAACAACCATTCTTATAAGATGTCTAATAAAACTATGTAGGAAATTAGTATGTGTACATTAAAGAAGCATTTGAGATACAATATTAAGTTATATCTTAATATTTTTGTTATCAGTGAGCTTGAGGTGCTTCAAACAATGTAAACAGAACAGTTTTTTATTTGTAGAATTATTATAATCAGGTTGTTGGTGCTGCTTGCTTTCAGGAGCCCCAGCAGGTAAAGTATTAACATTATATAAACCAGTTGGGGGAACATATCATTAATCCTATTAAAAGCACACAAATTATCTTTGTCCGCCTACTGTTCACTTTCAGGAATAAAGTTGTACCCGTTCAAAAACTTCATATCTGTTTCCCTGTAGCTTTGGTTTGAGAAGATGACTGAATTAATGTTGAAGATAGTTGTTTTCATATATTCTTTTTCACTAGAAGTTTAGAACTATTTTCTAGTTAATAGAGTGAGTAGTAGAGGGAGTAGAGGCACAAGTTCCTCTAACCAAAGATCATGAAGAAAACAACTATGGATGTATAACTATTTTAGCTATTTAAAGGAGGAAAGTAGGAAGTTTTTTCCAGTCCAGGAAATGCCCAAATTGATTATGTTCCGGTTAACTCCACTGGGCTTAACTTTTGGGGCTTAACTGTTCTTGAATAATAGTTTGGGCATTGTTTCTGATTAAATAATTTCTTTAATCTACCTAGTTTTGGAAAACCTTTTACAAAACTAGAATTACGATATTTAGAAGCAATACAAGGCAGTTTAATAGTTATAATATGAAAAAATTTAATAGGTATAATATGAAAAAATAGAATGCAATCATACTACTTCAACTCTGGCATCTGTTTCAATGTTTATCGGCAAGAAGTTATTTGCTACCCTAGGTAAATTGCATTTATTTATCAATAAGTACTAGTATATGGAAATTATCTTACAATTGACTTGTTTCTCAATGAAAGAACAATCATTCTGTAAAATTTAGCCACCTGTTTATCCTAACCATGTGCCTTGAATATATGTTTCACATAATCTGGCTTATGCTACCTGTTGTTTTCTCTAACTATTTTGACTCATGCTACCTGAGTTATTTATTTGACATATATTTTGACCTACTGGAACTCTTTCTAGTGGTCTTGTGCGGTGTAAATAGTTTTCCAGTCCTTTCATCAATACTAATGCCTTTTAATGACATCACCATTTCTTATTGGAAAATATATCTGTTCCTAGAAAACATTTGGCATTTCAGCATAATAATTTCCCAATATCTTTAATTCAATCAGAAGGACTTAAAATTATCTCCCTTTCTTATATAGACCTGAATAAAACTGATGTGCATGTTTTAGGGATAAATTACTTAACTTCTCTTTGTCTATTTATGTAATAATGCTTTATAAAACACATCTTGTTTTAAATGATAAATGAATTTGAAGGCATTATTAATAAAATTTAAGAGTATACATTGATTTTCTTGTTTAAGAGGTTTTTAATGAAATTGAATTTTATGACATTTCTCATAATTTACAGAACAAAAGTATTTTTCTTATGCTAAAAATTATTATTTTGAACATAGTGGCTTACATATTGTTGACAATAATATTTTAGGTACATATTTACACAAAATCAGGAGGATTCCCATCGCTGATTTGTCCTCCCTACACCTCCATTTTCGTCCTACCTCCCATATCCTCCTCCCTCACCCCCGGGGCTTCTAGAAAATGTGATCCCCTCTGTACCTAGTTTACTACTTAGTAGTCTTGCACCTGTTTGGTCTTGGTATCTCCCTTATTTCCCCCTCTAACTGGAATGCAGGACTAGATAGTTCAAGTTATGTGGTTTTGTTTGAAGAAGAGAAAAGTAATTAACTGGGGTAAAAGTCTAATAGGCCAAAAGTTGGGTGGAATCTTTCTAGAAGCTCTCATCATCGGTTTGAGAGACGAAGGAGAAAAATAAGGTGAAACACCCCAACAGTACAAAAAGAAGTGTCAAATATCCAGTGAGCACTCCAAAAGTAACAACAAATAGTACCACAAAAATAGCCATGGTCTTGAGATAAAAAAACATGGCAGGGCACATAAAGAAAGAAAAGAAAAATAGGAAAAAACATAAATATAAATGGGGGCAACAACTTCAATAACCACACCAAAACAAGAAAATTGACAAGAAGAAGATAGGTAAATAAAAATAAAAAAATAATAAATGAATATTTTAAAAAAGTAATATATATATATATATAAATAAATAAATAAATAAATGTTTTGTGCTTTTTGCCTTTTTTCCCTCCTGCAATGGCACCGTAAATATTGGGGTCATTCGAAAAGGAATTCACTTGGCCTAAGAGATATGGGGTTTCTCCACCTTTGGAGTATATTGTCATGGTGGTCTTGGTCTTTGCACTGATCCTAGGATGGAACCTAGGATAGCATCTTTCATTGTGTTTCCGGAAGCCCCATTCCATTGCAATTGTCTCAGCCAGACCTTTGGAAGTGGGGATGATGGTTGTTGTGTGCAGGTCGTAATTCAAACCCTAGACTAGGGCTTCTTTTTTTTTTTTTTTTTTTTTGGTCCCAAGATATATACAGTCCAGTCATGGTTCTAGTACATGGCAATCTTGGCTTTTGGACCGACCAAAGGGTGACAAGTCTTCTGATTTTGTCTCATCGTTAGCTGGTGAGGTAGATAACCTGCTCTTAGGTCAGGTTGTTCCCATTTTCCTCGTTGTCAAGATATCATATTAGAGCTGGCACTTTTTGGTGGCCCAGCAGTATTAAGGATGTCCCGGTTGGGATTTGTTTCCCGTAGCTGTTGTGAAGAACTTTGTCATTTCTATGTCTGGGATCCAGGGTTCAAGGGTGGACGGATGGTGTCTAATCACCTGGGGTCTAAGTTGGGTCCGCATGACATATTTTCAAGGTGGGAGATATCCCTGCATTATAAACATGTATGAGTTCTTATCCCAGTAGATAAGAGTTCGTTTTTATATGTAGGATTTCCCCTTTTATTAGTGTGCCTTTGCAGGGAGAAATGGTGCTACATTATATTGTCGGTGCATTTGGGGGTGGACAGAGAAGAAAACAGAAACAGGTCAAACACCCAAAAAAGATAAAAATAGGAATAAAAATATATGTGCTCACCTATGTATATGTAGAATGAACATTTTAAAAAATGAATTAACAAAGTAATTAAAGGAACAAAGTGATTCAAGAGACTAGTTTTGGGGAAAAGCAGGTAAAGAGGTGGTGTAATACAGGTCTTATACTTATGTTGAAAGTTTAGGTTTCCCCATTGTCTTTTGGAATTTTCTTGTGGTGTGTAGGTTCCCAGGCAACTTTCCATCATAGCCCCTGACCTTCTTGAGATCGGTAAAGATTTGCAGCAGGGAGGTCTTGTAAGAGCTCTTGCATTGGGGATACTTTTAGAGCTAAGTCCGGTTTCAAGTAACAGTCTACGTTAGGAGGAGTTGGTAGGGAGGGCCGGGCAGCATGAGTCTGCAGGGGAGTTGGTTGCCTTTTCTTGCAGGGGACGAGGTGTGGGTTTGACTGGGTGTCCCTTCGCTTGGGTGCTGGGTACTGGTTCGTTGGGGTAGGAGGTCAGTCTTGATGCCTAATGGATTAAGAACTGAGGGTGAAGAGTTTTAATATGGTGGGAAGTCTGGATGGGATTGAGGGGTGAAAGGATAGTTGGATTTCCAAAGGGGGGAAAGGGGAAAGTATATGGAAGGGTAGGAAGGAAAAGAGAAAACACATAGAAATAAAGGGAGAAGAGGAAATAAAAAGGGAAAAGAAAAGTAAAGAAAAAAATAAAAAAGGAAGTAGTGAGAAGAGAGGAGAAAATAGCAAGGGAATGCTAGTTTGCTTGAATGTGTTCGATGAGTAGGGCCTGTAGTATAAGTTTGTACATCACAGTTGCTGCTTCGGTGGTCTGACTGGTCACGTGTTTCAAATCCTAAAAGAAGGTATAACCTAGAGATAAAGTGTATGTTAAAGAGTTTTCTCGGGACATTCTTGTAATGCTAGCTGGGTATGGTATCTCGTGTGACTGAGCCCCGAGATGCCATCTTAGTTTGTCCACCCTTTGTATCCAAGAACGCCTGTGAATAGAAGAGCTGAGAGGTTATTTTAAATATAGTAAGATTAAGGCATTAAAACATAGTGTTATGAGATGTTTCCATTGGAGTCAGTGATTTCCCGTGATGTTCTTTACCTGTGATCCTGTATAAGATCCCTAAGGGATTATTATGGGCCTTTGTATTAGAAGGCTGATTATATACCTGTTCTCTCAATGCTGCTGTTTCTGTTGTTGCAGGTTTCTTTGTGGTATAATGTGTAGTCAAGAGTTTGTGTTGCTCCTTTTTTATGTATTTTGGACACTGCTCCCAAGTATATGTTGACTATTACAGTGTTTGGAGATTCTACCCTGTTAAACCCTGTTATTTGGTTGTTGAGTATTAGTTGTCTATAAGGTGTATGTTCTAGGTGCTTCAGAAAAGTGCTATCATTCTGTGTTTATCTTTCATCTTCTGACTTACTTCGTTTAACATAATATGTTCTAGGTCCATCCACGTTGCTGCAAAGTCTGTGAATCTGTCCATTTCTACTGGGTTTTCTAGCCTAGCTGAGTATAGTTGTTTTTTTAATGAAATCGAATTTTATGACATTTCTCATAATTTACAGAACAAAAGTATTTTTCTTATGTTAAAATTTATTTTTAAAAAATCTTACCTGTAACTTTTCAGTAGTTATAACATTGTCTCAGTAGTTTTAAATTGTTTTATAGCTAAAAGACATAAAAACACAAGAATGAATGTGTACACCATTCTAGAAACAATAAAAGATCCTGAAATGACCACACACTTTCACAGTTCTCATATTGACATCAGGATTAAGAGAAGAGAAAAATAACCATAAGTAGTATAACCCAGTTCTATGTAACTGAAAAATCCAAAGTTAACTGAGTGTATTTTAAAAGAGAAGGCTCAAAGAAATGTAGAAAAGAGAAGAATCAGTAATTCTTAATTAAATTGTTTACTATTTAAATAATTAAATAGTAAACAAAATTAGTGATACTACTTAGAAACAAGGTTATAATATGGGTAAAACTAGAGGATCTTAAATAGGCTATAAGTACAAGGCCAAACACTGGACTTCTCTCTAATCTAGAGTCTGTAGGATAACATAACATGTCTAGGAAATGGTAACAAAGGTATATAAAACAGTGGCTCAAGATCACAGGGACAGTAATACCAAGAAAATATAAATGGAGGTGGGCAAGAAGTGGAGGTCTGAAAGTAACATTGGGGTAAGAGTATTTGTATATATCAAACCACCAGATGAATCATTACCATAAACATGGGACCTGACTACAACAAACTTTAAAAATATAATTGACAAGGACTCATGTTGGAGGGTATTAGGGAATCTGTGGAAGGTGGTGGAGGGATGGGGACATGATGTAGTGGAATTGGATGTGAGAACATTTTAAATCTAAAAATCCATTGTAAACAACTATGTATGACAGTGTTCCAATAATTTTTAAGAAATAGGAAAAGGAAAAAATAGACAAAAATCAAATATATAAATAGCTTCCCTCAACAACAAACCCATCACTAAAGTCTTTGAATCAAGTAACTGAGGCAAAAATTGTAGGAAAATGTTTTGTACAGGTCAAAGCAACTTAACTATCCATTTAAATTCTCCCGAGCATCTCCCAGGTTTCAGTTGAAACATACATTCCCTAATCAGAGAGAAAGGCAGAGATATTTTAGACTTGTCTATACAGAATATAAGTGGCACCAGCATTTTCTCTTCTAACTACTGACCCCAAGGTCGAATGTGTGAGATTTGGAGTTTGATTTCTGACACCACATGGCCCCTCAAGCATTGCCAGACATGACACTGGTGACCATCAAGCACTGCTGGATGTGGGCCCCACAACACTTTTCTAAAAAGTGATAATGAGGCAGAGTGATGGTGTGGTTGACCAAGGAATCCTTTTGAATTAATTGATGAAATAGATTTAAGGCAGGTATGAAAATAGCAGGTTTAATGTGGGGTTCCAGGTTACACAGATGGTGTAAAAAACATGAGAAGTCAAGATATGAAAGGACTCCACCAGATCAGAACAGCCCTAAGCCATTTCCACTGAAGCACTTGCGCTAATGGACAGTTTGGAACTTGCTGGAATAGTTGAGAATCTTCAGATTTCTGATGACCAAAGTAGATATAAGAAGAATAACGTGGACAGGTTTGTGGAAGCTGTAGCCTTAGTAGGCTGTTGTAAATTTACTCATGCCCTCAAGTGGTCAGCAGTACCAGGAGTCAGGAGGAGCTAGGTATCAGATATCTAATGGAAGAGCTTGAATAGAAGATTGGGTACACGGGGAACTTTAGCATCATTGTTTTCCTGGCCTTTAAAGAGGATTGTTGTCCACTCCTGCCTTTCAAATCATACATGTATTCATTTCAGTGGGAAAATGGCCATAAAACTAACTACACAGGGAAAAGTTTTCCTAAGAAATTCCCAGTGTCTGGAAAGAGCAATGATTAACAATCCACACCACTCACACAAATATATATAAGCATAATTTGATTAAGTAGAGGTATTTTATAGATTATCATGAAAAATTATTTTTGCATTCATGCTGTTAAGCCCCAAAACATCTGAATCCATAAAAAGATTTTTCACACCCTATTTTTCAAAGAGAATAAAAAGCATAAATTTACTCTGAGTTTTACTCTAAAGAGACTGACAACCTAATTAGTTTTATTCCAGTTCTAAGTTCAATACAGCAAGTTAAAGTATTGAATCTCATGTACCGAAAGAATGTTTAATTCAATAATATTCTCTGCAAATTTTTGCTTCTGGTCAAGGAAAGTAGAAGGAACTATATTTACCCTCCTGTAGTAATTCCAAAATGAAAATAAATACATGAAACAGGTTTGGGGGGTGCTAGAGATTGAACCAATGGCCTTTTATATGTGTCACATTTACCTTCCTGTAACAATTTCAAAATGAAAATAAATACATGAAACAGGTTTTGGGGGAGATTGAACCCATGCTCTTTAATATGTGTCACATTTATTCAGCAGTTTTGAAGATCCTGGACAACAGGGAATGAAGAACATTGATACATAAAATAGTTCAACCATCACCCCAGCTTTTATGTTGAGAGCATTTCCTGGTCATACAGAAGATGAACCACGGATGCACCTACAGATTCCCTGGGTTGACATTGCATTGCCAGAGTAACTAAGACAGTACTGGAGAGGAAATGTTAAGGAGAGAATTCCAGAAATGTGGGGAAATTAGTGCCAAGAAGGGAACCAACTCAGAAGATGAGAGCAGCTTCCTGTACTCACACAGGGTCAGAAATATTGCTTATACCTACCAGAAAAACAGAAGAGTGTTGGGTCAGAAGAGTCTTTTTCTACCTGGTTTCTCAACCTTAGCATTGTTGGCATTGGGGTTAGATATTTTTTGTTATGGAGAACTATCTTTTGCATTGTAGAATAAGTTAGAAGAATCCCTAGTTTCAATCCACTAGATACCAGAATTACCCTCTCCCAAGTTTGGACAACAAAAAATGTACAAAATGTTTTCATAAATTTGGGATGAGGGTGGGAAAGAAATTACAGCCTTTGCTGAGGTCCACTACAGACTAAATATAGTCTTACCACTTTAACATTTCATTTTGTTTGTTTGTTTTTAGTTTAACATTTCTTAATTTTTAATTTTTTTTGTTTTTTGGGGGGGCCAGAGCCTTTTGATGTTCAGGGGTTACTCCTGGCTAAGCGCTCAGAAATTGCCCCTGGGTTGGGGGGACCATATCCACCAGGGGATAGAGCCGCGGTCCTTCCTTGGCTAGTGCTTGCAAGGCAGACACCTTACCTCTAGTGCCACCTTGCCGGCCCTTAATTTTTAATTTTTATCATTTATTTATTGACCATGTATCACATAGTTGACATAGTTTATCATAATACATTTGTTTCTAGGATAGTGGGAGATAAATTATTTTAAAAAAAAAAGAAAGGAGGAAACCAAAGTACAGCAACAAGAAAATTTGTGAAAATCATTGCATCTTACAATGTGGAAATAATCAGAAAGTTTAGTAAACTCTTGTTTCTAGTTGATTATTCTGCAGTTTAACAATTAAAAGCAACAACCAATGACAGAATGATAGCACAGCAGGTAGGGTGTTTGCCTTGTATGTGGCAGACCTGGGCTAGATCCTCAGCATTCTATAAGGTTCCTCGAGCACCTCCCGGAATGATCCTTGAGCACCGACAGGTGTGGCTCAAAAAAATTAAAAAAACAAAAACAAAAACAAACTATATATAAAAATATATATTCCATCTTATTTCTTATGATTATTTCTGGCAGGTGTGCAGCTAGATGGATCAGCCACACAGGAAAATGACAATACGTGTAAAAACGATATTTTGGGGTAGCATTTTGTATTTACATGTATAAAAATTTATTCGTCTGCTAAAGATGTATTTTGGGATGATGTGTTTGTTCCAATTGCATATATATTCATTTCTAAAGGACATTCAAATAATAAGTGTTTACCCATAATATTGCTCGTGCATGTAACAGCATCCTTCCTTTCCATTTGAACATCGTTTTTCAAAACAACTGTCTAAATATTTTGAGAGGTAATTGCTGGTTCTTAAGTTGATTCTTGTTTAGCGTTAGAAGTTGTGAAACTGTCTTCCAGGTGTCCTTTGACTATATTCTTCCAGCACAGAAATTGCCTACTGTTTGTCGTCCTCCAGCAAATTGATTTGTCATTTTATGATGGGGTTGGATGGGATGTAACAGTTCTATGTCAAAAGCCATCTTTTAATTTGTAATTTCCTCAGACATATGAAATAGAGTATACATTTTATGTTTATTTACTATCTATATAACTTGTTTTGCATGGTGTCTGTTTAACCATTCGAGTTGTTTTAGAGTTCTTGTGGCTTATATCTTCTTATAGTTTTGTGTGATATAAGTATGTTTCCCTTGTAAAGGTCCAGATTTGCTTTTATGTTTGTTTTGTGGCCACATCTGGCAGTGCTCAAAACTTACTCCTTCCTGCCTTGCTCTATGCTCTGAGGTCATTTCTGGCAGACTTAGTGGACCATATTGGGTGCTTGGGATCGAATCCAGTTTGACCTCATGCAAGGCAAGCACACTACCCTCTGTATTTTCACTTCTAGCCTTCGATTTGATCTGATCAACTTTCATTTTGATGTTAGTTGCTGCTTATTTCTGGCAGGTGTGCAGCTAGATGGAATAGCTGTTTTACTAAAGCACAATATTCACCTGTAGAGCATAGACACCTCACCATGACATTACATGCACTGAATAGCTATGAGATGATGGGCCATCTTATCATGATTGTTTTTGGATAAAGTGAAATTCATGATTTCTTTCTCCCCTAGTTTTAATGACTTTTCTCTGTTATTAGAACTCTTTTAGGGTGCTTTTCAGGGTAATGAGTAGGCCTACATAACTGTACTCCATCTGAGGTTCCCAACTTCTGAGGTACTCTTCACACACATACTGGGTCTTGTCATGAGGGAAAGTGAGCACATCCTAGCACAACTCTGCAGAGGAAGGCCCCAACCTTCACCCAGACTTTCTTATTAGTTACTGTGAGGGTGCTGACCCATTGCATATACTTTACGGTCACTATACTTTTGGATTATTTGCTGCAAAACTGCCGATTCAAACATTATTTTGGATTTTATTTCCTGTTATCTACACACAAAAGGGGGATTTTCAAAATATTACCAAATATTTAAGTAATGTTTTATGTCAGTGAGCTATTGTGTAATTTATCTGCAGATTACTATATATGAGATTGAAAATTAAAGCCAGGGCTCCTCCATGCATGTGCCTCAGCTGTCTGAGCCATCTTCCCCTACTCTTGAGTTTAATCTTTAATTTATTGTGTTTTAATAGACTTGACTCCATCTTTGCCATTAACTGGATTGATGCATTCCAGTGTATCTGAAACCCAATTTAAAAGGAAGCACACACAATATTTTTGTGCAATTGACTCTTTTTTACTTCTCTTAGGCCTGTCACAGGAGGATGTTATATTTGCATCTCTCTTGTTGGGCATGTGAGTATACCAGATCTTAAAGATGTACAGAGTAGAGACTAAAGTTAGTGAGACACTTGCTAAGAAGGCCAAGAAACAAAATATGGCCAAGGTCTCATCAAGTCCTTTGGATTGGAAGATTTTTCAGTCTTATCACCCCCAACCTCACAGCAGACCAATCTAGGTTGCAATACTGAAGTAACATCTTTAACTATAGAAGCCATGTGACTAAGTCATGCATACAGGAACTCTGGGAAGAACAATTTCTGTGTTCAGGATTAGGGGATCTGTGACAATTACATAGAATTCTAGGACAGGATGATGTTCCTACAGGCTCAAGGGACTTTCCAAAGCAAAATTCACCGGGCCATGGTCAGAGAGATAGTATAGGAAGTACAATAATTTTCTTGCATGCACTGGACCCAGGTTCAATTCCTAGCACCCCTATGGTCCCCTAAACTGAGGAGAATCACTCAGAAGTCCAGAAGTGATTCCTAAGTACAAACCTAGAGTCATCACTAAGCAAAGAACCAGGTGTAAGTCCTGAGCACAGCTGGATCTGGCCCCCACCTCCACCCCTTCATCAATTAGGTTCTTACATCAGATTGTAGGGCACCCTCCAGACAGAGCCTGAAAGAATGTCAGTTGGGGTAGAAACATCTATTTCCACGTACAAATGCCACTAGGAAAAGCATGAAACCAGCTAAGAGAAAGCAAAAACTACCACTCTCACACAAAAGAATCAAAGACTCAAACTACATTAACATGAAAGAATAAGAAAATAGTACTATGTCCTCAATGCAAGGTAATGGTTGACAAAAGTTTTAAAAAAAACATAGTAACAGTGGTTTTTAAAAAATAGTACTTGGGACCAGAGAGATAGTACAGTGGGTAAGGTGCTTGTCTTGGTTTGATCCCTTGCACCATATCTGGTACCCTTAGCACTAACTACCCTGGGTGACTCCTGAGCACAGAGCCACGAGTAAGCGCTGAGCTCCTCCAGATGTAGCCAGAAATGGAAAGAAAGAACGAAAGAAACGGTTCTAAATGTGTTGGAAAAACTGGTCTGCCACAGGCAAAAAAAATGAACCCAAACCCAGATTTCACACTATACAAAAACATCAATTCAAAGGGGATTTATGATCTTGATATCAGGTCTGAATCATAAATTAATATTGAGAAAATAAGGTTCTCTCTTTATATGCAAAATAATCATTAAAATCTGAAAAGTAATGTCAGTACATATAAAATTGCACTAGGCAAGTTATTGAAACTAATAATGGAAAAAATAATTTTTATAGGTGCAAAGCCTTACAGTGAACTGCCGCCTTCAATAGGGAATTTGAGTTACTTTTGTGTACACAGAGAGCTGAAGCCTGTTGTGCACAATGGAGCTTAAGACTGCATATAGGAAGTTCACATACAATGATCTTCTGTCATTTGTCTCGGGGTGACACTTTTTCTGTCCTTGGTCGCAATGGTCAGTGATTATAGGGAGTATCCCTTTGTCTGTATTTGCTTTGCTCCTAGAGATCCTCTCACTGCTGGAGGTACTAAGCAGAAATTCTTCGCATGATGCATAGATGCAGGGCGAACGCTTTGCTTGTCTGTCACATTTTCAGTTAGCCCTCTTTTTCTTTCCTTTTTTTTTGGGGGGGGGCATATCCGGAGGCGCTCAGGGCTACTAGCTCTGCGCTCAGAAATCGCTCCTATCAGGCTCGGAGGACCATATGGGATGCCGGGAATCGAACCCTGGTCCGTCCTGGGTCGGCCGCATGCAAGGCAAAAGCCTTACATTGTGCTATCTCTCAGGCCCACAGCCCTATTTTTGCCTCTATTCTTTTCCATTCCTCCAGACTGTGCTCTGAGGTATTTATAGTTCGCCAGTGCCCTCTGGTGCTAATTCTTGTAGTTACCGTCGATCTCAGCTGATAGTCACCCCCTGGTGGGTGGTGTCAGCGTGAAAAATGGTAGGCTCACTTGCTCTCATCCTTACTGCCCTGGGCAGGTGGAGGTGTCTCTCTCCTGCCACAATGGCCAATCAGGGCGGCCAGTGGCATCTTCAAGCAGCGGAGCACTGGTACTTTCTGCCCCTGGGATGTGACCTAGGTGTCTGCAGAGACTTGGCGTGCTGACTGGGGGAGTGTGGCTCTGACGTCTGCCTGGTGTGCTGAGGGTGTGCCGAGCTCTTAGTTGTCGCTGTGACTTTGTCCCTTTTTGTTTGCCTGAGGTTTGGTGTGATGTCCCTAAACTTTCTATTCCAAACGAGAAGTCACTGTGTCGTGTATGTTGGTGTAGCTGAGGTTTCATTTTTTTGGGTGCCAATAATGATTGCCTGCTAAAGGGAACTTAGCCAGGGCGTGTGCTTCTGGAGACTTTCACTTACTATTCTTGGGAGGGCGGTCCAACTCTCCTGGGACCCCATTAGGCAGGTGGGTAGTATAAGGGTGGTAATAGCAAGGGTTGGGGACACGAACACTGGCAGGCACCGGGCTTGCAGATCATGCACTGTGTGCTCTGGCTCAGGTTGTGGCCAATGTTCTGACTTTGTGGTCCAAGTGTGGCTTTTGTCTGTCTCTGAGTTCCAGATTTGGATCACCCTGTGGGACCCCTTGTCAGGATAGTAAAAATACAGCTGTTTCTTTTTTTCTTAGGTTTCCACAGCGTTGGCCATCTCGCACTAGCCATCAAGTGAATGGATTGAGGGTCTGGAACAAGGACAGTGCGAAGGGGGTCACTGTGTGACTTATCTGAAGTTGGGAAGAGATAGTCCTTGGCCCCAGAAGGAAATCTGCATCTTTCTACCCATCTCTGCCACCCGGGAAAGTGGCTAGGGAGATCTAGAGCTGTGGGCCGTGCTCATGACAAGGAAAGCAAAGCGAGTTCTAGACCTTACTTGGGCCTTTCTGGTACTTCTTTCTGAAAAGAATTTCTAGAGTAGACAATGAAGTAAAAGCCAGTTTTATTTGGTGGTTCTGAGGAAGGGGAGGGTGAGGTTAAGAAAGAGGGTAATGAATTTGAGAGTATGGGCTTCTCCAAAGGCAGAGAGAGCCCAGTCCACATCCCAGCATTAAATAATAAGGTACACGTCTCAAGAGGGAAGAGGTAGGCGAGATGTACAGTCCACATCCCAGAGTGAAAGTATGAAGGCATGAAAGTAACATCCCAAGAGGGTGGGTAACATGACATGGTATGCTGACACCATATGTATGGGCTGGCAACACATGTGTGCAGCCAAAAACATGGGCCTAGGGAACACAAGTGCACATCTTTGTTTCAAGTTGGCTTTGATAGGCTTTGATTCGTTTTTCCAACTTCCCTACTTAGGGCTTTCGACCGAGGTGAGAATCCTGTTGTGAGGGTGGTTGCTTGGGAAAGGGTAGTGGGTAGTTGATAGTCTTTCTTTGATACTCCTTTTTTGGCCTTTGTTCCTGCTGCCACTTCTTTTGGTAGGGGATACATATAGTCTTTTCTGGGCTAGCAGTGGCAACAGGTAAATGTCTTATTTAAAAGGAGTAACTGGGGCCAGAGTGATAGCACAGTGAGTATGGCATTTGCCTTGCATGCGGCCTACCCAGGTTCAACTCCAGCATCCCGTATGGTCCCCTGAGCCTGCCAAAGTGATTTCTGAGTGCAGAACTAGCAGGAACCCCTACGTGCCACCAGGTGTTTGGCCCAGAAACCAAACCAAATAAAA
The DNA here is from genome assembly GCF_024139225.1 of Suncus etruscus. Classification (NCBI taxonomy): domain Eukaryota; kingdom Metazoa; phylum Chordata; class Mammalia; order Eulipotyphla; family Soricidae; genus Suncus; species Suncus etruscus. Next base: position 95,948,395 of record NC_064868.1, read on the forward strand.
AAATAAATAAAATGAATGGAGCAACTTCTTCAGATCACATCTCTTGGTTTTATTGTATCCCAAGAAATTTTATTACATCTCAAGAATTCATTGCCATAGGGGAAGTGAGCCCTTCCCTCCCCACCTGCCTGCCAGCTTCACACTCAGAATATTCCAGTCAGGGGCCAGAGACAAAGTGTTCTTTGTGCAGACCTTTTTTTCTTTTCACTGAAGCTAAATCGTATTTACTTTAGAGAGATGTGAGGGAAGGCACGGATGGAGGTAGAAGAGACTACAAATGGAGTGATGCTCAGGAGAAATCTGGGGCTTGGTTACAGTGTCCTGTGCGACTGCAGAGTATGTCAATTATGTGCACTAGATGGTGCACATCCAGCATTGGCACCAAGGGCTTCCATTGTACCGCCTGGAAAGTGTCTCCACTTACAAAGAGCTAGGTTGTACCTTGTTTTGATAATTTTGCATGGAAGCTTATATTTTCTTTTTCTCTTTGTTACAGGGTATCTGCCATGTTTTTCCAGGGCCACGAGTAAGGCATCTTCTGCTTTGAAACAAGGAGTTGTTTATGAATAGCATTTTGTTTTTGTCAGTCCCAGTGGTGTTTGTGATAGTTCCTTGCAGTGCTGACTTGTGCCAGAGATTCATCATGAGGCACTTGCATGCATTTACTCTGTGGCCATTCCTGCTATCAAAGCTTTTATTATTATAATCATGTTCCCATGGGTCAAAGCTAGTAATCACTATGGGGTGATATTCACACAGTCACTGGAAATACATTTTGCTTATGAAATTGTATCTGAGAGAGACTGAGAATATGTGTTTGAGAGTAGGCTAAGGACCAAGAAAATGTTCTATGTACAGCTAAGAAATAAGCCTACTATGAGTCTGAATGAATGTGTATCCTAGTTTTATATTGGCTAGATAAATCTAGTCTAACTGGATAAATCTATGTAAATGAACAAGCAAATGCATACATATCTCATGCTGGAGATATAGAGGGATAGGGCACTTGACATAGAATGACAAGTCAGTGCAATTGATTAGACCCAGGATAATTTAATAGACCCAGGACTAATCACCACCACCACATCTGGTGCTTGGGCTCCACAAAGAGCAATCTATGAGTAAAGTCAGAACTATATCCTAAGCACTGCCAGACAGGCATGTACCAAAAAAAAAAACCATGAAAAAACATACAAACACTGGGGCCAGAGGCATAGAAGAATGGGTGGACATTTTCCCCTCATGTGGCCAACCTGGGTTCAATACCCGTCATCCCAAGCCTTTCAGTAGTGATTCCTGAGCACTGAGTCAGGAGGAACCTCTGAGCACTGTCAAGTGTGACCCCAAAAATCAAAACAGAAAAGGAAAAAACATAATATATATACATCATTTTTCTGTGTATCTAGGCATCATGAAATTCAAGGTTTGTGGCTGAGTGATCCAAGACATAATATAATATGACATAATAATAAAACATAGTATAACATTATATTATAATAAGATAATAGCACAATACTATAAACTTTTAATAGAAAGAAACACTATAATATATAATTAATACTACAACATTATAGTACTAGTAGGACTATGCTATTAAGTATACTGTAATATAAAAATAATACTATATAATGTAAAATAAAAATAATGCTGTAATATAAAAATACAGTAACACTACACTAGTATATTTAATAACATGTAATATAAAAATGATATGACAATACAAAAAGAATATAACATAAAAACAATACTATAAGAATAAGATATATAACAATATAATATTGTGACATATAATTATTTTATAATATGATATTAAATATAATTGGGTACATAATCATCTAGCATTATAATACCATAACAATATTATATACAATTTTATATTGTAATAATATAACATGATAATACCATATAAGATGCATTTTAAAATACTATGATATAATAGAACATGATATAATATAATCATATGACATATTATTATCATGATAGCATAATATAATATTATATATAGTTATTCTGTATTATAGTAATAGAATAATATATAAAATATGGCACATGATTATTCTATATTACAATAATATATGTGATGCAATATAACACATATTATAACATCTGATTTTTTTATTATGAAATATAATGTGATACAATACCAAATATCATCTAATGTGTCAAGAAACTTTATATATTACAATAATAAAGTATGATATAATGCAATATATCACATAATGACATGATCATCATATATGATTATATGAGATAAAAATGACATAATACCATATATGATATATGATCATTTTCCATTCCAATAATATGTTATATAATAATATAATATGGCATTATATAACATAATAGTATCATGCAATATGACATATGAACAGTCATATGATACTAGGATAATATAATCTGATATGATAGAATCTAATAAATCATACCATATACTCATGCAATATATGATCATTTTATATTGTGCTGATTTACTAAAATATGACATATTACATAATACTACTATATAATATAACAGATGATCATTCCATATCATAATATATGATATAATGTAACAGCATTATATGACATATGACCATTACATACTATCATACTGCAATATGATAGAACATGATATAATATTATGTGATATGTGACCATTTTAGATGTATTATAATACAAAATTATGTAATATAATAGTTCATAACATATATGCTCATTTCATAATATAATAATATAACATGAATTAATATAGTAGCATCATCTAATATGACACATGATCATTCCATATTACAATATTACAACATGACATGATATAATAGTATCATGTGACATATGATCATTCCATAGCATAATAAATAATATGATGTAATATATAATGCTGATATGAGACAAATGTTTACATGATGATAATGTATTATAAAAGGATTTGGCATGATAACATGTAATACCATGAGATATACTCATATTACAATAAACATGGCATTAGTTTGTATATAAAGTACTATAATATAATGATATAGTGTATGATTATCTTTATTATAAGTAGATAACAATATAGCATGTCACATATGATAAAATATGACAATGCAACATGCAAATATTCTATCATATAATGATATAATAAAATATAATAATATATTATATTATAGTTTATGATTATTGCATGCAATGATGATATAATATATGACATAGTTTGATATAATATTATGTAGTATAATAAAACATAATATGATACAGTATTTAATATAGATTATTATTCTGAAATATTTATAATGTAACATATATTATTTAATATATATCATAATAATGCTAAAATATCTATAAAATATATAACATAGTATACTATATAATGTAGAATATATGATGTACTATATATAAAACAATGATACAACAACAATATGTAAATAATAATATGATATTATGACAGCAATAATACAATGTTATATGACAAAATATGATGTGATATATAAATATGTGATATGTAATACTTAGCAATATTAATGTTACATTAACTGATTAAGGGTACAGCATTTTTATGCAGGACTTATTTAAATAATAACAATGATAAATTCATTACATAAAAATAAAATATTGCTATGTAGAAGTAATTCAAATAAGATGAGCACATAGCTATACATGCATATTTGACTAGGTGATGAAATAAATTCTTCTGCATTTACAGATTGAATAACTTGTCTAGGTGTGCATATGTTTGTGAGAGAGTGACAGTGAGGGAGAGAGTGAAAAATAAAGAAAGAGGAAAAAAGAGAAGAAAGTGGGGAAGAAAAAATGGGAAGAATGTAAACACTTCATATGGCTGTCTTTGACTTTCGTGGCCCAAGTGTAAATAGAGGAGGAAGGAAGCAAATGCCGAATCACATATATGTTAGATACGAATTTTGTGTGGCACCCAGAAATATACTTGTTAAAGGAATGATTTATCAGGGCATAGCATTAGACAAGGAATGAACTAACTGAGCCACAGACAAGAAGGCAAACATGCATATTATCCTGATAAAATAATATATATAGTACTGTAGCTGGAAAAATGATGTAAATTTGAGAAGTTAAGGAACAGTTCTCTATGTGCCAGTAAGAATAAGGCAATACCTGTGCATAAGTGTAACAAAATCAAAACGTTGCCAACTGCAAGAATAAACTTTTAGAAATGAACATTCATGTTGTTAGCTAGCTACTTGTTGTGCATGTAAATATTTTAGGGGATTACTATGTTACTCACCCTAACCTGATTGGTGATTGTGCCCTACCCTAGGGTGTAACCTGGCATTCTGCCCCCACCCTAGGATAGTACCTGATTCTGCTTCCACCATTGGTTGGTATCTGAACCCACCATTGGGTGGTACCTGATTCTGGGGGATAAAAACAAGGGTCTGTGGAAGGAGGGGGGCTTTTTTTCTGGAACTGAGGCTGAGTCTTTGGACTTCAGTCTTGTCCACCGAATAAAGCTAATATTTCCACAGCTACTCTGATGTGACATCCACAGTGAGCCTCCAGGACTACATAGCAGATCCAACATACAAACTACTGTGAAACATATCTAACTGAAAGAGCTAAATAAATGTGTGTTCAAGCCAGAGCTAAACAAAGCAGTGAAATGCCAGTCAAGAGTCAGCCATGAGTAGTATGCTCTGCTTTGCAGATTAAGTGATAAAAGATGATTTGTGTAAGTTCATCCAAGTGAGTAAGGATTTATTATGAGTGTATTATGCAGGCCTCTATCTTGTGAACCAACCTTGATAATTAAACATCAGTAGAAATCATCAAATGTAGTAAAACTATCACAAACCACTAGGAATCACAAACACAAATCTAATTCCAGAGAATATTCAAGAAGAGAAAATCGTATAATCTCAATATAAAAGAAATAAAGCATGAAAGAAATAACATGACTGCACAAATTAAAAAAATAACTTCATCTCAGAGAAGAACAGGCACATTGTAAAAACCAATATAAGTTCAAGACCATTATAAAACGGAAAACAGGGACTAGATAAAATCACCACACACATTTTTTCAAGTTTTTATTTGTCTCCTTAAGCCACAGCCAGCAGTGGTCAGAGGGTAATGGCAATTCAGGTGAGCTCGCTCTCTCTCTCTCTCTCTCTCTCTCTCTCTCTCTCTCTCTCTCTCTCTCTCTCTCTCTCTCAAGGTCTCACAAAAGAACACCACCGTGAAGAATGTCTGACATCATCTGGTGATGAAAACAATTCCCACAGCAACATAACCAAGGAGATGATCAAATGTCTGTACAATGTAGGAGACAAGAATAGTTTCTCCAACCAGATTCAGAATAGCATGCCAAACCAATTTGCAATAACAAAGAATTGCAAATACCATAATGGATATTAAAAGAAGGAAGTGCACTCCCGAGACGAGAAACCAAGGCTAAATGTTTTTATTCATTTAGCAATGGCATTCAATAGTCACTGAAATGTTATCTTGAGTAAAGAGTTTAAAAGATCCATTCCAAGACCACAGATTGCAGCTCATACATAGCACAGAATAAACCCAAACAATCAGGGCTCAAAAATTTATTGAACAAAGTCATAGACTCAGAATTTTAAAGAGCTATCATATGTTCATATTAACAGTAAGTACTATAAAAAGGGGGCAGGCAATTTAACATCTGCTCATCTCACATAATGTCAACACGACTCACATTGCTCAGGAATAGGTTTGTGACTAACGAACCATGGTGTCCCACTCGCCGCATTGCACTGCATATTGAACAGAAACAATGTTGAAAATATTGACCTACTTTGAAAATAAACCCAGCTCCTTGTGCTTCTCACCTCAAACCTACTAACAAAGCAAAATTAAGTGAAACATTTTATATCAATACAGAAAAACAGACCTATTATCTATAGCCAAAAGGTTCCCCTATGATGCAAGAAACATGAAAGAAAGGACCACAGGTGGAGACATGTTACAAGGATATAGAAATTTGCCTTGCATTTTACACTGTAAAACCTAGTGTAATCAACACTACCAGCAATGAACCTGAACCGAGTCATGTGGAATCTACAAAAATAATGAAAGCAAATTCTTATGAAAAAATAACCCACAAGTCTCAACATTAGTATTAAACAACCTGCACAACTGTCTATGTGCAGAAAAAAAAGACAACACATGTTTCTCTCATTATTGATAATGCAGAAATCGAGCACAAATACAAGGATACCCTCACCACAGTAATGCTGTCATCTCTATAATCCATGAGGGTAAAGAAGCCAAATAAGAAGACATCCTGGTCATGAATTGGAAAAACATGCAAAATACTACAGGTATATATAAAAAATTAGGCATCAGAAAACACTACAATGTACATAGTAGCAATCCTAGGTAATGTCAAGAAACATAAATTCCCATTTTTATAATAAAACCAAAAGTGAAGTAACAGTCATTGTAGACAGCATTTTGTATGCGTTGTCAGGAACAGACGTAAATGACGAAAATATATGAAGTTAAAAGGGGGCTTCCCGATTTCCTGCTTGAGACTGCAGAGGAAGACCCCAGAGAACTTAATCCCAGCAAGATAGGCTGTCCCCGCTGACAAGGGTGGTGCCAGACCCCTGCCATGGATCCTCGGCATTCTCCATATTTGGCTTCCTGATGTCCTGCTTGAGACTGCAGAGGAAGACACCAGCGAACTTAATACCAGCAAGGTAGGCAGTCCCGCCCACAAAAGGTGGTGCCAGAGGAGAGCAGCCACTTCACTTAGCTTTGTGGTCATGCTCATCTTCTAGCCAAGGAACTCCACCATTGCACATAGGAAAAAACCCACACTACAAGCGAGACAATGGTGAAACAGTGCAGGCCAACTCAATGCATAGAGAATTAATATGGCAGCTCTGATTACCTGAGCAGAGCGAATCACCATTTAGCCGCTCAGATAAGGAGTTTAGAGAAGAAATATGAAGGATGCTCATAGAACTCCAAGAAAGCACAGATTGAGTTGAATGGAACACAAATAAGAACTAAGAGGAGATAAAGATAGAAATCAGAAAACTCCAAACTGAAATAACAGGTCGAAATCCTCAATAGAAGAAATGAAAACATCAATGGAAAGCCTCTCAAATAGACTATTAGCAGCTGAGGATAAAATCACTGAACTGGAAGATGAGATGCATAACAACTCCATAAAACAGAAAAGATCAGAAAAAACAAATGATCAGACAATGGAAATATACTCAAAGAATGCAAACAGATGAAAATAAAAGTCTTTGATAAAGTCAACAGAAACAAAATAATCATTAGAGTCCCATAAACCCAGGAAGAAAATCTCCAGGAAGAATCAATAGTCAAGGACATCATTGCAGAGAAATTCTCAGAGCTATATACTGTGTGCAACCAAATTCTGAAGATTACCAGCTAGGAGAGACCCAAAGAAAAGCACCCCAAGACACATCCTAGTCACAATGATGAATCCAACAGGTAGGGATAGAATTCTGATCAGCAAGATCAAAAAAGAGAAATTACATTCAAAGGAGCATCCTAAAATTTACAGCAGACCTATCACAAGAAACCCCCAAAGCCAGATGGCAGTGGTGGGGTATAGTGACAAAACTCAACTAAATAAATTTTTCTCCTAGAATACTGCATCCAGCCAAATGCACTTTCAGGTTTGAAAGAAGTATACATAGCTTAATAGAGAAGCAACAACTCAGAAACTTACAGAATCAAAACCAGACTTAAAAGAAAAACTGAAAGGTCTACTTTAAGACAAGACAGACCAAAAACACAGTAAACTCCTGTATAAAGATGACATTATATCGCATGACATCTATCTCTCTCAAAGATAATGGGCTAAATGCATCAGTTAAGAGTCAGAGAATGAAAAAATGTATCAAAAAGCTAAATCCGACATTCTGTTGCCTACAAGAAACACATCTGAATAGTCAGAATAAACATAGACTCAAAAATCAAAGGTTGGAGGAAAATCACCCAAACAAAAAACTACATTATAAAGGTTATAGTGGCCATATTGGTATCTGATGATATAAACTTTAGACTCAGAAAGCTATATGGGACAAAGATAGACATTTTTTACTAATCAAGGAATATGTACAACAGGAAGAAATCACACTCTTAAACATATATGCACCCAATGAAGGACCAGCAAAATATTTATTACAATTGTTGACAAATCTGAAAGAAGATATCCCTGGCAACACAATAATAGTGAGAGACCTAAACACTGCCCTGTAACCCCTTGATAGGTCAACCAGGCTGAAACCAACAAGAATATACTAGCTCTGAAAAGAGAAATGGAAGAAAGTGGACTAGTAGATATATGTAGAGCACTATATCCCCAGAAAACTGGATATACATTCTTCACCAATGCATATGGGTCATTCTCCAGGATAGACCACATGCTGGCTCATAAAACATACCTCTATAAAATCAAGAGGATAAAATCATAAAGACAACCTTTTCAAATCACAATGCACTAAAATTAGAAGTGAACTACAAAGGGACATAGAAGAAAACTTCAACACTTGGAAATTAAACAGCTCAAAGTCACCTCAAAGGAAATAATGCCTAGGATACAAAAGCCAACCACAAAATGAGAGAAGCTATTCACCCAATACCCGTCAGATAAAGTGATAATATTGAAGATATACAAGGTACTGACAGAACTTTACAAGAAAAAGGCATCTAAATCCATCAAAAAATGGGGAGAAGAAATGAAGAGCCACTTTGTCAAAGAAAAAATACAAATGGCCAAAGGCACATGAAAAAAATGTTCCACATCACTAATCATCAGGGATATGCTAATCAAAACAACAATGAGGTACCATCTCACACCAGAGAGACTGGCACACATTACAAAGAACAATCAGTGCTGGTGGGGGTGTGGGGAGAAAGCAACTTTCATTCACTGCTGGTAGTAATGCCATCTAGTCCAGCCCTTATGGAAAACAATATGAAGATTCCTCAAAAACTGGAAATTGAGCTCTCATATGACTCAGCTATACCACTCCTAGGATATACCCTAGGAACACAAAAATGCAATAGAAAAATATCTTTCTTACACCTATATTCATTGCAGGGCTATTTACAATAGCCAGACTCTGGAAACAACCAAGATGCTCTTCAACAGATGAATAGTAAAGAAACTTTGTTTACATATACACAATGGAATATTATGCAGCAGTAAGGAGAGATGAAGTCATGAAGTTTTCCTATACATGGATGTACATGGAAACTATTATGCTGAGTGAAATAAGTCAGAGAGAGATACACACAGAATAGTCTCACTCATCTATGGGTTTTAAGAAAAATTAAAGACATTATTGAAATAATTCCCAGAGATTAAGGCCAGAAGGACTGGCTCATGATATGAAGCTTACCACAAAGAGTGATAAGTGCAGTTAGAGAAATAGCTACACTGAGAGCTTTCATAACAATGTCAATGAGTGAGGGAAGTAGAAAGTGTGTCCCCAATACAGGCACAGGGAGAGGGGAGATGGGGCATTGGTGATGTGAGTATGGCACTGGTGAAGGGGGGTGTTCTTTTTATGACTAAAATCCAACTACAATCATGTGTGTAATCACAGTTTTTAAATAAAGACATTATTTAAAAAGAAGAGAGAAATTACTTTCAAAGGAGCATCCTTAAGATTTACAGCAGACCTGTCACAAGAAACCCTCAGGACAAAAGGCAATAGTGGGATATAGGGAAAAAAACTTAATGAAATGAATGCTTCACCTAGAATACTGCACTCAGCCAGACTCACTTTCAGGTTTGAAGGAAGTATACATAGCTTCACGTATAAACAGCAGCTTAGAAACTTTACATACTCAAAATCAGCCTTAAGAGATAAATTGAAAGGTCTACTCTAAGATTAGACAGGGCTAAAGACACACCAAACTTCTACACAAAGATGGCTCTAAATCCCTTGGAATTATCTCTCTCAACGTCATTGGGCCAAATGCAACAGTTAAGAGACACAGAGTGGGGCCGGGGAGGTGGCGCTAGAGGTAAGGTGTCTGCCTTGCAAGCGCTAGCCAAGGAAAGATCGTGACAGCGGTTCGATCCCCCGGCGTCCCATTTGGTCCCCCTAAGCCAGGGGCAATTTCTGAGCACTTAGCCAGGAGTAAACCCTAAGCATCAAACGATGTGGCCCAAAAACCAAAAAAAAAAAAAAAAAAAAAAAAAAAAGAGAGAGAGAGAGACACAGAGTGGCAAAATGGATCAAAAAGCTGAATCCAACATTCTGCTGCCTACAAGAAACATATCTGAATATTCAGAACAAACACAGACTCAAAATCAAAGTTGTAGGCACACGTCAGGAAGGAAGAAGGGGCCTGCATGAGTAGCTTAATGACACAGTTTATAAAATTGGAAAATGATAAACAAGATGAACCCAAAATGGGTAGGCAGAAGGAAATAACAAAGCTTGGAGCAGAGATTAATGAAGTGGAAACTCAAAGGACAATCCGAAGACCAATGAAAGCAAAAGTTGATTCTTTGAAAAAATAAACAATATTAAAAAACCACTTAGCATAACTCACAGGGAGGGGAAGAGAGAGAAGCTTGCTTGATAAACCAGATTGAAAATGAAAGGGGGGAGATCACTACAGATAATACAGAGATCCAGAAGTGATCAGAGACAACTTTGAGAGACTTATGCCACAAAACATGAGATCCTGGAAGAAATGAAGGGTGGTGGGGAAAAAGAAAAGACCTTATTGTAATAATGCGCAGAGACGATAGAGATGAGGGCCTTAAGGACCGGTTCACAATACGAAGCTCACCACAAAGAGTGGTTAATGCAGTTAGAGAAATGACAATATTGATGAGTGAGAGATGTAAAATGCCTGTATTGAATACAGGCCGGTAGTGGGGGTAGAAGAAGAATGAGGGCATTGGTAGTGGGAATTTGCACTGGTGAAGGGGAGTATTCTTTCTATGACTGAGGTCCAACTACAAACATGCTTGTAATTATGGTACTCAAATAAAGACGTAATGGTGAAACTAGTCTCTGACATAATGAAATAGGTGATGATATCATAACACTGAAGCTGATAACATAACTGCTGAAGCCTAGAACAGGTGAGTGTGCAACACAACCAACCTCTGCATGAGGGAAGACAAAAAGACAATAAAATTTGTTTTGTTTTTTGGGCCATACCTGTTGGTGCTCAGGGGTTACTCCTGGCTCTAGGCTCCTGACAGGCTTGGGGGACCCTATGAGATGCTGCAGATCAAACACAGGCAGCCCCATGCAAGGCAAATGACCTCACCACTGTGCTATCACTCTAGTCCCCCCAAAAGACAAAAGTTTAAAAAAAGCCCTTATTGCAGAAATAAACCAGCAAAGTCGAGAACATCCAATAATCACAAATATCCAAAAAGCAAGAAGTAAGGTCTTCAAGAATTAACAAAATAGATTAACTGCCAAAAGCATTAAATTTCCAAAATCAAAGGAATCTAAATGTCAAAACTCAAATATTCAAAAGCTAGGGACCGGAGAGATAGCACAGCGGTAGGTCGTTTGCCTTGCATGCACCCGATCCATAATAGATGGTGGTTCGAATCCCAGCATCCCATATGGTCCCCCATGCCAGCCAGGAGAAGTTTCTGAGCACAAAGCCAAAAGTAACCCCTGAACATCGCAGGGTGTGACCCAAAAAACCCTATATAGATTCAAGCAATCCCTATTCAAGTCCCAGCAACATTCTTCAAGGATTTAGAACAATCAATTATAAAGTTTGTGTAGAACCACAAAAGATCTTGGATAGTCAAATCTATATTGAAAAACAAGAAACTTGGAGGCATCTCATTATCTAATTTCAAGCTCTGCTACAAAACCATCGTGATCAAAAAAGCATGTATGGGAACAAAGACAGACTTTCAGACCAAATGGGTTATAATAGATTATCCAGTGACAAACCCCCAAGTATATGGTCAAAGTCTTTGACAAAGGAGCCAAAATTTTTAAATGGAATAAAGACAATCTCTTCAACAAATTATTTTACAACAATATTTTAGATTAAAAATAAAAAATAAAGTCCATGAGTTGGGTGAGACTGCTCCAGGCACTGTGTTTCAATCCCTTCAGGAAGACGGGTCTGATAAGGCAGGGTAGTAGTGGTGGAGAAATAATACACAGCAGTCAGAAAAGATATTAATTGGAATCTGATCGCTTTATTCTCTCATAGCCTTTTCCTGCCATGCCCAGCCTCTGAGCCATATCTTCCAACTTTTCATGTCTTTCTCTGATGAGCTCTCCCTGCACTGTGCTCCTAAACCATATGCTTTTCCTGCTGAGCTTTCTTTCTAACCCCAGCAGACATTTTTTTTAATTATCCTAAACCCCACCCACCAGGGTGGGGGAATGTCCTTGTAATCCAGGTGGATTTTTACAGCCACTTTTTATCATTTTGCATTAAGCTCTGATCTGAACATTTATCATTTTGGCTTGAGTTATTCTGGGTTGTACCCTATGGTACCCAAAACAGAAACTCTCCCTAGATTCCTCTTTCCTTTTCACCCACCCATTTTTACATGTAAAAGACCCACGTAGACTGGATTGCTCAAGATAGGTACTTTGTCTCTCACTGGACCCTCCTCTCCCAGGTGTGGATGGAGCTGGTCAATAAAAAGAGTTCAGTTTGGTAGGCTTGAGACCATTAGGCTGGAAGGCCCTTGTGTCCATGTTTATTATCCCACATGTATTGGTTTATTCATTCTCACACTTTTCTTCTACCATTGTTCATGCCCCCACCCCACCCCGCAGTGCTCACAGTTCTATGGCCTGGAGATGTTGCCAGTGTAACTACAGTACATAACAATGTCCTATGGATTCATATCCTTGGCCTTTTGTTTTCATTCTTTTGTATATTTCAACTAAAGTGTTGTTATTTCTAATTTTCGTCTTAGTTGATTCTTGACATAATATGTTTCATTCACCTTTCCAGGCTGGCATGTTTGCAATTCATTGTTTAATTTAATTTTGACAAGTATTGAAAAATTACATTTTTCATAAGGTTTTATTTTTGGTAAAGTGTGGAATATTTAATTTTAAATTTTTATTGAATGTCAGCGACGCTCATGGGTTACTTCTCCCTTTTGAAAGTGGTAACTTTTTAACTGACTAATGTGTAATTATGGATCTTTTGGTGTTTTATTCTTGCATTTTTTGCAAAAGTTTCTTGCTTAAGATTTAAAAAGTATTTACTTATCTCCTTTTTGTCTTCCTATGTGGTAACAGGTATGAAGTGAGGATGGTTTATTTTCTGCCTCCATTTTTTTTATTTCCCTTACAATGTGACCTTTCTTTACCTCTCTGCCAATTTTCCTCCATGACAGACACTTCACTTTTATTTTGTCTTCCTTTGTTTGTATTGCCCTGTGTCTTTAATTATTGTATAATTCCTTTATTTGTCATAGTAAATTATTTGGAATAATGGAACTGAAAGTGTAAGATACCTGAGTAAATTTTTGTTCCCTTTAGGGAGCTAATTCACACACATCCTGGCCATTCCAATGTTTCCTAGAATTCTACTATTCCTTATGCCATCTGAAGTCTAATTCTTCATTCTCCCATGAATCTTCTACCCATTAACAGTAATAGTTTTCCTCTCCAAGGACAATTATGTGTCATCTTTAATGAGCATTTCCCTTGTTTTCTTCCTTATTGTGTTAAAGTTGAGTGAAGTGATGCATATATGACCTTCTCCTGATTTATATGCCTGACATACCTTCCAACTCCATTTATTTTGTGACTTTAAGTTATTGTCTTTCTTTACAGCTCTATATTTGTAAGTAATGTATAAATTATAAAAATTACTGGCATGTGGCGGGGGTGTGGAAAAATTACTCTTCTACTATCTATTGTTGACCACTGGGTTGCTTCATTTCCTATATATTGTAATAAGCAATGGATATGGATGTAAATAATTAATTTTTCCAATTATTATTGAGGCACCATTATTTTCAATTATATTAGTGACAGAATTCCACTATAAAAATTCTAATTGTGCCCAGTACATGTGTCTGCTTTCCCTATAATCTATATCTTGCCTCTCTGGTTAATTCAGTTATACAGGTAACATATATTTTCTAAATGAATAACTTTTATTTTAATCTCTGTAAAATACAAAGTTATTCATGACCAAGTTTCAGTCATATAATGTTTCAACAACTATCCATTCACTACTGAACAATTACTGCTACTAAAATCCAAAGTTTCCTTTCCACCCTCACCCACAACCTATCTATCTTTATGGCAGATATATTTCTTCTCTCTCTGTCTCTATCTCTTCCTTTTTTCTTTTATGCACTGTAATTTGTAAGCATCCATTAAATGAATTCGCCATTGAATTTTTTCAACCTGTGGATCTAACCAACTTCCTTAAAAGTAGCTTTAGATGTCAGTACTAATGATATCTGGAATTCATCCTGTTCTTGTAGAAATGTTAGCATTCTTTAATATCCTATCAAAGACAAGATTATGTAAAATCACAAGTCCTCTATTCTGCTCACTGCTGTGTTACTCTCCATTGGTGCCACACAGCATGCTTAGAGATGCCCTAGAAGGTGCTTCAGCAACTTGTACAAAATCTTCAATGACACCTGGGTGGAACAAAATTTCCTGGTTTAAATGGAATACTGGAAGTCTCAGAAGAGGCCTTCTCTCAATATTTTTATCTTAAGCCATTGTTAATGTAGTTCCCTGGCACTTATGTTGGATTCAAGTTTATTTATCTAGTCAGTGATGAAAGCCATATTACTCAGAGCAGACTGTAGTGTGTGGCTCTGGATTTTTGTTTGTAAGTCTGTGACATCTGGGTGAGTGCTCCAGAATGGAGCTATATTTCCACATTCTCATTTTTCGTTTTAATCACCAGAGTAGTATGTGATAACCTCTGAATATTAGCAACATCCACTTTAAGCCAGTCAATGTCATGTCAGGAAATCACTTAATTTATACCTTTATTCTATGTCCTATGAGGGGCAGAATTTTACCTCAGGATAAATAACTAGTTAGACAGGTGTTTGCACCCCAAACAACAAAGCAACCTGAGAGATGCTAACGTCTGCCTTTAGAATTGCATGGAGATTATGGAGCAAAGACATATGTGCTATGGTGTGATAAAGTGCCAGTTCTTTGTACAGACATCTGCATAAACTCCAGATGTTTGGAATGAACAGAAAATATACAGCTTCTTCAATCACCCAAAAGTGTCTGTCTGCTTGTAAGAAGCCATTTTCCATGTCTGTGGGGGGTATAGTCCCTCTTAGAACCAGGCTCATGAAGATAAATCCCATTTAGTCTCATTTAGTTCACTAAGTGATCTAAAGTGGTCTCATATGTGTGATGTTTCCCAATGTCAGGATATATAAAAGTTTTCTTATACTTCTCTTTTCCATAAAATAAATCTAATTTATAGGAACTTAAGATATTTCAACTTAAAAGTGACCTTACATTACCCAGAAGACAATCTTGGCCCTTTATGTCTTGAGAGAAGTAACAGGGATTCTAGCCACCATGAGTCAATAAAGACAGACCCTTCTCCCACTGAGGTCATGACAGGAAATTCCCACTGCTGCTTCTGCTCTTTCCTTGGAACTGTCTTTATGATCCATGGACCCTGAGCATTTTCTCTAGTTCTAACTTCCCCCTGTTAGGGCTGAGTATCCTCTGAAGTATGTTCTGAGCACACCACAGTGGTTCTCAGTGTTCTTGTGGGCCACAGTGACAAATGGAAATTCTTGGTGTTTTTTTTACAGACCTTTCCTCTCTGTGTTTGAGCATTCACTTTCTCTTCCCTTCAATCAGCCTCAGACAGAGATAACAAACAACTCCAGACTACAGCTTATGCAAACTCTGGTGATGGTAGTTGAGACTACTGGTGGAATTGAGGTTGAAATGTTATATGCATAAAACAAAACTATCTATTACTTTGTAACTCACATTTCTATAAATAAAATAGTAGAAATAAAATCATAAACTGTGCAAATAGAAAATGGGAAGACATTGGTTCATTAGAAATTTCAAGTAGCTCTTGAAAAAAATTACTGCAAGATTAAAGTATACTCAGATGATAATTTAAAAAATCTAGTCTATGGAGGAGTAGAGAGGCCAAGGGTGACACAGGTTTCATTCCTTTAGTCAGGGTCATGCTCACATGGGCGACTGTTTCATCACAGGGTCACAGGCAATGTTGGTTTCATCCTATAAAACCATTTCTACACAATTCTCAGACATTCCCAGCTTTGATATTTATTAAGAGAACAATGTTTAATTTAATATAGATATTAACACAGTCACAATAAATCTAATAATGTTACATGAACATTTAGCATGTGGATCTTGAACAAGTATAGTTAAACATGGAAGGAAAAACAAATAGTTCAACCAAAAAGGTCTCCTGAGCCCAAAAGAAAGCCCTCGAGCATTACATGGTGCATCCCCAGAACAAAAAATACCCAGTGATCTTCCATTTAATCCACACAGTGTAAAAGTGAAGCAGAAAAACTAAACATAGTTTACCTAATTGTTAGAAAAACTGTTATTTTATCTGGCCATTCAGTTTTCTTGGGTATGGCCTATGACATAGTTGAATTTTAG
Source organism: Suncus etruscus (assembly GCF_024139225.1). Taxonomy (NCBI): domain Eukaryota; kingdom Metazoa; phylum Chordata; class Mammalia; order Eulipotyphla; family Soricidae; genus Suncus; species Suncus etruscus. The sequence continues at coordinate 95,964,978 of NC_064868.1, forward strand.
TGACATATACACAACATACAGCATGATCATCGTATGGTTAAAACACTTGAACTTTCAACTTCCAGCAATTAGGAAGCAAACACCTCTCGGGGAGTCGGAAGCTTCAGCAGGCAACAAGGGAAGGACATGGCTCCATTTACTCTTCGCTTGTCCAAATCACAGACCAAAGTAGTGTCTTGGAAACACCTCCCTCCCTTTTGACTATTTCTAAAACATAAAAGGGACACATGTATCTCCTTTGTATATCTCAGATGTATTCCCTTAACATCTATAACTCTTTTCGAACATCCTCATATAGTGACAATTTTGCCCACTGGCTTTGTTATTTGATTATTTGATTTCCCCCCTTTGAGATCTGTTTTATAAGCAATACTGGTAGAAGAGTATCTCTGTATAGATTTCATGTTTGAACCAAGTTACGGGGAATGTCGGACTTTATTCGTCAGCCCCCAGATGCACCAACAATATCTTGTGGCATTGCTTCTCTTTTGCATAGGCACATTTAAATGGGAAAATAATAATAAGCAAACAAGTTCTTATCTAATAGAGATGGGAACACATATTTGGTAATGTAATTAGGCCTTTTACCCTGAACATTGGCATAATGATTTGGCTTAGGCTTTAGAAGAATGGGCATCGCCCACACACACCTGAACAATGGATACCATCTATGGAAACAACCACAATTGTCTATAACATTACCAGGATCCAAGCCTCTACCAGAGAAGACCTACCACTGCTTCGGCATTGACTTACTCCAAAGAGTGCTTCCAACACTCAGACGACTCAGCAACAGTCTGCATGCAGGACAGATCGCTCCGCATTTAATGGTATGCTGAAACTAGAGGATGCTCCACATCAGCCTGACATTGATGAAAGAAATGCACAGAATTCAGAGTCTTTAAATATAAGAATCTGATACCAACAATAGCTAAAGTGTGAAAAATTTTTACCGGGACCACGGAGAATGACTCGGGTTGGACAGACTGGTATGCCTGGGACCTGGAGTCGTTCTTATGCCAATAAACTTCTAGGATGAGGCCTTTTTGTAATCAAGTCAAGGATTTTTTTCCATTTTCTCCATTTTTCTGGACCTATGCAAACAACGGGGATTGCCACTATCACACCTTTACTATATTTTTTACTCTTATACTTTAAGGAAAAAAATACAATTTACTGAACTTAAAAACAAATAACTATAGTAGAATGCCTGTCTCGAATACGGGCAGAGGATGGGAAGGGAGGAGGGGATAATGTTACACTGGTGAAGGGGGGTGTTCTGTTTATGACTGTAACCCAACGATGATCATGTTACTTAAATAAAAATATATTAAAAATAAGAAAAAACACTTGAAAAGCAACCATAATGAGGGGAAATTCCTCTACCCTCCTAAGGAAATCTGCCCTTGATCACATACTGGACATTGCTATTGGAGGTTGTCCTTCACATTAGCTTTCAAGTGGTATTTGGGAGTTTGGCTTATCTATAGGCCCTTCTCTCTTTCCTGAGCTCACTCAGCTGTGTTTTCATAGCGTGGAGTATGTAGATTTCCCCACAGTACCCAGGTCTCCTGCCAAACTTTTTGTCATAGAAGCAAAATGTCTTCCAGGGTAATGCCTCCTAATTTTCAGAATTCTTTTCCTTATATGTAACCCTTAGCCACTGGTTGTTGATTTGACAACTCTGGAATTCCTGAGTATCACTTAGAATTGTCACCACATACAGAAGATAATTGTGAGATGGAGACCAAGTCTGACTATTCCAGATATGTAATCAGAACAACTTTCATAAGCAAGGGGACCCATATACAAGTTTACTACTGTGCAGGGGCATAAGGAGTGTTTTGTTTGTTCGTTTGTTTTTGTTCTGTTTTATTTTGGGGGGCTTCTGTTGTTCTTTTTAGTTCTTTTAGTACTTTTGTTATTACTGCCCTATTGTTTTTGGTTTTTGTATTTGTTTGTTTTGTTCCGTTTTATTTTGCTTTTGGGGGGTTGTTCTTTTTTTGTTTGTTTTTGTTTTGTACTTTTTTATTACTAGAAAATCTGGCTCTGCGCTCAGAAATCGCTCCTGGCAGGCTCAGGGGACCATCAGGGATGCTGGGGATTGAATCCGGGTTTGTCCTGGGTGGGCTGTGTGCAAGGCAAACACCCTACTGCTGTGCTATCACTCAGGCCCCTGCACCAAGTTTTTAAATTTTTGATTTTTAAACGTCTAAAATATTAATTCTAAAATTAATCCTAAAAATATGTGCTGAAATGAGGTAAAGTGACTTGTGTGCTACCCCTTCAATAACAGTATTAAATTTTCTAGAAATACTATATATGACATTATAAAGATGGCCATGAACTTATTTAGTCAACTACATCCTCCAATAGAATAAAATATTGGGAAACAACTCAGAAGACCATGCAAGATGTCCTCCCTGGGTGCCTGTTTCAGAAAGTTTAAAAAAAAAAAAACAAAACAGGAAATCCCAGGATTTGAGCATATACTCCCAGGCTTAGATGCACCTGCACATGGTGCCCAGACTGGTGGGTCCTGAGGGCCCCCTATGGCCCAGATCTGCTCTGCAGGGACGATCCATCCTGGGTTCCCAGCTCTGTTGAAAATGTAATGCTGCCAGATTATGAAAGCTGTGAGTATTGACCTGACCTCATCCACCACATTTGCTTTGAATTCTATTGTATTTAATATGGGTACTAGATTGTTCCCATTAAGGAGTTGATATACACACTCTGGTCCCTCCAATGTCTCCTAAACATTCTCCCACTATTCCCAGTGTCATCTGTAGTCAACCTTTTCATTCTTCCACCAACTTCTTACCACTTGGCAGAATTAGTTTTTTTCTCCAAAGAAATAATGTGTCATGGTTTCATGGGTATCCCTTTGTTTTCCTCCTATAAATGCCAGGTTGAGTGAAGTGATGCATACCTGACTTCCTCTGAATTATTTGCTAAATGCAATACCCTAAAATTTCATTAAAATTATAACTTTAAGTTATCTTTTTATATATCTCTATATGTATGTATATAATATCTATATGCTACAAGTTACTCACCCATTTGTCCATTGCCGATGTTTGACTTGCTTCATTACTGGATCATGTAATAAGGGATGAACAAACCTTAATATTTATTTTTTTCAGTTTTTATTGAGGCACCAATGTTTTCAACCTTATTAATGACAAAATTTCATAATAAAATATTCTAACACTACACACTCAAATAAAAATTTTTCCTCCCTTCATCAGTGACTCTTGGAATCACTATCATCCTCTTGATGCCTTCCAGGCTCAGGGAACCATATGGGATGCCGGGATTCAAACCACCGTCCTTCTGCATCTAAGGCAAATGCCTTACTGCTGTGCTATCTCTCCAGCCCTGATGATATATATTTTTAATGAAATAAATTATAATTGAAATACTGAGAGATACACAGTTATAAAGTTACTCAAGGTTGAGTTTCAGTCACACAATGTCCCAACTATCATCCCTTCAGCAGTGCACAGTTAGTGCTGCCAATGTTCTCAGTTTTCCTCCCTCCATTTCCCACCTGCCTTTATAGCCAATATTGTTATTCTCTCTTACCCCCCTCTCTGTTTCTTTCTCCCTCATTTTTTTTCTTTTTCACACTGTGGTTTGTAATACTCTTATTGAAGGGGTATCACACAAGTCACTTTACCTCATTTTAGCACATATTTGAATGAATATTTTTGGGTTTCAGTGGGAGGTTCTAGTACTAGAAATACCATGGTGTATAAGGTAGTTCTTCTGACACTGATAAATTGTCATACTGTAATCATTGAGGTTGAACCGGACATTTCCAATACATGTCATTTAGACTTTGTTTATCACCACATCCTTGTCAATACTTGATGTGTCAGTCTTTTTCATATTAGACATAATCTGCTTTAAGCTACTGATTGGAAAAGTGAGCTATCCTTACTAATCTAGTGTGTCCTCCAGAGAGATCCAAAATGGATCTATGATCCTCAGGGATACTTTAACAGTAAATACATATTCCTTACAGTTTTCTCTCAACTACTTGCAATTATCACCACAAAAAGAGTGTAAAATGTAGATGAAGAACAGAGTCTGACCACTTCAGAACTGTAGGCAGCACTTTAACAACCCAGGAGACCCACGCTAGGCTAGTGTCTGCTGTTGTGCAGAAGCAAGAGTCATGTGCTTTGCATAACATAAAAGTGTGTTTTCTGGACAGCAGGTGCACCAGTAGTCTGTCTTTATATTTCATCTCTACCCATTTTAATTCTCCATGGTGGCCTTCATGCTTTTGTGTTATTCATCAATATTTCTTGGAATTTTGCTTATGCTGCCAAGAAGTATAGTCTAAAGGTCACTCTGACTTTTGGATGGGCAGTGATCCCAAAGAGGATGGAACAAAAGATGTTTTCAGATCAGATATGAGCATTCTCCCTGTTTTGGAAATGGATTTTTTCACATTTTGTAAAATGACAATTTTATGTATTTTACAGCATTTTTCCAAGAGTAGATGTGAGCCTTGGAGGCAGATTAAAAAGATACCAGAGGCCATCTTCTGGATTCTGGCTCCATTGCTGATCTTGCTGATTGTTTGCCCCAGGGGTGCAGTCAGGTTTGTGTCTGGGCAGAATAGGGAACCTCTCATCCTAATCACTCACACAAAACGCTAATGGGGCTGCTTTTGGGGCCTTTCCTCAGCCTCCTTCCAGTTCCAGTACCATTCCTGATCATCTTACCACTGGGGCCAGGTCTGTATCTGGGTGGAAACAGGGCATAGCCCCCTCCTTGCCATCAATCCTCCTTTTCTCAAACCACGTGGACAAAATAGTTTGCAATATTTTTATTATACTTAGATAATCTTGCTTGTTTAGAAAAATAACCTCTAAAGAAGATATACCTCTAGCCAACTAAAACATTTTATTACAAACAGTTCAATAGAACTCTTTTTTTAAACATCGGCGCTATGCAGTGCCAGGCCCTTGCAGTTGAACAGCAGCAAAGCAGCAGGTGGACTTGCAGCTTATTGCAGTAAACTGCAGAAATATGACAACTCGGCAGATTTCAGCAAGTAAATTCTACAAAATTCTAGTTTGGGGACCACACCTAGCAGTACTGGGTTTTTACTGGCTCCGTGCTCAAAAATACTCTTGGCAGTTTTGGGGGACCATACAGGATGCCTGGATTGAACCTAGATCACCACACTCAAGGCAAACATCCTACCCACCAAGCTGTTGATTCGGCTCCTCAAGTTCTAGTTTTTTGAGCAAAGTCCAAGTTGCTTTCCATAAAAACTGGACCAGCTGACATTCCCACAGCAGTGAATGAGACATATATACATATACATATATATTTCTTTTTTGTTTGTTTGACATTTGGGTGGGGTGGTGAGGCTCAGGGGTTACTACTGGCTCTGCACTCAGAAATCACTTCTGGCTTGGGTGATTATATGGAACGCTGGGGGATCTAATTGTGGTCCATTCTAGGTTAGTCGCGTGCAAGGCACATGCCCTACCGCTTGCGCCATCACTCTGGCCCCAACAGAATTTTTTGTTTTTGTTTTTGGGCCACACCTGGTGATGCTCAGGGGTTACTACTGGCTATGTGCTCAAAAATAGCTCATGACTTGGGGGACCATATAGGATCGAACCACCATCCGTTCTAGGTCAATTGCGTGCAAGGCAAATGCCCTACCACTGTGCCACCACTCTGGTACCTATATTTCTTCTTTATGATTAGTTAAACTTTCATCCTGTTTCTTAATTTATATATATTAAAAATTCAAAAACAGATTTTTCAGGGCTTTAATGAACTTATTTTGTTGCTTAAATTCTCCATAAAGGGGGCCAGAGAAATAGCAAAGAAGTAGAGTGTTTGCCTTGCATGCAGCCAGCCCAGGAGGGACTTTGGTACAAATTCCAGCATCCCATATGGTCCCCTGAGCCTGTAGGGCTATGTCTGAGTGCAGAGCCAGGAGTAACACCTGAGTGTTGCTGGATGTGACCCAAAAACCAAAAAAAAATTCTCCAATAGAATAAAATATTTTGAAACAACTCTGCTGACCAAAAACAAAAGGTTTTTTTTTTTAGCTGGGTGCTTATATCAGTTGTTTTTCTTTGAAAACAGAAAACACCAGAACTTAAGAAAAATCCTCCCAGGCCTCTGAACCTGCTCCTAATATAAAGTGTGGGCTCATGGGGACCACAAGGTCCCCTGTCGACCAGATATGCTCAGCAACGAGGCTCTTGTTTAGGTTTCCAGAACTGCCACACTCACACCTGAGTCAGCCTGAGAGCTGTGGAGCATAGTGACCTGACTTCAGAATTCTCCTTCTGACACTACACTTCTTTTAAATTACACTTCACTAACAGTGTCCCAATAGTGTTACTATTGTGGTGTTGAGGGACACACTCATACCCCAATAATGTCTGTGACAATCCATTGCTTTTCTTTCACAACTAGTAATTCAACTATTAATTATGTTCATTATGCTCTCTTACTTGCTAATATCATTTTTCTAAACCAAGATCAATAATTTGCCATTTTATTCTGTCCATCTATGAAGAAGTGAAGAAGTGGACAATCAGAGATCTGCCAAAGTCTGCACACAGAGCCTTGAGGTGGACCGGCCTGATGCACCACCAAGACCATACCTAAGTGTTCTATTATGACACTCTTGAAAAGTCTCCACCATAGATTTTCTTAGTACCTCGTCACAAGTTCATTCTAATAATGTACTCTGTGTTTTGCTTACATTAAGTGTAATTCCTGGGAGCAATGTTTGGGTTCATATGCACAGGAACCTTTGTTAATGGCTCTCAGCACAGGAGTGAAGACTAAAGAATGAGGTCCTGACATGAACTACAATTTCAGCCTTTCCACCATAACTCATAACTGATTACTTGAGTCTTTTTCTTTGGTCATGAGTGGAAATATAATTAAACACTGGTCTTCATTTATTTACTTTCCCTCAAAAATAAGGTCAATGGACAAAACTTTATAAAAGTTCAAGTTTCCTACCAATATTTACAAGCCAAGGGCCTGCAAAGATACCAGTACACACTTCTGTGTGTGTGTGTGTGTGTGTGTGTGTGCGGTTTGTTTTTTGTTTTTGTTTTTGTGCTACACCCAGTGGCGGGTGCATTCAGGAATTACTCCTAACTCGGCACTCAGAAATTGCTCCTGGCTCGGGGACCATTTGGGATGTCAGGTATCAAACCCGGGTCAGTCCTGGATTAGCCAGGAGCAAGGCAAACGCCCTATCTCTGTGCTACCAGTTCATCCCCATCCAACACATACTTCTGAGTTGTTCTGCTAACTGGAAAGCTTCAGTGCATATTATGACATGAAAATATGAATAAAAACATGTGTTCTAGATAAAAGCTTTTTTCTCTCATTGTTAGCAAGTGATAAAGATATATGATGTATTTTTCCTCAAGTAAACCCTGAGAGTATTAGCCCCAATCTGTGTCACAGACCGTGCCTATGCAGAAGAAAGTCAGGAGGCATCAGCATCCCACTCATCTTATCCAGCATAACTGCCTCTCCCTCAGGTTTCTGACACACTTCAGGATGTAGGTTGTCACACTGTGTCTCTTGCACAGCAATACATGGCCAGGGCCTCAATTCTCAGCTCAATTCCATGTGTGCTGTGTGGGTGGACTTGTTTGAAGTGAAAGTGACTCTGCCTTGGAACATCTTTGTCATCATCTTCAGGGTCTCTCTATCCCATCCACACAAGCCCTTCTCCAGAGTGCTGCTGTATCCGGGGCATAATGTAGTCAGTGAAGGTGAATCCTTGATGCTTCACCTCAGCCCCAGACTGCACCAGCAGTTCCTGTGAATGCACACCTGCAGACAGAGACAGGAGTGGAAGGACTCCCCTGACTGGGCCTAGCTCCCTTCTTAGTCTTGGGACTGGGACCCTAACCTGTGGCCATTGAAAGCAGAAAGGGGATTCTCCCTGTCCAGTTCATGCTAAGGACTGTGCTCTCACAGTCACTTTAGTGAAGAGAGCTGTAGACTGTAGTTTCCTCACATGCAACCATGTCAGTATTTAATTCAGTAGACATGATCTCATTTGCATAAGAACACTCACAGCTTAAATCTTGGCTTTTTCTAGTATGAACCACCATAAGCAGAGCAGTGTAACTAGAATTTGGAACAACTCGACAGTGTTAGTGTTAGGCAGAGCAGTTCACATTTCTTTACAAAAACAGTTCTCTTGGTGTAACTAAGAGGCACGAGGAATGCATTGTGAACAACCCCAGGAGTGTGATTTCTTCAATGCCCTTTCACATTTTCTGTCCAAACCTTTCTTCTTTATCCACGGTAACTCTTCAGGCTGTCCAGTAGGTAGAGCCTCTCCTTCTGTGGTCTGCATTAACATTTTTAGAATTTTTACTATATTATATATAGAACCACTAAAAGTGGTCTAAGGGTCACTCTTAACTATGTATGGACAATGTTCCTCTAAGGTATGGGAAAAGAGATGCCCCATCATGGACCCATTCTCTATCCTGAGAAATGTGTTTATATTTTTTTTTACTTTTTGTAAAATAACCATCTTAATATATTTTACAGCATTTTCTCTTTTCTTTTTTTTTTTTTTTGGTTTTTGGGCCACACCCGGCAGTGCTCAGGAGTTACTCCTGGCTGTCTGCTCAGAAATAGCTCCTGGCAGGCACAGGGGACCATATGGGACACCGAGATTTGAACCAACCACCTTTGGTCCTGGATCGGCTGCTTGCAAGGCAAACGCCGCTGTGCTATCTCTCCAGGCCCATTTTACAGCATTTTCTAAAAGCAGATATGAATCTTTGTGTCCACTTAAGAAGAAAAGATTTTAGTCCATACTGTAATAAAGCAATAATAATTGTTGCAGTCTGCAAATTGATTAGCCCATTCTGTGGTTTCTGTCATGTCTGCCAGGAATTTTAGTGTGCACTAACTTGAGAAGCATATTTTTCCATTTGTACTTGACTCATCTTTGCATTTATGCATGGGTATCTGTCATATATATATTCTATATATTTATTGACAGACTTCAAACAACCCACATAACCCTTAAAGTAAACACTATTTCCACATAAATCGCAATATGTGAAGTGAGACCCAGGTAAGCTTAGCTCATGAGCATGAGTCCTGTTGTTGGTGTGAGCAGCATCTGAAACCTCACCTAGAGCTGGTCCACTGGTCCACAGTTCTGTAGCCTTTCAGGGCACATTGCAGAAAGTTTGGCCCAAATATCAGGGTTTCACACAACTCTGACATCAACTCCTTAAAGCCATGGGATACTATAAAGGTGAGTTCACTTTCTTAAAGTGTCATTTTCTCTACTTTTGCTTGTCCAAGGACAGGATTCCAGCTCAGTAATATGAAGACACAAATGTGCATGCAGGCCCAGTGCCCCACAGATACTTCAGGAACCAATCTTGTCAACACATGGATTTTATCTGAGAGAAAATGATTTCTTGCTAATGCACAGAATTGTAATGTAACTGTATAAATTTAACTCCAAATATGTCTAATTTTCATTCAATGGACACAGAAATGTCACTAAGTCCAGATTTGAGTTTGGATTACATATGTTAACCTCAGCTCTGTGAGGACCATTTCAGCTCTACGGACTGGGATGCTCAGAAGAGACTGTTCTGGGAAAGTGTCTCTTTATGCACTCAGCACATTAAGAACTAAAAGTGTGAGGCTCAATTGTATCTAGCTTACAGATCACAGATAGTTGGTTACCTCTGTCTTTTTTTTACATAATTAAAATTCAACACTGAAGCTCAATTTTTACTTTTTCTTGAGGAAAAAGTCACTTTTAAAACTGCAGAAAAGTTGGAGTTTCTTAGGTAAGCATACATGAGCTGTCCTCAAACCTGCAATGTGACTAGCACATATTTAAAAGTAGTTCTACTTTTATGAGAAGTTCCAGTGCATGTTCCAACATGAAAATAGGAAAAAAGGGCAGAAGTGATATTACAGCTGACAGGACATTTGCCTTGCAATTGGTTGACTTGGGTAAACCCAGCATCCCATATGATTTTCTGGGAAGCGACTCAGGAATAACTTCTGAGAGCAGAGCCAATAATAAATACCATCACTCGTGTGTCCCAAAAACAGAAAAAAATTGAATGAATACATGTGTTCTAGAAAAAAGGCTTCTTTTATTAGTTATTATAGAAAAATTAAGAGACATGTTGAAAACAACTGAAACCAGATCTATGAGCCACATTTTGTGCCACAGATCCTGTCTCTGCCAGAGAAAGTCAGAAGGCAGCAGCATCCCTGTCATCTCTCCAGCTCTGCTGCCTCTTCCTCAGGTTTCTGACACACTCAGGATGTAGATTGTCACACTGTGTTTCTCACACAGTACTACATAGCCATGTCCTCAGTTCTCAGATAACTCAGATCCATGTGGGCTGTGCTGGTGGACCCGATTGCAGTGAGGGTGACTCTGTCCCAGAACTTCTGTGCGTAGTTTGTACTACCAGTACCAGGATCTATCCTTCCCATCCGCATGAGCCCTTGTCCCAGGTGCTGCTGCGCCCAGTGCATATATTAGTTGGTGAAGGTGTACCCAGATGGCTTGCAGGAGCTCTTCACTGATGTCCTAGGTTTCCTCACATCAGCCCCAGAGTGCACCAGTTGTACTTGTGAGTGTACGTACATCTATGGGCAGAGACAGGTGTGGAAAGACTCCTCTGACTGGGCCTCACTCTATTCTTAGTCCAGGAACTGGGACCCATACCTGTGGCTACTGAGAGCAGGAAGAGGATTCTCCATGTCTAATCCATGCTGAGGACTGTGCTCTCACAACCATTTTAGTAAAAAGATCTGTAGACATGCAATGTCCTCACATACAAACTATTCTGTATTTAATTCAATAAGCTACTATTCATTTGCATATTCATGAGAAGGAATAATTCATAACTAAATCCCAGGTCTAACATCAAGAAGTGAGAACTTGTTCACTCAAGCTTAAATCTCAAGAATCCGAGCACTAGTAGTTTGAGATTATGAACCCATACTCTGTCCTTGGACTCTGTGCAGTAGTAAACTCCCACTGGGAAACAAAGCATGCAGGACATGCTGTTCTCAGAGAACTTTCTCACAGGTCCTGATCCCTGTACTTGATGGGCTTAATATCAGAAGTTTGTGTGAGATATCTTGGATTCATTTTGTTTACATTTTATACTTTTTATTTTTTTATTGAATCAATGTGAGGTAAAGAGTTAAAAAAGATAGTTGAATCCTGCTCATATAATGATCCCACACCCATCCCTTCACCAGTGTTCAATTCCCACCAATCATTTTCCACTTAACCCTCACCTTTCCACCCCTCCTAGCATGCCTTTAGGCAGACACCTCTCATCTCTTTCCATCTTTTTCTCCCCCCTATTTTAGGCCCCAATGTTTTAATCCTGTTCCTGAAGGGGTATAATGTATATTGCATTCTTTTCTTTGAATTTCTAGTTCTTTTCCAGAATGATCTTTCACTGCATTAATTTTATAGTGGTCCCTTCTCTGTCTAAACTTCACCCTGTCATTTCTATTGTCTGTAGTATTATTCTCATGCTGTTTTTATAGGATGCAATAATTTTTATACAAAAGCAATCCACATGAGTACACTCATTCTGTTACTATATATCCCCCGTTGAGTCATTTCACTCAGCATGGTACTCCACATCTTTTCATGTATATACAAATTCCATGAATTTGTTATTCCTAACAGGTACATAGTATTCCCTAGCTGTACCACAGTTTCTTTATTCACTCATCTGTTCTCAGGCACTTGGTTGTTTCCAAATTCTGGTTAATGTGACTAATGTTGCAATGAATAGAGGAGAACAGGAGAATAGATACCTTTTCAGCATAGTGTTTTGGGGCCTCTAGGGTATTTCCCAGGAGCAGTATTGCTGGGTTGAATGGAAGTTCAATTTTTAGCTTTGTGAGCGAAGTCCATATTGTTTTCCCAAGAGACTGGATCAGTCAACATTCCCACCAGCATCAAATGAGAGTTATATTTTTTGGGGGGGCCACACTCGTTTGATGGTCAGGGGTTACTCCTGACTAAGCGCTCAGAAATCGCCCCCTGGCTTGAGGGGACCACATGGGACGCCGGGGGATAGAACCGCGGTCCTTCCTTGGCTAGTGCTTGCAAGGCAGACACCTTACCTCTAGCGCCACCTCTCTGGCCCCGAGAGTTGTATTTTTTCTTCTTTGTAATTCATTGAAATTTCATTTTATTATTATTTTTGATATATCCAGAAACATACTTTTACGGATATTTCAAAACGTACTTTTCAGGATTTCCATGAAAGTATTTGGTTTTTTCAATTATCCAAGAATAAAATATTTTGAAACAATTCTGCTGACCATAGACAAATTTTACATTGGGTGCTTGTATTAGTTGTTGTCCTTTGAAAACTGGAAATGGCAGGACTTAAGAAAAGCCCTTCAAGTTTTCTTTTTTTTTCTAACTTTTTTTAATTGTAAGAATTTATTCAAGAGACAAAATTGATTAACATAATGAGGTAAACTAACATAACATAATATAATAATATAACATAACATATAATTAATATAATAATACATGTAAGTCAAAGAAAGTTTCTGATTAAAAGACAAATTTTTTTCATAATGGCTTACATATCTTTCACAGTAGTAGTTTAGGTACATATTAACATTGAATCAGGGGAATACCCATCACCAAATATGTCCTCCCCCCATCCCAGTTCCCTTTATGTAGCCCATATACCCCACCATGCCCCCCAGGCTGTTAGAGTAGGTGGACCCCTCTTTGTTTGGCTTACTATTAGTGATCATATGTCTGTTTGGTCCTGGAACCCTCCCTTGTTTCCCCCTCTATTAAGAAGGCAGAGCTAGATAAATCTAGGTATGTGGTTTTGTTTGAAGGAAAGAAAAGCAATAGATTGGGGTACAAAATAAGAGAAAAAAAAAGAAGTCAAATATGCTGAAAATGGGCGGAGTCCCTCTAGAGGCTTCCAACCTCAGTTTGAGAGAGGATGTGAAAAGGTAATTGAAACACCACAACAATACAGAAAGAAATATCAAATTAAATAACCAGTGAGCACTACAGCAATAAAGACAAGCACCACACAATAGTCTCGGTTCTGAAATCAAATCATGCTCGAGTGCAAAAAGAAAGAGAAAGATAAGATAAAATGAAATAATATTGGACACATCAACTTCAATCTCTACACCAACATAAAGACATCAAAAAATCGATCAATCGATAAATAAATATGTGGAAAATGATTGCTTTGTGTTTTTTTTCTTTTCTTTTTCCCCCTGCATAGGCACAGTAACTATTGGGTATATTATAGAGGGAATTCCCTTGGCTTAGGAGATATAGGGTTTCTCCACCCCTGAAGTATACTGTCATGGGATTAACTATAGACTCCTTGCATGATCATTTACTGTCCCCTTGTTGCTTTCATGGTGTATGGAAGATTTCTGCTTTGTCTTGGATGGTAAAATTAGACCTCTGTATCTAGAGATCTTGGTGGCTGTGCAGCTCAAAAAATGGAGCTTATAAAGTCTTTCTTTGTGGTTCTAGCAGTTATGCTTCTTCAGTGTCATTTTAATCCATCTGTAGTTGGTGGTCTTGATCATTATTTTGCTCCTTGGATGGAGCCTGGGATAAAGTCTTTTGTTATGTTTCCGGAAGACCCATTCAGTTGCAGTTGTCTCAGTCAGACCTCTGGAATTTAGATCTTGTTTGTTGAACAGATCGTAGACCAAAAGCTAGGCTAGAGCTTTTTGTTGGTGTTGTTGTTGTTGGTCCCTGGTTGCATACTGTCCAGTCTTGGTTGCAACAACCAGTCATCTGTATCTAGCGATCTTGGCTTTTGCACAGATCAAAATGTGACTAGTCTTCTGATTTTATCTTGTCGTTGGCTGGTAAAATAGTACAACCTGCTCTTAGTCCAGTTGTTCCCCTTTTCTCATTGTCAGTATATCATTTTTGAACTGGCACATGTCGATGTCAGAACAATATTAAGGCTACCCCAGAGGAGGTTTGGTTCCTGGAGCTGTTGTGGATATCTGTGTTGTTTCTATGTCTGGGATTCAGGGTTCAAGGATGGACGGTTGGTGTCTAATTCTCTAGGGTCTACGTTGGGTCCACATGACATGTGTTCAAGGTGGGAGATGCCCCTGTGTTGTAAAAAAAGTAAGAGTTCTTATCCCTAGTAGATAAGAGCTTGATATTATACCTGAGATTTCCCCTTTTTTAGTATGCCTTTGCAGGAGGAAGTCATGCTACATTATATTGCTGGTGCAGAGAGGAAAACCTAAACAGGACAAAAAATAATAATATGTATGCTCGCATAAATATAATGAAAAAAATGAAAAAAGAAAAAAAAGAAACAAAGTGGTGGAGGAGGAGGAGACCTTACATTTGGGGAAAACAGGTTAAGAGATAGTGGTATATAGGTCTTATACTTATGATGAAAGTATAGGCTTCCCCTTTGTCTTTTGAGATTTTCTTGTTGGGTGTGGGCTCCTGGAGGCCTTTTTATCACACATCCCGGGCTTTTGAAATTTAGAGATTTGCTACAGGGAGGTCTTGGGTGGAGTTCTTGCAGTAGGGATTTTTTTTGCCCTAAGTCCGGTATCAGGCCACGGACCACACTAGGGAGAGGTGATAAGGAGGGCCACATAGCATGAGTCAGTAGGGGTTTTGGTTGAATTTTCTTGCCGGGAACGAGGTGTGGGTTTGAGCAGGTGTTTCTTTTTTTTTTTTTTTTTTTTTTTTTTTTTTTTTTTTTTTTTTTATCTTTATTTAAACACCGTGATTACAAACATGATTATAGTTGTATGATTACAGTCATGTAAAGAGCACCCCCCCTTCACCGGTGTAACATTCCCACCACCAATTTCCCAGATCTCCCTCCTCCCCACCCCCCTACACCTGTACTCGAGACAGGCTTTCTACTTCCCTCATTCATTCACATTTTATGATAGTTTTCAGTGTAGTCATCTCTGCAACTGCACTCATCACTCTATGTGATGAGCTGCATGTCCTGAGCTGCACCTACCAGCCCTCATCTCTCTTGTCTCTGAGATATTGTTAAAAATGTCCTTCATTTTTCTTAAAGCCCATAGATGAGTGAAACCATTCTGCGTCTTTCTCTCTCCCTCTGACTTACTTCACTCAGCATAATAGATTCCATGTACATCCATGTATTGGAAAATTTCATGACTTCATCTCTCCTGATGGCTGCATAGTATTCCATTGTGTATATGTACCACAGTTTCTTCAGCCACTCATCTGTTGAAGGGCATCTTGGTTGTTTCCAGAGTCTGGCTATTGTAAATAGCGCTGCAATGAATATAGGAGTAAGGAAGGGTTTTTTGTATTGTATTTTTGTGTTTCTTGGGTATATTCCTAGGAGTGGTATAGCTGGATCGTATGGAAGCTCAATTTCCAGTTTGTGAAGGAATCTCCATATCGCTTTCCATAAAGGTTGTACTAGACGGCATTCCCACCAGCAGTGAAAAAGAGTTCCTTTCTCTCCACATCCCCGCCAGCACTGCTTGTTTTCCTTTCTTGTGATGTGTGCCAATCTCAGTGGCGTGAGGTGGTACCTCATAGTAGTTTTGATTTGCATCTCCCTGACGATTAGTGATGTTGAACATCTTTTCATGTGCCTTTTGGCCATTTGCCTTTCTTCTTTTTCAAAGTGTCTGTTCATTTCTTCTCCCCATTTTTTGATGGGGTTAGTTGTTTTTTTTCTTGTATAGTTCTGTCAGTACCTTGTAAATTTTGGATATTAGCCCTTTATCTGATGTGTATTGGGTGAATAATTTCTCCCACTCAGTGGGTGGCCTTTGTATTCTGGGCGCTATTTCCTTTGAGATGCAGAAGCTTTTCAGCTTAATATAGTCCCATCTGTTTATCTCTGCTTCCACTTGCTTGGAAAGTGCTGTCTCCTCCTTAAAGATGCCTTTAGTCTCAATGTCCTGGAGTGTTTCACCTACATGTTGTTCTATATACCTTATAGTTTCAGTTCTGATATCAAGGTCTTTAATCCATTTGGATTTTACCTTTGTATATGGTGTTAGCTGGGGGTCTGAGTTCGCTTTTTTGCAAGTGGTTAACCAGTTGTGCCAACACCACTTGTTGAATAGGCTTTCCCTGCTCCATTTAGGATTTTTTGCTCCTTTATCAAAAACAAGGTGGTTATATGTCTGAGGAACCTTCTCTGAGTACTCAAGCCTATTCCACTGATCTGAGGGTCTGTTTTTATTCCAATACCATGCTGTTTTTATAACTGTTGCTTTGTAATACAACTTAAAATTGGGGAAAGTAATGCCTCCCATATTCCTTTTCCCAAGGAGTGCTTTAGCTATTCGAGGTTGTTTGTTGTTCCAGATGAATTTCAGAAGTATTTGATCCACTTCTTTGAAAAATGTCATGGGTATCTTTAGAGGAATCGCGTTAAATCTGTACAATGCTTTTGGAAGTATTGCCATTTTAATGATGTTGGTCCTGCCAATCCATGAGCATGGTATGTGTTTCCATTTCCGCGTGTCCTCTCTTATTTCTTGGAGCAGTGTTTTGTAGTTTTCTTTGTATAGATCCTTCACATCTTTAGTCAGGTTGACTCCAAGATATTTGAGTTTGTGTGGAACTAATGTGAATGGGATTGTTCTCTTAATGTCCATTTCTTCCCTATCATTATTCGTGTATAAAAAGGCCATTGATTTTTGTGTGTTAATTTTGTATCCTGCCACTTTGCTATACAAATCTATTATTTCTAGAAGCTTTTTGGTAGAGTCTTTAGGGTTTTCTAAGTAGAGTATCATGTCATCTGCAAACAGTGAGAGCTTGACTTCTTCCTTTCCTATCTGAATTCCCTTGATATCTTTTTCTTGCCTAATCGCTATAGCAAGTACTTCCAGTGCTATGTTGAATAGGAGTGGTGAGAGAGGACAGCCTTGTCTTGTACCAGAATTTAGAGGAAAGGATTTTAGTTTTTCTCCATTGAGGATAATATTTGCCACTGGCTTCTGGTAGATGGCTTTGACTATATTGAGAAAGGTTCCTTTTATTCCTATCTTGCTGAGAGTTTTAATCAAGAATGGGTGTTGAACCTTATCAAATGCTTTTTCTGCATCTATTGATATGACCATGTGATTTTTATTTTTGTTGTTGTTTATGTTGTGTATTATATTAATAGATTTACGGATGTTAAACCATCCTTGCATTCCTGGGATGAAACCTACTTGATCAAAGTGAATGATCTTCTTGATGAGGCACTGGATCCTGTTCGCCAGGATTTTGTTGAGGATCTTTGCATCTGTGTTCATCAGGGATATTGGTCTGTAATTTTCTTTTTTGGCAGCATCTCTATCAGGTTTTGGTATTAAGGTGATGTTGGCTTCATAAAAGCTATTTGGAAGTATTCCTGTTTTTTCGATTTCATAAAAGAGCCTGGCCAGAATTGGTAGTAGTTCCTCTTGAAAGGTTTGAAAGAATTCATTCGTGAATCCATCAGGGCCTGGGCTTTTGTTTTTGGGTAAATTTTTGATTACAGTTTTAATTTCCTCAATAGTGATGGGGGTGTTTAGATATGCTACCTCTTCTTTATTCAACCGTGGAAGGTTATATGAGTTCAGAAATTTATCCATTTCTTCCAGGTTCTCATATTTAGTGGCATAGAGTTTCTCAAAGTATTCTCTGAATACCCTTTGAATCTCTGCAGTATCTGTAGTGATCTCCCCCTTCTCATTTCTAATACGCGTTATCAAGTTTCTCTCTTTCTTTTGCTTTGTGAGTTTTGCCAATGGTCTATCAATCTTGTTTATTTTTTCAAAGAACCAACTTCTGCTTTCGTTGATCTTTCGGATTGTTTTTTGGGTTTCCACTTCGTTGATTTCTGCTCTCAGCTTTGTTATTTCCTTCTGTCTCCCTATTTTTGGGTCCTTTTGTTGAGCACTTTCTAGTTCTATTAGCTGTGTCATTAAGCTACTCAGGTAAGCTCCTTCTTCCTTCCTGATGTGTGCTTGCAAAGCTATAAATTTTCCTCTCAGTACTGCTTTTGCTGTGTCCCATAAGTTCTGATAGTTTGTGTCTTTATTGTCATTTGTTTCCAGGAACCTTTTGATTTCCTCCTTGATTTCATCTCGGACCCACTGGTTATTGAGTATGAGGCTGTTTAACTTCCAGGTGTTAAATTTTTTCTTCTGTGTCCCTTTGCAGTTCACATCTAACTTCAGAGCCTTGTGGTCAGCAAAGGCAGCCTGCAAAATGTCTATCTTTTTTATTTTATGGAGGTATGTTTTATGTGCCAGCACATGATCTATCCTGGAGAATGATCCATGTACATTGGAAAAGAATGTGTATCCAGGTTTCTGAGGATAGAGTGCCCTATATATATCTACTAGGCCTCTTTCATCCATTTCTTTTTGCAGGTCTAGTATATTTTTGTTGGGTTTCCATTTGGTTGACCTATCAAGTGTTGACAAGCCTGTGTTGAGGTCTCCCACAATTATTGTGTTATTATTGATATCCTTCTTCAGATTTGTCAACAATTGTATTAAATACTTTGCTGGACCCTCATTCGGTGCGTATATGTTTAGGAGAGTGATTTCTTCTTGCTGTACAAATCCCTTGATTAGTACATAATATCCATCTTTGTCCCTTACAATTTTTCTGAGTATAAAGTTTGTGTCATCTGATATTAGTATGGCCACCCCCGCTTTTTTAAGGGTGTTGTTTGCTTGAATGATTTTCCTCCAGCCTTTGATTTTGAGTCTATGTTTATTCTGACTATTCAGGTGTGTTTCTTGTAGACAGCAGAAGGTTGGCTTCAGTTTTTTGATCCATTTCGCCACTCTGTGCCTCTTAACTGGTGCATTTAGTCCATTGACATTGAGAGAAATAATTGTCATGGGATTTATTGCCATCTTTGTGTAGAAGTTTGGTGTGTTTTTTGTTCTGTCTTGTTTTTAGAGTAGATCTTTCAGTTTTTCTTTTAAGGCTGGTTTTGAGTCTGCAAAGATTTTGAGCTGTTGTTTATCTGTGAAGCCGTGTATACATCCGTCAAACCTGAAACTTAGTTTTGCTGGGTGCAATATTCTTGGCGAAGCATTTATTTCATTGAGTTTTGCCACTACGTCCCACCACTGCCTTCTGGCCTTGAGTGTTTCTGGTGACAGGTCTGCTGTAAATTTCAAGGATGCTCCGTGGAATGTAATTTCCCTTTTCGATCTTGCTGCTTGCAGTATTCTATCTCTATCGGTGGGTTTCATCATGGTGACTAGGATGTGTCTTGGGGTGTTTCTACTGGGGTCTTTTTTAGCTGGTACTCTTCGGGCATGCAGGATTTGGTCACATGTTTTCTTTAGCTCTGGTAGTTTCTCTGTGATGATGTTCTTAACCATTGATTCTTCCTGAAGATTTTCTTCTTGGGTCTCTGGAACTCCAATGATTCTGAAGTTGTTTCTGTTGAGCTTATCAAAGACTTCTATTTTCATCTTCTCATATTCTTTGAGTAAATTTTCCATTGTCTGATCATTTGATTTGAGGTTTTTTTCTAATCTCTTCTGCTGTGTAAAGTTGTTATGCATCTCATCTTCTAAAGCACTAATTCTATCCTCAGCTGCTGTTAACCTGTTGGAAAACTCATCCATTATGTTCTTCAATTCGTCTATTGAGTTTTTCAGACCTGTTATCTGATCTGATATTTCAGTTTGGAGTTTTCTGATTTCTGTCTTCATATTCTCTTGATTTTTATTAGTGCTCTGATTTATACTTTCTTTGATATCTGATAGCAACCTCCATATTTCGTCTCTAAACTCCATTTCTGAAAGACTGCTTAGGTAGTTGGTCGTTGTTGGGTCATCAGAGTTTCCATCTTCATTCTCTATGGTTGAAGTTGGTCTGCGTAGTCTCCCCATTGTCTCGCTTACGCTGTGGGTTTTTCTACGTGTTGTGGTGGTACTCATTGGCGAGGTGGAGTGCGCGGCCGCGAAGCGCAGCGGAGCGGCCGCGCTCCGGCCCCCAAACACTCACCTCAGCCGAGGCAAGCCGTCAGGGGATGCCTGGGGAGGCCCCCAAGTGTCTGCCAAGCAAAGAAACCAGCACAATCCACAACTCCAACAGAAAACTCACAGCCCCAGCGAGACACGCCTTGAAGAGATTAATGCTGAATCAGGTCAAAGTTCCCAGGTTGATGCAGGCTGGGGGAGGTCCCAAAATGTCTGCCGGGCCTAGGGGTCCAGCAGTCAGCCTGATCTGCAACTCCGGCCCCCAAACACTCACCTCAGCCGAGGCAAGCCGTCAGGGGATGCCTGGGGAGGCCCCCAAGTGTCTGCCAAGCAAAGAAACCAGCACAATCCACAACTCCAACAGAAAACTCACAGCCCCAGCGAGACACGCCTCAGCCGAGGCAAGCCGTCAGGGGATGCCTGGGGAGGCCCCCAAGTGTCTGCCAAGCAAAGAGAGCAGGTGTTTCTTTACTTGGGTGCTGGGTTCTGGTTCGTTGGGGTAGGAGGTCGGTCTTGATGCCTAATGGATTAAAATCTGAGGGTGAAGAGTTTTAATGAGGTGAGAAATCAGGGATGGGGTTGAGGGGTGAAAGGATAGTCGAATTTCTAAAGGGGGGAAGGGATAGTATATGGTAGGGGATATATAGGCTATAGATATGAGTTGTTTGTAATTTAGGTTTGGGTCTCAAAGAGGTTTTCTATCTCTTTGTGCTCTTGCCCACCTATAAATTTATAGAGGTTAGCTTAGGTATATATTAATAAGAAGAGATGGGGAGTGCAGGAGATAAACTGGGTACTGAAAGATAGGTAAATTTAGTACTTGTAAGGTAGAGAAACTAATAGATCAAGTATTGGCTACATATAGGTTTTGCATTTCGAGTACTAAACATTGTGTGAGTGAGGTCTATCTATATAGGTGTTTACTCTTAGCAGTAGTGTCCACAGCTCCTTATATATCAGGTTTCCTTTCCTATAGAGGAAGCAACCGTGTGGTTTTTATTTGACATGGATTGAGTTGATGATAATGAGGAGGGAAAGGTAGAATGAAGAAGAAGAAAAGAAGAGAGAAAAGAAGAAAAAAGTAGTGAGAAGTGAGGAGGAGACAGCAGAGGAATGTTAGTTTGTATATGTTCAATGAGTAGGCACTATAGTATAAGTCTATTGGTCACAGTTGTTGCTTCGGTGGTATGGCTGGTCCCGCACTTCAGGTCCTAAATAAGGGTGTAATCTAGAGATAAAGGGTATATTGAAGAGTTTTATCAAGGCATTTTCCTAATGCGAGCTGGGTATGGTATCTCGTGTGACTGGGCACATTGGGTCGTCCACCCTTAGTATTGAAGAACCCCTATGGACAGAAAAACTGAGAGGTTATTTTAAATATAGTAGGGTTGAGGCATTTTGAAATGATTCTGTTGGATTCAGTAATTTCCTATCGTGGTCTTTACCTGTGATCCTGTATACAATGCCAAAGAAATTATTATGGGCTTTTGTGGAAAAAGGCTGATTACATACCTTTTCTCTCTACGCTGCTGCTTCTGCTGTTGCTGGTTTCTTTATGTTATATTGTGTAGTCAGGCTTTGTGTTGTTTTTCCTCCATTTGTTTTGTCACTACTCCCCAGTATATGTTGAGTATTACCATATTTTGGGTTTCTACCCTGTTAAATCCTGTTATTTGATCATGGAGTATTGGCTGTGTATATGGTGTAAATTCTGGGTATTTCAGAATAGTGCTATCATTGTGTTTATATTTTGTCTTCTGGCTTACTTCATTTAACATAATATTTTCTAGGGCCATCCAAGTTGCTGCAAAGTCTGTGATTGTATCATTTCTAACTGCCATGTAGTATTTCATTGTGTATAGATACCACATCTTAATGATCCACTCATCTGTTGCTGGACATTGAGGTTGGTTCCAAGACTTGGCTATTATACTGAGTGCTGTGATAAATAGTGGTGTGCACACATACTTTAGGATGAATGTCCTTCCGACTTGGGGGTAGATACCTGCCGGTCCGTGGGGTCCTGGGCCTGTTTTCACTTTTTTTTATATGTGCCATCTTCATTGGGATAAGATAACATTCTACTAATTTGAATTTCCTTATTGGTAAGTGGTGATATCATTCTTTTAATTAATCCAAGGTCAATGATGTGTCATCATGTTATTCTACCCATTCTTGAAGAAGTGAAGGAAAGGACAAGCAGATATCTGCCATAATCTTGGCACACAGAGGCCTTGAGGTGGAAGAGCCTGACTGCTGCGCCAAGTCACAATTGAAATTGCCTAGTTCTAATATTCCCAAAAATTTCCTATGAGGGCTTTCTTATTCATCATAAGTTTATCACAAGTTCATTTTACCAATATATGCTATGCCTTATTTGCCTTAAGTGAAATTCCTGGGAAAAATCCAAGTTCACATGCAATCAAGCCTTTGGAAGAGCACAGTCATGGACCTGGAAAGAGGCAGCTTGGGGCTTCAGATCCTGTATGATCTTTAGTCATCTGCTGATTTTCAGGACAAAATCATGTCTATCACTTGAGTCAATGTATTAGAGCATATTCAGTTGTTATTTGTTGTTGTTTCAAAAACTTTGCATTTAAAGTTGAGTGAAATCACAGATATAACACCTTTTATGTGACTTATTTGCTTAGATGATAACTTCAAAGAGCCTGAGAGATAGTCCAAGGGGTGAGGGGGTTGTCCTGTATGTGGCTAAAATGGGTTCAAATCATACCAACTCATATGATTCTCCCAACCATAATGGGAGTTATCATTGAGTGCAGACCCAGGACAAGCCCTGAGCTGCCAGCTGTAGCCCAAAATCAAGACAACAAAACATGATTGCTTTCAGAACCATTTGAGTTGCAATAACCTGGTAGTTTTTTTTATAGATTATAGTATTTGAGCATGTATCTATCTACAACTTTTTCATCCATTCATATCTTGAACATTTAGTATACTTTAAATCCTGGATATTTTATTAAGCAATAATATAAGTGTACATAATTAGTTTTTCATTTTTATTAATTTATTGATTCAATGTGAGTTACAGTGCTGTTATTGAGAATTTCATAGATACAGAATTCTAACAGCATACAGCCAAAAATAAATGTCTACTTCCCTTCAAAATGACTCAAGAACCCCACACATGCTGGTTACTCATTTCTTTGGGGATGTTCACAATCCACTCTTCCCCCACAATATATTTTGAGTTAATGCTTTTGTAGCTTTCACGAACAGGAATCTCATATTCTTTTTTTTTTCATTACATGAGAAATCTCATCTTGTTTACATTGGGATTGAATTAGGCAATATACCTGCGAAAAGTTATGTGTTATTTTTTCACATGTAAACACTTGTAAATACTTGTTCCTATATTTTGGCAATGGCTACCATCTGCTTTCAGGTTATTATTTCAATAATAAGTTGTCACAACTATCTCTTTATGCTCTTAAGAAAAACAAGACAGGGCCCGGAGAGATAGCACAGCAGCGTTTGCCTTGCAAGCAGCCGATCCAGGACCAAAGGTGGTTGGTTCGAATCCCGATATCCCATATGGTCCCCCGTGCCTGCCAGGAGCTATTTCTGAGCAGACAGCCAGGAGTAACCCCTGAGCACCGCCGGGTGTGGCCCAAAAACCAAAAAAAAAAAAAAAATAAAGAAAATCAAAACATGGGTTTATGACTCTATGAATGATTTCACTTTGTCTTTTCTGCAATTCAAATCACTTATAGAGTACACAGTTTTTTTCTGTATTTGGCATTAAATCTCTAATACCCAGGATCAACACTTCTAGAAATTACATCTAAAGTTGGTTATTCAGCCCTACACAGAGGTAATATGAGTTTCTACCTGTACCAAGCATTATATCAACATCAACTATACAGTGACCCAGTAACTCCAGAGACCTATATCCTGGGAAAACTGTAGAACTGGGTGTTCTGTGTCCAGAGGCTGTCCAGGAGAGTCTTACCACTTCTAAGTACCCTATGTATTTTTAAGACCCCACCAGCTTCACTTCACACTGGACAAGTGCAAGTACAATGGCACTGTGGTCTGGCAAGTAGCAGGATCAATTTATTCTTTCACTCACCTCCACTCCCAACCTCAGTGCCTCCCGTTCTTCATGAATTACCTCCTCAACATCCACAAGAAGCATCCAGATAAACACAGAATTGTCCTGATCACAGGCTAGGGATTCCTGGGTAATCCATTTTTATGTCATCCATTGTGAATTTATCTTCTAGGATCTCTTCTTTTTGTCAAACTTTAGGCATTAATGAGGGTCTTGCTATTAGACTAAGAAAGAAGTGATTTGTTCAGCATACAGTTCCAAATTCTGGTAGGGAGAGCACTAATTTAATTTCTGAATAAAATTATAAAATTATTTATTTGAACACCGTTAGATACACAGCAAGTTGTTCATGATTGAATTTCAGTCATAAAATGTCAACACCCATCTACTCATCAATACACATTTCCTGCCAACAAAGTCCTGAGTTCCCCTCACCTGTCTCTATGGCAGAAATTTGACTTCTCTTTCTGTCTTTACCCCACTCTCTTCCTTTTAATCCTTTAATTTTTGTGATTTGAAATATTGCTATGAAGGGGTATCGTGAATATCAAATTATCTCCTTTCAGCATCCAGTTCTTCTTCAGTGGGATCAATTTCCACTATCACTGTCATAATGGCCCCTTATCTGCCTCACTGCTCTCCCCTGCTCTTTTTGGCAAGTGACCTACCATATATTGGTAGCCCTTTTATCTATTATCTTTTGCAATTATTATAGTGGATAATATTTGTAGACATTGACACAAAGTGCAGTTAGGTGGAGATGGAGTACATCAGCCACAGAAGATTTATTTCTTCTTTTTTGTTTTTGAGCCACATCCAGTGGCACTCAGGAGTGACTTCTAGCTTTGCATTCAGAAATTATCCTGGCAGGCTCCGGGGACCATATGGGATGCCTGGAATCTAACCCGGGTCAGCAGAATACAGGGCAAGTGTCTTATGCATTGTTCTATTGATCTGACCAGAAGATTTATTTCCTAGAATACAATTTTGATATGTTTGTTGATGGAATGTATGACCTGGTATAGGGACTAAACCCATGTGAGCTATATGAAAGTAAGTGTACATCTGCTGTGCTTCAGTTCCAATATTTGAAAATTTCAATACAAAATTTATCATCTGTGTTAAATAGCAAATGGACATAAGCTTATTAAATATAGGTTCATATAAGTGGTGTATTATAGAACCTACATATATTTATTTTAAAATTATTTTTTGTATGGAAGGTTTTTATATTTAAACTTTTTAGAGATAGTCACATTGTTGGTGATTTTGTCATAGTGTTTCAACATGCATCCGTGAACATTTCTGCCAACAATGTTCTCATTTTATCTTCCAGACAACAAAATATCTCAGTTTCCCCCATCCCACTCCAGTTTACCTTCCACACCAATACCCAGGTTTCCTGGCCCCACCACAGACTACATCTATGGTAGAAATTTTTCTGTTCTTTCAATCTCTCCTCTCAATCTCTTTCTTGCCCTATCATCATTTTAGCACTTTACATTTAAACTTGTTTCTGTTTCATGGGAGTAATTACTTCAGAGTGAAGCCACTGAACTCAGGTTCCCACCGTTCCATCTCATCAAAGGAACCAATTAACACATACCTTGAAAGACAATCACTCTAATCAGGCAGAATCTTCCAAGAACTGTCTGATGGTCCAAGCTGGTGCCAGCACTTCTGTGTATATTCCACGTTATGCTCCAAGTTATGTGCCTGAGTCTGAGCAATAAACTGAGCAGGGGGTCAGATGTTCTCATGATCTGTATTTCAGAGATCAATGACACTGATCAATTCCTAAACACGTGAAATGTGACCATGACCAGTTTTAAAAATTGACATCTTCTCCACTCTCCATTGTCTAGTGGCAGGATTCCACCTCAAGAATATGGGGATACAAATACGTATGTGAAGTCATGCTCCACAGAAAATCTGAGAGTTTGTCTTGTCAGCACATGTATTTCATACCTGAAAAAGTGCTTTCTTCTAATATACAGAAGTTTGAAGTGTATAGATTCACACATAAATTCAAATATGTGTAAATGTTATATAATGGCCACAGAGCTGTCACTAAGCCTAAATTTTAGAACTAATAATACAGATTCAGACAATGCTGGTCACTGCTAGATGAGGACAGACCTGTTTCATGAGAGAGATGCTCAGAAGAGACTGACTTTGTAAAGTGACCCTTCTAGAATTTAGAACAGTAGGCAAGATTAAACCAGAGTTCCTGACTCATACCCCAATACATCCTGCACACATAACCTGTAGTGATTCCTGTGTCCTGTTTTTTTTTTGCCATAAGTGGAAAAAAATTTAAACTGATGTTATCTTATTTACTTTTCTTCAAAATAAGGTGAATTTGAAAACTGTGGAAAAGTTGAAGTTTTCTAAAGAAAGATCTGCTGCAGTCCTGCTGTAGCAAGGGTTCAGGATTCCCAATGGAAAGTTGGTAGAGTAGGCAAGGAAGACATCCAAAGAGTCAAATTGTAGGAATGACTCTCATTTTACTGCTCAAAACATGTATTTTATATGCTATATTTTGACTTACAGTTGCAAGTTTACATAGTGAGAAATAAGTAACACAGGAAAATAATGGTCTGTTGTAGAATTAAATAATTAAGAGGCCCTTTGGATGGGCTTGGATGGTGGTGGATGGTGATGGAGGCCTTTCTCCTCCAGCCCAGGACCACGTGGCTCCAACTCCCTCCAGCCGGCAGGTCAGCAGGTTCAGGTAGAGGCGAGGAAATCATCCACAAACAGGTTCCAAGAAATATCAGCTTTATTCATGCCCTATCCACCACATGTGTGGCCTACCATAACCATTTACGCTGGATTCCTATTCAGCCCTGCATTGTACCTTGTCCCTCAGCCATCTCCTCTTGCTTCCTCCTCCATCCTGCATCCATGCAAATCCCCTTTTGCCTCTCAGGCCAAACCTTTTGTAACCTCCCCAAGACCCCTGCCAGAAATGGGAGGGTCTTTCTTGTAGGTAAGGTAACAGGAAGAATGGGGGGTATGGTAACAGTCTGTGTTGGCCTATCTCCTAGATTTAGCACAGACAGAAGTGCTCAGTACAATGATTAAATTTAGTCAATAGGTTACTAGACTTATTGTAAAAAAGAGTAAACACAAGTTTTACATCATTCTAAGAAAATAATTTCCCATTCCATACTTTGTAGTCTTTAATAGGTTCAGTCAGGGCTTTCATAATAACCTGATTTGTTTCATTCTTTTTAGTATGCTTATTTTAGTATGCTTATTTGCTTTATGAGGCTGATATTTTGTTCTTTATTTAATAAGCACCAGTCAGTTCTCCCATGTCTGATTCTCTGCCATAATAACAAATCCTCAAATCTTTTATGCTTATTGTTTATGTTTATCCATCATTGTCCATCTGGGTCATAAGTGTCTGTCAACAGTAATGGATTATCAGGTACCCTTTGCATGCTGTTCTTGCCTTTGGGTGGGTGCCAGACTTGACCTTTAACCACATGGTTAGGACCATAGTTGGTCATAACATTTGGTACAGTGGGCTTCCTGATCAGAGGTCTATTGCTCTGGCCCCAAAGGTCAGGTTTTGGGGCCAGAGCAATAGTACAGTGGTAGGGCATTTGCCTTGCATGCACCTTTCCAGAACAGGCAGTGGTTAGAATCCCAGCATCCCATATGGTCCCCCAAGCCAGGAGTGACTTCTGAACACATAGCCAGGAGTAACCCCTGAGCAACACTGGGTGTGCCCCCCCAAAAAATCTAAAAAAACAAACAAAAATAAAATATAAAAGGTCTGGTTTTTTCCTAGAAGTTAAGATTTCCAGGGCCTGATGCTGCTGGAATTTCCAAGGCTACTGAGTAATTACTTGTTCATATCTTTGTAGTTCATCAATGGATGTTCTAAGGGTCCCATCTGGCTTAAAAACTTCTGTGAAAAACTTGAATGTAGAATTTCCTCTATTTGATCACTACTAGGATCTCCTAAGTCCTTAAGCCCAAACATACAGACCACACTCTTTTTTTTGTTTGTTTGTTTATTTTGGCCACATCCGTTTGAAGCTCAGGGGTTACTCCTGGCTAAGCGCTCAGAAATAGCCCCTGGCTTGGGGGGACCATATGGGATACCGGGGGGATCGAACAGCGGTCCTGATCCTTGGCTAGCGCTTGCAAGGCAGACACCTTACCCCTAGTGCCACCTCGCTGGCCCCGAGACCACACTCTTAACAAAGTATAATTACACAAAGTCCTAGAAAAAGGAGGTGAAAGATTGTTGTCTTATTTGGGGAAAGAGTGTTCCTTGAATGTCCTTCCACTTGGCGTGGACCTTGTCACACAACAGAGCTGGCAGATGTGGCAAAGATCTACAGGGAAAAAACCTTCAATGACACCAGCACATACTTACGAGTGTTTTTTTCTACTAAAATGTGGGAAGCTCCAGTGCACATTACAAGAAAGTATGAATGAAAACAACATGTGATTGTGGGAAAGGCTATTGTTGTCCTGCCTATTGCTGAAGGATTGAGAAGGATAGTATACATTTTCATCAAAAAAATGGATGAGCAGGTTTCATAGTGTGGGTAAGGCACTTGTCTTGAACATTGCCAACTCAGGATCGATCCCCAGAATCCCATATGGACACCCATGTTATTCCTGAGTTAAATCACTTAAAAATAAGAAATAAATAAATAAAAGCTAATTAAAATCCTAGAGCCAGAGAAACCAAGCCTGTGTCTCAGTCCATGACTCAGCAGGAGGAAGTCAGCAATAGTAGCGTCGTTGTCATCTCCTCACACAGCACAGCTACCTCTTCATCAGGTTTCTCATATAATCACGATGTGGATTGTCATATTTGCCTCTCACACAGACACATGGCCGGTTCCTCAGAGCTCAGATAGTGCACATACAGTATCTTGTGAAGGTGTATCCGGATGCCTTACAGAAGATCTTCACTGATGTCTCAGGACTCCTCACCTTATCCCCAGACTGTACCAGCTACACCTGAGTGTACATCTGTGGGCAGAGACAGGAGTGGAAAGACTCCCCTGAGTGGGCCTAGCTCCCTTCTCAGTCCTGGGACTGGGACCCTTTACCTGTGGCTACTAAGATCAGGAAGAGGATTCTCCATGTACAGTCCATGCTGAGGGCTGTGCACTTATGACCACTTTAGTGAAGAGAGCAGGAGACTTGTGATATCCTCAGATACAAATGTTTCCATATTTAATTAAATAGATGTTGGTTCATTTGCATATTCATCAGGGTGAATAATTTATAGTCGAATTATATGGCTACATCGAAAAAAACTACATGGAACACTAAGAAATAACTCTCAAGTCTCTTAGAATTAATAATTTGAGGTCATGAGCCCATACCCTGTTTTTGGATTCTGCTCTAGATAATCTCTCACTGGGAAACTAGGTGGACAAAACTTGCTACTCTAAGAGAATGCTCTATCAGGCCCTGATGTCTACATTTGATGTGGAATTTGATATCAGAAGTTTGATGAAT
This sequence comes from Suncus etruscus, assembly GCF_024139225.1. Classification (NCBI taxonomy): domain Eukaryota; kingdom Metazoa; phylum Chordata; class Mammalia; order Eulipotyphla; family Soricidae; genus Suncus; species Suncus etruscus. Next base: position 95,994,577 of record NC_064868.1, read on the forward strand.
TGCTGGAGCAATGGCACAGCACAGGGGTTTGATCTCCTGTATCCCACCTCATCTCGCGACCCTGCCAGGAGCAATTTCTGTGTGCAGAGTCAGGAGTAACCCTTGAGCACTGCCTGATGTGCCCCCCCCAAAAAACACAAAAATAAATAAAATAAAGAAGTTTGATATGAAACTTGTTGGATAAAACATGTTTTTTATTTATTCCATTAATTTGTCAAACTTGTCACAATGCTCCTTATAAGATTGCCAGAAATTCTAGAGACAATATTTACTGAGTGTCATTTTCATATATTGTTGTGTAATTTCTCCAATAGAATAAAATATTGGGCAACAACTTAGCAGACAATTAACAAAGTCCTATCCTGGGTGCTTTTAACAGATATTATTCTTTGTGAACAGGAAACCCCAGGACTTAAACCCTCACAGGCCTCTGAACTTACTCCTATGTTAAGTCTGACTAAGTTGGCCCTCAGCGCCCCCTGCTGACCAGATCTGACCTGCAGTGAGAATCCTGTTTGAATTCCCAGAACTGCCGTTCACACAGCTGCTTAGCAATGACCTGCTGTCAATCTGAGAACTGAGTAGCATAATGACCTGCCTTCAGAATGCTGCTTCACACCCACACTTCCTGTAAATTATAGCTTAAATGACATTGGTCCATCAGTGTCAAATTATGATCTTGAGTACATGCACCTCCCACCAAAGAGGACCCAGGATATTCTACACTTTTTTTTTTTTTGGTTTTTGGGCCACACCCGGCGGTGCTCAGGGGTTACTCCTGGCTGACTGCTCAGAAATAGCTCCTGGCAGGCACGGGGGACCATATGGGACACCGGGATTCGAACCAACCACCTTTAGTCCTGGATCGGCTGCTTGCAAGGCAAACGCCGCTGTGCTATCTCTCTGGGCCTCTACACCTTTCTTATGCAGCGTGCAATCCAACAAGAAATTTTACTCCTTACTTTTCACTACTAGATATTATCAGTTTTGTAATTGATGTTCAATAATGTGCTACCATGCAATACTGCCTTTACATGTATTGTTTTAAAACTCTTTATTACATTTGTGTGAAATCTTACATTTTGAAGTTTTTCAGACTCATTTGCCTGACATGACATGATAATCTCAAAGTATTGGAAAGATAATAAAGTAAATAGGGTGTTTGATGAGCACACAGTCAGGACCCAATAGGAGTCATCCCTGAGCACACACCCAGGAGAAAGCCCTGAGCAGCACCAAGTTTTTCTCAAAGCAAACAAAAACAAACTGATTAAAGAAAGTTTCATTCAAGTTGCAATGAACTGCATGGTATAATCTTTTCTTCTAGCCCTCTTGTGTTGGATCATGTAAATATGCTAGAACTTTTCCATTCTCTCTTCTGATGAACATTCAGGCTGCTTCATAATCTAAATATTGTTTTAATCAAAAACATAGTTGTAAATATATTTTCCATTTTTATTAATGAATTGTGATTGACAATGCTGTCTGGAGAATTTAATACATAAAGTATTCTATTGCCACATTTCCCACAAAGATCCATGATGCCCTATTCCAAATATGCTGGTAACAAATTTCTGAATTGACACTTCTCTAGTTCATTGTTTTATCCCTGGGTATCTGTTCTCTATTTATAGAAAGCAAGCAGATATGTGACCATGGCCACCTCGCAAAGTATCATTTTCTCAACTCTCCATTTTCTAGTGGCAGGACTTCAGCTCAAGAATATGGAGAATAAAATGTGCACACAGATCAGTGTTTGAGAGGCACTCCAGGAACTGATCTTGCTTACCTGTGGATTTTATCTAAGAGTAAGTTATTCCTTCTATTGCACAGAATTAGAAAGATAGGTGCATAAACTTAACTCCACAAATGCCTAAATTTCATTCAACGGACACGGAAATGTCACTATGCACAGATTTTAAGTTCTGAATACATAAGTCCAGCCCATGTTGACCTCAGCTATGTGAGAACCAATTCATTTCCACTGACTGGGATGCTCAGAGGAGACTGTTGTGGAAAACTATCTGGATGCCTTGTAGGAGATCTTCACTGTTTCCTGGTAATGCACAGATGTGGACAGAGACAAAAGTGGAAGGATTCCCCTGACTGGGGCTACTTTCCTTCTCAACCAGGACCCTTACCTGTGGCTACTGAGAGCAGGAACAGTATTGTCCACTGTTAAGTCCATGCTAAGAACTTTATTATTATGGCGACAATAGGAAAGTATTTTTAGTTTTGGAATGTCCTCTGGTATAAACTTGCCTGTATTTAATTAAATAGACCTCAACTTATTTGCAAATTAATGAAAGATAAAAATATCCTCCCCAATTAATAACCTGCTCAACTCAAAAAGAAGCAACTTTGGTTTCCATTTGAAAGTCTGTGGCTGATTGTTTGAGAGGATCCTTAGATGTTGTGCAGGGAAAGTTCCTCTCACTAAGCTGACAGGAACTGCTTTCACAGAGAAGCCTCCGAGTGCCATACATCCTTATATTGCTCTACTCTCAGTGTGTTTACAATCAAGATTATCATCTGCTCCTTATTTTTCATTTTTCCAGAAATACTAGGTATATATTATAAAGATTGTCATGAACTTATTTTATATGTACATTCTCCAATAGAATAAAATATCGGGAAACAATTCAAGAGATGATGCATAATGTCTTCCCTGGATGACTCTTTCAGAAGGTTTTCTTTGAAAACAGGAAGTACCAGGACTTCAGCAGATGCTTCCAGGCCCCTGCACCTGTTCATGTTGCCTGGACTGGTGGGTCTTGAGCTTCACCTGCTTTCCAGACCTTCCCTGGAGGAAGGATCCTGTCTGGGTTCCCAGGCTCTCTCCCAGTTCTATCACCCTTAAAACTCCTGTTAACTATGAAATGTTGCCAGTCTGTGAGATCGGAACATTGAGACCTGACCTCATCTTCCCCATTTATTTTAAATTTTAGTGTATCTAACATGGGTACAATAATGTTCCAATTTAGGATTGAATTCACACATCCTGGCACTTTCAATATGTCCCAGACATTCTCCCACTTTTCCCTGTGCCATCTGTAGTCTACCTCTTCCTTCTCCCACCAACCTCTTAGCACTCAGGAGTAAAATCATTGGTTCACATGAACAATGATGTGTCATTGTTTATTGGGAATCCCCTTGTAACCTTCCTCTATGTGGCACATTTTAGTGAAGTAAAACATATCTGACCTTCTCCTGACTTATTTGCCTAACATTATACCATTCATCTCCATTCAAATTGTAACTTTACTCATTACCTTTAGAATGAATCAGGTCCATTCGATTCAGTATATGCCTTATTACTCATTGGTTGGAAACATCCTCGAATACAGCACCTTGGATTGGTGTTTAGCTCGCCTGATCCCACCTCTTGGTGTGGTCTGGTCCTTCTAATAAATACTCTGGGTTTCAGGAAAATACTTTATTGCTTTTACGGACTTCCCAAGTAGCTTGCTGCTTCTTAGGGGCTGAAGGCTTACATGTTGGAATTCCAGAATTTGCTTCTCCTTTCTTGTGTGTGTGGATTATTTCCTAGATTGTCATTTGCTTCCAGACCTGCATCTCTCCAGTGTCCTGGCTTTCCAACCTGAGGCCTAATTTTAGAATAGCCTTTTCTTATAGCTGTGTATATTTGTATGTTATGTACATGCTATACAACTTTCTATTCCACTAATCTATGGTTGAATACTTGGTTTGCCTCATATCCTGGATATTGTAATAGGCAATATACATGGGTATGACTAATTATACTTTCCAATTTATATTGAGATATCATTATTTTCAATATATTAAAGACAGAATTTCATTATACAAAATTCTAACATCATCACATCTAGTTCAAATGTATACTTTCTTCAGTAAATGAATGACCCATAGAAAACATATAGTCCACTTCCTGTCTCCCAGTTAACTCAGTTATGTAGGTGATATATATTTTATAAATAAAATACTTTTAATTGAGCACAGTAATTTACAAATTTATTCATGGCTGAGTTTCAGTCATTTATTCCAACAGCCATCCCTTCACCAGTTCACTAATGTCCCCAAGTCCTTTCTACCTTCCACCACACTCTCCCTGTGTCTGTGGCATATTATCATCTATTTCTCTCTCTTCCTTTTTCTTTTAGACACTGAGGTTTACAATAGTGTTATTGAAGATCTATTATGCATTTAAATTTACCTTCTTTTAGCCCATTTGAATATTTGTTTTTAAATGTTTTATTGGTAGTTTCTAATAACAGGAATACCATGGTTGATAAAAGCAGTTCTATTGTTACTTATTTGAAAATTCCCATACTAGTTTTTTAGCTTGAAACAAATAGCATTCCCACCAAATGTAAATGACAGTTACATTTTTTTCACATAACAGTTAATACTTGTTGTGCCAATCTCTTTGATACTAGACATAATCTGCATTTAGCTACCTGTTGTAAAAGTATGTTGTATTTACTAATCTTGTGTGCTACTCAGAAAGATCCTAACCATGCCTATGATCCCCAGGGATACTTTGTAGAAAACAAACATTTCTCCCATATCTCTTACGTGTCACTTTCATAAAGTATCATCTTCTCCACTCTCCAGTGACAAGTAGCAGGATTCCATCTTAAAAATGTGAGATGCAGGGGCCAGAGAGATAGCACAATGGTAAGACATTTTCCTTGAGTGCAGCCGACCCGAGAAAGACCCTGTTTGATTTCTGGCATCCCATATGGTCCCCTGAGCTTGATGGGAGCAATTTCTGAGTACAGAGCCAGGAGTAACCCATGAGTGTCACTGGGTGTGGCCCCAAAAACAATGAATTAATAAATAAATATGTAAACTGCTTTAAAAAAGAATGTGAGAAACATAGGCATATGGAACAGTGCCTAAGTGAACTCTAGGATGCAGTCTTGCTGACATATGGATTTTAACTTAGAGAAAATGATTTCTCACTAATGAAGTGAATTTAATAGAAATGTATTTTGACTCAGTCAATGTTGATATCTGCTATTTGAGAAACAGTTTTTCCATGATAGATATGATCAGAGGAGATGAAAACTCCTTGTAAGATGAAACCTAGCTATCAACCCCAAAGGTGTTCCCCCAACTTCCTCCTTCCTTAAAACTCTTCCTTTGATATATAAAAGCCCACTGGGTACGTTCTTTTGTCTCTCTCTTGACCTTCCCCCTTCTGGGATTGGGAATTGGTTTTAATAAAAAAAGAGGAGTTTTGGCTTGGGAGACCAGGCAGAGAGCATAAGTCAAAAGGTGATGGATTGATTATTCTTTCCTGGCTGCTTTGTGTATTATTTCTTTGCTTCTTCAGACCCAGTCCCGTAGGGTATAGAAATATGGTGTCTGGGGTGTTCTCACAACTCGAGTATTTTTATTTAAGAGAGACTGTTCTGGGTAAGAGTCCTCTCTGGCACTCTACAAAGGACTGAAGACTAAAATTTGAGATCTTTACATGTACAAAAATTGCACCTTCACACTATAACCATAGCTGGTTAATTGTGTCTGTTCTATGGCCATGAGTGGAAATATAATTCAACACTGGTATTCATTTACTTGCTTTCACTCAAAGACAAGTTTATTATATAAAACTGTGCAAAAGTTGGAGTTAACAAAGGATATATCTGCAGGGCAAAAACTCAAAATGACATCCGCACATATTTACAAGTGCTTCTTCTGCTAGCAACTGGGAAGCTCAAGTGACTATTATGATATGAAAATATGAATGAAAATGTGTGTTCTTGGTAAGAACATTCTTCTCTTGACTATTAGCCAATTTAAGGAAGATACTGTTTTTCCCTTCAAATAAAATATAAGCATATGAGTCCTTTTCAGTGTCCCAGACTGACTACAGGATACATCAGCATCCCTGGCATCAATTCACCAGCACAGATGCCTATCCATCAGGTTTCAGATACACTCAGAATGTGGGTTGTCACACTGTTTCTCTCGCACAGAAATACATAGCTGTGTTATCAATTCTTAAATTGCACGGTCCCATGTAACTGTGCTGGTGGATTTGTTGAAAGTTAGTGTAATTCTGCCCTGGAACATCAGTGCGTAGTTAGTACTACCATTAGGAGGGTTGATCATTCCCATCCATTCTAGCCCTTGTTCAGAGTACTGCCTTATCCAGTGTATATAGGAACCATTGAAGATGTTTCCAGATGCCTTGATGAGATCTTCATTGATTCACTCAGCACCAGACTGTGCCAGCTGCACTTGTGAGTTCAGAGACAAGAGTGGAAGGACTCCCTTGACTGGGCCTGGTTCCCTTCTTAGTCCATTGACTGGGAAACTTACATGTGGCCACTGTGAGCAGGAAGAGGATTTTTCATGCTCTCAGGTCCCTTTAGTGAAGAGAGCTGATTTGTGATGTTGTTGGATACTGATACTTGTACTTAATGTAACAGGCCACTTTATTTGCATATTCATGAGGTAGACAAATTCATGTTGAAATTCTGGCCCAACCATAGTAGAAGCAACTCGTCCACTTGAGAGTCATGCTCAACGGTGAAGAATAAGAGCTTTTGAGCTTGAGCCCATACCCTACCCTTGACTCTGTGCAGAATAGAAACTCTCACTGAGAAATTAGGCTGATAGGACATGCTAATCTCAGAGACCCCCTTGAAAGGCACAGATCTCGACACTTCTGGATTTGATATCATCAAAAGCATGATGTAGATACTTTGGAAATTATTTGTTTAAATATTTTGTTTATTCATTTTAATTAGTGAAACTTGCATTCTTTTCCTTATTTTTGATATACTCAGAAATCCTAGAAACAGTTTTAACATTTTATTCAACTTACTTTGTTGCTTAAATTTTCCAATAGAATAAAATGGTGGGAAATAACTCAGAAGAGTTGAAGAGTAGGAATCCCTGGTATGCTCTGGAACACTTATGTCATTCACTGTGACTTAAACTTCAAGGTTCAAGCTTCTCTTCTCTTCAGTGACAGCTTTGAACATTGAAGGGGGGGGCTTTGACATTAAATTAAGAAAAATCAGAGAATCATGATTTGATCAAGATACAAGTCCAAATCCTGGTCTCAAAAGCAACTAGCTGGTAATATTTCTAGGAATTTGATGCACACTACAGTTACATGGTGATGTAGTACATCAAGAATAGCAGGCTTATCTCCTAGATTAGTTTGGATATATTGGTAATGAATAGATGTGCTGGGTTCAGGGACTGAATTCATGTTGACATCATGAAAGACAAATGTACCACCTGTAGAGCCACAATATTCAAAATTTGCTATTAAGTATTTATCATTTTTGTTAAATTTCAAATAGACTAAACACATAAGTGAAATTTATTACATTACATACACATGGAATATTATATAAACTACACATTACATTTATTATTAAATTTTCCCTATAGAATCTTCTTTTATTTAAGAATATAATTCCATCACCATGAAATACAGAATTCTGTGTGATTTAGTTTCAGTCATATAGTGTTCCAACATGAATTGCTTCTCCTGTGCATATTTCCTGTCACCAATGTCCCAGTCTCCCTTCCACCCTACCAATACTCCAATTTCTCTCCTGACCCCCTTCCTCCAGTTTGCCTCTATTACAAACATTTTTATTCTTCATCTTTCTCTCTATATTTTTCTGTTAGGCACATTAATTTTAAACTTATTTCTAATTCCTGGGATTGACTTCAGAGCTAAGCCACTTAACCCAGATTCCCACTGCTTCATGTACTGTCTTATCACAGGGATCACTTGGCCCAAACACTGATTCACTGTCACTCTTAACACGGGGAACATTCCAGATACAATGGTGAACATCAGTGTGGCAATCTAGGATCAGTACCACACATAAGACTGTTTAATATGTGTGCAAAGCAGAAATAAAATGGAAACTATTTTTACTTAATTTTCACATATTGTCATATGTGATGAAGAAAATAGTATGCTGATTTAATGCATAATTAAAAAGTCATATCAACAAACTCTCAAGGATAGTTGAATATTTAGTGGACCTAGAACTAGTATAGTTCAGAAAGGAAGATAAAAAAGAAATAATCTATTCTAAAATATTCCACCATGTCCACATGACCACAGGCTGTCAACATCATAGAATCATGTAATTCTCCAAATAGAGTCCTAAGAAACAGTAAAATCTCATGGACATGGTGGCCTCATCTGGTTACACACTAGCCTTTTAGGATGGGGACCAGCAAGCTCTTGAATCCCTGGGGCTGCATACAGTCAGCCCTACAACTGCAGCTCAACAATGGCCCAGTTTCACTGCTTTTCCACTCAATGCTGACTGCACTGGGGCCAGTCAAAGGGTGCTTATGAAACAAACTGTCCCTATATGAGCTCATCAGTTCAGCTCACAGATCCTCAACTTTGTGGAATGTACTGCTGCATAAGGGGAAGAGTGACATCACTATAATTTTAATACTTATTTCTAACTAAGTATATACCAAATGTGATGAAAAGTTATCATAGAAGCCACATAATCCCAAAAAACAGTCAACAACAGTTGCTCAAATGGCAATATACAGCTTAGCGGACCTTCAGAAAATGACATAAGACCCCACTGCAGATGTGGCAAGGTTCACAAATTTCCTTTTCAATGTAATTTATTTTTAAAATACCATTATCATTAAATTGTGCCAAGTAATATTAAGTAAATTATTTGTACTTGCCAAAGAGTAGGCTTTGGGGGGTTGGTAAATGGATGATGAGGGTTCTCAGAATGATACGCTGGTGGTAGTATTGGTGTTGGAATATTGAAAACCAGAAAAATCTGTATTATGAACTGCTCTGTAAACCACAGTGACTAACATCAAAAAATTTTGTATTTTAAAAAGAAATAATTCATCCATTAAAAATTGTATGATTTTTGATAATTTACTTTGGCATATATAAAATCCTAGTAATGGAACCAGGGAGATAGTACAGAAGGTAAGGCACTTACTTTGCACATGGCAATAAAGTTAAACACACATGACCCCATAGAATCTCTTGAGTATAGTAGCAGTAATCTATGAAAACAGAGCCAGGAGCAAGCCCAAAGCATTGATAGGTGAAATCGCAAAACAACCAAAAAATTACCAGTGATTTTACACTTAATCCTCACAATGTAACCTCAAATTGTGACAAGAGAGTATGAATATGAAAAATTATTTTGCTAACTATAGGCAAATCTAACATTATTTTGTAAATCCTGCCATTTAAAAGTCATTAATAATATGGTTGTGTAAATGATATTGAATTGTTCAGTGTTAGCAACATAACAATTGTATGTTACATGCAATGTGGTCCTGGTATGGTTCAGCTCACTAACAAAGCAACAAGAAATGGGTAAAAATACTCTACTCTTTCCCCATAAATTCTGAATTGATCATATATTGGACATTGCTGTGGGCGTTTTCCATATTTGGAGGCCTTGTCTCTCTTGAGCTGACTGAAATGGGTTCCCATGCTGTAATTCATGTAGGTATCCACCCAGTCATTCATTATCTTATACTATAACCCTGTCAAAAGAGAAAAATGTTTTCCAAGGCAAAGGATTTAGAATGAGCTTTGTAACACTAAACCAATTGTTGGTGATTTGAGAATTCTGGAATTTATAGCTGTCTCATGGAATTATCTATCACCAAATACAGAGAATAATGGGAGATGGAGGATAGAGTCTGACCAATGTAGAACTGTAGGCAGCATTTTAATAAGCCAGAGGACCGACAGTGGAGTCTGTTCTTGTGCAGAGGCAAAAGGGGTGCATTGTGCACAAACTAGAAATGTGTTTTCTGAACAGCACGTGTCCCTGGGTCTGTCTACACTTTTCAGCTCTGCCCACATTAGGTCTCTATGCTGGCCCTTAATTAAGTCTTCTGCTTTTGTGTTCTGCATTAACGTTTCTTGAAAATTTACCTATAATTTACTTCTGGGTCAACAAGTGTGATCTAAGTATCACTATGACCAAAGGATGGGAGTATTTCTAAGGGTGGTAAAATATATTTACAGAATAGATATGTTTGTTTGTGTTTGTTTTTTGGGTTTTTTGGGTCACACCCAGCAGCGCTCAGGGGTTACGCCTAGTAGGCACGGGGGACCATATGGGATGTTGGGATTAGAACCACCGTGCATCCTAGATCAGCTGCTTGCAAAGAAAATGCCCTACTGCTGTGCTATCTCTCTGGCCCCCATTCTAAGTATTTTGAGGAAGGGTTTCTTTCACTTTTTGAAAGATGACAATTTTAATCTATTTTTACAATATTTTTCCAAGAGCAAATGTGAATCTTGGAAGCAGCTTAAGAAGATAAGTTTATAAGCCATCTCCTGATGCAACTATAAGCATAATACTTACTGTGGTTTGTATGTATTGATTAGGATATCATATGGCCTCTATCATGTTAGCCAAGGGCTTACAATTTACACTAATTGGAGCCATAAATATTTTTCATATTCCACTTCTTTAGTCTATGCATTTGTCCCTGGGTATTTATCCTTTGAATCAAAGGAAATAAAGTAAAAATTCCAAATTGCAAGGCATCTTCAAAATTAGTGGCTAAATCACTATTATATATATATATATATTGGGTTAGGTGAAATCAGTACAAAGAAAATGCAGCTTGGGAATGTTGCACTGGTGAAGGGGGGTATTTTGTTTATGACTGAAACCCAACTACAATAATCTTTGTAATTATGGTGCTTAAAGATTTTATAAAAATAAAAGAAAAACCACACCAAAACAAGGAAATCGACAAGAAGTAAATAGGTAAATAAAAATAAAAAATAATAAAAATATGAGTATTTTAAAAATATATATAAGAAAAATAAAAAGTATTTTCTGCTTTTTGCCTTTTTTTCCCCTCCTGCAATGGCACAGTAAATATTGGGGTCATTCGAAAAGGAATTCACTTGGCCTAAGAGATATGGGGTTTCTCCACCCTTGGAGTATATTGTCATAGGATTAACTATAGACTCCGTTCAGGTTCATTTACTCTCCCCTTGGTGCTTTTGTGGTGTTTGGAAGGCTTCTGCTCCTTCCTGGGTGATAAAATCAGACCTCTGTATCTATTGAAGTTGTTGTCCCCATTTATATTTATGTTTTTCCCTTCTTTTCTTTTCTTTCTTTATGTGCCCTGCCATGTTTTTTTATCTCAAGACCATGGCTATTTTTGTTTATCGTTGTTATTGTTGGAGTGCTCACTGGATATTTGGCACTTCTTTTTGTACTGTTGGGGTGTTTCACCTTATTTTTCTCCTTCGTCTCTCAAACTGATGATGAGAGCCTCTAGAAGGATTTGGCCCATTTTTGGCATATTAGACTTTTACCCCAGTTTATTACTTTTCTCTTCTTCAACAAAACCACATAACTATCTAGTCCTGCCTCCCAGTTAGAGGGGGAAATAAGGGAGGCACCAAGACCAAACAGGTGCAAGACTACTAAGTAGTAAACTAGGTACAGAGGGGACCACGTATTCTAGCAGCCCCTCCTCATATGGGAGGTAGGACGAAAATGGAAGTGTAGGGAGGACAAATCGGCGATGGGAATCCCCCTGATTTTATGTAAATATGTACCTAAATATTATTGTCAACAATATGTAAACCACTGTTCAAAATAAAAATTATATTAAAAAAAAGAAAAGAAAAGAAAATGCAGCTTGATACTGAGTAGTGGGCATGGAGTGAGGAGCATGTGACACTTCGCTCAGAAATCTGTTGATCTAGGCTGGTGACAGTGGTTCTGGGCATATCACAGATGTGTTTGTATATGTGTCTATCCCTGTGCAATAAACTTGAACTTATGCCGACCATTGGGCTAGATGCCATCACAGTGTTGTGTAGACCAGTGAGTGACTACTCCACCAATCTTTAAACACATGGTACTCCAAGTGTGTCATTGACCAGTTTCATAAAGCACAATCTTCACAGCTCACCACTGTCTGATGGCAGGATTCTAGCTCAAGAATGTGGAGAAAGAAATATGCACACAGAGGGGCCAAAGCAATAGCAAAGCAGTAGGGCATTTTCCTTGCACTCGGTCGATCTAGGACAGACCTTGGTTTGATCCTCCGGTGTCCCATGTGGTCCCCCAAGCCAGGAGCTATTTCTGAGCACAGAGCCAGGAGTAACCCCTGAGTGTCACAGGGTGTGACCCAAAAAGCAAAAAAAAAAAAAAAGAAGAAGAAGAAGAATGCACACAGAGCAGTGCTCAAGGGACACTCCAGATCCACATCTGTTGCTAACACATGGATTTCATCCAAGAGAAAATGATTTCTTGCTAATACACAGTATTAACTATAAATGTCTGTAGATTTAACTGAAATTCTATAGACTGAAACAATCTTGGCTCCTGCTATGTGAGGACAAATCTGTTTTATTATAGGGTTGCTCAGAGGATACTGCTCTAGGGAAGTGACCTTTGTGGTTTTTAGGACAGGGTTGAGGAATAAAGGCATGAGGTCCTAACCATGATTTAAGACATAACACTATAACCAATAGCTGGTAATTTATGTTCTGTTTGTTTGGTCATAATTGGAAGTATAATTTAAAACATATTTTGTTCATTTACCTTTCCTCAAGGACAGGGCCAGTGTAGAAAATTATGGAAAATTCCTGATTTCCTAAAGAAGATCTTCAGGACAAGAACTAACAGTTATACAAGACTGACAAGTTCCAGTTCATATAATGACAGGGAAATATGAATGAAGCATGGTTTATAAAAAAAGCTTCTTTCCCTTGCCATTACCAAATGATAGATAGTAAAATTTCTCTCAAATAAATCCTGATACTATGAGGCCCATTCTTTTTCTCATACACTGACTCTGCAAGGGGGAGTCAGAGGCCTCAGTATCCCTATCATCTCCTCACCCAGCACAGCTGCCTCTCCTTGGGTTTCTGACATTTTCAGGATATGGGTTGTTAAACTGTGTCTCTTGAACAGTAATACATGGCTGTGTATTCAGCATTCAGATTGCTCAGTTCCATGTGGGCTGTGCTGGTGGACTGCAAGGAGGGTGACTCTGCCCCGGGACTTCTGTGTATAGTTTGTACTACCAGTACCAAGGTCTATCCTTCCCATCCACTCAAGTCCTTGTCTAGTGCACTGTTGTACTCAGTTCATCCAGTAGCTTCTGGAAGTGTAACCTTGCAGGAGATCTTCACTGATGTCCCAGGTTTCCTCATCAGCCCCAGACTGCATATATATATATATATATATACATATATATATACACATATATATACATATATATACATATATATTTTGGTGATTATATGGGTATGATATATATGTGCACCATCTGCACTTGAGAGTGCACTTGAGAGTGCACACCAGTGGGTAGTGACAGGAATGGAAGGACTCCTCTAATTGAGCCTAGTACCTTCTTAGTCCAGGTACTGGGACTTTTACCTGTGGCCACTGAGAGCCTGAAAATTTTTTATGTCCAGTCCATGCTAAGGATTGTGCTCTCATGGCCACTTAGTGAAGAGACTGTAGACTTGTGATGTTCTTACACACAAATTATTCTGTATTTAATTCAATTGAATAATTTATTCACACATTCATGAGAAAGAATAATTCATAGCTAAAGTCTAGATTCAACATTAAGAAGAAGCATATGGATCACTCAGGCTTAACTCTCAAGGGTCTGAGGACTAATAGTTTGAGGTCATGATTCCACACCCCTGTCCTTGGATTTTGTGGATCAGAGAAACTCCCACTTACTTTTTGAAGAGAAACTGGGCTGACAGGACACACTACTCTCAGAGGATCTCAGAATAGCACTGGTACCTACCACACTTGAAATTTAATGTGAGATGTTTTGGATTCCTTGTATTTAGATTTTTTTAAGTTCTTCTTAATTCAATCACTGTGAAATAAATAAGATAGTTGGAATTCAGTCATGCAATATTGTAACATACATTCCTTCACTAGTGTTCATTTCTCACCAACAATTTTACAAGTTGCTTCTCCACACCCTACCACCCATAGCTTGCTTCTATAGAAAAATCTTTCTCTCTTTCTCTCATTCTTTCGCTCTCCCCCTTTTCCTGCTTTGTGTTTGGTATCAGGTTTTATAGCAGTGTTACCAAATGTATTGTTGATATCATTTTATTTCCTTTCAATTCCAACTAGTTAACCATGATATTTTTCTATATTATTTTCATAGTGATCCCTTCTTTGTCTAAGCTGCACCCTCCAACATTTCTACGGTTTGTGGTATTATTCTCATGAGTTGTTTTTATATCCCACTTGAATGTGATTATTCTATTACTGTATTTCTCCCTCTAATTTATTTCACTCAGCATGATACTTTACATATATAGAGATGTATAAGCAAATTTTATGAATTCAGTTTTTTTCTGAAAGATGCATAGTTTTCATTCTCTAGATATACTGTATTTTCTTTATCCACTTTCTGTTCTAGGGAACTTGGGTTGTTTCCAGAGTCTGGAAATTGTGAATAGTTCTGCAATGAAAATAGGAGGACAGATGCCTTTTCTGAATTGTGTGTTGAATAGATATCAATTTTATGTTTTATGTTTTGAGCAAAGCCCATATTTGCTTTCCAAAATTACTGAACTGGTCAACATTCCCACAAGTAGTAAGAGTTTTTAAATTTTTAATTTTTATCCTTATAATTCGTTAAATTTGCAACCTGTTTCTTATATTTCATATGTCAAAAAAAACTAGAAACTTTTTTATTCAGGGTGTTGGTTTTTTGATTTTTTGGTTGTTTTGGGTTTTTTTGTTTTGTTATGTTTTGGGGCCACACCCTGTGATGCTCAGGGATTACTCCTGGCTATGCGCTCAGAAATCACTCCTAGTTTGGGACTCCAGAGGATTGAACTGCAATAACATGCATAAAATATTTCCAATTTATATTGATGAACTCTGATTTAAAATGATGTTATTGAGAGTTTCATATTTACATGATTTTAATATCACTTACCCCAAAATGAGTGTTCACTTCCCTCTAACCAAGACACAAGTACCCCTCACATGCTGTCAACTCAGTTCTTGTAGGGACTCGTGTAATCCACTCTTGCCACAGACTCTGATTGACTTAGTTCTGTAGGTTTGATATTGTTGAACTGATCTTTTTGGTTTTTTCAAAAACACAAATCCCATGTTCTATTGTACATTTTGTGAGTAATCTTGAATTGTTTACATTGAGACTGCAGCAGGCAATATTACTGCTAAAAATTAATGGTATTTTTACCTTATCCTTGTAATTACATGCTCCTGCCTTTTGGATTTCAGACACTATCTGCTTTCATGTTATTTATTGGAAGAGTGAGGTTTTTTTTGGTTTTTTTTTTTTGGGGGGGGGGCACACCCGGCATTGCTCAGTGGTTACTCCTGGCTGTCTGCTCAGAAATAGCTCCTGGCAGGCACGGGGGACCATATGGGACACCGAGATTCGAACCAACCACCTTTGGTCCTGGATCGGCTACTTGCAAGGCAAACACCACTGTGCTATCTCTCCGGGCCTGGAAGAGTGAGTTTTTAACTTGCCCTGGGTGCTGTTGAGGGAGGCCCCACCTGCGTTTATGAATCTCTGTGATTTCTAGTTCTCTTCCTTGAAATTTACAGACCTCATAGCTAACACATATTTTTCTCTTTTTGAGCTTTATATCTTTAATATTTAGAATCAGTATGTTCTTAAAACTGTGCCTGCATTTAATGATTCGGCCCTATACAGATGCAGTGTAAGATGCATTAGTTCCTGTACCAAGCATTAATATAAATATTAATATCACTATCAACTTATCATTGTACCAGTAGCTGTAAAGATCTACCTCCCGGGAAAACCCCTGGAATTGTGTCTTCTCACCAACTCCAAAACACTATTTATTCCCAAGAATCTACCACCTCCATCTCATTCAGTTGCCCACAACTGAAAACACAATGACACTGTGATCTGGCAACTAGCAGCATCAAATATTCTTTCACTCACATGTTCAGTACCTCTTGTTTTCCCTGAATTACTTCCTCATCAACAAAGAGAATCAAGAAAAACAGAGTCTTCAAGTTTAATAATCTGAGTTTTTGTTCTGATTATAGGATAGGGACACCTGTATAACACAGGGAACATATATATCATCCATTGTGATTTAATTTCTAGATACTCTTCTCAATTGTGACTGCTTTGGGCATTAATGAGGATGTTTGCTATTAAAGCATGGGAACAAAGAAATTTATAATTTGTTCATCATACATTTTCAAATTTGGGCCAGAAGAGTGGTAGCAGGTAATATTTCTTTATTTTGAAAAATGAAATATATTCTTTAATTGAATCACCATAACAACCACAGTTATCAAACTGATCATGATTAAATTTCAGTCATACAGTGCCCTATATCCAGCCCTCACAGGTAACATTACCTACCAATTGACCTACTTCCCCTTCCTCCCTTCTCCCAGCCTGTCTCTATGGTATCCATTTTCTTCTCCCCTCTTTCTTTCTCCCCATTTTCCTTTTAGTCACTGTGTTGAATAGCAATAAATTCACCCTAAACCAGGGGTTAGAAAACCCACAATCTGTATTTCACAAACCAGAGACACTGTTCAATATCTAAATACGTGATACTAGAAATATGATTAAAGCCATTTTTTCAAAGAGACATCACCACTCTCCAGTGTCTAGTGGCAGAATTCCTGCTCAACAATATGGGATATAAACATGGAAATGAAACAGTGCTCTAAAGACACTCTAGGAAATAGTCTTGCCATCGTATGGATTTCATCTCTGAAAACATGATTTCTTGCTAATAAACAGAATTTAAGAGAGCATAGATTTAACACCAAGCCTTACGTAATTAATTTTACACAACCATCACAGAGATGTCATTGTCCCAAGATTTGAGTTCCATATACATAGTTACTCAGTGCTGATCCTGCTATGCCAGGACAGTTCTATTTCATATTAGTTTGCTCAAAGATGACTGTTCTGGGAACTTGTCCTTTCTCACACTCAGCACAGCAAGGAGGATTAGATCAATAAGGTCCTGACATGTAACACAATTGCAACCTGGACACTAATAACCAATAGTTGGCCATGCCATTTGTGTCCTGTTCTTTGATCATAAGTAAAATAAAATTCAACACTGGCCTTAGTTTGTTTTCTTTTCCTCAGTATAACATGTTTGCAAAACTCTGGAAATGTTGAAATTTGCAACACATAAACTGACAATATAAAAACCTGCAATGGCACCAGTAAAAGTGGTTATTTTGATAGATTCTGGAAAGCTCAAATGCCTATGTGATGTGAAAATATTAATGAGTTCCTGTGTGCTAGACAAAAGCCACCTTTTTTTTTTGCTTATTGCAAATGTCCTGGACTATTCTCTCAGCTAAAAATATGAACCTGTGAGGCCCATTCTGTATCTTACTCTCTGAGGGTCTGCAGGAGGAAGTCAGGAGACCTCAGCATTTCTGTCATTTCCTCATCCAGCACAGCTGCCTCTCAGAATGTCTTCTGCACAGTAATACTGTCATAGACTGCTTGGTCAGGACACAGATGGGCTTCTTGAGAAACCTGCTCAAGAAGCTGTGTGCATGAATTCGGTGGAAATGAAATCAGAGATTCAGATACTCAAAGTAAAATTCCATCTTGTCTATTTATTTTAGCCTCTTTGCTAGAGTATAATACTTTTACAAAATTTCTTGGCAGGGTATCACAATTGCAGAAGTAACCATTTAGTTTTTTCACTGGGCCTTAGACATAATACCCAGGACAAGTTGCATGTTTATCTTTACCGGCCTAGGGCCCCTTAGTCTCCATGTTCCTCCAGCAAGGTCACTTCCCAGAAATTGACTATTTCTTTGGCCTTGCTCCAATTTATGCATTCTGAACTGGGGCCTGAATATTAACCTTTGATATGACTGTACGTAGGCTAAGAGCAAAGCTAGATTTGAGAGTGGTAATTTTTCTGTAAGACTAAATAAAGAATACTTGCATCTACAAAAGTGTTCTAATGAGGTTTATTATGTAAATCTGAGTAATCTTTAAGAGAGGCTCTAAGAAAAGTCTTTAGGATGTTAGTTGAAATTATGTCTCAAATAATATGTATGCTACATTCCATTTTTTCCTGAGTGTCTCATGGACAGGCAACCAAAAGATCTTTCAGTGCCCTTATGCCCTCCTTGAGTACAGGTTACTTTTCAAACATCCTCTTTTCTTTTCAAATGCCCTCCCTTGCAAGTACAGGCAGCTTTGAAAAGACCCCACAAAAGTACAGATAGCTTTGAAAAGATCTCTTTCAGGAAACTAGGGACTTTTTAAACTTGGTGCCCTCCTCGGTCATGTCCTTAGTTGTCATATTGCTCAAATCCACATATTTGTGCTGGTGGACTGTAGTCTGCAGTGAGGACTCTATCCTGAAACTTTAGTGCATAGTTTCGAACACCAGTAACAGTATTTATTACTCCCATCCACTCAAGCCCTTGTCTAGGGATCTGCCAAATCCAGTGCATAAAGAATAAATTGAAGCTACATTCAGATATCTTGCAGGAGTTCTTCACTGATGTCCCAATTTTCCTCACTTCCACCGAGACTGCCCCAGCTGCTCCTGTGACTGTACTTCTGTGGGCAGAGACAGGGGTAGAAGGACTCTCCTGACTGGGACTAGTTGCTTTCTCAGTCCTCAGACTAGGGCCCTTACCTGTGTCCATGGCAGCATGAAGAATATTTTCCATGTCAAGTCCATGCTGAGGACTGTACTCTTAAAGGCCACGTTAGTGAAGACAGCTGTAGACTTGTAATGTCCTCACATACAAACATGTCAGTATTTAATTCAATGCATATTAATTTATTTACATATTCATGAGGGAGAATACTCACTGTTAAAACCCTGGTCCAACTTTAAAAGAAGTGGCTGTATCACAAGGGCTGATGCTCAAGTATCTGAGTGTTGATAGAGGCCTTTGAATTGGTCCTCATATTGTCTTCTTATTAGATGTCTTTCTATTGGTTCTTTTAGTTTACATGTTAAAAAATGTTTTCCCATTGTCTCCTTATCTGGCTTTTCCCCCTCCCCTTGGGGTTGGGCTTTGCTTTTCCCAATAAAAGCTGCTTTGGAGGCCTGGAGGAGAAGCTGTCATCTTGGCTCATGGTTCCACGTGGTGGAGAAACTGGCTTGTGGGTAAAGAGCTTGTGGTGTGAGTTTCTGGCCTGCTATTCCTTCCCAACTGTGTATGGATAATTTCCTGCATCGGAATTGCTGATGGACCTGCATCTCTTGTCCTACCCAGACTTGGGACATGGGGATATCTTTCCCTCTCTGGGGATTGTGGAATGCACAATCCACCATTTCACAACTGAGAACTAATAGTTTGAGACAAGGACACTGTTTTGTATGGACACTGTGCAGTTACTCCCAGTGAGAAACATGGTGACAAGACATGCTACTCACAAGAACCTTCTAAATCACAATACCCATTCACTATCTCTTGGCTTTTATTGATATGGATTAATTGGAGTGAGTGTTTTGAAATATTTGAATCACCATTTTAATAAGTCAAATTTGTCTATTTTCTGCACTCTTGATATTTTCAGAAATAAAAATAATGTTGTTAGGATTATTATAATTATATTTTGTAGTGTAAATTTTCCAATAGGATGAAATATTTGCAACAGCTCAAGAGATCATGAGCAAAACCCTTCCCTGAATAGCATTTCTGATGTTTTTTTTTTCTTTAATATAATTTTTATTTTGATCATAGTGGCTTACATATTGTTGACAATAATATTTTAGGTACATATTTACATAAAATCAGGGGGGATTCCCATCCCCAAATTGTCCTCCCTACACCCCCGTTTCTGTCTTACCTCCCATTTCCTCTTCCCTCACCCCCAGGGCGGCTAGAATATGTGGTCCCCTCTGTCTCTAACCAACTACTTAGTAGTCTTGCATCAGTTTGGTCTTGATGCCTCCCTTATTTCCCCCTCTAAGTAGGGGCAGGGGTAGCTAGTTCAAGTTGCGTGGTTTTGCCTGAAAAAGAGAAAATAAATAAACCGGGGTAAGAGTTTAATACCCCGAAAATGGGCAGAATCCTTCTAGAGGTTCTCATCATCGATTTGGGAAATGAAGGAGAAAAAGAAGTTGAAACACTCCACCAGTACCAAAAGAAGTGTCAAATATCCAGTGAGGACTCCAGCTATAACGATAAGCACCACAAAAAAACAGATAAAAAACAAACCAAAACAAACTAAAAACAAACACAAACAAACAAAAAACACGCCGTGGTCTTGAAATAAGAAACATGGCGTAGCACATAACGAAAGAAAAGAAAGGAAGAGAAAGAAAAGAAAAAAAAAAAAGAATAATTGGGGCCAACAATTTCAATAATCACATCCAAACTGAGGAATCGACCAAAATAGCTAGGTAAATAAAAATACTAATAACAATAATAAATGAAGGTAAGATATATATATATATACATAACCAAGGTTTTGTGTTTTTTGTATTTTTTTTTTCCCTCCTGCCCTGGCACAGTAAATATTGGGGTCATTCGAAAAGGAATTCACTTGCCCTATAAGATATGGGGTTTCTCCGTCCTTGGAGTATACTGTCATGGAATCAGCTCTAGTCTTTGCTCAGGATCATTACTCTCCAGGTTGTGGTTTTTTTTTTTTTTTTTTTTGGTGTGTGGAAGGCTTCTGCTCTGTCCAGTGTGATACCGTCAGAGCTCTGTGTTTAGCAGTCCCAGTATCTGTACATATCCTGAGGTGGGACTTATGGTGAAGTCAGTCTTTGTGAATCTAGAGGTTCTGTTACCTCAGTGCCATTTTAATCCATCTTCTGTGGTTGGTGATCTTGGTCTTTGCGCTGAACCTAGGAAGGCATCTAGGATAGCGTCTTTCTTTGTTCTTCCAGAAGCCCCTTTCCGTTACAATTGTCTCTGCCGGACCTTTGGGACTGGGGATCATGCTTATTGTGTAGGTCTTAGTTCAAACCCTAGACTAGGGCTTTTTTATTGGTCCCAAGATGTATACAGTCTGGTCGTGGTTCTAGTATCCAGTCATCTGTAAATCACGATCTTGGCTTTTGGACCTACCAAAGGGTGCCGTGTCTTCTGGTTTTGTCTTGTCGTTAGCTGGTGAGGTAGGCTAAACTGCTCTAAGGTCAAGTTGTTCACATTTTCCTCATTGTCGAGATATCATGTTAGAGCTGGCCCTTGTTGTTGACCCTGCAGTAATAAGGCTGTCCCAGATGGAGATTGTTTCTTACAGCTGTTGTGAGGAGCTGTGCCGTTTCTATGTCTGGGATCCAGGGTTCAAGGCTGGTTGAATGGTATCTAATCACCTGAGGTCTAAGTTGATTCCACTTGACATATTTTCAAGGTAGGAGATAACCCTGTATTGTAAACAACTATGAGTTCCTATCTCTAGTAGATAAGAGCTCTTTTTTTTTTTAAATATGTAAGATTTCCCCTTTATTTAGTGTGCCTTTGCAGGGGGAAGTGGTGCTCCATTATATGTCGGAGTATTTGGGGTGGACAGAGTGGGTAACAGAGATAGGTCACATACCCAAAGACGATTAAAAAAAAAAAAGGAAATAAAAGTGTATGTGCCCACAAATGTATATGTAAGGCAAACATTTAAATAAATAAGTTAATTAAAAAAAATAAAAAAAATAAAATGAGTTAGCGAAGTTTTTAAAGGACCAACGTGGTGCAAAAGACTACTTTGCATTTGGGAGAGAACAGGTAAAGAGTTGGTGTATTACAGGTCTTATGCCTATGTTGGAAGTACAGTTTTCCCATTGTCTTTTGGATTTTTCTTGTGGTGTGTGGGTTCCCAGGCATCTTCCAATCACACACCCTGCCCCCCTTCAGATTGGTAAAAATTTGCAGCTGGGAGGTCTTGGAAGAGTTCTTGCATTGGGGATACTATTGGACCTAAGTCCGGTTTCAAGAAACAGTCCATGTTAGGGGGAGTTGGTAGGGAGGGTCTCGCAGCATGTGTCCACAGGGGAGTTGGCTGTCTTTTCTTGCAGGAGACGATGTGTGGGTTCGGTTGGGTGTCCCCTCGCCTGGGTGCTGGGTACTGGTTCATTGGGTAGGAGGTCGATCTTGATGCCTAAAAGATTAAGGACTGAGGGTGGAGAGTTTTAATATGGTGGGAGATCTGGATGGGATTGAGGGGTGAAGGGATAGTTGGATTTCCGGGGGGGAGAAAGGGGAAGGTATATGGGAGGGGTATGAAGGAAGAGAAAAGAGAAAATACCGTAGAAAGGGAGAAGAGAAAGGGAAAAAAGTAAAGAGAAGAGTAGAAGAGAAAAAGAAAAGAGAAGAGAAAAAAAATAGAAGAAAGGAGAGAATAGCAAGGGAATGCTGGTTTGGTTGAATGTGTTCGATGACTAGAGCCTGTAGTTTAGGTCTGTACATCGCAGGTACTGCTTTGGTGGTCTGACTGGTCACGTGCTTCGATTCCTAAAAGAAGGTTTAACCTAGAGATAAAGTGTATGTTAAAGAGTTTTCTCGTGGCCGTCTCATAGTGCAAGCAAGGTATGGTATCTCGTGTGGTATCCCGAATTGCCATCTTAGTTTGTCCGCCCTTTGTATCTAAGGGCGCCTGTGGAAAGAAAAGCTGAGAGGTTATTTTTAAAATATAGTAAGGTAAAGGGATTAAAACGTAGTGTTATGGTATGTTGCCATTGCATTACGTGATTTCCCGCGGTGTTCTATACTTGTGTTCCTGTTTACGATCTCTAAGGGATTATTGTGGGCCTTTGTTGTAGGAGTCTGGTTACATACCTGTTCTCTCCATGTTGCTGTTTCTGTTGTTGCTGTTTTCCTTGTGGTATAATGTGCAGTCAAGAGTTTGCATTGTTCCTTTTTCATGTATTTTGGACACTGCTCCCACGTATATGTTGACTATTACAGTGATCGGAGTTTCTACCCTGTTAAACCCTGTTATATGATTGTTAGGTATTAGTTGTGTATAAAATATATGTTCTAGGTGTTTCAGAATAGTGCTACCATTCTGTGTTTATCTTTTGTCTTCTGGCTTACTTCGTTTAACATAACATGATCTAGGTCCATCCACGTTGCTGCAAAGTCTGTGATTGTATTATTTCTAACTGCCATGTAATATTCCATTGTGTATATGTACCACATCTTAATGATCCATTCATCCGTTGTTGGACACCTAGGTTGGTTCCAAGATTTGGCTATTATACTGAGTGCTGCGATAAATAGTGGGGTGCATACGTATTTTGGAATGAATGTCCTTCCATCTTGTGGGTATATGCCTAGGAGGGCAATTGCTGGGTCAAATGGCAGCTCAATTCTGAGTTCTTTGAGCACTCTCCAGACTTTCCTCCATAGGTGTTGGACTAGGGGACATTCCCACCAGCAGTGGATGAGAGTTCCTTTCATACCGCATCCCCGCCAACAAAGGTTGTTTCCATTATTTTTGATGTGGGCCATCCTCACTGGTGTAAGGTGGTATCTCATTGTTGTCTTGATTTGGATCTCCCTGATGATGAGTGAAGGTGAGCATGTTTTCATGTGTTTGTTGGCCATCCTTCTGTCTTCCTCAGAGAAGTGTCTATTCATTTCGTCTCCCCATTTTTATAGCTTTGTTTGGTTTTGGGGGGCTCAGCTTTCTGAGTGCTTTGTATGTTCTAGATATCAGCCCTTTATCTGATATGTCGAGTGAAAAGATTTTTTCCCATTCTGTTAGCTGTCTTCTTGCGTTAAGCAGGGTTTCTTTTGCCATGCAGAAGCTTTTTAGTTTGATGTAGTCCCATTTGTTTATATTTGATGCTAACGTTCTTGCCATTGGTGCTCCATTCTCAAAGACCTTTTTGATATATAGGTCTTTGAGTGTTCTGCCTATTTTATTCTCAATAAACTTTATGGATTCGGGTCTGATTTCAAGGTCTTTGATCCACTTTGAGTTGATTTTTGTATAAGGAGTAAGGTATGGGTTGATTTTCACTTTCGTACATGTGGTTTTCCAGTTGTACCAACACCATTTGTTGAATAGGCTTTCTTTGTTCCATTTCAGATTCTTGCCTCTTTTATCAAATATTAGTTGGCTATATACCTGGGGGTTTATGTCTGGGAATTCTGTTCTGACCCACTGGTCTGATGTCCTGTCTCTGTTCCAGTACCATGCTGTTTTGATTACTATGGCTTTATAGTATAGTTTCAAGTTAGGTAAGGAGATGCCACCCAGCTTCTTGTTTTTCAGTATTTGTTTGGCTATCCTGGGTCTTTTGTGGTTCCAGATGAATTTTGTGAATGCTTGTTCTAATTCTTTAAAGAATTGTGTCTGGATTTGGATAGGGATTGCATTAAATCTATATAGGAGTTTGGGTAGGATAGTCATTTTGATTATGTTAATTCTACCTATCCATGAGCATGGGATGTTCTTCCATTTCTTTAGATCATCTTCAATTTCTTTCTGGAGTGTTTTGAAGTTTCCCTGGTATAGGTCTTTCACTTCTCTTGTAAGGTTGATTCCTAGATACTTGATATTTTTTTGATACTATCTTAAATGGAATTGTATTTTTAATCTCTCTCTCCTCAACTTCATTGTTAGTATATAGAAACGCTACTGTCTTTTGTGTATTGACTTTGTAACCAGCCACTTTGCTGTATTGGTTAATTGTTTCTAGGAGTTTTACTGTGGACTCTTTAGGGTTTTCGATGTATATCATCATATCGTCGGCAAAGAGAGATAGCTTGTGTTCCTCTTTCCCAATTTGAATTCCTTTGATTTCCTTCTCTTGTCGGATTGCTATTGCTAGGACTTCTAAGGTTATATTGAATAAGAGTGGAGAGAGTGGACAGCCTTGCCTAGTTCCTGATCTTAGTGGGAATGCTTCTAGTTTCTCACCATTGAGTATAATGTTGGCTGTAGGCTTTTCATAGATAGCTGTAACTATCTTGAGGAAGGTTCCTTCTAACCCTATTTTGCTGAGTGTCTTTAACATGAAAGGATGTTGGATTTTGTCAAATGCCTTCTCTGCATCGATTGATATGATCATGTGGTTTTTGTCTTTCATGTTGTTGATGTGGTGTATAATGTTGATTGATTTGCGTATGTTGAACCAACCTTGCATTCCTGGGATGAATCCCACTTGATCGTGATGTATGATCTTTTTGATGAAGTGCTGGATTCGGTTTGCTAATATTTTATTGAGTATCTTTGCATCTATGTTCATTAGTGAGATTGGTCTGTAGTTTTCTTTTTTGGTAGTGTCTTTGCCTTCTTTGGGAATGAGTGTGATATTAGCCTCATAAAAGGAGTTGGGGAGGATTCCTGTTTTTTCTATGGTTTGGAAGAGCCTATGGAAAAGTGGTAGTAAGTCTTCTTGAAATGTTTGATAGAATTCACCTGTAAATCTATCTGGGCCTGGGCTTTTGTTCTTAGGGAGTTTTTTAATTACATCTTCAATTTCCTCTGAGGTGATTGGTCTGTTTAGGATTTCTAGATCTTCCTTTTCCAGTCTTGGAAGAGGGTGTTTTTCCAAGAATCTATCGATTTCTACTGGGTTCTCTAGCCTAGTTGAGTATAGTTGTTCATAATATGATCTCATGATATGTTGTATTTCTTGGGGTTCTGTTGTAATCTCTCCCCTTTCATTTGTGATCCTACTGATTTGGGTGTTTTCTCTCTTTTTTTTGGTGAGTTTTGCCAGTGGTTTGTCTATCTTGTTTATTTTTTCGAAAAACCAACTCCTGGTCTCATTGATTTTTTGTATTGTTTTCTTGGTTTCTATGTTGTTTATTTCTGCTCTGGTTTTTATTATTTCTTGCCTTCTGGATGTGGTTGGACTTCTCTGTTGCTGATGTTCCAATTCTTTGAGGTGATCTTTTAAATTGTTGGTTTTGTTATTTTCCTGATTCTTGACATAGGCCTGTATTGCTATGAGTTTCCCCCTAATTACTGCTTTTGCTGTGTCCCATAAATTTTGACATGTTGTCTCTTCATTGTCATTTGTCTCAAGGAATCTTTTTATTTCTTCCTTGAGTTGTTCTTTGATCCAGCTGTTGTTGAGCAGCATGTTGTTTAATCTCCAGGTATTAGTTTTTCTCCATTGCTTCTTCTTGACCTCAATTTTGAGCTCTGTGGCATAGTGATCTGAGAGGGTACTTCTAATGATCCTTACCTTTGTGGTCTTATATAGGTTGGCTTTGTATCCTAATATATGGTCTATTCTGGAGAAGGTTCCATGTGGGCTTGAGAAGAATGTGTATTCTGCTTTCTGGGGGTGGAGGGCTCTATATAAGTCTATTAGCCCCAAATCTTCTAATTTTTCATTCAGAGCTCTTATTTCTTTGCTATTTTTCTGTTTGGTGGATCTGTCCAGTGGTGATAGTGGAGTATTGAGGTCCCCTGCTATTATCACATTTCCCTTCATGTGTTTCTCCAGGTTTGCCAGTAGTTGCCTCACATATTTTGCTGGCTCTACATTAGGTGCATAGATATTGACCAGGGTTAGTGTTTCTTGATCTAATGTTCCCCTGATCAGTAAGTAGTGACCCTCTTTGTCTCTGATCACTTTCTTGAGGTTGAATGCAATTTGGTCTGATATAAGAATTGCTGTCCCTGCTCTTTTTTGTTTTCCATTGGCCTGAATAATTACTTTCCATCCTTTTATTCTAAGCCTGTGCTTATCCTGCATCTGTAGGTGTGTTTCTTGCAGACAGCAGAAGTCCGGTTTATTTTTCCTAATCCAGTTCTCTACTATGTGTCTTTTAATTGGAGAGTTTAGTCCGTTAACATTTAGGGAGATTATTGAGAGAGAGGATTGTTGTGTAGTTGTGTTGTGTAGGGTGGTTTTTGTTACAATCGGGGGTTTGGATTGTGTAATTCGTCTTTGAGTAAGTCGTTTAGGATTGGTTTTGTTTGCACAAATAGTTCAAATTCGTTCTTGTTTGAGAATGTTTTTAGTCTATCCTCCCATATGAATGTAAGTTTTGCTGGGTATTGGACCCTAGGTTGGAAATTTCTTTCATTCAGTCGTTTAAATATGTCATTCCATTGTCTTCTTGCTTGAATTATTTCAAATGGGAGATCTGGTTTGATTCTTATGTCCCTACCTTGGTACTTGAGGTTTCTTTTCTTCCTTATTGCTTTAAGGAGTTCTTCTTTCTCTTTGTTTTTTGCCAATTGGATTACCATGTGTCTTGGTGTTTGTTTATTGGGGTCTATCTTATTGGGAACTCTTTTTATTTCCTGTATTGGCATTGCAGTATCCTTCCAGAGGGTGGGGAAGTTCTCCGCTATTATCTCTCTGACTACTTGTTCTTCCCCTTTCCCTACTTCCTCCCCTTCTGGTATACCCACAATTCTTAGGTTGTTTCTTTTGTCCTTGTTCATTAGATACTGGACCTTTCCTTCCAGTGCTTTGCCTTTTATTTCTTTGTTGGTTTCTTGATCATTTTTTGTTTGCAGTTTTCCTTCGAGTTCTTCAATGTGTTTCTCCAATTCTGTGTTTCTGCTTGTAAGGCTTGTTACTTTGTCTGTTAATTCCTTCACTTCTTTTTGTATGGAATCTCTCATGTTCTTTAACATTTCTTCTTTAATTTGGCTGATTTGTTCATCCATAGATTTCTTATACTCGATAGCTAGGGTTTCTCTCATTCCTTTTATTAATTCTTGCATTTCCTTCCTCATGGCTGCTTTTAGGTCTTCATCGCGTGTATCTGTGCGTTTTGGTGGACTTGGAAGCTTGCAAGAGTTTGTCACCATATCTCCAGATATTAGTGATCTCCTTGATTTACGCATACTTCTTTGTATTTAATGGTGTGTTTTAGAGTGCTGTGCTTCTAATTTTCACCTGTTTTGATCCCCTGTGGTGTGGGAGTTGGTTCCCTCCCTGAGGGTGGTTCTAGAGGGACTTTTGGGTGAACTCGCTGAGGTTTTGATCCTCCTGTACTCTTTATGTGGCCTGGTTAGTTGTTTTCCCCTTTTGTTGGCAGCTAGTACTGGCCCTTTCCTGACCACAGTGGTGGGGGGCACTGTTTCTCCTCTCCTTTTTCTCCTCTCCTCTACTACTTGGAAGTCAGTCTTCCTCTTAATTTCTGTCAGCAGGTGTAGTTCCGCTTCTGGCCACACTGGTTGCGGGCGCTGTTGAGCCTGACTCTCTGTTCCCTCCCTTATCTGGGGGTCAATGAAGCTCTGCTCCTCCGAGTTACCGCGGAAGAAATTCCCCCAGTCAAGCCCTCCCGGTAGCTGCTCTCAGCCCTAGGGGGGGGTCTCCGGTCCACTCTGGGGCTCGGGGCTAGGTTGCTCTAGGTTACCTAAAGGTCCAGGGGGCAGGCCCAAGCTCACCTAGTCTATTCGTCCCACCTGTCCCAGCTGGGCAGGTGACTCCGGCCCACTAGGTACTAGGGAATGTCCTCCCCAGTCTACACTCGGGTCAGGTGGGATGAACTCTGGGGCCTGGAAGTTGAGGCAACGGGTGGTGTGGTCTCTGTGCCAACCAGCTGGCCTCTGCAGTCTATGGGGGGGGGGGGTCGCGCGCAGGGTGGCTGGCGGCTGCGGGTCGTCCACGTGTGAGCGCCCTAAAAGAGTGCACTCACCATGGACGCCGGGGGTCCCTACTCCCCGTTGGCGCGGCTGGCCTCTGCAGTCTATGGGGGGGGGGGGTCGCGCGCAGGGTGGCTGGCGGCTGCGGGTCGTCCACGTGTGAGCGCCCTAAAAGAGTGCACTCACCATGGACGCCGGGGGTCCCTACTCCCCGTTGGCGCGGCTGGCCTCTGCAGTCTATGGGGGGGGGTCGCGCGCAGGGTGGCTGGCGGCTGCGGGTCGTCCACCTGTGAGCACCCTAAAAGAGTGCACTCACCATGGACGCCGGGGGTCCCTACTCCCCGTTGGCGCGGCTGGCCTCTGCAGTCTATGGGGGGGGGGTCGCGCGCAGGGTGGCTGGCGGCTGCGGGTCGTCCACCTGTGAGCGCCCTAAAAGAGTGCACTCACCATGGACGCCGGGGGTCCCTACTCCCCGTTGGCGCGGCTGGCCTCTGCAGTCTATGGGGGGGGGTCGCGCGCAGGGTGGCCGGCGGCTGCGGGTCGTCCACGTGTGAGCGCCCTAAAAGCGCATTTCTGATGTTTTATCTGAAAACAGGACATCCCAGAATTTAGGGGAAAAACCCTCCCTGGTCTCTTCCACTGCTCCTAGACTGTAGCCAGGTCTGCTAGGTTTTGAGTGCCCCCTGCTGTCCAGATCTTCTCTGCAGGAAGAATATTGTGAGCATTGGGACCTGACCTCAGATGCTTATTCAGTCACATTTAAATGATCATTTATATAAAATTTGTACAATAGTGTTAATGTATGTTAACAACATGGTGTTGCTGTTTGCTCACTCCTACTTTAATGTGCTCAAGACATTATGCAAACATTAAACCAACTCTTAATTCTACCCTTAACCTCTGCTTCTTGGTAACATCAATTTTTATTTTATTTTATGTCATCATATAATACATCATATCTCCCTTTTTATTTCTATAGATCACATTTGAAAAAATCATACATATTTGACCTCTCTTTGATGTGTTTACTGGACATGACACCTCTGGATTCATTTAAGTTACAATGAACTGCAAGATACAATCTTTTTCTCTCTCCCTGTAATATTGGATCATATTAATATGCCACAAGTTTTTTAATTAATAATTTTATTTAAGTACCATGATTTCAAACATGTAGCTGGGTTTCAGTCACAAATGCTACAAGCTTTTCATTCATATAGTGTTGTTGAACATTTAGGTAGTTTCATACATTGGATATTTTATAAAGCAATAACATGTGTGTTCATACAAAATTTTCCAATTTTGATTGGCATATTGTGATTTTACAGAAATGTTATGGAGAGTTTCATACATACAGAATTCTAACACAACACAACAGAACATAAAATTTCAGTGTCAGTTACCTCAATTACACAAAGACTTCACAAACTGCTCCTGACACATGCTAGTAAATTACTTCTTTAGGACCCATACAATATACTCTTCCCCTATCCCCCCCCCCCGTAAAATCAGTTGACAAAGTTACAGTGTCAGGGATAGTATTTTACTTTTTCACACAAATGTTTCTCTTTGCTTAACTGAGCTTCCTCTTTCTCAGTAATATTAGATCACTCCTTTTTTTTCAAATGCAAAGGCTTCACTCTTGCTCCCTACACTCTTCACCCATTTTACATTTTGCAGTGTAAACACCCACTTAGACTGCATTAGGTTCAAATATGTACTTTGTCTGTTATTGGACCTGTCCCAGGCCTCGGACTGAATTGAAAGCAATAAAAATTTTAGGTTTGGCTGCTCATCAGCACTACTAAGTTGGATACCTTTGTTTTTGCCCCTTATGCCTGGCTTGGGTTATTGATTATTGACAGCTTCCCTGACCCAGACCAATTTTCCCTGGGTTGGATTATGGCTTGTGGAGCCTAACAAGGAATGTTTATAACATTCTTCAATTTTCTTCAATTTTTTATACTGAAGATCTTGAGAATATTCTCAGGTGTTTTCCTCTTGATCATATTGGCAACAGTCTTTCACATAATCAAGCCTATGTTGTCTAAATAGGTTGCAGCCAAACTAAGTACAAAAAGTGCTCCTTGGACCACTTTTGAAAACTCTTGAACCTAAACAGGGATATCATATGTTCATTTTTCTTTGTTTTTTTTTTATCATCTTTGTGGTTCATGCACCAATGAATAAGTTGTAAAATATTGCTGCGTTGATAGTTGGGGCAACTGAGTCATCATCTCTTCCTCCTCCACTCCCAGATCTTCCAACACAGTTTTGATAGTTACTGACTATGGCTACATTGACTTCATATCTCTCTCCATCAAATCTCTGTAATTTAAGGAGACATCGTATTTGGTAGGAGGAGATGGTGGACTGAAGGCTGAGGAGTCGGGCCACAGGAGCTCAGTGAGGAGAAAGGAGAACGATAATCTCTTTGAAATTTTGCACAATTTTCATTCATTGATCCAGCACTGATATTCATTAAGTAAATGCTGTTTTATTTAATACATAAATTAGCACCTACACAACAACAAAACTCTCAGTATTATTTGAACAATTTGTGGATGTTGATATATAGAGTTATATGGTTAAATATGGTTATATGTGGTATAAATATGGTATAGTTAAATATAGAATTAAGAACAAGTAATTCCTCCATAAATTTCAACTGAGCCCAGCAGGTGTAATACCTGAGTAATGACCAGCAGCTAACCCTTGAGCATTACCTGGTGAAGCCCCAGAACCCACAAACATCTCTGCTGATCTCCCATTTAATCCTCACAGTTTAACAACAAGCAGAAGTATTGAACATTGTTTAGCTGATTATTAGCTGAACTAATATTTTCTCTAGGCATTCAGTTTTATGCTACATGACCTATGATTGAGAATTTCCCTTTGTTGTGTATGTAAACATTTCAATGAGATTATTATGCTACTAACCCTACCCTGATCGGTGATTGTGCCCTACCCTACCCTAGGGCATTCTGCTCTCACCCTAGGGTGGTACCTGAGTCTGCTCCCACCATTGGGTGGTACCTGATCCCACCATTGGGTGGTACCTGATCCCACCATTGGGTGGTACCTGATTCTGGGGGATAAAAGCAATTGTCTGTGGAAGGCAAGGTGTAGTTGGCTGGAACTGATGCTGAGGCTTTTGGCTTCAGTCTTGTCCTCTGAATAAAGCTGAATTTTCACCAGCCTGACTGCTAGCCTTTTACCCGCCGCTTCACCTCAGGACTGCCGGCTGAACAAGGTGTGTGCTCCGAGCTGGAGGAGAAAGACCTCATCCTCCATCCCTCCATCAGTCAACCCCATCAAGGGCTGACTTGCAACACCCTTCACGTGATATGTGCACACAGTATACAGTGTGATCATGGAGTGATTAATTCACTGGCAAAGCAACAATGGTGGTATATTCCTCTATTCTTTCAAGAAAATTTCATGATTCATATCAGATACTGCTAGGGGAAATTGTCCTTCACGTTAGTTCTCAAGTAATATTTAGGTGTTCCAGTAGCTGGAGACCCCATCACAGTTTCCTGAGCTCAAGGTGATGGTTTTCCATATTAAAAAATTAAAAATAATAAATATGTATATGTAACAAAATACTAGAAACTGAGCTTCCACAAGATGTCCATAAGAGCTTTCCTAAGACCCAGAAATGTGACTTCTAGAAACCAAAAATACCGTACAGAAAATTCTTTTGCATTCCTGTTTGTAGTAGCACTATTTACAAATAGCCAGAATCTAGAAAGAACCCATGTGCCGGAGAATAGAAACTAAAGAAAGTGTGAGGGGTCAGAGAGATAGCATAGTGGTAGGGCATTTGCCTTGCACGTGGACGACCCGGGATGGACCTGGGTTCAATACTCGGCATCCCATATAGTCCAATGAGCCTGCTAGGAGTGATTTCTGAGCACAGAGCCAGGAGTAACCCTGGGCACTGCCGGGTGTGCCCCCCCCCAAAAAAAAAGAAATTGTGATACATCTACCCAGTGGAAGACTACACAGCTGTTAGTAAAAATGAAGACATGGAATTTGCTTATTTGGGTAGATGTAGAGATTCTTATTCTGAATAAAATAAGACAGAGGGAGAGAGATAGACATAAAATGATCTCATTAATCTGTGGGATATAAGAAAAATAGAAGATAGTATGGTAATAATATCCAGAGACAATAGATATGAGGATCAGGAGACTCAGTTCATAGTAACTTTCCACAAAAAGAGGAGATTGCAGTTAATGTAGTTAGCAGTGTACTGTGACAGTCACAGTTGTAAATGAACACTCTGGACAAGAACTGAGTGTAAAGGCCGATAAAACATGGTGCTTCCTTAGCAATAGTTCAAATCAGTGTCAAAAAAAAGGAAAGAAAAATATATAGAAATAATATACATGTCCCAGAAGCAGGAAGGGGAGGGTGGTTGGGTAGAAAACTGGGGACATAGGTGTTGGGAAATGTGCACTGGGGAAAGGGTGGTATATATTGTATTACTCAAACTCAATCACAAACAACTTTGCAACCACTCCTTAAATAAAATAACTATATATATGTATCTTTATTTAATATGAATGAAACATGTTCTAGATAAAAGCCATTTTACAAGTGGTTATTTAAATAAAGGTTCTTGCTGAACAAAAATAAGGGGTCTTAATCTCACATATGAAACCAGATCTGTGAGGCACCTTCTGTGCCTCAGGCCATCATTCTGCAGAGGGAAGAAAGGAAGCATTAACATAACGGTCATCTCCTCACCCAGCACAGCTGCTGCCCCCTCAGGTTTTTGACAATCTCAGGATGTGGTTGTCACACTGTGTCTCTTGCACAGTAATAGGTGTCCATGTCCTCCATCCTCAGATTTCTCAGTTCCATGTGGGCTGTACTGGTAGACTCATCTGCAGTGAGGGGTCTCTGCTCTGGAATTTTAGTGCATAGCTTGTACCATCATCTTCAAGGTCTAACATTCCAACCACTCAAACTGTTTTCCAGGGATCTGCCACAATCAGTTCATATAATTGGTGGAGGTGTATTTGGATGCCTTGCAGGAGATTTTCACTGATGTCCCAGGTTTCCTCACTTCAGCTGCAGACCACATCAGCTGCACTTGGAGTGCACACCTGTGGGCATAGACAGGAGTGGAAGGACTCCCCAACTTCCTAGTTACTTTCTTAATCCTGGGACTGGTACTCTTACTTGTGTTCACTGAGAAAACGAAAAGGATTTTCCATGTCCAGTTCATGCTGAAGACTGTGCTTTCATGGCCACTTTAATAAAGAGTGTAGACTTGTGATATCCTCACATACAAACATGTCAGTATTTAATTCATAGGTATTATCTTATTTCCATGTTCATGAGGGATAACATACCAAGCTTAATTCTTGGCCCAAACAAGAAGAAGCAGTTGAATCACTAATATTGGCACTCAAGGGTCAGTGGATTAATTCTTTGAGACCAAGAACCAGCCATTTCCTGTTCTTAGACACTGTGTAGTCAATTACTTCCACTATGAAACCTGGTACTCACAGGAACCATCACAAGATCCTTGTACTTACTTGGGGATTTTATTTAATGTAAGATAATTTTGAATCAGTATGTTAGAATGTTTCATTCACTATTTTAATAAGTCAAAATTCTCCATTGGCTAATTTTTTGATATTTCCAGAAACAGTAGAAATTGCAGTCCAGGGTCCGGCGAGGTGGCACTAGAGGTAAGGTGTCTGCCTTGGAAGCGCTGGCCAAGGAAGGACCACGGTTCCATGCCCCGGTGTCCCATATGGTCCCGGCAATTTCAGAGCGCTTAGCCAAGAGTAATCCCTGAGCATCAAACAGGTGTTGCCCGAAAAAACCAAAAAAAAAAAAAAAAGAAATTGCAGTCCAGGTAGCCTGAGTGCCCCTCCACCGCTGCCCAGTCCTGACCAGCTGTAACCATAATAACCTGACATCAAAATGCTTCACAGTTTTGATTTTAAATTATCATTTATATACATTTGATACAATAGTGTTAATAACAAGATGTTGATATATGCTTACACTACTTTAATGTTCTCAAGACATTCTATAATTTTTCCAATGCCACCTTTAATCCAACTCTTAATTCTACATGTTGTCCTCTGCTTTTTGGTAATATAAGCATATCATTTGTATAACTGCATATCCTATTTTTTAATCCATACATCACAGTTGAGTGAAATAATACATGTTTGACCTTCATTTCATATTTTCACATGACACCTCCAGATTTATTTAAGATGCAATAAACTGCAAGGCATAATCTTTTCTTTGATTACTATCATATTTTCTCATATATATGATACAACTTTCTCATTCACGTATATGTTGTTTAACATTTGGTCAGCTTCATACTTTGAATATTGTACAAAACAATAATATATATGTTCATTTGTAATGTTTCCAAATTATATTGATACACTGTGATTTACAGCATTGTTATGTAGCATTTTGTTGGAGTAACCAGTTTTTATTTTATTAAGTATATTTCTTTGCTAGTGTTTTGGGAGGGGTTGGGTGAGGGACGTGGTGTTCCACTTCCCACTATCTATGTAAGTGATCCTTTCAGAGATTTATAGAAACTGGAGCCACAGCTATGTGTGGCAAAAATCAACTTGGTGGTTCTCTGGCCCAATACATTTTAAAAACCTTGAGCTCTGTCAGACAGATGCTGAGGACAAAACCTCTCCTCTTCCCTCCAGCCATGTTGTATATCTTGCAAGGTCCAATCATGGGACCAGTATTTTTAAGCTATCACAGAGACCAGTTCTGAATCAAACATGCCTTTAAATTTCCTGCTCTGAATGTCAAGGTTTAGCATTGATTGTACTTTTTAAGCGTATCAATAGAGGCTATTAAAGGGTTAGTAGAGGCATGGGGATTCGTACTTCTAAATCCTCCAACCCTGAGGTGATCAGAGTGACCAGATATAACAAAAGCAAAAAATAAAATTTGAGCTATGTTTTTATCTATTTTAAAAGTTCAAACTATGGATACAGAAATAAGTAGTATTTTTCCAGAGTGGTCAAAATCTATAATTCCCAGATGAACAAAAATACTTTTTTTGGTTATGGGGCTACACCTGGTGATGCTCTAAAGTTACTTCTGGCTATGTGTTCAGAAATCACTCCTGGCTTGTGGGACCATCTGGGATGCCGGGGATTGAACCCAGGCCCGTCTTGGGTCAGCTGTGTGCAAGGCAAACTCCCTAC
Organism: Suncus etruscus; assembly: GCF_024139225.1. Lineage (NCBI taxonomy): Eukaryota > Metazoa > Chordata > Mammalia > Eulipotyphla > Soricidae > Suncus > Suncus etruscus. The sequence goes on from NC_064868.1 coordinate 96,030,279, forward strand.
CACTGTGCTATCACTCTGGCCCCCAGAAATACCATTAATAATCAAACTTATCCTCATTATCAAGCCCACAGTTCCTGAAGTGATCGGCCCTTTTATGCCAGATCTTAACTTGTAAGAGTACTGAGCTGGTATTATTGTCATTTTTTCAGGACAGGGAATATACATACACACAGCTTCCTGAAGTAACTGGATTTAATGAGTCTATGGTTTGGATTTCTCTTTGCCTGGGCTGGGAAACTAAATTAATTTTTGATGAAAAGTTTCCCTGAGTTTTTTGAGGCCTGGAATTGGCCCGTGACCCAATTTCCTGAGACTTGATGATTAGGTCTTGGCCTCAAGGAGCAGGTCCAGGAGGAATTCTCAAGTCTCTGTGTAAATGTCCCATTTTGCCACAGTTAAAGTATTTGATCTGAACTCGTGGGGCTAGGGCTGGACCTCTTACTCAAGACATGATAAGAATATAAGAAACAATCTCAGGCCCAGTGGACTACTTTGTCACACCTTGGAAAAATCCATGTGGTCTCCTTGGATGAGGCCCACTTATTCTTTGAAAGGATCATTGAATTTGGTTTGGTGTCCTGGAGTTTGCCTCTATACCGAGTACTTCACGAAATCCATCTTTCTGGGACTAATCGGAGCACTAAATAAAATGACCTGATATTTCTAGACACATGTAGAAATCCCATGACATCTTACTCTCTCTAATGGGATATAAAATAGCATGATGATTTTCATTGGCATTTTCAAAAGCTAATGTTCTTTTCAGGGGAGCACACAGTATTAGTAAAGACAATACACTCTGTGAATCAACAACCTGAAAGCTGATGCTATCTGGTACCAAACAGGCAGGAACAAATGTGTGTTGAGTTACAGGGATTGAAGCTAAGTTGCAGCAGGCAAGGCAATTGCCCAATCTTCTGTACTCCTGCTACAGGCCTTCTAAGGGAAATATTATTTTATCATTTATCATGGGAGCATTCTCACCATCTTAGGAAAAGTGTTATTTTTTCACTTTCTGTAATAAAACCATCTTAATTTATTTATTATTTTTAATTTTTATTGTGATCAAAGTGCATTACAAATCTTTCTCTGCATCATTTATGGTACATAGTGACAATGAATGAGGGGCATTCCCACCACCAGTGCTGTCCTACCTCCGCCCCTGTTCCCAGTATGCATCCCATATCTCCCTCCTCTACTCTCCAGATTGCTAGTGCAACTGGTCTCCACTTTACAGCTTGTTGTAGATTGAGCATCTATTCCACCATCATTGGAGATAAAAAGGATAAGAAAAAAGGGAGAAAAATTTGGTGACAACCACCAAAAAAAGAAAGAAGAGAGAGAAGAAAAGAAAAGAAAAATGGCAGAAAAAAACAAATGGACCTGGCAAATAAAAATAAAAATAAATCTCTAAATAATAACCACAAGAGTGAAAAAGAGAAAAGTGGAAGAAAAAAGATAAGGAAAATAAAGCCAAAAGCTAACTAATCAAAATAAAACAAGAAAAAGTATGGTGCTGGAGTGGTAGGGTTTGGCGTTCCCCCCACTTTTTTTTTTTTTGCATAGGCACAGTAAGCATTGGGGAAGAAAGGGAATTCCCGTGGCCTAAGAGATTCAGGGTTTCTCCATCCTTGAAGCATACCATCATGGGATCAACCCCTGGCTCCATAGATACTCATTACCTCATCCCAAAGGCTTTTTTGTGATGCCAGGAAAGTTTCCTCTCGGTTGTGTGTGAGAAAATCAAGCCACTGTAGCTAGTGATCTTGATATTTGCGCGTGTTATAGGTCAGGGTCTAGGATAGAGTCTCTAGGTTCTAGAGGTTCCTATCCATCCTTGTTGTTGTGTTCAGTCTTCTGTAACACTTGCTCCCTGTTTTTGTTCAGTCCCTAAACTGAAGCCTAGGATATTATGGATCCAAAGGTTCTGCTCAGTCTCTGTTGTCCAAGTTGGACCTCTGCAATAAGACATCTTGTTGTTGTTGTTGTTGTTGTTGTTGTTGTTTATGTGTTCTGGGCTACAACCTAGGTTAGGGTTTTCCTTATTAGTCCCACGGTAGGTTCTGTTCAGTCACGGTTGTCAAAGTCAGTTTTCTGTTGTTGGTGCTCTTATTTTTCACAGTTCAAAGGACGAAATCTCTTCTCATTTCCATTTAGTGTTAGGTGATGTGATAGGAGAGCCTTAAGCATTTTTCTAACCTCAGATGTCACCTAAGAATAAAAGACTTTAGTTCATCTTCTGATGAAAAGATAAGCAGTATTTTTTGTGGTCTGCTGCATGGATTAACCCATTCTGTGGTCTCTAACATGTCTGCCTGGGGTTTTCAGTGGGCACTAAGTTGAGATGCATAGTTTTTAATTTCTTTTTTTTTTTTTTTTTTGGTTTTTGGGTCATACCCGGCAGTGCTCAGGGGTTACTCCTGGCTGTCTGCTCAGAAATAGCTCCTGGCAGGCACGGGGGACCATATGGGACACCGGGATTCGAACCAACCACCTTTGGTCCTGGATTGGCTGCTTGCAAGGCAAACGCCACTGTGCTATCTCTCCGGGCCCATAGTTTTTAATTTCTACTTTACTTGTATTTGCTATTGCCTATGGACATCTATCTACTATATCAAGAGTAAAAAGATAGAATAAAGAATATTTATTTCCAGATTGTAAAGCATCCAGTATATAGTAGTTTAATCACTATTTCCTTAAAAATGTAGGATATGTGAAATGAGTCCCAGGTAAGCCAGATTATGAGCATGAGTCGTGATGTTGGTGTGGGGAGCATCTGAGACCTCACTTAGAACTTTTCTTCTGATCTCTGCTTCTTCAGCCTTTTAGGGGACATTCTGGAATGGGTGGCCTCAATATCAGGAATTTATAGACTTCTGACATAAAAAAGTTAACACCATGTGATCCTATAAAGGTGAGTTCACTTTCATAAAGTGTCATCTCTACATTTGCTTGTCTCACATAAAATTCCATTACAAGAATATGGAAACACAAGTATACACATGCACCAATGCTCCACAGACACTCCAAGAATTGGTCTTGCCAACACATAGATTTTAGCTAGGGGAGAATTATTTACTAATATTGCACATAATTTAAATGAAATGTGCATAAAATTTTACTCCAAATATGTGTAATCTGGGGGGGCAGAGCAATGGTCCAGGTGGTAGCGCATCTGCCTTGCACGCGCTAACCTAGGATGGACCACAGTTTGATCTCCCGGCGTCCCATATGGTCCCCCAAGCCAGGAGCGATTTCTGAGTGCATAGCCAGAAGTAACCCCTTAGTGTCACCGGGTGTGGCTCAAAAACAAAAAACAATGTGTAAATTTCATTCAATAGTCACAGAAGTATCATTAATCTCAGGTTTGAGTTGTGGTTACATAAATACAGACTTGTTGACCTCAGTTACATGAGGACCAGTTCAATTCCATTGACTGAGATGCTCAGACGAGATTATTGTGGGAAGTTTTCTCTTCAAGCACTCAGCGAAGTAATAACTAAAATTTTGAGGTCCTGACATGTACCACAATTGCACCTAAGTCACAGATCACACATATTTTGTTACTTATATTCTGTTCCTTTAGTACAGTTGCAATTAAAATTTAGAACTGAAGTTTCATTTCTTTGTCATCAAGGACAAAGTCACGTTACAAACCTGTGGAAAACTTGTAGTATCTTAAGCATACATGAGGAGCCTGTAATGTACAATAAGATCAACACATATTTAGAAGTGGTTCTGCTTTAATGGAAAGATCCAGTGCATGTTCTAACATAAAAATATGAATGAAGGGCAAGAGTGATAGTGCAATTGGAAGGGAATTTTTCTTGCAATCAGTTGACTTGGGGTGTGCCCAGCATCGTTAAAGGTACCCTGGGAAACCTTTTAGGAGTAATTCCTGAGTGTAAACCAGGAGCAGTCTCTTAACATCAATGGTTGTCCGAAAACAAAAAAAAATGAATGAATATATGTGTTCTTGAAAAAAAGTCATATTTCTATTGGTTATTGCTAAAAGATAAAGGGGTATACTGAATATTTCTCTCAACTGAAAAGTGCGCTCACACCAGGACTCACTATGACTCTGTAGGAGAAAGTCAGGAGGTACCAATATCTCTGTCATCTCCTCACCCATCTCCCTCAGTTTTCTGACACACTCAGGATGTGGATTATCACACTATGTCTTTTGCATAGTAATGCAAGATAGTGTCCTCAGTTCTCAGATTGCTCAGTTACATATGGGCTGTGCTGGTGTACTTGTCTGCTATGAGGGTGACTCTTTCCTGGAACTTGGGTACATATTCAGTATCACCATCATACCATCACCAGGGTATATCCATCCCATCCACACAAGCCCTTGTCCATGGATCTGTCGCACCCAGTGCGTAGGGTATATGATGAAAATGTTTCTAGATGTCTCGCAGGAGATCTTCACTAATGTGCTAGGCTTCTTTACCTCAGCCCTAGATTGCACCAGCTGCTTATGAGTGCACACCTGTAGGCAGAGACGTGAGTGGAAGGACTCCCCCGACTGGGTCTAGTGCCCTTCTTAGGCTAGGGAATGAGACCCTTACCTATGACCACAGTGAGCAGGAAGAGAATTCTACATGTGCAGTCCATGATGAGGGCTGTGTTCTCATGGTCACTTTAGTGAAGAGATGTGTAGATTTGTGATGTCCACACATACAAACTATTCTGCATTTAATTCAATGGTCTATATTTTATTTGATATTCATGAAGGAGATTAATTCATAGCTGACACTCAGGTCCAACATCAAGAAGTAGGAACTGAATCACTCAGACTTAACTTTTGAGTGTCTGAGGACTTATCATTTGAGGTCATGAACCCATACACTGTCCTTGGATTCTGTGCAATAGAGAAATTCCTACTGGGAAGTTAGGCTGACAAGACATGCTACTCTCAGAAAAACCTCTTAATGGCACTGCTGCCACACTTGAACTGGGTTTTGATATCAGATGTTTGATGTGATTCAGGGTGTTTAAAAATTTTAATATTGGGGCCCGGAGGGATAGCACAGCGGTGTTTGCTTTGCAAGCAGCCGATCCAGGACCAAAGGTGGTTGGTTCGAATCCCGGTGTCCCATATGGTCCCCCGTGCCTGCCAGGAGCTATTTCTGAGCAGACAGCCAGGAGTAACCCCTGAGCACCGCCGGGTGTGGCCCAAAAACCAAAAAAAAATTTTAATATTGTTTTTAAGTTAATCACCATGTGATTGTTGATAAAATAGTTGGGTTCAGTCATACAATGTTCCCACACACAGGTTTTCACCCGTGTTAATTTACCACCACTTCATGTTATACAACACTGTAACACTGTAACTGAAGGGAGACCATGCACATCACTTTATTTCCTTTCAATTCCCATTTGTTGACCATAAACGTTTCCTACATTACTGTCATAATGGCCCCTTCTCTGTTTAAACTGCATACCCATCATTTTTATTTTCTGTTGTATTATTCTCTTACTATGAGATTTTTATATCCCACATGATACTCGTTATTCCTCTGACCATGATACTTCCCACCTCTTTCTGTATAAGCAACTTTCATTAATTTATATTTTATAACAGTTGCATAATATTTATTCTCTAGATGAACCATAGTTTCTTTATTAACTCATCTTTTCTCGGGAACTTGTTTTCTTCCCAGTTTCTGGCTATTATGAATAAAATGCAATTAACATAGGAGGGCTGATGCCTTTTCTGCATTGTGTTTTGGGTTCCATAGGCAATATTACCATGAGCAGTAGTGCTAGGTTAAGTAGAAATTAATTTCTAATATAATTTCTCAAACTTAATTTTGAGGAAAGTTCCATGTTGTTTTCTAAAAGAATTGACCTTTTGACATTCCTACCAACAGTGAATGGACTTTAAAATTTTAGTTCATCATTTTACTAGTTAAATTTGCATCATGTTTCTTATTTTCATATAACTAGAAATCCTAGAAACATTTTTTCAGAGTTTGCACAAATTTATTTTGTGCTTAAATTCTTCAATAGAGTAAAATATTTTGAAACAATTCTGCACACCATCAACAAGTTTTTCACTGGTGAAAAACGTTTTTATCAGTTGTTTTCCTTTGAAAACAGTAAACACCAGGAATTAGAAAAACCCTCCCAGGACTCAGAATCTACTCCTAGACTCTAACTGCCTGATCTTATGGGACCTCAGCTGCCCCTGTTGACCATACCTGCCCAGCAATGAGACTATTTTGATTTCCCAGCACTGCCACCTCACACCTCCTCTTAGGTATGACCTGCTGTCAGTCTCTGAGAGATGAGTAACACATATTATAACCCTATCCTTCTCAACATTTGCCCCTGCCTTTTTTTATACCAGATACTATCAGCTTTCATGCTTTTTAATTGCAGGAGTAAGTTGTTTTCACTTTCCCTAGATGATTTTCAGGGAGACCCAAAGTGAGTTTATGAATCTGTGTGTGAGTTAACTTTCTCTTTCCTGAAATTCACAAAACTAATAGTTAACTCAGAAAGTTTTTCTTTGTTAGGCTCAAAATATTTAATATACAGAATTAGCATATAATTAAAATTATGTCTGCAGTTGCTGAACTGGCCACACACAGAGGCAATATATGATGGGTTATTACTACCTGTACAAAGCATTCTACTAACATCAACTCATCAGTGTCCTAGTAGCTGCATAGACTAAGTAACTATAATAATTTCTGGAACTGGGTGCTCTGAGTCCAGATGCTGTTCAGGAGAGTCTCCCTAGCCCTAAATACACTATCTATCACCAAGACTCCACCAGATGCACATCACACTGGACAACTGCGAGTACAATGACACTGTGGTCTGGCAACTAGCAGCATAAAGTTATTCTTTCACTCCCATATTCAGTGCCTCCTGTTCTCCATGAATTACCTCCTCAACAGCAACAAGGAGGATCCAGATAAGCACAGGCTTCATAATGAGTGTTTGGGGTTTTGTCCTGATCACAGGTTAGGGACAACTGGGTACCAGAGAATCTTTATGTTGCCCATTGTGACTTTACCTTCAAGAATCTTTTCTCTATTGTGACAGCTTTGTGCATTAGTGAGGGTCATTTCCATAAGATCATAAGGTCATTCCATAAGATCAATATCCATAAGATATTCAGCATTGCAAAGCAAAATTCTGGTATGGTGAGCACTAGTGGGTAATACTTCTTTCTATTTTCAATAAAATAAAATAAATTGTTTAACTGAACCACCATGATACATAGTTACTAAGTTGTTTATGATTGAGATTCAGTTTCAGGAGTCTTCAAACTACGGCCCGCAGGCCACATTTGTATTTATTCCCATTTAGTTTCTTCACTTCTAAATAAGATATATGCAGTGTGCATAGAAATTGTTCATAATTTTTGTTTGTACTATAATATGGCCCTCCAACAGTCTGAAGGACAGTGAACTGGCCCCCTGTTTAAAAAGTTTGAGGACCTCTGACAATCTCCAACACTGATTCCTTCACAGAGAACATTTTCTGCCAATAATTCCTCAATCCTCCTCATCTGTCTCTCTAGCAGACTTTTTCCTTCTCTCTCCTCACTTTTTTCTTTTAATCACTGTAATTTTCAATATTGTTACGAAGGGGTACAATAAATGTTACATTAGCTCCTTTCATCATACAGTCCTTGTCAGGATGAGTCATTTCCAACATTTCATAGTGGTCTATTCTCTGTCCTCACTGTACTGTCCTTCCTGCTCTTTGTGGCAAGCTTCCTACAATGGAGGGGTCCTCCTGGTATTGTCTTTGGGAATTATTATAGTGACTAATATTTATAGATATTGTCACAAAGTGCAATTAGATGCTGATGGAGTACATTAGGTATAGAAGTTTCATTTCCGGGCCCGGAGAGATAGCACAGCAGTGTTTGCCTTGCAAGCAGCCGATACAGGACCAAAGGTGGTTGGTTCGAATCCCGGTGTCCCATATGGTCCCCCGTGCCTGCCAGGAGCTATTTCTGAGCAGACAGCCAGGAGTAACCCCTGAGCACTGCCGGGTGTGACCCAAAAACTAAAAAAAAAAAAAAAAAAAAAAAAGAAGTTTCATTTCCTAAATTACAATTTTGACATTTTTTGGTGATGGAATAGATGTCCTGGTCCTGGGACTGAACTCATGTTAGCAACATGAAAACAAGTGTCCCACATGCTATATTTCAACACTGATATTGGAAAACTTCAATACAGGATATGTCATATATGTTAAGTAGCAAATGAACCTAACATTTATAAAATAGGTATTACTATAAGTGTTATATTATAAAATTACACATTACAGTTATTTTCAAAGTATTTTCTATGGAATTGTTTTATTTTAAATATTTTTTGTTGAATCACCTTCATATAGATAAAATGCTGTTGAAGATTTTCAGTCATAAAATGTCCCAACAAGCATTCATTCATCAGTGCGCATATCCTACCAACAATGTTCTTAGACTAGCTTCTAGATATGAAATATCTCAGTTTCATCAACCCACCTCAGTTTACCTCCCACACTATCAAAATCTTTTCCTTCCTCCATCATAGACTGACTCTATGGTTAAAATAATTTCTGTTCTCTCTATCTCTTTTCATCCCCTTATCATTTTAGCACCTTACATTTAAACTTGTTTCAGTTTCATGGGATTAATTACTTGAAGTAATTCAGTGAAGCCACTGAAATAAGACCCCCATTTTTCCCCTCTTATCAAAGAGATCATTTGACACAACCCTGAAAGACAATCACTCTTATCAGGGAGAATCTTCCAAGTGTCTGTTGATCCAGGCTTGTGCCGACAATTCTATGTACATTCTATGTAATTTTCTAAGTTATGTGCCCGAGTACATCTGGGCAATGAACTGAGCATGGGGTCAGATGCCCTCATGATTTGTATCTCACAGATCAGTGATACTGACTGAATCCTAAAAACCATCACCACTAAGATCACTCTCCGTTGTCTAGTGGCAGGATTCTAGCTCAAGAATATGGAGATACAAATATACATGTGGACTAGTGCTCCACAGACACTCCAGGAGGTTGCCTTGTCAAAACATGGGTTTCATCTCTGAAAAAATTATTTAATAATGTACAGAACTTTGAACTGCATAAATTCAAATATATGTAAATCTGTACAATGATCACAGGAATGTCACTAAGCTGAGATTTGAGATCCAATTCTAAAGACTCAGACAATGCTGATACCTGCTATATGAGGACAGATCTGTGCCATTAGAGGGATGCTCAGAGGAGACAGTCCAGTTGAAGTGACTCTTCTGGAACTCAGCACAATAGGGAGGACTTAACCAACAAGGTGTTTACTTGTGTCTCAATTACACCCTGCACAGTAGCAGCCCATAATGATTTCTATGCTCAGCTCTTTTGCTTTAAGTGAAAATAAAATTCAAAATTTATCTTATTTTATTTACTTTTCCTCAAAACAAGGTGAACTTTGAAAACTGGAAAAGTTGGAGTATTCTAAAGAAATATCTACAGGGAAAGAACCTGTCATGACACCAGCACATACTTACGAGTAGTCATTCTGCTAAAATATATGAAGCTTCATTGCACATTACAAGAAAATATGACTGAAAAACATGCGATATAGGTAAAGGCATTATTTTCTCGGCTATTGCTGAAGAATTGTGATATATGCAGTACTTTTCTCTCAAAAATAAGCATGAGTGGGGGACAGACTGTGGTAAGGCACTTGCCGTGGGCATTGCCAACTCAGGATCGATCCCTGTAAACCCATATGGATGCCCAAGCGAGCCAGGACTGATTCCTGAATGAAAAGTTAGAAGTAAACCTGAGATCACCTGATGTGACCTGAAAAATAAATAATAAATAATTAAATATTAATTAAAGTCTTTGAGCCAGAGAATCTCAGCCTATGTCAGACTCTGACTCTACAGGAGGAGGTTGGGAGGCATCAGAGTCCCTGTCATCTTCTCACCCAAGTACAACTGCCTCTCCCTCAGGTTTCTGACCATCTCAGGATGTGGGTTGTTACACTGAGTCTCTCATACAGCAATACATGGCCATGTCCTCAGTTCTCAGATTGCTTAGTTCTATGTGGGATGAGCTGGTGGACTTGTCCGCAGTGAAGGTTGCGTGGTCCTAGAGTCCCCCGGAGGGGCCCGGCCAGCGGGGAAACGGCTGGGAGGCTCTTGGACTTCCGCACTCTTATTTTGCTGAGTTAAAAGAACAACCACACCTGTAAAAAATCTGAGAGAGGTTAGTAAAGAAGACCCCAGGCGAAGTTCCGGTCAGAGGCAAAATTTATTGGGTTCAGCAACTCTTATATAGAGGAGGAGAAATGGGCAGGAAAAAGAACATGTCAATCATACTTTTTGGCGGGAAGGTTTTTAGAACAAAGGGCAGTAAAATATTCAGAAGGGATGGAGACCTTATGTCTCCAAAGTGGGATCTGCAGCCGCTTATCTGGGCTAACATCAGTTTGTGAAGGGGGCAGGTTTTTGAAGGTAGCTATTAACTCCGGAAAGAAGCTAAAGGGAGTGGTCTAGATCTGGATTTAGCATTGGGGGTGTTCACTTTCTCTTTGGTTTCAAAGAAAAAATCTCCTTCAGCTGTGAAATACCTTTCCTGTTAGTCCAACAGCTTACAGCAAAATCAGCAGATGGGCAGCCTTAGGTAAAGGCTGCATAAAAGACAGAAGACAGAAAAATTGATCCTCTGACAGGATACTGTCTCCAACAGAAGGTGACTCTACTCTGGAATTTGGTGCACATGGGTCTATGTTTTCAATCCATTCTCAAGCATAATCATCATAATGATCAATGTCTATATGTACCACCAATTCTCTATCATGAGTATCATGTTCTCTCCCCAAAATCCATTCAAGCCCTTGTCCAGGAATCTGCTGGACCCAGTTTATCCAGCATCTCATGAAGGTATATCCAGATGCTTTTCAGGAGATTTTCACTGATGTTCTAGGTTTCCTAACCTCAGCCATAGACTGCACCAGCTGCACCTGTGAGAATCCCCCTGTGGTCAGAGGCAGAAGTAGAAGGAGTCCCATGTCTGGGCCAAACTCCCTTCTTAGTCAATGGGGTTGGGACTCTTACCTTTGGCAACTATGAGCAGAAAGAGAATTTTTCCAAGTCCATTATTGCTGAGGGATGTGCTTCACAGCACATTTTAATGAAGGGAGTTGTAGATTTGTGATGTCATACATACAAACTATTCTGCATTTAATTCAATAGACTCAATTTACTTGCATATTTATGAGAGAGATTAATTTATAGCTGAATGTCATGGCCACTTCAAGAAGAACAAAATAGCTAACTCAGAATAACTCTTGTGTACAAGAACTAATTATTTGAGGTCATGAGTCCATATGCTGTCCTTGGACTCTGTGCAGTAGAGAAACTCCCCTGGAAAACTAGGCAAACAGGACATTTTACTTTCAGAAACCCCTCTGGCAGCCCCTAATCTCTGTATTTGTTCTGAGATTTGATATCAGAAGTGTGACGAGAGACTTGTTGGATTGAGTATGTATATATTTTTTATTTATTCCATTTAATTTGTCAAACTTGTAATACTGCTCCTTACCTTTGAGATATCCAGAATTTCTAGAAAGAATATTTTAATAATTGTCACTATCTTATATTATTGGCAAACTCTCCAATAGAAGAATAATGGGAAAAAATTAGCAGACCACCAACAACTTCTACCCTGGTTGATTTTATCAGATGTTATTCTTTGAAAACAGAAAACACCAAGACTTATTTAAACTTCCGAAGCGTCTGAACCTGCTCTTCTATTACAGTGTAGGTTGGTGGGCACTCGGTGTCCCCTACTAACCAGCTATGATCTACTATGAGGATACTATTTGGGTTCCCAGGATCCTATTTGGGTTCACAATTCCTTAGTAACATGACCTGCTGTTAGTCTGAGAGTAGAGTAGTAGAGCTACCTACCTTCTGAATGTTGCTTCACACCGCACTTCTTGTGAATTCTAGCTTAAGTAACATTGTTCCAAGAGAGTCAAATTAAGGTCTTGACTGCATGCACCTCCTACCAAAAAGGACACAGGACAGTCCATCACCTAACTTATACAGCCTCTAACCCAACATAGAATTCTACCCGTTACCCTCCACTACTAGTTAATATTATATATCAAGGTCAATGATGAGTCATCATGTATACTGTCTCTCCCTGTTGTCATTAAAATTGTCATTAAAATTCTGTATATTACACTTCAGTGAAATCATACGTATTGGAAAGTTTCAGTGACTCCTTTGTCTAACATGACATGATACCCTCAAGGAATTGGAAAAATAATATAGAGGTTAGGAAATTTGAGTAGTACACAGTCTAGTCAGGTTCAACCTCATATAGTTCCACTGAAAACTGAAACTGAGACATCCCTGAGAACACACCCTGTGTAGCACCAAATTTGTCCCAAAGCAAATAAAAGCAATCTGATTATCAACCCATATTTTCAGTTTCAATAAAATGCATGATATAAACTTTTCTGCTAGCCCTGTAGTGTTGGATCATATATTCATGATATAACCTTTTAATTTATTCATCTGTTGAACATTTGTGCTGCTTCATACCCTAGATATTATTTTAATCAAAATATAGTTGTATATATTTCCAATTTTATTAATGCACAGTGATTGACAATGCTGTCTGGAGAGTTTGATACATACTTTGTGTTCTAATGCAAAACATCCCACTTTGAGTATCAGCTTCCCTTCATCAATGACTTAAGGATTCCATGATCCATTTCCCCAAACATGCTGGTAACAAAATTTTGTATGAACACTTCTCCCATTTATGGTTTTATACCTAGGGCTCTGTCCTCTTTATCAAGTTAAATGACTGGACTAACAATTTGGTTACTTCCAGATTGCAAAACATCTTCAAGATTAGTAGCTTAATCACTAGTATTTCTATCCTAGAAAATTTGGCATAGATGAAATCAGCCCAAGCAAACTCAGGTGAATGCTTGAGTTTGGTCTGAGGAGTACCTAACCCCTCACTTAAGAGTTTTCAGTTGATTCAGGCTGGTGCCAGTACTTCTGGGAACATCCATATGTGGAGTATATGCTACAGCTATGAAATCACCCCAAGCCTGGTGTTAGAGGCCTCACAATCTGTAATTTACAGACCAGTGACACTGACCAATCCTTAACTATATGATAACAGAAATGGGACCACAGCCAATTTCTCAAAGTGTCGTCTTCACTATCCACTATTGAGTGGCAAGATTTCAGCTCAGGAATATAGAATACAAATATGCACACAGAACAGTGCTTCACAGACACTGCAGGATGTGTTTGCCAGCACCTGGGCTTCATTTCTGAGAAAATTATTTCCTGCTAATAATAAGATGTAAGAATGCATAGATTTAACTCTGACTTTTACACAATGAATTTTACACAATGATCACAGAAATGTCACCAAGCCCATTTGAGGTCTAAATTACATACAGGCAGTCAACGATATCATGAAATGTAAGGATAGTTGTGTTCCATAATGGGGATTCTCAAAGAAGACTATTCTGCGGTAGGATCACTTCTGGCACTCAGGATAGTAGGGAGGACTAAACCAATGTTGCACTTATATTTACCCCAATTGCACCCTACACATTGAAAACTCACAGTTGGTGAGGTTACTTGTGTCCTGTTCTTTGGTTATAAGTCAAATAAAATTACAGATTGGTCTTGATTTATTTCATTTTCCCAAGAATAATGTGAGTTTGAAAACTGGAAATGTGAGAATTTTTAATAAACCAAATACACAGTATAAGAACCAGAAGTGACTTCAACACAAAGGTCTCTCTGCTAGCATCTGGGAAGTCCAGTGCTTATTATAACAGGAAAATATGAATGAGTCCCTTGCTACAGAAAAGGCATCATTCTATTGGCTATTACCAAATGGTAGATGTATGGGACTTTTCCCTTAGATAAAACCCGCGCCTGTGAGCCTCATTCTGTGTCTCAAATAACTATGTAGGCAGAAGTCAGGTGGCATTAGCATCCCTATAATCTCACCCAGCACAGCTGCCTCTCATTCAGGTTTCTAACACACTCAGTATGTAGGTTGTCACACTGTCTCTCACACAGTAATACATGGCTGTGTCCTGAGTTCTCAGATAGCTCAGTTTCATGTGGGTTGTGCTAGTGGACTTGTCTGCAGTGAGGGTGACTTTAGTCTGGAACTTCAGTGAGTATCCTTTTCCACCAGTACCAGGGTATATCCATCCTCACAAGGCCCATCATGCTATTTCTCTAACCTCTCAATTTATTTTTTTTGTGGTTTTTGGGTCACACCTGGCAGTGCTCAGGGGTTATTCCTGGCTCCAGGCTCAGAAATTTCTCCTGGCAGGCACGGGGGACCATATGGGACGCCGGGATTCAAACCAATGATCTCCTGCATGAAAGGCAAACGCCTTACCTCCATGCTATCTCTCTGGCCCCTAACCTCTCAATTTCTAATTTTATAAGCTAAGTCCATATTGTTCCCCCCCCAAAAAAAAAAACTGTACCATTCAACATTACCACCAGTGGTAAATGACAGTTTCTAAGGTTTTTATTTCATCCCAGTTATTACTTAAAATTGCATCCTGTTTTACACTTTTGATATACCCAAAAGTCCTACACACATATTTTCAGGGCTTTCAGGAGCTTATTGATCCCAACCCGTAGAACTGACAGAGTTCCCTGCAATAGCACCAGGAATCAAACTTCCCAGTGTAGTTCCTAATATTGATCTGGCACCAACTTGCTCCAGGTTGATATGATATCCTGATGACGAGGAAACAGCAACAACTTGATATAAGAGCAGGTTGATCTACCTCATCACCTAATGGTAAGATTAAATCAGAAGACACTCCATCCTTGATATGCGCGAAAACCACGATCACTAATTACAGAAGACTAACTTTGACAACCACGACTGGGCAGAACTTTTCCTGGATCCAATAAGAAAGACCCTAGCCTAGGCTTTGCCCTAGGGTTTTAAGAAAAACCGAGATCTCTAATTCCAGAGGTTTGACTTTAACAATTACAACTGAGCAGAACTTCTGGAACCATAAGGAAAGGCTATATCCTAGGCTTCATCCTAAAATCTGTGCAAAAATCAAGATCACTCATTACAGAAGACTGACTACAATAAACATGTTGGAGCAGAACTTCTAGAACCATAAAGAAAGATTCTATCCTAGACTTAGTTCTGTGCAAATATCAAGATCTCTAATTACAGAGGACTGATTTTATCAGCCACAACTGAGCAGAATATTTCCTGGCACCATAAAAATAACTTGGGGTTCAATAATGAGCATGTCCAGTGCCTGTAGTTGTTCCCAAGACAGTATGTTTCAA
Source organism: Suncus etruscus (assembly GCF_024139225.1). NCBI lineage: Eukaryota > Metazoa > Chordata > Mammalia > Eulipotyphla > Soricidae > Suncus > Suncus etruscus. The sequence continues at coordinate 96,045,632 of NC_064868.1, forward strand.
GGGTGGAGAAACCCTGTATCTCTTAGGCCAAGGGAATTCCCTTTCTAATTTCCCCAATACTGTGCCTATGCAAATAATAAAAATAAAACCCCACAAAACCTCACCACACCAGCCCTCCTCAGAATTTTTTCTTTTTGTTTTTGTTTATTGGTTGTTTATTGTGGCTGCTGTGTATTTTGTTATTGCTTCTACTTTTTCTTTTTTCCCTTTCTTCTTTTAAATTGATATTGATAGCTCCTAGACAGACTCCTCTCAGCTTTTATTTTTTCCCAAACAGAACCACAGAACTTGAATCATCTTGTTCTGCCTGATAAATTAAGGGGAAAAAGTGGATAATACCAGGAGCAAACAGTCACATGAACATTGAGTGGAAATAAATAATGATTAGGCCTAAATACCAAACCCAAAGTCAACGACAACAGAATCAAGATCTACAACAAGTTATATACAAAGGGGACATGTTATACTAGCAGTCGAGAGGGCAAAGGGGAAGGTATGGGATGCATGCTGGGAACAGGGGCGAAGGGAGGTCAACACTGGTAGTCGAAACTGCCCTAACTCACTGTCAGTATGTACCTTCAATATAATTGTGAAAGACTTGTAATTCACATTGGTCTCAATAAAAATTATTTTAAAAATTCATAAATGAACAGAATTTAAAAATGCCTATATTTAATCCCAAATATAATGCAATTAATTACATACAATGATCAAAAATGTGTCTAAGCCAACATTTCAGTTCCAATTACGTAGATTTAGTTAGTGATCATCCTGCTATGTGAGGACAGTTATGTTCATGAGGGAGATTTTCAGAGGAGACTCTTCTGGGATGGATCCCTTCTGGCACTCAGCAGAGTAGGGAAAACTAAAGCAATAAGGTCCTACCATGTACCCTAATTGCAGACTGCATGTACCCTGCATACTGATATTCCATAGCTGGTTATATTACTTGTGTCTGTTCTTTGGTCATAAAATCAAATAAAATTCAACATTGGCTTTTGTTTATTTCCTTTTTACCAAGTTTGTAAACTTGGAAACTGAGTTTGCAAAACTGTGGAAATGTTGGAATTTTTAATACATAATTCAACATTATAAGAACATGTTATAAGAATAACACCAGTAAAAGTGGGTCTCCACTGTCATCTAGAAAGCTCCCGTGAGCATACTAATGGGCTTCTTGTCATCCTCCTCATAAAACTATTGAAATTCCTATTAATGGTGCAACATTACATTCCTTTTTTATAAAATTTTTTATGAAAGTTGTAGACTCAGTATTTAAGCTCCCTTGCTGTAAAGGATTAATCTAATAAGAAGTGGAAAATAAACAGCACCAAAGATTATGATACTAGCGGTGATAATGTGGGATTCATAAGCTGTAATTTAATTCAAAATTCCATTAGCCAAATTGGTCAAAAAAATGTGATGGCTGGGAGACCAGTTATTATCTACTTATACAGGGACTAGAGCATAGGCTGTTTACTATAGTAAATAAAAACTGAAAACTTAACTCAGGCTGGCAATCTGTGAGGGAAACTGGCCTCCCATCACACCCCCCCAAGAGTCTTGTGTTAAAGGGGATGCCTTAAAATGTTCCTTATCAGTCCACTACAAGGGGTGGAGAAATCAGGGGTTGGGCAGATACAATCAATAAGCCTGTGGGCATACACAGAAAAATATAAAGTCCACATTTGCAAGAGAAAATTGCAAATGGTAGCTGTACAGGACTTTCTCTCAGATAAAACCTGAGCCTGTGAGCCCCATTCAGTGTCTCAGACACTGACCCTGCAGGAGGAACTCAAGGAGCATCAGCATCCCGGTCATCTTACCCAGCACAGCTGCCTCTCTCTCAGGTTTCTGACACTCAGGATGTAGGTTGCCACACTGTGTCTCTCGTACAGTAATACATGGTGTTCTCAAATAGCTCAGTTCCAAGTGGGTTATGCTGGTGTACTTGTCTGCAGTGAGGGTGATTCTGCCCTGGAACTTCGATGCATATCTTTTTTCACCAGTATCAGGGTATATCCATCCCCTCCATTCAAACCTTTGTCCAGCCTTTGAACTGCTGCATCCAGTTCATAGAGTAGCTGGATGCCTTGCAGAACTTGCAGAACTTCATTGATGTCCCATGTTTCCTCACCTCAGCCCCAGACTACACCAGGTGCACCTGAATGTACACCTGTGGGCAGAGACAGGAGTGGAAAGACTTCCCTGACTGGGCCTACTTCCCTTCTTAATCTTGGGACTGGGACCCTTACCTGTGACCATTGTGAGCAGGAAGAGGATTCTTCCTGTCTATGTCCAGTTCATGTTGAGGGCTGTGCTACACAGACCCTTAACTGAAGAGAGCTGTCCTCACATACAAACTTTTCTGTATTTAAATCAATAGACTTCTTTTTATTTGAATATTCATGAGTTTGAAAAATTCATAGCTGAAGACAAGGCCCAACATCAAGAAGCAAATGTATCACACAGGCTTAACTCTCATGGGTATGAACACAAATATTTTGAGGTCATGAGCCCATACCATCATTGGACTCTGCAGTAATAAAACTCCCACTGGGAAACTAGCCTGACAGGATATGCTACTTTCAAAGAACCATCTGATAGGCCCTGATCTTTCCATTTGATCTGGCCTTGATATTAGAAAGTAGGCATGAGTTTTTTGAATAGATTTGTTTATGATTTTAATTTTTTATTTAATTTGTCAAACATGTCCTAATGCTCCTTAGTTTTAAGATTGCCAGGAATTCTGAAATAATATTTTAATGTTTGTCATTATCTTATGTTTCTGTTTAAACTCTCCAATAGAATAAAATATTAAGAAACAACTTAGCAAACCATCAACAAAATCCAATCCTGGGTGATTTTTTATCAACATTATTCCTGGAAATCAGGAAACCCCAAGACTTAATCAAACCTTTCCAGGCCTCTGGACCTTCTCCTGACTCCTGGTTAGTTTGGTTGGGCAGGCCCTCAGCACCCCTGTTGACCAGATCTGACCTGCAGTGAGGATCCTTTTTGGGTTCCCAGAGCTGCCTTACACAGAACTATTTAGCAATGACTTGGTGTCAATCTGTGAGCAGAGTAGCAGAGCAACCTGCTTTCAGAATGCTGCTTCACACCCACACTTCCTGTGAATTATAGTTTGCGTGACATTGGTCCAACAGTATCAAATTATGATCTTGAGTACATGCACCTCCCACTAAAGGGCCCAGGTCATTTTCTACCCCTTTCTTTAGCAGTCTCTAACACAACACTACCCCTTACTCTCAACTACTGGGTCATTTCAATTTTGTAATCCAAAGTCAATGATGTGTCACCATGAAACAATATATGGCCTTTTTATAAATCTCTATATTACACTTGAGAGAAATCATACATATTGAAATTTTTCAGTGACTCATTTGCCTAACATGACCTCATATCCTCCTGGAACACGGAATATAATACAATAGGTAGGTTATTTGACAGCTTGTTCAATCCCAGCACTTCAATGATTCCGCCAAGCTCCTATAGGAGTCATCCCTGAGCACACACCCAGGAGTAAGCACTGAGCAGCACCAAGTTTGTCCCCAAAACAAAACAAAAAAATCTGGTTATCACCCCATAGTTCAATCAAGTTATAATGAACTACATGATATAATCTTTTTTCTTCTAGCCCTGTAGTATTGGATCATGATTATATACTAGAACATTTTCATTCATTCGTTGGTTGAACATTTGTGCTGCTCATAGCACAGATACTGTTTTAATAAAAATCATAAGTGTATATATTATTTTCCAAATCTCATTTATGCACATTTATTGACCATGCTGTCTGAAGAGTTTGATACACACTGTGTTTTGCTGCAACACTCCCAATTTTAGTGTCAGCTTCCTTCTATCAATGATATAAGGATCCCATTCTACACTTCCCACAAATGCCAGTAACACAGTTTTGTAAGGACAGATCGAATCCACTCTTCTGCTAATCCTCAACAACTCAATTCTGTAGGCTACATGCCCTATTGCCTTAGTGTTTTGTGATTGATTTCAATAATATAAATCCTATGTTTTACTATTACTTGAGAAATCTTGTATTATCACTGAGGATGAATCACTAACCTAACTGTTACTTTTCACCCCTTCCCTGTCAACACCAATTTTCAAGTTATTTATTAATAGTCTTGTCTATCCCTGTGTGCTGTTCAGGGTGACTCCACACAAGGTTAGTGTATCAGATTATGAGTTCCTTTTCTTCCCTGCAATTCAATTCACACATTGTTAATACAGACTTTATTCTATATTTGACTGTTAAATTCGTAATTCCCAGAAGTAGTATATTCTTTGGGCGGGCATACCAGGGTGCACTCGGGGGTTATTCCTAACTCTTTGTTCAGAAATCGCCCCTGGCAGTTTTAGAGGACCATATGGAATGCTAGCAATCGAACCTGGGTCCGTCCTGGGTTGGCTGCATGCAAGACAAACAATTCTCAGAAGTAGTATATTCTTTTTTTCATTTTTATTTTTAATTATTTTTTCATAATATCTTTAGTTAAGCACCATGATTACAAACATGTTTGTAGTTGGATTTCAGTCATAAAAAGAACAGGTTGTGTTGCTTTTGGTGAATTGTCCCTATTCAGAGGCAATATGAGTACCTGTAGCAATTCCAATCTATCTAGAGTGAGTCATTATACTCCAGTAGCTGAGCAAACCAGGTTACTGTGAAAACCGCAGAAACTAACTCATGAGCATGAGCATGAAGAGAGTATCTGAGACCCCTAAGTAAATAAAGTATCCCCAGGACTCCAATATCTTCACCTCATACTGGGCTACTGCAAGCACAATGACACTGTGGTCTGACAATTCGCATCAAGTTTTTTTCACTCACCTCCTCTCCCATGCTCAGTGCATCCTGTTCTTCATGAGTTTCCTTTTCACAACAATCGAATCCAGACAAGCCCAAACTTCATGTTGAATGGTCTCAGTTTTATCTTGATCACAGAGAAGGTACACTTTGCAAGTCTAGAGAGCCCTTATGTCATCAGCCAAGACCTAACATTCAAGTCACACTTCTCTTTTTGAAAGCTTTGGACATTAATAAGAGCATATGCATTAGATTAAGAAAAATTATTTGTTCTTGATACAAGTTAAAATCAAGCCTGAAGATCAGGTGGTGGGTATTATTTCTAGACAACCCATGAAATGTGCACTTAGGGCCCGGAGAGATAGCACAGCGGTGTTTGCCTTGCAAGCAGCCGATCTAGAACCTAAGGTGGTTGGTTCGAATTCCAGTGTCCTATATGGTCCCCTGTGCCTGCCAGGAGCTATTTCTGAGCAGACAGCCAGGAATAACCCCTGAGCACCGCCGGGTGTGGCCCAAAAACCAAAAAAAAAAAAAAAAAAAAGAAAGAAATGTGCACTTCATGAAAATTGTCTATTAATTTCCTAAATCATAGTTCGAATATTTTTGTTGAAGGAAGAGAGGTCTTGGGTGCTGGATACTGATTATATATTGCTGGAATTAAAGGTGTGAGCTCTACCTGAATTTCTATTGCTATAGCTCCAATACTGGAAACATTTGAATTAAGGATTTATGATGTTTGTAGGTAGAATGTGGACCTAACACATTATAGGTATTATATATAAATCCATCACATAAGTGGCTGTTACACTTAAATTTATATTTCAAAGTATTAATTTCTTCACAGCACATCCAGTGAGTCTAGATATATATACTGTCTAATCATATAGATATATATACTGTCTAATCATAGGGACCAGCTGGTTCAAGTCCTCTTAAGTCACTCTTATAACATTCCAGGTGCTGAGATGAACATCTGATGGCAGTCTAGGATTAGTTCCAGACTCAAATTTTCTAAGATTTGTGAAAATCCGGTATCTTTGGGAAACCATTTTGGCCCAATTTTCTCACATTGTCTCAGCATGAACTTCAAGAAAACAATGAAAAAAACAAACAAACAAACAGAATTTATAGTAACCACAACAAAAAATTAACTGAAGTTGAAATGTTCATTTCATTAATCTTGAACTACTGTAGTTCAAGATTAAAAGTAAAATTAATTCATGCATTAAAAGAATATAAGTTTTCACCAGGTTTGATATTTAAACGATTTCCAAGTAGGCAACAGAGTGATGTACATGATAGCAGCTGAGGAACAACGAAGCAAATCCCAATGAACAAAAGGACAAAAAGGAAGAGAAAGAATTTGTGTGTGTGAGCCAGAGTGTTTGCATACATGCTGGGCGGGGGGAGGCTAAAAATGTCTGTCATAGAGGTAGGCTGTGTACTACACTGGACACACTGGTGGTGGGAAATGTGCACTGGGGTTATTGGATAATTGTATGACTAAAACTAAATAATAAATAATGTAACTGTATGTCAGAATTATTCAATTAAATTTTCTTTCAATTACAAAATTTTAGTTCATGGGGCTGGAGCGATAGCACAGTGGTAGGACATTGCCTTGCACACTGCTGACCCAAGATGGACCTAGATTCAATCCCCGAGCATCCCATATGCTCCCCCAAACCCGGAGCAATTTCTGAGCTCATAGCCAGGAGAAACCCCTGAGCATCAATGGGTGTGGCCCAAAAATCAAAAAAAAATCTAATTCACAGAGATTAAGGCAAAGCACAGGAAGTAAGAACTTGCCTTGTATATAGCTGACCAAGTTCTAACCCCACCATCTTTTATGATCTCCTGAACCCACCAAGTGTGATCCCTGAGTAGAGACATGAGTAAACCCTGAGCATCACTGGGCGACTAAAAACACATACTTACAAGGGATTTCCCTTATTAATCCTCACAATGTAACCATCACATATGAGCATTGAACATTAGCAAAAGTAGCATTAAATCTGATATTCTGTTGTAATTGTTAAGGCCTAAATTGGAGAGCTAAATATAACCTCTTTTATTTTAGTGTCCTTATTAAAATAGTCATTTAATTTTGTGGGATTAGATTGTTCATTATTAGCCCCATAGCATGCAATGTGGTCATGGAATGGTTTGTTCACACAGAGCAAGAAATAATGGAGGGAAAATCCTTCACCATCACTCCAGAAAATATCTCCTTGACAACATACTAGACATTGCTATGGGATAATTGTCCTTAACATTAGTTAATGAGTATCATTTTTGGCTTTCTATTATCTGGAAGCCCATCTCTCTCTCCTGAGCTGAACAAGATGGGTTTCCATGGTGTGGGGTAAGGAAATTTCACCCTGTCATTTAAACCTTAATTCAGTTGGGGCTGGAGAGATAATATGGAGGTAAGGTGTTTGCCTTGCATGCAGAAGGATGGTGGTTTGAATCCCATCATCCCATATGGTCCCCCGAGCCTGCCAGGATCGATTTCTGAGCGTAGAGCCAGGAGGAACCCCTGAGCGCTGCCGGGTGTGACCCCAAAACTAAAAAACCGTTAATTCTGTCAAAGGAGGAAAAAGTCTTCCAGGGCTGTGCCTCAGGCTTTCAGGATTCAGTGTAAACTTTGTAACACTTCACTAGTGCTGGTGATTTGAGATCTTTGGAATTCTTGGAATTATCAGCACACACATAGAATAATAAAGAGATGGCGGACAGAGTCTCCACTCCAGAACTTAGACAACACTTTCATAAGCCAGGGGAACCACAGTGGAGTCTGTTCTTGTGCAGCGACAAGAGGGATGTGTTTTGAACAATCTAGTGTGTTTCGGGACAACACATGTCCTAGCAGTTTGTCTGCATTGTAGCTTCTGCCCACATTAGCTCTCCAGGTGGGCCCTCAGATAAGGCCTCTCTTTCTGTGCTCTGCACTCTAGTCCTACAGTCCAGCACCATCCAGCCAAAAAAGGGAGTCTACCCTGTTAAGTAAGACCCTAATTGTGATGAGCTGGCTGAGACTATAAAATCTAACTCCCAACCCCCAGGAAGACTTCGTGGAGAGTTGTTGTTAGGAGAGACAGTTAAAGGAGCAAGTGGATTGAACTATTTCTACCCCTGGCTGTGGCTTTTCTTCCTGATTTGGACAGACCTTTGGCTACCTTCAGTTGTATCCGTTTGTCTCACATCCTATACCTGTTCCTTTTACCTGGCCTTCAATCTGGCCTTACCTTGGTACAAATCTATCTATCTCTTCCTCATTCTCTCTCTCCTAGCCTAGGGGTTTCTCATAGGCCCCTGGGTTTCTCTAATAAAAAATACTGAGATATTTGTCAGAGTCTTGTCTGCAAGGCCCCATGGCCACCAGCAGTATAGGCCATCTCTGGTAGCTTGGTTGTGACAGGAGGTATCCCTATTTGTTTTCCTATTTAAAAGATTTTAGGCAAGGTATTTCCAAGTAGGTCAGATCCAAAGGGTTGCAATTTGATGATGTCTTCAGATGTGTGCAGAGTAATTAGGGGATGGATGGTTTTCTGTAGTTAAGAGGTTAAGTTGATGATGTCATGAGATCTGCACAGAGAGAATCAGGAACTAGCATATTTCAGGATCCCTTTGCAGGTCATATTTTAAGTTTCACTTTCACCAGAAAGGCTTTTTGCTCTGCTGTCAAGAGAAGAGAATGAGAAAAAATGGAAAAATTGTTTAGTAAATCTAGGATATATACAATAGCTTACGTGCTTATACTAAGATTCCTAAGTTGCATGTGGGCATGAGAACTATCTGAAAGAGAAATTGAAAAATAAATATTTACAACAAACTATTTATAACAATGGGAAGTTATGAAAATTTTATGAAATTAACTTCTAAACCTATGTCTATGTTGAAATGTAAACTCTGTAATCAGGGAATAGGGAAGACATGATCTTTTTCTTTTGCTTATCATTTTCACCAAAATAGGTGAGCTTTTTGTTTTTGGGTTCTTAGGTCTTCCTGGAAATGTTTTTAAGCAGCTGTGTATAATTCTCCTTGTGGTAGACTTAGAAAATTTAGAGAAAGCAATGATATTGATAGAAAGTTAAGTGGAGGCATTCCCTTTTTATCTTTTCATTGTGTTGTAAGTGTTCTATGCACTTTTTCAACTATTGCTTGTCTTTGTGGATTGCATGGTATACACATTATGTGCTTTACCTGTCACTCATTACAAAAGGCTTGGAAAGTTTTGCTGGTATATGCTGGCCCATTATCCATCTTGAATGTATTAGGATCCTATAACTGAAAGGCATTGCAATAGAAAGGAGCAGACTGCTTTAGCTCTCTCTGATGACATAGGAACTGCTCATATAAATGTTGAAAAAAGTGTCAATGGCCACATTAAGGTGTGGTTTGTTTGGGGAAAATAAACATGGGTCACATCCATTAACATAGTTCATTTATTGTGAGACCAAGAGGGTTATTAGCGCCCACCACATGACTTTTGAAATGCAGAGAAGTGCACACCAAACAGCTCCAAATATGTCTGGCTTGTCCTAGTGAAATTTGACATTGTACATGGAGGTGATAGGCATTTGTATGTTCTGCCAGTGATGTAAATACTGGCATACCTAGGCGATCAACTAAATCATTTCCTAGATTCATTGGATCAGTAAGACCAGAATGGGATTTTATGTGTGTAATGTAAACAGGTTCTGAGTGTTTTTGTAACATGGCTTGTAGTTGTAAGGCATCTTCAAGGAGGAAACTGCACTTTCCAAACAAGTGGAAGCAGAGATAAACAGATAGGAATACATTAAGCTGAGAAGCTTCTGCACCTCAAAAGAAATAGTGCTCAGGTTACAAGAGCCACCCACCGAATGGGAGAAACTACTCACTCAATACCTATCAGATAAGGTGCTAATATCTAAAATATGCAGGGCACTGACAACTTTACAAGAAAAAAAATCTAATCCCATCAAAATATGGGGAGAAGAAATGGACAGACACTTTGATTAAAAAAGAAACACAAATGGCCAAAAGGCACAGGAAAAATGCTCCACACCACTAATCATCAGGGAGATGCAAATCAAAACAACTATGAGATAGCATCTCACGCCACAGATATTGGCACACATCACAGAGAATGAGAACAATCAGTGCTGGTGGGCATGTGGAGAGAAAGAAACTCTTATCCACTGCTGGTGGGAATGCCGTCTAGTCCAACCTTTATGGAAAGCGACATGGAGATTCCTCCAAAAACTGGAAATTGAGCTCCCATTCGATCTAGCTATGCCACTCCTAGGGATATACCCTAGGAACACAAGAATATAATACAAAAATCCCTTCCTCACACCTATATTCATTGCAGCGCCATTTATAATAGCCAGACTCTGAAAACAACCAAGATGCCCTTCAACAGATGAATGGCTAAAGAAACTGTGGTACATATACACAATGGAATATTATGCAGCCATCAGGAGAGATGAAGTCATGAAATTTTCCTATATATGGATGTACATGGAATCTGTTATGCTGAATGCAATAATTCAGAGGGAGAGAGATAGATGCAGAATAGTCTCCCTCATCTATGGGTTTTAAGAAAACTAAAAGACATTTTTGCAATAATCCTCAGAGACAAAGAGAGGAGGGCTATATATTCCAGCTCACTTCATGAAACTCACCACAAAGAGTGGTGAGTGCAATTAGAGAGATAACTACACTGAGAACTATCATAACCATGTGAATGAACGAGGGAAGTGGAAACCCTGTCTGGAGTACAGGTGGGGGTGTGATGGAGGGAGATTTGGGACATTGGTGGTGGGAATGTTGCACTGGTGAAGGGGGGTATTCTTTACATGACTGAAACCTAACCACAATCATGTTTGTAATCAAGGTGTTTAAATAAATATAAAAACAAAAAACAGACAAACAAAACAAACAAAAAATAGATGCTGTACCAAAGGGTTGTGAGCATTTTTAGATGTGATAACAATACCCAGAAAGAGGCCAACTACATATTCAGAGTACTCACAATATTACAGGTTATAATTGGAGCCCCAGGCTCCAAAATGAGGATCTAGTTCTAGTGAGACACGGGTCTGGAAGCAAACGTTGACACAGGAAATAATCCACAAAGGTACAAGAACAGGTTTAGAAAATCCCAAAACTCATGCCAAGAATTCCAACACACAAGCCTTTTGCTCCCATGAAGAAAAGCAGCTTAGTGGAAGAAAACCGAAGTATGTGTACCTGCCTTCCTCAGACCTCTGCTTTTATTAATAAGAACCAGATCATACCCTAGGGTAGGAAAGAAACACCAAGTAGGAAATAATACAATAATCCCATCACCAGATCACATCCTAGGGTGGAGTATGAATACTGATTGGATGGGACCAATAATACAACAACAGGGACCTGATACTTGTGATAATAGGTAAATTAATGTACCAATTTGAACTTATTGTGCAGAGTTGTAATTAGTGTGTATTGTTGTGGTCAGAGATGGACCAATGATTCCACCTTTCCTGAGGATGATCCAGCAATATAAAAATACAGGCATGTCTGCTATAGGAGAAGTATGAATGATTGTATATTCTCCGAAAAAAGTCCTGGTGGATAGTGTGAATAAAGTTCTCCTTAGAAGTCAAACAAAGCACTTTGAAGAACTTCACTGAGGGTTAGTATTCAATTCCATTTTTGGGTATTGGCAGGAGTCATATTCCAATATTGGCAGGAGTCATATTCCAATAAAGTATGATATTGCAACCTCCCTTTAATAATTAGATTAGCTATTAGTTCTAAATATGAAATGATTTTATGTTGTTATTTATTTATAAAGATACATCCATTCCAGAGGTCCTGATAGCTGAACAATGGCAACTGTGGTGATTTTGGTGTGCAAATAGTAATAGCTATACCTTCTTTCCAGAGGGAAAATGAGTGAGATAGGACTTATGGAGACAGTTGATAAAAATGTCCAGTTTCTTCTAAGCTTCTGGAGTCAGTTTTCTTGGGCTATTCAGGGCAGAGTCACCTTGTAAAGTAAGGAGCAGGTTACGTCTGAATTTGGGATACCAAAAGAGAGATGGACTCAATTAATATACGCAATTGTTGAAAGTCATTCAGTGTTTTAATATCTTTCTGGTAGATGGAAATTTTTTGAGGATGTACCATTGTGCATTTGAGAATATAACCCAAGTATTCATATGATGGCATCATCTGGAATTTTTCTGTTGCTACCTGTAATCCAGCTGCTGGCAAATTTGTAATAACATCCTCATACAAGCTTTGAAGTTCCCTCTCATTTGATTCTGGATAGTCTCATGCCTGATTTTTCCAAGTTGAATAATTTAGCTTTCACCTCATCACTTAGTCATATTCGCCATTGCAGAAATTAAAATCCCTGGGCCTGTGAGTTCCATTCTGTAACTTAAACTCTGCAGGAGGAAGTCATGAGGCACCAACAAACCTGTCATCTTTTTACCTAGCACAGATGCCTCTACCTCAGGTTTTGGACATACTCAGGATGTAGGTTGTCACACTGTGTGTATTCTCACACAGTAATACATGGCTGTGTCCTCAGTTCTCAGAATGCTCAGTTCCATGTGGGCTGTGCTAAAGAAATTGTCTGCAGTGAGGGTGGCTCTGTCCTGGAACTTCTCTGTGTATTTTGTTTCACCATCACTCAGATCTATCCTTCTTATCCACTCAAGTCCCTGTCCAGGAATCTGCCATACCCAGTAGACAGAGACAGGAGTGGAAAGATTCCTCTGACTGGGCCTAGTTCCCTTCTTTACCATGGCCTGTGACCCTTACCTGTGGCTACTGTAAGCAGGAAGAGGATTTTCCAAGTCCAGTCTATGCTGAGGGCTGTGCTCTCATAACAACTGTAGGGAAGGGTTTGATAGTTTTAAATGTCTTCTGTATAAACTTTTCTATAATTTAATAGATTTCAAATTATTTGCATATTTATGAGAGAAAATTCATAGCTAAATTCCTGGCCCAACTCAAGAAAAAGCGAATGATCCTCCAGGCTTCCCTCAAGCCTGTGGATTGATTATTTGAGAGCATAGACCATACCTTGTCCTTGGATGCTGTTCAGGGAAAGTTCTCTCACTGAGAAACTAGGCTGGCAGGACCTACTTTCACAGCAAATCCTCTGAATGTCATAGATCCTGTATTTTCTCAGCTATGATATCAGAAATTTGATTTGAAATATTTTGTAATCATAGTATTAAAATTTGGTTTAAGTCTTTTGATTTTTTGAGAAATACTAGATAGGGTATTATAAAGATGGCCATAAACTTACCTTGTAATGTACATTCTGTAACAGAATAAATATTGGGAAATAATTCAGGAGACTATGCACAATGTCCTCCCTGGATGTCTATTTCAGAGGTTTTTCATTGAAAACATAAAATCCCAGGACTTGAGCAAATGCTCCCAGGCCCCTGCACCTTCTCGTGGTACCTGGTCTGGAGAGCTCTGAGTGCCCCTTGCTGCCCAGACCTAATCTAGAGGGAAGATTCTTTCTGGATTTCCAGCACTGTCATCCTCACAACTCTTGCTACCTAAGAAATTCTGCCTCTATGAGAGCTCTGATCATTGGGACCTGATATCATCCATCACATTTATTTTATATTACATTTACATTATTTTATATTAAATTCTCGATTAGAAATAACTCAGTAGACAATGCACAATGTCCTATACTTATGCCTATTTCAGAGGATTTTATTCAATAACAGGAAATCCCAGGACTTGAGGAAAAAACTTCCCAGGCCTCTTACTTGATCCTGAGTTATAACCTAAACTGGTGGATCCTGAGCACCCCCTGCTGCCCATACCTGCCCAGGAGCAAGTATCGTGTCTGGGCTCCCAGCACTGTTATCCTAACTCTTACTAATGCTGCCAGTCTGTGTGTGAGAGCTGTGAACATAGTGACCTGACTTTGTCCACCACATTTATTTTATATCATATGTATCTAACATGGGTACAATAATGTTTCCATCAGGGAATTAATTCACATACACTCTGCCACTTCCAATGTGTCCCAGCCATTCTCCCATTTTTCCCTGTGCCACCTATAGTCTGCCTCTTTGTTCTCCCACTAAATTCCTACTCCTTGGCAGTAAAAATTTTGTTCTCCAAGGACAATGGTGTGCCATCATTTAATGGCTTCCCCTTGTTTCTTTGTTCACAATTGTGAAGTCACACATACTTGACCTCCTTCTGACTCATTTGCCTCACATGACACCTCTTCCAATTCCATCCAAATTGTAGTAAAACTGAAGTTAGAATATTTTCTTATAGCTCTGTACTGATGGATCTGATGTACATATGCTAAAACTTACTCAACTTATTCATTCATTCGATTACTTCATATTTTGGATAATTATTGTACAAAGCAATGAACATATATGTGAATATTTAATTTTTACAGTTTTTGTTTAGACACCATTATTTTCAATGTTATTAACAACAGAATTTCATTACACAATATTTTAACACCCTCACCTAGTTCAAGAGTCTGCTTCCATCCATATCAATAAAATCATGGAGCCCTGTAATCCACATCTTGCCTCCCTGAAAAACTCAGTTATATTTGTGCTATCTATTTTAAAATTAATCATTAAACATTTTAATTCAATCACCAAAATACAGATAGAAATGAATTCATGATTGATTTTCAGTCATACAAGAACCCAAACCCATCCCTATACCAATGCACATTTATGACCACCATGATTTCACTTTACCAATAATCTAATGTGAAAAGTTCCAATATTTTAACACACCAATATTCCATCATTTTAGTATTTCAAACTTACAACATCACAGTATTCCAACATCTCAATTCACAAATATTCTAACATCCCAATATTCTTCAATTCCAACATTCATATATTTCATTAATATAATATCCCAATATTTAATTATTCAAAATAATTTTTCAATATGAAATTATACATATAATCCATTATTCTAATATACCAATATTCCAACAAATACTATTCCAAAATTGAAAAATTGCAGAATTCCAACATTCCAGAATTCCAATTATTACAACTTCTCAATATTCCACTATACCTACATCCACTTATTATTTTATTCTATTATCCCAAAATACCAATATTCCACATGAGGAGTGTATGTGAAGTGAGTATACAGCAGCTGTGTGTGTGGGGCATATGTGAGGGGCCCCTCTAAAATATTCTTAAAGGACTTTTTAGGATTGCTTCACAAATTTTTATGTCATCCTTCTCCAGGGGTCATGCTAATGTTCTTTATTTTTCTAATTTTAGTAAATATGCTGCTAGAGGGAAGCACTAAAGTACAACTTTATGTTAAGAAATACATTTGTGGGGCTGGAGAGATAGCATGGAGGTAAGGCGTTTGCCTTGCCTGCAGAAGGTCAGTGGTTAGAATCCTGGTACCCTATATGGTCCCCTGAGCCTGCCAGGATCTATTCCTGAGTGTAGATCCAGGAGTAACTCCTGAGTGCTGCCAGGTGTGACCCAAAAACCAACCCCCCAAAAAAGAAATACATTTGCATGTTATCTGTTTAAAAAGGAAAGAATTAGGGCCTGAGATATAGCACACTTTTGGGGGAGCTTGCCTTTTAAAGCACACCAAATGGAAATTAAAAAAAGAGAGATAAAGAGTGGAACCCTCAAAGGTTAACAGTATATGTTTAATAAAGCTAGACTTTGGAGTGCCAACAATCATATTCCATTTGTCATTTCTAGTGTGTGACTGTGATTTTTTAATTGTGATCTATATTGAGAGCAGGGAGGGGGGCTCCTTCAAGAGCAGCTGACTGGGGTGCAGTGATTAATAGGACAGCTAGAGGGAGACAGAGCACCTCCTCTGTGTCCCATAAAAGCTGAACAGAGGACTAAGCACAGGAAAGCCGCATACCAGCAATGACACCCAGCAGCTGGATGGGATGCAGCGCTCGGTAACTTAACTCCTTTGTGTGCCCTGAAAGATTAATTAGGACAAGCAGAGGACTTAGTGATAATGCCTGGCAGCTGGAAGGGATGCGGCAGTAAGGGAGTGGATCACTCATCCCTGAAGCTGGAGTAATTTTCAACATACCATATACCAGCATATAAAATGACCCCTGACTTTTAAGAAGTTTTTCATGGGTTAAAAAGTCATCTTATATGCAGAGTCATGAGTAACCCCTGAGCACCACCAGGTGGTGGACCAATAAATAAATAATATTTGAAAAATGCATTCTGGGCTTGGAGCTATAGCACAGTGGATAGAGCACTTACCCTGAATGCAGACAACCTGGGTTTGATCTCTAGTATCACATATGGTTGGTCCCCTGAGCACTGCCAGGAGTAATTCCTGAGCATCATTGGTTATGACCAAAAATGAACTAAATAAAATTGAATGCTTTCCAGACCATAGAAATAGTATTGAGTAGTACACTCCTCATATGGTGCCAGTCTATGTTTGAATCTCTGTCATCCCATATGGTTCCCCTGAAGAACAGATCCCTGCTTGCAGAGCCCAGAGTAAGTTCTGAGTAACACTGAGTGTGGCTCAAAAAGGAAAAAGGAAAAAAGTGTTTTCCTGTCTTTTCCTGAATCTGAGTTTTATTTTGGGGCCTATTGTAGTACTCAAGAAACCTGGGGCCACTCTTGCTGGATCATGTGATACCCAGTATTTAACCAGGGTCAACCATATGCAAAACAAGTGCTCTGTATACTATGTCTCTAGCCTGAATTTGATTTTGTTGTTGTTTTGGAGCCATGCCCAGCAGGGTTCAGGAGTTACTCCTGGTTTTGCACTCAGAAATCACTCCTGATAGGCTAGGGGATCATATAGGATGCTGGGAATCAAACCCAGGTCAGTCCTGGGTCAGCCACATACAAGTTTGATTTTTATAAAAATAAAACATGTTTATTAATCTAATTATTTTTGGATGCCTGAGATGGAATCTCTGGTCTCAAAGATGCAAGGCGGGTGCTCCATCACTGAGTTAAATCTTCTGCACCTAGCCTGTCTTACTGTTTTTGTTTTTGGGCCATACTTACTAGTACACAGATTCTATCTCAGTCCTTGGGGACCATGCAGTGCTGGAAAAGAACCCCACCATTAACACTCAGATCTTGGTGCTATCTCCCTGAAACCTGAAGTCTAGGGCTTTTAACCTTATTTTTTTCCTTTTATTGTGTTTTTATTTAATTAGTTAGTTTGGACCACACCTGGCGGTGCTCAGGGGTTATTCCTGGCTCTACACTCAGAAATCGCTCCTGGCAGGCTCAGGGGACCATATGGAATGCAGGGCATCAAAGCCGGATCTGTCCCAGGTATGCTGTGTGCAAGGCAAATGCCCTACCATTATGTTCTTGCTCCAGCCCTCGTTGTGTTTTTGATGTAGTTTTGATTATAACAGTTGCAAACATGGCTAAGATGCTCATATATTTTGATCTGTGGTGCTCACTGTGGTGGAATGGTCACACATCAAGGTGGGGTGCTTACACACTCAAGTGCAAGGTTTGCATTATTTTAGCTGTACTCATTACATAGTGTTTGTGGGAGTTAGTGTTCTTAGTTGAGTTCACACACAAATAATGGTTGTGTGTACTAATGATCACTGCAGTACTCACAAAGGCTTGCTAGGGTCACTTCTGGTCATGTCACTTGCAATACTTTTTGTATTTGTGTTGCTTCCTAGAGGTAGCATGCCCTCTGGTGGTGCTCACAAACCAAACAACAATGTGCTTGCAGCAATGGGTCTTAAAAACAGCAGGACTCAAAAGATTTTAAAAACATGCCAGAGTGATAACAGTACAACAGGCACTTGCTTTACATGCAACTATCCTGAACTTGGTTCCTGGCACCCCATATGGTCCTCTGAGCACTGCCACGAGTAATTCCTGAGTGCAGATCCAGTAGTAACCCCTGAGCATGGGTCAAAAAATAAAAACAAGGGACCAAGGGGCCACTCTTTGCCATGTTGGATGGAAGGGAGGCATGAAGTGCCAGGGATTGATCACAGGGCCTCACACATGTAAGCAATGTGCTCTACCACTTGAACTCTCTCCATGGTCTCATGATATCTTAGAGACAGCATCTTTGAGAAGTATCTTTCCTTTAAGGTAACTTTTAGAAGTTTGTTCAGACACAGGGCAGACAGGTGTTTAGTGCTTATTCAAACAGTGCTGAGGCATGGGTTTAAAGACAAATGTATCAAGTTTCTGAAACCATACTCTCTTGAAGGCTCACCCCAACAAAGCTCTGAGCAGTTTTGTTGTTCTTGAGTCTTGATCACCCTCCCCTGCCCAAGAACAGTCCCTACAAAGCTGGAAATGCTTTCCTAGGTAGGAGGGCTGGCTTTGAATGCTACAGTAGTTGCGATAATCAACTGACTGAATGGAATAGAGGCAGCTATTTCACCCTCTGCTTCTAATCCTGCTTCCTATCTGTCAAACACCTAGTCCTGCCCCTCTGGAAATAACATTCTGGTGGAGGCGCTGGGGTCAGCAGTGGCTGAGAATGGCCAGAGGTAGCCAAGGATAGGCCTGAGGTCTTGGTGAAGGTGTTTGTATTTCTCTGAGTTCTTCAGGGACTTAGCATGAGTGAAGAGACAGGAGTAAAACCAAGCACTGCCAAAGCCCAATGATGCCTTAAAAAGAGAAGGCTAGCAGCTGATATGATAACATGGTGGTAGGGCATTTGCCTTGTGCATGGCCATCCCAAGACAGACCCGGGTTCAATCTTTGGCATCCCATATGGTCCCCTAAATCTGTCAGGAGGGATTTCTGTACACAAAGCCAGGAGTAACCCCTAGTGTAGCCCAGAAACAAAACAAAAAATAGGCTGGAGACTGCTGGTCCTGATGCCCCTGCTGTCCTGTGCCTCATTTCAGGTCTGTATTGAGGTGGAACCAGGGACCCTTTGGTCCTTCCCCTCAACCCTACTTTTTCTCAGTCCATGTGGACACTAGTACATCTATCTGCACATAGACCATTTCAATTTATAGCAAATATTTCCAGACAAATTAAACCTAGCACTTCTTTCTCCTAGAAAGTGTACAGCCAAAACCTAGTCGAACAATCCAATGAATTAGTTTGTGATATTTTGATCATATTCAGATAACTTCACTTGTTTAGCAAATAACCTCTAAAGCAGATATACCTCTAGCCAATTTTTATACAGTTCAACCATACACAATATAATGGCACAAGAGACATTTAACTCGTTTCCTTAATTGCCAATGGACTAAACTCTCCCATCAAAAGACACAGAGTAGAGAGTTGGATCAGGAAAAAAGCCAGCCATATGCTTCCTGCAGGAAACACACTTAAAGTTCAGGGTAGACATAGGCTCACAGTAAAATGATGGAAAACTATTATACAAGCTACTGGAAAACAAACAAAAAACTAGGACAAACATATCAGACTAAATTGAATTCAATCTCAAAAAAATACTTAGACAAAAATGGACACTACTTAGTGATCAGAGGAACAATAGACCAAGAAGTACTAAATCTGTTCAACATTCATGCACCAAATGCAGAGCCAGCAAAATATGTAAGGCTTTTTATCACAAATAAGGAGAAACATATGATAGTAGTGGGAGATTTCAATACTGAATGAAAAAGTATAAAGCCTAAATAGTCCAATCACAAGTAAGGAAATTGAAACAGTAATTAAAATACTCCCTAGGAATAAAAGATCAGGACTACACAGGCTTACAGGTGAATTTTATCAAACATTAAGAGAAGAGTTACTTCCACTGATCCTTGGACTCTTCCAAAATATCAAAAAGATGGGAATCCTCCCCAAATATCTTCTATGAAGTGAATATCATGCTCATTCCAAAGTTGACAAAGATCCTACCAAAAAAAAAGAAAACTACAACTACACTAGTTAACATGGATGCAAAAATCCTAAACAGAATCTTAGCAAACCAAATCCAACAACACATCAAAAAGATTATATACCATAACCTGGTGGGTTTCATCCCAGGGATGCAGGGATGGTTCAACATATGTAAAACAACCAATATCATACACCACATCAACAACAAGAAAGACAAAAACCACATGATCATATCAATCGACGTAGAGAAGGCATTTGACAAAATCCAACACCCATTCATAATGAAAACACTAAGCAAACTAGGGTTGAAAGGAACCTTCCTCAAGATAGGAACAGTTATCTATAAAAATTCCACAGCCAACATTATTCTTAATGGCAATAAACTGAAAGCATTTCCACTAGGGTCAGGAGCTAGGCAAGGTTGTCCACTCTCTCTACTCTTATTTAACATACTATTAGAAGTCTTAGCAATACAATCCGACAAGAGAAAGATATCAAAGAAATAAAAATTGGAAAAGAGAAAGGCAAACTATCTCTATTTGCAGATGATATAATGATATACATCAAAGACCCTAGAGTCCACAAAAAAACTCCTAGAAACAATAAACCAATACAGCTAAGTGTCTGGCTAAAAGACAATATACAGGGGCTGGGCGGTGGCGCTAGAGGTAAGGTACCTGCCTTGCCTGCGCTAGCCTTGGACGGACTGTGGTTCAATCCCCCGGTGTCCCATATGGTCCCCCAAGCCAGGAGCAACTTCTGAGCGCATAGCCAGGAGTAACCCCTGAGCGTCACTGGGTGTGGCCCCCCAAAAAAGATAATATACAAAAACTAGTTGCATTCCTTTATAGAAGTAATGACTCAGAGGAGACAGAGATCAAAGAATCTATCCCATTTAAAATAGTGTCCAAAAATATAAAATGACACCCAGCTATTTACCCAAAACAAATGTATTTCCTCATCTTCCTCTTTCCCATAAACCTCTCTCTTTTGATATGTAAAGCCCACCTTCCCTCTTCTGGTGTATTGGGAATTAGTTTAATAAAAAAAGATTTCTAGCTTTTGGCTCTGGCAGAGATCACAAAGGAGAAGCCAGGCAAAGCTCTCTCCATTACTCTCTCTTGACTGGCTTGGCTTATTTTTTCTTCACTTCTACCGTACTTCTTCAGACCTTTCTCCCTGGGGTTTAGAAATACTGTGCATGGAGTGATCTCACAACTCATTAATTTTATTTTGCTATCACTTAGGTAAATTCAAATCATGACAACAATAAGATATCATCTTATACCAGTGAAGATGGCACATATAAAAAATACTGGGAATACTGTCATAACAGAATGTGACTGAATGAGGGAAGTAGAAAGCCTGTCTAGAGTACAGGCCAGTGTGGGGTGGGAAGGACACTTGGGATATTGGTGATGGGAATGTTGCACTGGTGAAGGGTTTTTATATATATAAATCAAAAAAAAGGGAAAAGATTAGGCCTCCCAATGCTTACCACAGGCTGTGTTCTTTACACGGACTGTATAAAAAGAGGGGTACAGTAAATGCTCCCCATATACACCTCAGACCAGGCCCTGGGAATAATCTCTGCTGTTGGGGGTGTGGTGAAAAAGGAACTGTCATCCACTATTGGTGAGAATGCTGCCTGATCCAACCCCTATGGAAAAACAGTATGGAGGTTTCTTACTAAACTCAAAATTGAGCTGCCATATAAACCAGAAACCCCTCCTTTGGGACAGATAGACATTCATCCAAAAGGATGTATGCACGCTGCTATTCATTGCAGCACTCAGTACAATACCTAAGACTTGGAATCACTTAGATGTCCAACAACAGAAGAGTGGATCATGAAAATGTGATGCATGTATACAATGGAATATAACAGAGCTGTAAGGAATGATACCATCATGCAATTTGCAGCAACATGGATGGAACTAGAAGATATTATGTTAAATGAAGTAAATACAGATAAATACAGAACATTACTTATATGTGGTATTTAGAATAACTAAAGAAGAAACACAATGGTCTAAATTGCAGTTGTCTTGAAACCACTGACTCCAAAGTACAGCGAGAAGAAAACAAAATGAGTGAAAGAGGAGAAACACAAAAAACTTATATTCTCTTTTATATATCAAAGAGAACCGCAACAACAGATACAGCTTAGATTTAGTTTAGATTGAGCAGGTGTTCAATTAACTGCTCTTTATACAGGTCTATAATAATGTTCTAATACTTTTACCCACAGAAACAAGTACAGAGTGTATTTGGAAGCCATGGACCAACTACAGTGCTCACTATAAGAATGTTTTAGTGTCTTAATTTTTTATCACAATGGTTCTTCAGAGATACGTGTTGGATGCCCTAGTTATAGTTAAAACAATTATACAGTACTATATTAGACTCCAAATACAGTTCTCAGTATGATAATGTCTTGACAAACATTGTATTCACTTTCCATTTGATTAAGAATGCTAATATTATCTAATGTTTATATCCACATATACCAATGGAAAAAGCAACTGCATGCCGTGGACTCTTGCTACATTTTTTTTGCAATTTATTTTAAATCAAGCTAACTTACTATTATATCATAATGCCCATGTTTTCAGTTTGCTTTAAGAAAAGGAAATTGGTTGCTCAAGACCCGTTACACAATACTTTATGGTGTAGACTCCCTTTACAGTGCTCATAACCATATGACAGTATTGTAGACTTGAAAATTAGGACGATTCTTTTAAGAATGCTCTCTGCACAATCTAACCTGGACCCCTTTCTTCAGCAAAGTTTATCCTCACCAATGATGATTCCACCTGGCCTGCTAGCTTGATATTTTACAAACGCTCTGACCTGTTTCACATGGGTCAGTTATTCAACTGCAACCTATGGATCGATCCTCAGTGTCTATGTGTTTGCCACCTCAATGTCTGTCTAATATCAGCCTATAATATACATAACGTCTGTCTATGTTGTATGCAGGCAGCCTTGTGACAGGCAGGGAACCTTGCGATAGGCAGAGAGCCTTGTGAGAAAAATATGTTTACATGTAACCATTTAAGGTTTGAACAAAGATAATGAGAACATAGAATTGTAACCCTGGGAAACTGAGTCGAACATTATCTGAAGTCCCTGTTATCTGTACATTTTTTCCTGGCCAAGATGGTTCCCTTTATCTGTACATTCCTGTTTTCCCGCGATGGGTCCCCTTATCTAGGCATTTCTGCCTGCTCATGTATCTGTATGCCGCTGACTATGTTGCCTACGTGCAAAAGATAATCCCGCTTTTTTAGAAGTGTATATAAGACAAGCATCACCCCAAATAAAACAGACTCTTCTCTCATTTTTATCTCTGTCTCTGCGTCTTTTTCTGTTCTGTGTCTTGTCTGTTTTATGTTACGCTCACAAACCCCCTCCCAGGTGACCCTGAAATTGTGTCCTGTAGGTCAGGACAGTTGTATATTATTCTGTTATATATAACCCTCCCTCTCCCCTACTCACACTTACCATTTTACAAACTCTTTTCTATCCCTTCACTCTCTCACCCCAATCTGCTATTTCTCCTCTATTTAACCCTTTTAACCTCAGTTCTTAATTCTTCAGGAACCAGTACATTCTCCCCACCCCAACCCACTGCCAGCCAGATCCCAAAGCAAAAGGATCACCTCCCATTCCACTTTGCCTTGGCCCAGGGAGAAGCTGTCACCATCGCTGCTTCTGATTTGTTCTCAGCGACCCCTTTTTTTCCCACCTCCCTTCACTGTGGACTATGGACTGTATTCAACTTTTGAGAGACCCTTAGCTTGAAGACATTTTCTGATCCATGACTGCTGTGAGTCATTTTTCAGACTTCACAAGACCATGTTGCAGGCTGAAGCTACCAACTATGCTCCAGATTTTATCCCCCCCCCCAAAGACTATTTCAAAAGACTTAAAGGGGATATGTATGTTTCATTTGTATATTTCTTTAGATGTATATCTTTAATTGCTATGATTCCTACTGTGTATATATCCTTATATAGATGTAATTTTCCCCATACTATTTTTGGATTTTTTAGTAAAAATTTCTAGTACATATTTTTCTCTTGGGTGGTGAGTATAAGTTAGAACCAGGTTATAGGGATTTGTTTAGGTTGTTATATTTTCCCTTATATGCACCACTGGTTTCATGTGGCACTGTTCCTTTGTACATAGGCACATTAAGATGGGGGATCTCATCCTTGGAACCAGCATTGCTTTCTGCAACAGCACCAGGAATTGAACTTTTACCAGGGAAGGCCCTAAGGCTGCAATGGCACAGACTTACCTCAGGGTGGGTTCATATGACAGTGAGAACTTAGAAACAGTACAATCTGCTTTCAGGGTGGGTTTCACTGCATCACCACCTAACAGTGAAATGAAACCAGGAGATGCTCCTTGACACTGTAACTTCAACATAGGATCTGTGCAAAAACCAAGATCTCTAATTCTAGAGACCTGACTGTGACAACTGTGATTGAGAAGAACCTTTACTGGAACCATGAAGAAAGGCTTTGGAGTTAGACAATGTATTGTGCCCAAAGCCTATAGTTTAGGGGTCTCAAACTCGCGGCCCACGAGCCATTTGCGGCCCTCCGTACAATATTTTGTGGCCCGCGGCCAGCCTTCAAATATCGCAGTATTCGCGATTATTCGCTTACCGAATAATCGCAATAAAAATAACATTAGTAAGAAAAAATCGCATTAAACATTAACATACCCCGAGCAGTTCCATTCGGGGTATGCAAATGTTTAATGCGATTTTTTTCCTTACTAATGCGATTTTTTTATTGCGAATATTCGGTAAGCGAAATCCCTTGTGCGGCCCTGCCTCACCCCGACTTTGCCTCCTGCGGCCCCCAGGTAAATTGAGTTTGAGACACCTGCTATAGTTGGTCTTATGGCAAAATGCTTCATGGGTAGGGACACCATATTTCAGAACAAAGGTTTTTCTTTTCTATTTTCCCTAATTTTGTGGGCCTATGCCAAAAAAATGCCACCTGTTTTTTTATCTTTTAGATAGGGGCTCAGATCTTTTTCATAGAACCATTGATGTGAATTGCTTTGTTCTACCGCACATGTCTGCATTTTTCTATAAAATTAAGAAAGGGGAAAAGAAAGGATAGGGGCCAGGTAATCTTAGGTGCATTGGTGGAGATAAAAAAGGACAGAACTAAATATGCAAAATGAAGTCAACAGCAATATAATCAGGAGACACAAACTCTAACAATCTCAATTTTACCTGTTATACTAGCAAGCAAGAGGGCAAAGGGTGGTGGTATAAGATGCATTCTGGGAACATTTGTGGAGGGAAGTTTTTACTTGTGTTGGGATTGGCCCTGATTCATTGTATGTCTGAAAACCAACTATGAAAGACTTTGTAAATTACTGTGGTTTCAATTAAATAAAATTTAAAAAAAAGAGGTGGCTGGAGTAATATTATGGTAGGTATGGCATGTGCCCTGCAGAGTTGACAATGATTCAATCCCAGAAACTATATAGCTTCCAATAAGCCCCACCAGGAGAGATTCCTGGGTGCAGACCTGGGCATAAGCGCTTGGACAGCCTGTATAGTCCAAATAAAAAAAAATAAACAAAAATGGTCACAACTGTCCCTGGCTAGGGACAGGATACAACAGATTGTGGTACATGCTCTGCATACAGAAACATCAGATTTCCTTCCTGCCAAAATAAAATCCCAAGAAGCACTGGGGAGACCCCCAGAACTGGGGAGACCCCCAGATCTGCTACTGTGTGGATCTTTTGAAATCATGAAAGGAAATTAAATCACTTATAAATTTTGCTGTCAGTCTCATGGGGATTGAAACAATATTAGAGAGGGGCACACATAACCATAAACAAGGCCATAGCAGGAATGATCACTAACACCCCAGATGATCCCCAAAATTCATGAGAAGTGATCTCTGGACTTAGAGTCCAGAATAAACCCTGAGCACACCCAGGTATGGCTAAGATCCCTGGTTCATTAAATCATATTACTTTCGGCCAAACCCGAAGAGATCAGGGCTGATACCTCGTTCTATGCTCAGGGAGGATACCTAGCAGGGTTGGGGGAGCATATGCAGACTCAGGGATCAAACCCTATTTGTCCCAGATGACAGACCCCCGAAACAACATGCAATTTCTCTGGACACTGAAAAGACATTTAAAAATATAAAGTTGAGTGCTCACTTCGGCAGCACATATACTAAAATTGGAATGATACAGAGAAGATTAGCATGGCTCCTGCGCAAGGATGACACGCAAATTCATGAATCGTTCCATATTTTTAAAACATATATATATATATATATATATATATATATATATATATATATATATATATATATATATATATATATATATAAAGTTGAACTCATCTAAAAAATAAAGTCAGGGACTATGGGGTCAGAACAATGAAGGGACCTTGAGAACTTGACCTTGGTACTCAGCAGAATCACGTCTCCTGTTGAACCCAGATCCCTGCCTGGTCCCAGCACCTCCCCAACCCTATAGGATATAGCCCACAGCAGTGGTCCCAATCCAGCTCTCACCTACTGCCTGCAAGTACTCTTAGGTCTCCAGCATCACTTCTCTGCAGAGATTCTTCTGAGAGGCCTCCAGGCAAGGTCGCCACTGTGGGGAGAAGCACAGGGCCATATCAGGGAAGAGCACTGTGTTCTGAGCACACAAAGGAAGGGGTCAGGGCCAAGGCTCATGCAAGACTTGGGGGAGAGGACAGGAACCCCCAGGGTCCTAGAAGGATTCAGGACCTATCCCCTCTGCAATCACCCAGCCTCCAAGCTCCTCTTTCTATAGATACCCAGAGGGGGAAGATCATACTAGAAAGCCAGATCAGCCAACGTGATATGGAAGAGTATTCTAGAAGGCTTTTGGAGGTACTTTTTTGTGCACAAACCACCCAGGGCCAATCCCTGCACTAGGTTCACTGAGCACTGGTAAGTGAAACACCTGACAATAGAGCCAGAAAGAGATGAAAAATCAACTCTGTGTATGGCCCAAAATGTTAAACACACATTAGCCCCTCCTGTCCCCAGGGCCCATCTCTGCCCAAGATACAAGCAGCAAGAAGGTAAATTCAGTGTGCAGTGAATGAATCAAACCTGTGCTTGGGGTTATCAGCACTCATGGTACAGGTAAAAATGACCTAACTCCCAGGAACTATGGTTTCCAGAAATATCCTTTGTTCCCATTTCCCAATTGGAACCACAAGCCAAGTGACTGTAGACAAGGAGGTTTTGGAAGCACAACTGATTTACTGAGGAGAAATGTGGCTGCAGGCAGGACATGAGACTCTGCAGGTTGAAGGACAAAATAGCAGAGATGAGTGTCCTGGGACCAGAGCAACTGTGCCAGGGAGTGCACAACCAGGGAGAACACAAACAGGGACAACATAAGGTTAATCCCAGGCACAGGCTAGTGTCCACTGATGTTGCCTGAAGTGAACCCTCTGTGTAAATTCAGGGAAAAGCCCTGAGAGCCACCAATATGGCACAAAATGCAATATAAAACAAAACAGACACAACATAGCACAAAACACCCAAAACAAAAAAACAAAAACACATGCAGGAAAGGACCTTTCTGCATCCTTTCAGGTAAAGCAGAAAATTTTTTACCAGAAGCCCAGAGTTAGGGACCTAGAAACTGCAGGCAGAGTTTGCCAGACCTACATGCAGGGTCCTGAGTGATACAGGAAGGAGGTTTCAACATGGGCATGGACATGGGCCTGGCATCTGGAAGCAGCAGCAAAATACAAAAGAACTTTGTGCTGAGCCAACGAGACAATTTGGTGTACGTTGGTCTCGAATGGGGCTGTCACAGGCTGAACCCCAGACACCCATATAACCCCCCCAACCCAGAAGATATGATTTCAGAGTGCAGAGCCAAGAGAATCTCCTTTTGGTTATAGTGCCATAAACTAGAAATAAATCAAAGAGCTGTTTCCCACGTGAGGCAGGAATGATGCTTCATGGTAGAAATCCTGGGATCAAGGTCTCCTTCTTCACGAACATCCAGATCCATGTTACCAGGAGCTCAACCCTGGAACCTGGCATCCAATAGTCTTAAACCCCCCATGAGTGACCCAAGTACATTGATTCAGGAGGAAGGCCAAAGCACCACCTAGCATGGGCCCCAAACCAAACACAAGACAAGAAAATGGATAAAAGTGATCTCAAACTAGAGACCAGTGCCCATCACAACAGTGCCAGGTACCACAACATGGCCCCAGATCCCTTCCTAAAATATCTCTGGGTCCCACAAGACCTGGGGACTTCACACTCCTGTGCCTCTACTCTGTCCTTCATGGAGCCCAAATTACCCACTTACCTGAGGACAGGATATCAGACGCTGTGGCCCCATTTGCTTGGATAATTCCCAAAGAGTAGCAGCAAGGCCCATTGCTGAAAGACCTGGAGAAAAGTCACAGCTGTGAGCAACAAAGATAAGCACAAACCTTGCTCAGTTGCTTCCTGTTGGGTCTTGCTTGATACTAACCAGATCTAAACATCTGAACCAGGCATCCAGCACCTGCTCCTTTGTGAGGGAACAAGTGGAAAACACCCAAAAAGCATATTATCCAGCAAAATTATCAATATTCACAGTGCTTACTAAGGACCATGATGTGACCTGTCTGCACTTGGAGCTTCTAGACTAAAATCAACTGTATTTTCCATACCATAAGACACACCCCCACCAAAGGGGGAAATGTCTGTACATCTTATGGAGCAAATGCCTATTTGACTGCTGATGCAACTTTTATTTTTTATATTAATGAAAAGAGTATTTAAAATTTTTTTCTGATGTAAAGAAAAAAGTTAGGTCAATGTGTTTAACCAATTGTAGACCCGCGTATTGTAAATATATTTCAGCCTCATAGGCTGGTTGTTCCCAGCTACAGTCTCCTGACATCTCTTGTTTTCCTCGTCTAAAAACTATGTGTCTTATGGTTAGGTGTGTCTTATAGAGCAAAAAATATGGTACTTTTTATAATCAATAGATCTTGGGGAAGAGACAGTAGAACAGAGGGAAGAGTGTTTGCCCTCAGGCAGCTGACCCAAGTTGTATACTTGGGGATGGAATAAGTGCCCCTGAGCCCCTCTGGGTGTGGGCCAACTCTCCCTTGCAAAAATACCTATTTTGCAAAAAATTTCCCCTCCTCAAAAAAGAAAAATAAACCCTCTTTCCCACCAAGAAAAACTTTGGGGTTAGACAACTTAGTATCCCTGGAACTTATAGTTGGTCTTATTGCAGGATGCTTCATGGATTGGGTCTCCCTGTTTTAGGCCAAAGTTTTCCTTTCTATTTTTCCCAACTTTTGCTGCGGCTATGCAAAAAACCTGCCACCCATCCCTTTTTTGGTTTGGTTTTTTTTTCCTTGTTATTTTCTTTCTTCTCTTTTTTATCTTTTAAATAGGGGCTCCACCTTTTTCATAGAACCTTGGGACATGATTACTTTGTTTTAGCTCATGTCTGCATTTTTCTATAAAATTAAGAAGAAGAAAAGAGAAAGGATGAGGGCTAGGGGCCAAGTGGTGTCAGGTGTATTAATGGAGAAAAAAGGTCATAACAAAATATTCAAACCAAAGTCAAAAACAATAGAATTAAGAGACCTAAACTTTGACAATCTAGACTTAAATGGGCATATTATACTGGCAGCCCAGGGGGCAGAGGGGTGGTAATATAGAATGCATTCTAGGGCCATTTGTGGAGGGAGGTCGATACTAGTGGTAGGAATGACCCTGATTCACTGTATATCTAAAATTCAGTTATAAAGGACTTTGTAGACCACAATGGTTTCAATAAAATAAAATAAATAACTGGGGTGAGAGTGGTAGCACAGTGGTAGGGCGTTTGCCTTACACGCAGCTGACCCAGGAAAAACTTGAGTTTGATCCCCCCAACATCCCATGATTCCCCGAGCCAGGAGTAACCCTTGAGCGCCCCCCCAAAAAAAAACCTCTGTAAGTACTCACCCCAAAAGCCTGGGGTTACCAGTCACAGAGTGAGGGAGAGCAGGAGGTGCCCTGCAACACACAGAATAATAAATATTCATTCTCTGGGAAACAATCCTAAAGCGAGGATCGTAATAATAATAATAATAATAATAATAATAATAATAATAATAATAATAATAATAAAGCTTGAGGGCATTCGCCTTGCACGGGGTTCCCCTGGCCGGCAGGGAGTGAGCACTGAGCACAGAGCCAGGCATCAGCCCTGAGCCCGTGGGGGTGGCCCCAGGACATTTACTGCAGAAAATCTCCAATACTCCCCGGCCTGGAACAAGAGCACCGAGGAAAGAGAAAACAGGCCTGAAACCTCCTAGGGCCCCCCACCCCTGCTCACACCAGGCCAAGACCCTGAAACTCAAGGGCGCTCAGAGCATCCCCTTGACGGGCGGCGGAGAGAAAATCGTCCCTCCAGAGCCCCTTGCTTCCGCGGGGATCCCCGAAACTGTAGGATTGATCTGCGATGGCAACCGAATGGTGCTTCCCGCTCCGGTTCAGACAATGTAGAGAAGAATGACGCATTGCGTGACGGTGAATGGCTTCCAGCCGGTGTCTTAAAGGGCCACGCTCCAGATATTTACTAGCCACTTCCTGGTCTGGAAGGTGAATTTTTCTTCTGTACTTGAAAGAGGTGATGTAAATCTATTCCTAAACAGAAAGTTAAGGATCAGTTTAAAAAAAAAAACATATAACACATTCCCATTTGGGGCTTGATTAGAGCTCAGTGTGAAGCCAATGAGCACATGTGTGAAGGCCAGGGGGGATGCCCCCACAGAAGTGAAAGAAAATTCCCTTATTTGCCATTTAAAATATCTCACTAGGGTCTGAGCAATAGGACATAGGGAGGGCTAATACAGCAAGCCCGGGTTCAATCCCAGGCATCCCATAGGGTCCCTGAGGCAGCCGGGAGTATTTCAGAGGAACCCCTGAACATTGCCATGTGTGGCTCCAAAAAATAATAATAATTTTTACAAAGACCCGACTACAGCATATCCCTCTGAAACATCAATGAGTTTATTTTTCCTTTTTAATTTTTATGTTCTATCCGAATCTCCATCAAGCCATGATCATATTTACTCTGGTTGTGTGCTCACTAATCACACTTGGTAGGCACTATTTACAATAGCCATAATCTGGAAACAACCCAATTGCCTAAGATCTTTTTTACGTGTATGCACTGGAATACGGTGTAGCTGTTAGGAAAAATAAAGTCATGAAATTTGCTTATACATGTAAGGGTATGGAGAGTATTACACTGAGTGAAATGAGTCAAAGAGAGCAGAATAGATATAAAAGGGGATTTATATATATATATATATATATATATATATATATATATATATATATATATATATATATATAATTTGTGGGATGTTGCCGGCTAGCTTTGGTCCACCAGATCTCTCACCCCCTTTTAGTGGAGATGCCTATATATGGCCAGACAGTGGGATATAAGGGAAAAATAAGATCATCTATCAAGAATATTCAGAGACAATAGAGATAGGATCAGGAGAGCCAGTCATCATCGGTAAGAAGCTTGCCACAAATTGTGAATTGTGGAGCAGTACCGTTAGAGTATTAAAAGGGCCACTCTGTCAGTGACAATGATAGTTGAAACTTATCACTCTGGAAAGAACTATATACTGAAAATAAGTAAAGTGATATACAGTTCCCCCTCATTCACAGGAATGCAAACCAGTATCTAAAAGAAAACTGAAAGAGAGATAAGTAAAATTTCTGCCCAAGGCAGGCAGGAAAGAGGGCAGAAGGGAAACTGGGCACATTGGTGTTGAGAAATAAGCACTGTTAAAGGGCGGGTATATTTTATGACTGAAATTCTATCATGAACAACTTTGTAAGCAAGATATTTAAATCATATGAATATAGTATTAAAATGTAGGTATATTAAAGGTTAAAAACAGTAGGGGCTGGATGGGGCCAGAGTGATAGCACAAGCAATAGGGCATTTGTGTTGCTTGTATCTGCACTGAAGGGCATTTGCTCTGCACATGCCTGACTGGGTAGGGTCTCCAGAAGCCCATAGTATAGCTAAAGCACTAAGATCTCACACCCTACTTCTCCCAGAGACTTTTCCCTATCTTCTTTCCTTCAACCCATCCCATTTGAGGCTTCAACCATTTGAAGACTCACCTAGGCTTAATTAAGCATTGGATAAATACTTTTATCATTTAACTCCATCTGCCCTCCCTCCACTAGGTAGATAGAGTCTGAATAAAAAAGAACTAAGGGGGAGGTTAGTGAACATTCAGTCCATGATGCTGGAACCCCTCCTCACGCTATGCTTTTTCTCCTTTATGTCTGCATTGTTTAATGTTTTGTGTTTTATTTTAGTTTTTGGGCCACACCCAGAGACATACAAGATTTACTGGAGAGATAGCAAAACCGGGAAGTGGAGCAAGCCTGCTTTCCAGTGGAATAGGGAGGACAACAGGGACCCCTGGATTATTGCCATGGTGACTCCCCATGCTGGACTAAATGTGACGTCCTTTATCAGAGCATTATCAAACATTGTCCTCCTCTTCTCATACTCTGGTGCATTTACCAACATTTTTTACACTGGACTGTGTTGCATGAGCAGTGCCCCCTCTCACATCCACCTCCATACCCTTTCAACCTCGTGTCACTCCAGAATGCCACTCACAACCAGAATTGGCTTTTTGAATGTTCCTGGCCCAGGGACTGATCTTGGCCTGTGACTTCAACCAGCAGCTGCAGGAAATTATTGATGCTTCCATTGCCTCCGTTACTACTCTCTTGAACATATTACCACATTAACTGAGGTATTCCTCAAAATAAACCTATTTGGACTTGCTCTTAACAGACTAGGGGGGATGTGTATATTTGTTGGGGAACAATGTTGTTGCCTTGGACTTGATTCAGCAGACAAAAGGAGAATATGTATATTTCTTTCTATATATTTCCTGGAGAACAATGTTGTTACAATACCTATGAATCAGGGATAGTGGACTACAGCTTACCCATTATCACCTGGTGTCCCAATACCACTTTGTGGCAATAGCCTTTCTTCCTTTTTCCCCAATAGATCAAGTAAATAGGTCGTCTTACTGAAAGAATGAAGTCCCCATCCATTAGACGTAGCAACTCAATATTTCAAACAATGCAGATGGGTTCTAAATACTGAATATTTGTCACTCTGGCTTGACTTAAACTTCCGTTGCTCTGATATTGGTCACACACAACCAAAATAAGATTTTTATAAGAGTTTTTCATGGAATCCGGACAGATTTTGTACCATACTGGCTACAACTTGGGACTTGAGAGTGTCCAAGAACTCAAGTCTGATGTTTTACAGCCACTAAAAAAAATAAGATGTAGAATATGGAGATTTTATTTTCCCCAAGACTTAGAAGAAGAAATCTCTGGGGTTAGGAAAACTAAAGACTGTTCTGAAGTTGAAACACATGACTAAATATTTACAAGAAAGTCTACCCTGACCGAAATCTAGTCGATGTTAAAAGTTTTTATCCAAGCTTTTACTAGGCCTATGCAAAATAACAGCCACTTCAACAGTTTGCTGAACTCTGATCTGGGATTCCTGACTCTTGCAGAAGAAAATCTAGCAGCCCTTCTCAATTTCTTTTCTTTTCTTTTCTTTCTTTCTTTATTTTTTTTTCTTTTTTTCTTTTTTTTTTTTTGGTTTTTGGGTCACACTCAGCAGCGCTCAGGGGTTACTCCTGGCTCTACACTCAGAAATCGCTCCTGGCAGGCTCGGGGGACTATATGGGATGCTGGGATTCGAACCAATGACCTTCTGCATGAAAGGCAAACGCCTTACCTCCATGCTATCTCTCCGGCCCCCAACCATCTCAATTTCTTGTGCTTAACAAACTATCTCAATTCTTGTTTAACAAACAATAAAGGAAGATATGTAGCTAACCACACCAGGCTTACTACACCTTGTTAAAACACACAGAGCACACACTCTGCTTTCTTAAAACCCCTAGACCTTGCTTTCTTAAAAACAGAAGCACACATCCTGCTTTAATCCCCTCTCAAACTCTAGCTCAGGGGTCTTCAAACTTTTTAAAGTGGGGGCCGAAATACGGTCCCTTAGAGAGCTGGAGGGCCAGACTATATGAGCTACTAATTCCTACTCACACTGCACATATCTTATATAAATAAAATGAAAACCATTTATAAATAAACAGATCACGCACCAGTATTTCAATGGGAACTGTGGGCCTGCTTTTGGCTAAAGAGAAGGTCAATGTCCGGTTCCATATTTGTCACTGCCAGCTGTAACAAGTGATGCAAGTGGGCGTCAGTTAATCTTGATCTGGTTGGAGATTTCAGATGTTTCATTCTTGAAAAAGTCTGTTCACAGGCATAAATGCTACCAAAGATGGTTACCATTTTGAGTGCATGGTTCCTGATATTTGGATATACACTGAGTGTATATGCTGGCAGGTATCTTGGCAACCAAAAAGTGCTCACTGCTGGTGGGCCAGATCAGACTCCTCTGTGGTTGAAGACCCCTGCTCTAGCTGATTGGCGGACACAGAGTTTAGATCCTACTTTCCCCTAATATAAATATACCTTTACTACCTAAAATAAAGTGGGTTATTCCCCCCAAAGTGCTCATGGATTCTTCTTTATGAGTGCTCTGCTCTCCCGGGATCCAACCTGACCAGCGACTTCTATTGTAAGATCCAAGATTCCCCAGTAATGGGGCCGGAGCAATGGCATTTCAGTAGAGTATTTGCCTTGTACGCGACTGACCTAGGACAGACCACGGTTCTATCCCCAGGCATCCCATTTGGTCCCCCAAGTCAGGAGTGATTTCTGAGTGCATTGCCAGGAATAACCCCTGATCGTCACAGGGTGTGGCACACCCCTCCAAGAAAAAGATTCTCATGTAAGTCCATAGGAACTCTAGACTAAGAGTCTAAACCCTAGTAAAGTGTACTTTTCCACTCCTAGCTGAAGGCAGAGAAAGAGTTAACTCAGAAATAAAACCAAAGTCTGTGCCCTCCAGGAATAAGGAAGTAGGGGTTGAGTGAGCTTGGAATGCTCTATCTGATAAGGCATAACATAAACCCTTGACAAACAAGGTTTGAATCAGAGTATCCCTCCACAACCAAGGTTTGTATCTGAGTATCCCTTGAAAGCCAGGGTCCAAATCAGAGTATCCCTAGACAACCAAAGGTGAGCCAGAAAAATCAGTGATTAATTAAGACATCTATACAATGAAATGATTGTACTGTTACTGTTTGTGACTTCTACATTAACTGCTTGAAGATTTGAATCAGGGTCCTATTTGGATGAGGCTCAGATCTCAGTTAACCAAATAATCTCCCTTTTGCACCTTGCATTATCAGCAGTGGTCTTTGACTCTTAGTGCCAGCATGGATGTCAACTCAAACCCTAAAACTATATCTCAGGATCTGACCTCACCAGTGAAATATACACCCTAAAATCTGACCTCACCAGAGACGTTTATAATAGTTTTATTCTGGAGGACTACTTCAGCTAACAAGGTAATCTGTTGAGAGAAGCCAATGGAAATGCCCATGATTTCTTGCAGCAGCTGCTGGGCAGACTCAGGGGCCGAGAGCAGTTCCTGCGCCATGTGGTCAATCTGTTCACTAGTGGCAGTCCAAGGCGAAGTGTATAGGAGGACAAATTTTACACCACATGCAGATGTCAGCCCTTTTATTCCAGTGGTGCAGACTGAAAGTGAATGGGGGAGTGGCATTCCAGAGAACAAGGAGCATTGAGCTACAGGGGATTAATAAGGGAAATAAGTAATTTGGGATACTGATAGCAACTAAGAAGGGAAGAGTAGAGAAACTAGAAAGGGCTTTGCACAGGAGGGACAAGAGGGGGTGAGAACAATTATGTTTAGGTACAACATGGACAGATACAATAATGGACTATAAGCATAAAGGTGGCCACCACACACCCATGTACATACAGACATAGTCAATCAATTTGCTATGTTATGCTCCAAATTCGAGAATCATCCTACAAAGACCACAGGAGACAGAACAGCATTGCAATAGGACATGGGAGTTTATTTACCAGCATGCTGGGGTGCTCCTCTAAGGCAATGACCCCTTGCTGAGTTCTCAGGCTCCTTTAATAGGGTTACAGAGGCTTCAAAAATCACAGTCAACCTTTAAGTTGATTGGCTGTTGTCTATGGTGTTTTCATTTATGGCTAGATACCTAGAGTGGAATATTGTAGTTTATAGAGCTTTGGGGTCTGCATCAGCTGAAGTAGAAGTAGAGGAAGGTCTTGTCTGCCCCTTGTCCACCTGCAGGCCCATAGATGTCCCTAGTTTATCTAACTGTTTTGGTACATGCCCTGGAAGTTTCTGAAACTGGCTGTTCTGGCCTAGATCCTTCTGCAACATATCTGAGACCTGTCATGGCAGTCTTTTGTCTAAGAAAAGACAGAGTTAAAGAAGCAAATAGCGGTTCCAAACTTGCATTCCCTTTTAGCTTTTAACATATATAGCTGTATTTCTGTCTCATCTAGGTGGTAGTGATGAAACTGATGTGGAGCTGAGAAAGGATAGGACAATTCCCAGGACAAAATTAGCCCTGTTGGCCAATTGAAACTTTGTTGTACATTTCTCAAACTCACATCCCTGATTCCAGCCTGTTTTACATGGAAATGGATCAAAGCAATTTATTAATATAGAGCCAGCAAGAATGGTTTAATATGTCGATCTAAGACAGTGAGAAGTTACCATACCAGTTTTCCTGCTCTGAGGGAAGAAATTTATAGTCTCTTAAACACAAGGAGAGGCTGCACTAGCAGCCACTGCCAAAAAGATAAGGACATTTTAAGCTAGTTACTGTAATTTGTAATTCCTAGAAATCATTGCTCATGGAGTAGACTTGGCTGTAAAAGCAACATAGGTTAAATTGTGCATACATCATTCCCAAACTAAACAGCCTTTTTCATATCCTTGTTTTATACCTATCACAAAAACATTTTTATAGATTTCTCTGAACATAAACTTTAGAACCTTTCTGCATATATACTTAATTTGAAAACAAATTTCTAAACATTTTTACCCTGAACACTATGAGTCTAGAATATCTTAGTTTCTATTCCATAGACTTCTCTGACAAAAACATTGAAACTTTTCTGCAGATATACTTAATTTCAAAACAAGTTGCTAAATATTCTTAAGCTTGCAGGACAAAAATACTACATTTATTAAATAAAAATAAAACATTAAATAATTTCTATTGAAAAATAACTTGCCTTTGGATACAAACAATCAAGTGTCATATCAATTGGGAAACATTTTGTAAGAACCAAGAACCATTAAAAAAATCTACAAATCATACATTTCCTGGGAACTGTGAAAACTAATTAACAGTGTAGTCAGCAGAAGCTAATCATAGTAATTGCCAATATATTAAGCCACTTAGGGTTCGATACAAATTACCTGCTTGTGGTGGGGCAAAAAGAGAATGGTTAATGATAGAATGCACAGTTTAACTAATATTATAGTGACCCATGTTATTGGATCAAGGGAGTAACGTAGAGGAAAGTTAAAAAAAGAAATGTTTCCTTCCTGTTCCAGACACTAAGGAATCAAAGGGCTGCAAGACAAGGCTGCTTTTTTTAGGTTTGACTCAGGGACAGGAGGTTGTGAGAACTTTTCCTCTTAGGGATATTCCCACATATGGCTTCATGATGTGTTGAAAGAGCTAGAAGTCTTTCTGGGTGTTGATAAATTCATCTTTTCATGAGGGATAATGGGACACAGAGTTTCTTGATGGGGCTGCCAATATAGACATATAAGCATAGCATTTTCTCGAATGAGCAGGTTACCAACTACCCATTTAAACCCAAATAGGTGAATTAACTATTTCTGACCCTGTGCATTTTGTTGAAAGTGTCATTCAGCAGCTTTGTAGGGCTCTCCTTAACATAAATTTAAGAAATTTAAAGAGAATAATGTCATAGATAAGAAGTCAAACAGGGGCATACCTTCTTTATTTAAAAATTGTGTTTTGAGAGTCCTGTAAGCACATTCAATGATACCTTGCCTCAGAGCACTATAGGTGATACTAGCGACACGTTTCGTTTGCCATTATTATAAGATGATTGAAAAGTCTTACTAGTGTAGGCTTACATATTATCATTTTTGATGGTATGGGGAATGCCTATGTCAGAAAAAAATGTAACAAAATGTAGCAAATGGCTTTAGCTCTTTTAGGATTTATAGGGATATCCCATATAAAACAAGAATGAGTGTTAATCACTACATGAATAAAAAGTTTTCTTGGATAAAGGTTAACATATGCCATAATTCTTTTGTCTGAAGACCCTGGGGGTTATCACCTACCATACGGGAGTACAATATAAAGGAACACAGACAGGACAAGCCCAGACCATTTTTCTGGCTCTCTTAATGGGATGCAATTATATACATGAAGTTGATGGGTGTTTGTGTGTGTAGGGCCATGTGAGGTACTCCTTCCCCCAATGCCCTAAACTTACTATTGAAATGTTAATATCACCTTGATGGTCAGAACTGCCCACACCTGGGATGGACAGGGTATCTTGAATAAAGAATAACATAATTTGGCTGAGAGGGGATGGGAGAGACTGAGGGAGAGAGCCAGAGGAGCAGAATAGAGGAAGCTACTTGGAATAAGCTGAGCATAGAAGCCATGTGAGGAAATACACATGACAGGACCATAGAATAAACTAAGCTATATCCTATGAAACTTTTACTGACTTTTATTTCTCCACTGTTATCCTGTAATTTTCAGACCCACTGGCGGAAGGGGTAGAGGTATTAGAAAGTGTGCCTAGAAAGGCCTAACCCCAACCTAGGACTGTATATTTTATATTAATACAACAACAGGGCCAGATACTCTCCTGAGGTGAGGTAAAAATAGGCCCTGCCAGGCGATCAGCAGTTTCATATCCTTGAGCCATCAACTCAGGGAGACCAGATTTTTTTTATTTGAACACCTTGATTACATACATGATTGTGTTTGGGTTTCAGTCATGTAAAGAACACCACCCCTCACCAGTGCAACATTCCCATCACCAATGTCCCAAATCTCCCTCCTCCCCACCCGACCCTCCATTTTCCCTCATAAATTCTCAATATTAGGACAGTTCAAAATGTATTTTTTTCTCTAACTAAACTCATCACTCTTTGTGGTGAGCTTCCTGAGGAGAGCTGGAACTTCCAGCTCTTTTCTCTTTTGTGTCTGAAAATTATTATTGCAAGAATGTCTTTCATTTTTCTTAAAACCCATAGATGAGTGAGACCATTCTGCGTTTTTCTCTCTCTCTCTGACTTATTTCACTCAGCATAATAGATTCTGTGTACATCCATGTATAGAAAAATTTCATGACTTCTTCTCTCCTGACAGCTGCATAATATTCCATTGTGTATATGTACCACAGTTTCTTTAGCCATTCGTCTGTTGAAGGGCATCTTGGTTGTTTCCAGAGTCTTGCTATGGTAAATAGTGCTGCAATGAATATAGGTATAAGGAAGGGGTTTTTGTATTGTATTTTTGTGTTCTTAGGGTATAATCCTAGAAGTGATATAGCTGGATTGTATGGGAGCTCGATTTCCAGTTTTTGGAGGAATCTCCATATCGCTTTCCATAAAGGTTGAACTAGATGGCATTCCCACCAGCAGTGGATAAGAGTTCCTTTCTCTCCACATCCCCGCCAACACTGTTTATTCTCATTCTTTGTGATGTGTGCCATTCTCTGAGGTGTGAGGTGGTATCTCATCATTGTTTTAATTTGAATCTCCCTGATGATTAGTGATGTGGAGCATTTTTTCATGTGTCTTTTGGCCATTTGTATTTCTTCTTTGTCAAAGTGTCTGTTCATTTCTTCTCCCCATTTTTTGATGGGATTAGATGATTTTTTCTTGTAAAGTTCTGTCACTGCCTTGTATATTTTGGAGATTAGCCCCTTATCTGATGGGTATTGGGTGAATAGTTTCTCCCACTCAGTGGGTGGCTCTTGTATCCTGGGCACTATTTCCTTTGAGGTGCAGAAGCTTCTCAGCTTAATATATTCCCATCTGTTAATCTCTGCTTTCACTTGCTTGGAGAGTGCAGTTTCCTCCTTGAAGATGCCTGTAGTCTTAATATCCTGGAGTGTTTTGCCTATGTGTTGTTCTATATATCTTATGGTTTTGGGTCTGATATTGAGGTCTTTAATCCATTTGGATTTTACCTTCATACATGATGTTAGCTGGGGGTCTAAGTTCAATTTTTTGCAAGTGGCTATCCAGTTGTGCCAACACCACTTGTTGAAGAGGCTTTCCCTGCTCCATTTAGGATTCCCTGCTCCTTTATCAAAAATTAGGTGATTGTATGTCTGGGGAACATTTTCTGAGTATTCAAGCCTATTCCACTGATCTGAGGGCCTGTCCTTATTCCAATACCATGCTGTTTTGATAACTATTGCTTTGTAGTAAAGTTTAAAGTTGGGGAAAGTAATTCCTCCCATATTCTTTTTCCCAATGATTGCTTTAGCTATTCTAGGGTGTTTATTGTTCCAAACGAATTTCAAAAGTGCCTGATCCACTTCTTTGAAGAATGTCATGGGTATCTTTAGAGGGATACCATTAAATCCGTATAATGCCTTCGGGAGTATTGCCATTTTGATGATGTTAATCCTGCCAATCCGTGAGCAGGGTATGTGCTTCCATTTCTGCGTGTCCTCTCTTATTTCTTGGAGCAGAGTTTTATAGTTTTCTTTGTATAGGTCCTTCACATTTTTAGTCAAGTTGATTCCAAGATATTTGAGTTTGTGTGGCACTATTGTGAATGGAGTTGTTTTCTTAATGTCCATTTCATCCTTATTACTATTGGTGTATAGAAAGGCCATTGATTTTTGTGTGTTAATTTTGTAGCCTGCCACCTTGCTATATGAGTCTATTGTTTCTAGAAGCTTTTTGATAGAGTCTTTAGGGTTTTCTAAGTAGAGTATCATGTCATCTGCAAACAGTGAGAGCTTGACTTCTTCCTTTCCTATCTGGATTCCCTTGATATCTTTTTCTTGCCTAATCGCTATAGCAAGTACTTCCAGTGCTATGTTGAATAGGAGTGGTGAGAGAGGACAGCCTTGTCTTGTGCCAGAATTTAGAGGGAAGGCTTTTTTTTTTCTCCATTGAGGATAATATTTGCCACTGGCTTGTGGTAGATGGCCTTAACTATATAGAGAAAGGTTCCTTCCATTCCCGTCTTGCTGAGAGTTTTGATCAAGAATGGGTGTTGGACCTTATCAAATGCTTTCTCTGCATCTATTGATATGATCATGTGGTTTTTATTTTTCTTGTTATTGATGTTGTGTATTATGTTGATAGATTTACGGATGTTAAACCATCCTTGCATTCCTGGGATGAAACCTACTTGATTGTAGTGGATGATCTTCTTAATGAGGCATTGAATCCTATTTGCC
This sequence comes from Suncus etruscus, assembly GCF_024139225.1. Lineage (NCBI taxonomy): Eukaryota > Metazoa > Chordata > Mammalia > Eulipotyphla > Soricidae > Suncus > Suncus etruscus. The sequence goes on from NC_064868.1 coordinate 96,086,818, forward strand.
AGGATTTTGTTGAGGATCTTTGCATCTGTATTCATCAGCGATATTGGTGTATGGGGGTATTTAGATATGCTACATCCTCTTCCTTCAACTGTGGAAGATTATAAGAATCCAAGAATTTATCCATTTCTTCCAGGTTCTCATTTTTAGTGGCGTAGTGTTTCTCAATGTAGTTTCTTATCACCCTTTGAATCTGTCATATCAGTAGTGATCTCTCCTTTTTCATTCCTAATACAAGTTATCAAGTTTCTCTCTTTTTTTGTTAGGTTTGCCAGTGGCCTATCAATCTTGTTTATTCTTTCAAAGGAGCAACTTCTGCTTTCATTGATCTTTCAGATTGTTTTTTGGGTTTCCACTTCATTGATTTCTGCTCTCAGCTTTGTTATTTCCTTCTGTCTCCCTATTTTTGGGTCCTTTTGTTGAGCACTTTCTAGTTCTATTAGCTGTGTCATTAAGCTACTCAGGTAAGCTCCTTCTTCCTTCCTGATGTGTGCTTGCAAAGCTATAAATTTTCCTCTCGGTACTGCTTTTGCTGTGTCCCATAAGTTCTGATAGTTTGTGTCTTTATTGTCATTTGTTTCCAGGAACCTTTTGATTTCCTTCTTGATTTCATCTCGGACCCACTGGTTATTGAGTATGGGGCTGTTTAAATTCCAGGTGTTAAAATTTTTCTTCTGAGTCCCTTTGGAATTCACAAATAATTTCAGAGCCTTGTGGTCAGCAAAGGTAGTCTGCAAGATTTCTATCCTTTTGATATTATGGAGGTATGTTTTGTGTGCTAGCATGTAGTCTATCCTGGAGAATGTCCCATGTACATTGGAGAAGAATGTGTATCCAGGTTTCTGGGGATGGAGTGTCCTATATATACCCACTAGGCCTCTTTCTTCTATTTCTCTCCTCAGGTCTAGTATATTCTTGTTGGGTTTCAGTCTGGTTGACCTATCCAGTGTTGACAAAGCCGTGTTGAGGTTCCCCACAATTATTGTATTGTTATTGATATTATTTTTCATATTTGTCAACAGTTTTATTAAATATTTTGCTGGCCCCTCATTTGGTGCATATATGTTTAGGAGAGTTATTTCTTCCTGCTCTATATACCCCTTGATTAATATAAAATGTCCATCTTTGTCCCTTACAACCTTCCTGAGTATAGAGTTTGCATTATCTGATATTAGTATGGCCACTCCAGCTTTTTTATGGGTGTTGTTTGCTTGGATAATTTTTCTCCAGCCTTTTATTTTGAGTCTATGTTTGTTTTGACTATTCAGGTGCGTTTCTTGTAGGCAGCAGAAGGTTGGATTGAGTTTTTTGATCCATTTAGCCACTCTGTGTCTCTTAACTGGTGTATTTAGTCCATTGACGTTGAGAGAAATAATTGTCCCTGGATTTAATGCTATCTTTATATCGAAATTTGGTGTGTCTTTTGGTTAGTCTTGTCTTAAATTAGGTCTTTCAGTTTTTCTCTTAAGACTGGTTTTGAGTCTGTAAAGTTTCTGAGCTGTTTTTTTGTCTGTGAAACCATGTATTCTTCCATCAAACCAGAAAGTGAGTTTTGCTGGGTACAGTATTCTAGGTGAAGCATTCATTTCATTCAGTCTTGTCACAATATCCCACCACTGCTTTCTGTCATTGAGTGTTTCTGGTGACAGGTCTGCTGTAAATCTCAAGGATGCTTGCTTGAATGTAATTTCCCCTTTTGATCTTGCTGTTTTCAGAATTCTGTCTCTATCTGTGGGATTTGTCATTGTGACTAGGATGTGTCTTTGGGTGGTTTTTCTGGGGTCTCTTTTGGTTGGTACTCTTCGAGCATGCAGGATTTGATCACATATATTCTTTAGCTTTGGAAGTTTCTCTTTAATGATATTCTTGACCATTGATTCTTCCTGGAAATTTTCTTCCTGGGTCTCTGGGACTCCAGTGATTCTTAAGTTGTTTCTGTTGATCTTATCATAGACTTCTATTTTCATTTGTTCCCATTCTTTGACTAATTTTTCTATTGTCTGTTCATTTGCTTTAAGTTTTTTTTCCAATCTCTCCTGCTGTATGGAATTGTTTTGTATCTCATCTTCCACAGCACCAAGTCTATTCTCAGCTTCTGATACCCTGTCCCAGAACTTATCCATTTTGTCATTTACTTCGTTTACTGACTTTTTCAGGCCTGTTAGTTGACATGTTATTTCAGTTTGGAGTTTTGTGATTTCTGTCTTCATATTTTCTTGGTTCTTATTAGTGTTTTGTTCAATTCCATCCATTGTTTCTTTGAGTTCGTTGAGTATCTTCCATATTGCTAGTCTAAAGTCTTTATCTGAGAGGTTGATTTGTTGGTTGGTCATTATCTGGTCATCAGAATTGTCATCTTCATTCTGTATGTTTGATGCTGGCCTTCATTGTTTCCCCATTGTCACACTTGTATTGTGGGTTTTTCTACGTGTTTTGGTTGTATTCATTGGCTAAATGATGCAGTCAGCACTCTCCTCTGGCTCCACCCTTTCTGGATGGGCCGACTTGCCTCTAAGGGAGTGGAGTCCTCCATGTATGAAGCCTCACACAGGATCAAATCTTAGGCCCGAGCACACAGCAGAGAAGACAGTCCAGAGAGAAATGCTTGCTTCTGTGATCCAGCACAGTTCTTAGTGTGATTTTTTCTTCTTGTTGCGATGGTGTTCTTTTCATAGAAAGAGCTCACAGCCGCGTAGCAAAGCGGAGCCAAAGTGCTCTGCTGGAGCTTCTTTTCAGCCCACTCCCAAGAGGTTCATACAACAGGATAGTAGACAGACACACACAGGCAGCACTCACAGCTTTTCACAGTCGGGTCCCACTGGGCAGGCATAGTTTTCACTCGCTCGCTGGGCAACTTCAGAATGCAGTATTTTTGGGGTTCGCTTCTCAGGACTCTGAGGAGAGCTTCAAGAATTCAGGAAAGACAGAGAAGCACAGGACAGGGCTCCCTTCATGTCCTCAGTTTCCTCAGAAGAAGCACAGCAGGGTGGAGACTCTGCAGGTAGAGCAATCAGCACTCTGCCTGGCAACCCCCACAGCCAGCCATTTCTTACTCACTTGCTCGCTGGGTAGCTTCAGAATGTAGTTTTTTTTGGGTTCGCTTCCCAGGGCTCTGAGGAGAGCTTCAAGAATTCAGGAAAGACAGAGAAGCACAGGACAGGGCTCCCTTCAGGTCCCCAGTTTCCTCAGAAGATGCACAGCAGGGTGGAGACTCTGCAGGTAGAGCAATTAGCACTCTGCCTAGCAACCCCCACAGCCAGCCATTTCTTACTCACTCCACAAAAATCAATTTTATATATCAGAAAACAAGTAGAAATTGTTTGATGTTAAAAACTACATGTCATTTATATTAGCAGTAGCAACAATGATAAATACTTAACTATATACTTAGTAAATAAATATGACTATAAATAAAATAACAATAAGTATAAACTATAAATGAAATATAACTATTATTAAAAATAACTATAAGTATTCAATTATATATCCATAGGATCTGTATAAGGAAAACTACAAAACACTCATGAACAAAATCAAAGAGCCAAATAAATGGAAAACTATACCCTGGCTGTGGGTTGAAATATATTACTATAAGTTTACTCAGTTTTATTTAGAGTCAATGCAATTCCAATCAAAAAGCTTAACATGTTATGTTGTGCATATACAAAACTTCTCTTTAAAACTCTGACAATTACTTAAATATATAAATGCTTTTATATTATAGTAACGTTAGTATATTTTAATTTTACCAATTTGAATATATTTTGACACAAATTTCACACAATTTTTGATCTTTTATTCCCTATCTAAAAAAGTTATTCATAAGTATGTAGTACTAGCTATTTAATTACTATATAAATTTGTAGATTTTTTCCAATTGTCATTGTAAAAGTTTTTTACTTTTTGCATTTATAATAGCAGTGCGTTTCAGTAAAATTTGAAGAGAAAAAGAAAAATAAGAAAATTAAATAACGTACACTCACTAATTAATGTAAATACATCTCAAAATTTTTATCATGATAAAATGCATATTGATAAATTATTTTAATTAGTATTTTATAAGCTAACTATTCTTACTGGTTAAACTGCTCTATTGTGACTTTTTCAGGTGCATTAATTTTTGTATTTTGTTGCACAATACTGATAAAATACTGATTAACATAGAAATAAATAGACTTATGAAACTGTGGTTGTTTCAAAATATATGTGCAAATTATTTCACACTTTTTTAGTCACTGAGAGCAAGGTCGATATTTTATTTCCCAAAATCTAGTCTTAGTGACTAATTCATGAAATAACTTTCGATGATTCACTTAAATTGATAGAAAAAGAAACTATTTTAAAAGCCTTTCCAAAAGCTCAAAAATCTAGCAGCTTAATTTATTAAAATCAGTTTTTTTTCTTTTTGGTCTTTGGGCCACACCCGACTTTGCTCAGGGGTTACTCCTGGCTCTGCACTCAGAAATTGCTCCTGGCAGGCTCGGGGGACATATGGGCTGGCAGGGATTGAATCAGGGTTCGTTTTGGGTCCGTAGTGTGCAAGAAAAAAGCCCTACCATTGTGCTATCACTCCAGCCCCTAAAATCAGTAATTTCTAGCACATTTTGCATATTACATTTACAAACATATAAATGACATTTTACTATTAACCTAAACTTTTTAAACTGCTAAGTCAAGTACAGTGATATAAAATTGATATACCTTCTTATACCTGAATTAATCAGCTAGAGTTTCCATAACCATCCCACAGATTGGGGACCTTAAATAACATGCAGTTCTGAAAATTAGAAATCCAAGACCAAGGTACAGTTAAGACTGGCTTTTGATCAAGACTATCTCTAGCTTGCAGATGGTCACATTTTCATTGTGGCCATTCAAGGCCTTTTCTCTGAATGCACGTGGAAAGGACAGCCAGGTGGAAGGGTAGGGAAAGAAATGAGGTAGAGTACAAGAAAAGGGAGAGTTTCTGTGACTTGTTATGGATATCCATTAATGTAAAGTATCATCTTTATTCCTTTCAACTTTTACCACCACTTTATAGTCCCTCTACCCATATATACTCACATTGCAGTTGTATGAACTTTGCAGGAAATACTTTAGTCCATATCAATACCTTAGACTTCCCTGAAACATGTTAGAGAAAAATGTTAATCAAATTCATGCAGCCTCTTTCTTTGCCCATTCTCAACAGTTTCGAAAATGTTGACCCAGAAAAGTACGACTTTCTTTAGTTAATATGGCTAGATTGTCATTAAGACCTCTCAAATATCTAGAGATGTCCTTGCTACAGCCACAAAGAATCTTTTCTTCCCCTTAATCTTATCCATTTTGACTTGAACATTTTTGCTCATTTCGTCTACGGCTCCTCATCTAGAAAGCATTTTTAATGGAACTGTTTTAAAGTATCTATTCTCAACAAGCAACATCTATTCTCAAAAATCAAGAGCCAAATCCTAGCTCAGACTGCACTCTGTTGAACCCTGGTACTCTACTCCATAGCACACACTAACTCTGGCAAGTTTTTGTCTCCTGGGCTTTAGCCCCTCCGGTAAAATTGGGCTGGTTATACTTTTGCCTGCCAAATGGCTGGGCTTGTCCAGTAAATTCACAAGTACTTACAGCTCTTGGATTAATTGAGAACAGACTGGTTTCTACAATTCTGCGATAGGGGCTCCTTCTTGTTTCCTTAGTCTGATCCTGGACCTTATCCTCTCATCATAATGGCGATCACAAATGTATTTTGAAAGGTTCAGCGCTATTTTAGCCAGAATTTTTTTATCATCCTGTTATAATGGAGGAAAAATAGTGGTGAAATTGGCATAGCACAGTCAGAGTGTGCAAAATGTCCTGTGGTCACTAAAGTGATGACTTCACTTAGGATATCTCAGGAAACCCTGGTCTAGTTGAGGCCTGTGCTTATGTTACTGTTATATGTTGTTTGATGTATTATTGTATAATTCATATCACTATAATTAATTTTACTGTTTGGAGGCACATTCAGAGGTACTCAGGGCTTACTCCTGATTCTGTGCTCAGGAATCACTCCTGGTAGGGCTATGGGCATCATGTGTGACGCCAGGATTGACCTTGCCAGGTATAAGACAAAGACCTTAACTCCTGTACTATCTCTCTGGCCCTGTGTAACTTGTTTTTGATTTTTCTTTTTTGGGGAACATGTAGTGCTGGAATGTTACTTCCAGTTCAGTGCTGAGGGAGCTGTTGTTAGATTTGGTGGTCTCAGGAATTGCAGAACTGGGGTGGAATCCAGGCCTAGGGTTCCCACATATAAAGTGTTTCAGCACTTTGAGCTATTTCCCTGAATCTAGAATATTTTCTTTACATAAACAGAAATCCCAGACAAATTAGCATTACTCTCCTACTTTCTTCTTTGTTTCAGCTCTAACCAACCACTAAACTAATTTCTATCTCTTTGAGCTTTAACTATTCTGGAAATTTCATAGAAATGTAATAATAAAATATACTGTCTTCTTTGTTGTTGTTTTCACAGTGCCAGTGATGGAATCTGGCACTTTCCAGATGAGAGGCAACAGTTTTACCACTATGATATACCCATTCTTTTTTTTTTGTGGAAATATTAGCTTTATTTGGTGGACAAGACTAAAGTCCAAAGCCTCAGCATCAGTTCCAGCCAAAAGCCCCCCCGCCTTCCATAGATTCTTGTTTTTATCCCCCAGAATCAGGTACCACCCAATGGTGGGATCAGATACCACCCAATGGTGGAAGCAGAATCAGGTACCACACTAAGGTGGGGGCAGAATGCCAGGTCACACCCTACGGTAGGGCACAATCACCGATCAGGGTAGGGTCAGTAACATAATAATCCCATAAAATATTTACATACACAACACTTAGTGGCAGTGAAATAGGACCATTCCTCCCTCCACCCCTGTTCCCAGCATCATAATATCACCCCACCATGCCCCTTGGACTGCTAGTGTAATAGGACTCTGTGTATAGCTTGATGAAGAATGGGTTATCTTGATTCTGTTGTCATTGACTTTGGATTTGGGGTATAGGTATGGTCATTTTTTTCCACACTCGTTGTTCATGTGAATGTTGCTCCTGGTACCATCCACATATTTTTCTCCTCAATTTTTTCTTTTTTTTAATTATCTTTATTTAAACACCGTGATTACAAACATGATTATAGTTGTATGATTACAGTCATGTAAAGAACACCCCCCTTCACCAGTGCAACATTCCCACCACCAATTTTCCAGATCTCCCTCCTCCCCACCCCCCTACACCTGTACTCGAGACAGGCTTTCTACTTCCCTCATTCATTCACATTGTTATGATAGTTTTCAGTGTAGTCATCTCTCCAACTGCACTCATCACTCTGTGTGATGAGCTTCATGTCTTGAGCTGCACCTACCAGCCCTCATCTCTCTTGTCTCTGAGATACTGTTAAAATGTCTTTCATTTTTCTTAAAGCCCATAGATGAGTGAAACCATTCTGCGTCTTTCTCTCTCCCTCTGACTTACTTCACTCAGCATAATAGATTCCATGTACATCCAAGTATAGGAAAATTTCATGACTTCATCTCTCCTGATGGCTGCATAGTATTCCATTGTGTATATGTATCACAGTTTCTTTAGCCATTCGTCTGATGAAGGGCATCTTGGTTGTTTCCAGAGTCTGGCTATTGTAAATAGCGCTGCAATGAATATAGGAGTAAGGAAGAGATTTTTGTATTGTATTTTTGTGTTCCTCGGGAATATACCCATTTTTAACTTCAGTTGTCATCTCATTTTGGTTTATTTCACTTATAAAATTTCATAAAATTAAAAATAAAGATTCATCACTGTTGCTGTATATATCACAGCATAATTTCTTTATAATAGCTTAAAATATTTTACTGTGTGTATAAAACTTTTTTATTCATTAATTAGAGGCAGACATTTGGGTTGTTTACATTTAGGAGTATAATGAGTAATTTGCTATGAGCATTCAGATACAGAATTGTTAAAGGACAATTTTTTTATTTACCTTGGGTAAACATACATAAGATTGCAATTGTAAGATAATATAGAAAATATCTATTATTTTATGTAATGGAAAGCCAAAAACTAAACAAGAAAGCAGAAGGTCTTACCAGGAAAAAAAAATAGAGTGAGTTGGAAAATATGGCAATGTAGAATACTGAAACAAAGCAAATAAAATTAAGAGCAGCAAACTTTCTTCCAGTTTTCTCTTCCCATTACATATATTGTTTTTAATTATATAATTTTTATTTAAACACTGTAATTACAAACATAATTGTACTTGAGATTCAGTCATAACAAGAACACCCCCTTCACCCTCCAACCTTCCCATCACCAATGACCCCATCTCTTCCCTCTGACACACCCGCCTGTATTTGAGACAGGCTTACTACATCTCTCACTCACTGACATTGCTATAGTAGTCATTAGTATAGTTATTTATCTAACTGCACTCACCACTCTTTGTGGTGAGCTTCATATCTTGAGCCGGTCCATCTGGCCCTCATTTCTTGGAATTATTTCAATGTCTTTAATTTTTCTTAAAACCCATAGGTGAGTGAGATTATTCGGTGTCTCTCTCTCCCTCTGACTAATTTCACTCAGCATAATAGATTCCATGTATATCCATGTATAAAAAATTTCATGACTTCATCTCTTCTGATGGCTGCATAATATTCCATTGTGTATATGTACCACAGTTTCTTTAGGCATTCATCTGTTGAAGAGCATCTTGTTTGTTTCCAGAGTCTGGCTATTGTAAGTAGTGCTGTGATAAATATAGGTGTGAGGAAGGGATTTTTGTATTGTATTTTTGTGTTCCTAGGGTATATCCCTAGGAGTGGTATAGCTGGATCAAATGGAAGCTCCATTTTAATTTCCAGTTTTTTGAGGAATCTCCTCATTGTTTTCCATAAGGGCTGGACTAGACAATATTCCCAACAGCAGTGAATGAGAGCTCCTTTCTCCCCACTTCCCCATCAGCACTGATTGTTCTTGTTCTTTGTGATGTGTGCCGGTCTCTGTGGTGAGATGTTACCTCATTGTTGTTATGATTTGCATCTCCCTAATGATTAGTGATGTGGAGCATTTTTCATGTGCCTTTTGGCCATTTGTATTTCTTCTTTGATAAAGTGTCTGTTCATTTCTTCTCCCCATTTTTGATGGGGTTAGATTTTTTTTTGTTAAGTTCTGTCAGTACCTTGTATATCTTAGATATTAGCCCCTTCTCTGATGGGTATTGGGTGAATAGCTTCTCTCGTTCTGTGGGTGGCTTTTGTAGCCTATGCATTATTTCCTTTGAGGTGCAGAAGCTTTTCGACTTAACATAGTCCAACTTGTGTATCTCTGCTTCGACATGTTTGGAGAGTGCTGTTTCTTGCTTGAAGATGCCTTTAGTTTCAATGTCCTAGAGTGTTTTACCTACATGTTGTTCTATACCTTATGGTTTCAGGTATGATATCAAGGTTTTCCATCCATTTGATTTGACCTTGGTGCATGATGTTAGCTGAGGGTCTGAGTCTATTTATTTTCAAGTGGCTGACCAGTTGTGCCAACACCACTTGTTGAGGAGGCTTTCATTGCTTCATTTTGCATTTCTTGCCCCTTTATCAAAGATTAATTAATTGTATATCTGGGGAGCATTCTCTGAATATTCTAGTCTAATCCACTGATCTAAGGGTCTGTATTTATTCCAATACCATGCTACTTTAATAACTATTGCTTTGCAATACAATTTAAAGTTGGGAAAAGTGATACCTTTCATATTCCTTTTCTCAAGGGTTGCTCTAGATATTCGTGGGTGTTTATTGTTCCAGATGAATTTCAGGATTGTCTGATATACTTCTTTGAAGAATCTTATGGGTATCCTTAAAGGGATTGCATTAAATATGTTCAATGTCTTGGGGAGTATTAACATTTTAATGATGTTAATCCTCCCAATCCATGAGCAGGGTATATGCCTCTATTTTCGAATATCCTCTTTTATTTCTTGAAACAGGGTTTCATAGTTTTCTTTGTATAAGTCCTTCACATCTTTAGTTAAGTTGACTCCAAGAGATTTGAATTTGTGTGGCACTAATGTAAATGGGATTGTTTTATTGATATCCATTTCTTCTCTATCATTATTGGTGTATAATAAGGCCATTTGTTTTTGCATATTAATTTTGTAGCCTGCCACTCTGTTATATGAATCTATTATTTTTAGAAGTTTTTTGGTAGAGGCTGTAGGGTTTTCTAACTCATGTCATCTGCAAACAGTGAAAGCTTGATGTCTTCCTGTCCTATCTAGATGCCCTTGATATCTTTTTCTTGCCTAATCCCTATGGCATGAACTTCCAGCATTATGTTGAATAGTAGTGGTGAGAGAGGGCAGCCTTGTCTTTTACCGGATTTTAGAGGAAACACTTTAAGTTTATCTCCGTTGAAAATAATATTTGCCATTGGCTTGTGGTAGATTGCCTTTATGATATTGAGAAAATTTCCTTCTATTCCCATCTTGATGAGAGTTTTTTTTTTATCAAGAATGAGTGTTGGATTTTATCAAATGCTTTCTCTGCATCTATTGATATGATCATATGGTTTTTCTTTTTCTTTTTGTTGATATGGGGTTTCATGCTGATTGATTTACATATGTTAATCCATCCTTGCATTCCTGGGATAAAACCTACTTGCTCGTGGTGAATGACATTCTTGATGAGGCATTGAATGCTGTTTGCTAGACTTTGTTGAGGATTTTCACATCTGTGTTCATCAGGGAATGTTGGTCTGTAGTTTCCTTTCTTTCTTTCTTTCTTTCTTTCTTTCTTTCTTTCTTTCTTTCTTTCTTTCTTTCTTTCTTTCTTTCTTTCTTTCTTTCTTTCTTTCTTTCTTTCTTTCTTTCTTTCTTTCTTTCTTTCTTTCTTTCTTTCTTTCTTTCTTTCTTTCTTTCTTTCTTTCTTTCTTTCTTTCTTTCTTTCTTTCTTTCTTTCTTTCTTTCTTTCTTTCTTTCTTTCTTTCTTTCTTTCTTTCTTTCTTTCTTTCTTTCTTTCTTTCTTTCTTTCTTTCTTTCTTTCTTTCTTCTTTCTTTCTTTCTTTCTTTCTTTCTTTCTTTCTTTCTTGTTATATAAGAAGTGCATGGCTGTGGAGCGAAGCAGAGTGACCACGCTTTTTTTTTTTTTTTTTTTTTTTTTGCTGTATTCTTCTTTGTCACCGGGAATCAGTAAGCAGTCACAGGTGTCACTTTTTAAGTGTCCCCTTTAGCCCAAAGATAGGCAGGAAATAGTGCCAGTCCTTGTGGGTGGAGGCAAGCCTACCTTAGGTTAGGCACTTGAGAGCTGTTTTTGCTGTGGCCTTCATTGGTTGTCACTGGGATTCAGGAAGCAGTCCAGAAAATCTGTAATTTTAACCTCTCTTTTTTTGTTTTTAGAACATATCTGTTGAGCTCAGGACTTACTACTGCCTGGCTCTGTGCTCAGGGATGATACCTAGTAGGTTAGGTGGAATATATGTAATACTAGTAATACAACCCTAGTCCTCCTTTTGCATAACAAGTGCCCTATCCACTGTGCATTGCTCCAGCCACCTATACTATACCTTTCAAGAAACTCCAGAACTGTTGTATATACTGGCTGCATCATTCTACATTCTGTCCTGCAGTGTATCAAAATTCCCATCTCTTCACCTCTCATGAACCCAACACAGTCCCCCATTTACTTTCAGTAGTGATCCTGAGCAGAGCCAAAAATAAGTCCTGAGCACTGCTGGGTGTGGCCCAATCCCCCCAAAGGATACTTCTTTTAATTTGTGAAAGTTGGACATTTTGAATAATGTTGTGATTTTTAAAATCAGAGATGTTCCTCCACAGTATTTCTTGTTTTCTTTATTTATTTAGTGACTTCTGAACTAATTCTGTACACTCTGTATTCTTTGTAGTGTTGAAATGCTGCTATCTCTGCTTAGCTAACTTGGTAATCAGGTAATGAATAAAGATCATTTTTATTTGAACCAATGCTTTTCTCAGTAGTCGCATAGGACCCCTATGTCCATGTAGAGGCAAACTTTGGACACTCCAATTGAAAATAGGCAACCATGTCTTAGGCATCCCTTTCTATTTATGCTGATTCTTACAGCAGCCAATATTTGGTGATAGCTTATATTTCTTAGATCTTTCTTGAACACACCATTCCATACATAGGAATAGGATTTGTTATTTTGGTTTTTGAACTGGACCCAGTGGCACTTAGGGGTTATTCCTGGCTCGGTGCTCAGAAATCGCCCTTGCCTCAGCAGACCATATGGGATGCTGGGAATAGAACCCAGATCTGTCCTGGCTCAGTCATGGGCACAGCAAACGCCCTACCACTGTGCAACCACTCCAGTCCCATGAAAGGCATTTATGATTCACAGGAATATGTTGGCACTCTCCAAATATTCCATGTACATACCATTTTTCAACTTTTAAGTTTTTGAACTGCTCTTTGATTGCCCAACTGGTGTCACAGTCTTGGGCAACTGCTAGGTTAAACAATTGCCACTGATTATTTTTGACACAGCTTCTGTGGAGAGAGCTTTCCACAGTGACTAATTTTTAGAGTTCTAAAATATCTGTCAGCACAAGCTGCATTGTTGTCTGATAATTGTTTGAATATGCTCTATTTGCCTATGTTTAAACATGAAATGACACTTTTTAAGTAGGTACATGGAACTATAAAATTATGTTATCAAGATTGTTTTACATATTAGATGATTATCATTTAGATCACTGCTTTTTTATAAATTGTAGATGTAAAATATTTAGTATAATATTATATAGTGCAACTGTTCACATTTAAAGTGAATTTTAAATTCTGAGTGATTTTCAAAAATGCAATTTTCTCAGCCTACAAAATTATGTTTGCCAAGGATTTGGGTATAGTAGAGGACCTTAAGACATGAGTAGATAAATGCTGACAAACTGTTAGTGTGTATGGTGTTGAAACATTTTATGCTGGAAACTCTTTTAGTAATAACAGTGTTTAAAAAAGGATGGGAAAATAGTATAGAAAGTAAGGTTTTTACCTTGCATAAATCTGATTCTAGTTCAATCCCAAGCACTGAACATGGTCTCTCAAATGCTGTCAAGAGTTATTCCTATTGCAGGAAGATAGGAATTGCACTGATCACTATCAGTTGTGGCCCCAAATGTACAGTCTTGTTAAATAAGGCAGTATTATAAATCATGCTGCATAAATAAAAAGTAGAAAAAATAATTCTATTTTTATACCTTATAAAGTCACATTAGGTAGTGTCCATCACTGTTTCTTATTACTTACTTTATATTTAATGCTATTCAGTTTGATGTATAACTGTATCAGAATTTTCTCCCACATAAGATTGTATTGTTGTTTTCCAAACTTTCCCTCTGAATCTGTATTTTACCTGTGAGTTAGGTGTGTTTCTATAGGAAGCAGATGGATGGATTTTCTTCCTTGATCCATTTAGCTACTTGGTTCCTTTTTATAGGTGAGTTTGTTCCATTGGCATTGAAAGAGATTAGTAATAGAAATGGACATATTGCAATTTTTGTGTATGGATGTGTGGAATTTAGCTGATTTTGCAAATGTCTATTTTTATAGGTAGACTTTGAGTAAATTTTGAAGAATTAATTTAGTTGTCAAAAATGCTGCCAGTTCTTGTCAGAAAATTTTTTATCACTCAAGTTTAAATGATAGCTTCACAGGATAGTGAACTCTAGGCTGAATTTTTTTCATTCAATACTATAAATGTGTCATTATACTTATTCCTGGCTTATAATATATCACAAAAAAGTTATATTGAAGAGAGTTAGTCAGTCTGGAAGCCAGTTAGGAAGACTGGAAAAAGCAGCTGAAAGGGAGAAGAGAGACAGAGGCCGAAAGAGTCAGAGGAGAGAAGTAACTGCTAAGAAAAAGCTTACTATAAAGGCCATGTGAGGAGGTATACATGGCAGTAGAACTGTGAAATAAAGCTGGCTGACTCCTAAAAAAAGTTATGTTGAGATTCTTAGATTATTCTTTCATATTTGGGGTATTTTTCCTTCTTGCAGCATTAAGTAGTCTGCCTTTATCTTTTTTGGGGGGAGGGGTCACACCCCGCAGTGCTCAGGGGTTACTCCTGGCTCTACACTCAGAAATTGCCCTGCCAGGCTTGGGGGACCATATGGGATGCCGGAATTTGAACCACCGTCCTTATGCATGCAAGGCAAACACTTTACCTCCATGCTATCTCTCCGGCCCCCTGACTTTATTTTTTGAACTTACTATTTTTATTACTATGTGCCCAATGTTATTTTATTTGAGTTTATTCTGTTTGGTAATCATTGGAATTCTTGGATCTGAAAGATTCTCTCTCCAGAGATCAGAAATTTTCTCAGTGATTATCTCTTCTGCCAGCTTATCTTTCCCGTTTCTATCTTCTTCTGGTGTTCTTATAATATGAAGATTATTCTTCTTGATGTTATCTATCACATATTTACAGTTATTAAAATTTCCTGGTACTAGAATAAAGATAGGCTCTCATATCAATAGGTCAGAATTGGTGCCTAATGACAAAATCCCATATGTATGGTCAATTAATTTTCATAAAGGAGCTGAGAACATGAAACAGATAAAAGATTACCTTTTTAACAAATAGTTCTGGGAAAATTGTATAACTACATATCAGAAATTAAAACTAAATCTATAGTCCATACCTTACACAAAAGTCAATTCAAAGTGAATCAAATATCTAGAGCCCTATTCAGAAATTTGAAAGTACATTAAGAAAAACAGTAAGAATGGTTCATGATTTGAATTTCAAAGACTTGCAAAGACAATTTGAAAATAAATAAAAAATGGGACTGCATTAAATTATAGAGTTCTGCATGGAAAAAAGAATATATGTTAAAACTAAAAGTCAGCTAACTGAATGGGGGAAGTATTATCATTCAACACTTCAGATAAGCGCTTAATATACAGGTTATATAAAGCACTGAAAAAGATCAACAAAATATAAAAATGCTATAAAAATGAGGGAAAATAAAATGAGCAGACACTTCTCAGAGACAGACCAGCAGATTACAAATAAGAACATGAAAAAGTGCTCATCATAATTGATCATTAGAGATATTAAAACCAAGACAACAATGAGACATCATATCACACCAGTTAGAATGGCACATATCAGAAATAGTAGAAACAGTCTGTGTTGGTGGGAATGTGAAGAAAAAGATTTCATCCAAATGATGGTAAAAAGTTTCTGGTTTAATGCCTGTAGCATGGAGCATCCTCATAAACTTAGAATTGAACTGCCATATGGCCAAGAAATTTTTATTTTGAGTATCTATTCCTAGTACCTGAAAACACTTCTTCAAAAAATAACACTAACATTAAATTTTAACTGTAACCCTAACCTTAATACTAAAACTAAACCTAACCCATAACCCTAATCATAACTGTAATGCTAAACATACCCCTAAACACTAAACCAACACTTTACCCTAAATTTAAACCTAACCCTAAGCTTAAACTAAAAACAAACCATAAACCTAAACTTAATCCTAACCCTTACTCTAAAAAAAGAAGAAAATAAAACATTATTTTAAAAGGACATATTCACACCATTATTCACTACTGCAAATAGTACAATAAGTAATATATGGAACCAATCTTGGTGCTCAAGGGCAGATGAAAGTATTAAGAAGATGTTATACATGCACAGTGGAATACAATGAAGCTGCAAGGAACAATGAATTCAAGCACTTTGCTGCAATCTGGTTGAAACCAGAATATATTGTCTTGAGTAAAAAAAGGCAGAAGGCAATTGTACGTGGGGTTTATATAGAATAAGAGCCAGTTTGAATCTGAGGAGTGTGACCAGCAGAATTGGCCGTAGGTGGTGGCCAGAGTGTGCTTAAAAAAGTGACAGTTGGAATTGTATGTGAGGTGTGTAAACCCAGGCACAGCTGCCTATCAGTGTGTGCAGAATTTGTATAAATAAAAGCCCCAGTTTGAATCCAGTTTGTGGGACCAGCGAGAGGGGTCATAAGAGTGTGAATTTAAAAAAAGTCAACAATTGAAATCGAACCTGAGGTACATGAGCAAGCTGCAGCTGCATGTCAGTGATAAGGGAATATTTTTGGGGGGGTTGGGGGAGTTTGTTTGAATCCAGCTGAGTTTGAACCTAGTTTAAATCTAGTTTCACTTTTCTCTGCAGCTGTACATTTCTTCCATTCAAGTAGCTGCAACACAACACATAAAAATAGTATCATACAATAACGTTCACAATGAAAAACTATGCAGAATTACAATACACCTGTAGCTGAAGATACTAGTTCTGACGATACAACTAACATCAACCACCTACATAACATATCGGATAAGGACTTTAGAGAGTAAATGTTAAGAATGTTTAAAGAACTTTAAGAGCTGTTGGAACAGGGATCCAGAAAACTCAAGATGATATGAAAGTAGAAATGACAAAGATTTCAAACAAATATCAGGGCTGAAAAGCATGATAGGTGAAATGAAAATCTCACTGTGAAGCTTCACAAGAAGAATAATAGCTGCTGAAGAAAGAATGAACACTGTAGAAGGTGAGCTGTATAACAACTCCATCCAACAGAAGAAGCTAGAAAAATCCCCAAAGAAAGAAAACAGATGCCAATAGTACTCTGGGATAAACTCAAAGGAAACAATGTAAGAATCACCAGGGTCCCAGAAACAAATCACCGGACTCCCAGGAAGAAAACCCCAATGAAGAATAAACAATAAAGAACAGCATTGCTGAGACATTTCCAGAAATAAGGAGTGTATGTATCTACTAAAAGAGCTCCAAATAAAATCTCACCAAAGCACATCCTAATCAAAATTATGAAAACTACAGATAGGGATAGAATACTGAACATAGCAAGAACAAAATATAAAATTATATAAAAGGGACATCCTTAATATTTACAGCAGATTTATCACAAGCAACTCTCAATGTCTGAGGAAGATGTGGGATATAATGGAAAAAATGCAAAAAAAAATCCTTAGTCAATGACACTTTACCAGCCAGCCTTTCATTCAGGTTTTGGAAGGATGCACTGCTTCATGGATAAACAACAGCTTAGGATGGGAATGTTGCACAGGTTAATTTCTTTTTTAAAAATATATTAAGATATTAATTTATTCATTTATTTTCTAGCATGCAAATTTTTCTCTACAAATATTATACTTTAGAAAATAGTATTTTTAAATATTTTCATGATAAAGTGTGTATTTTTTCCTTTATTTAAACATCTTGATTACATATATGATTGTGATTAGGTTTCAGTCATGTAAAAACACCCCCTTCACCAGTGCAGCATTCCCACCACCAATGTCCCAAATCTCCCTCCATCTCACCCCACCCCCACATGTACTCTAGACAGGCTTTCCAGTTCCCTCATTCATTCACATGATTATGGTAGTTCTCTGTGTAGTTATTTCTATAGCTTCACTCACCACTCTTTGTGGTGAGCTTCATAAAGTGAGCTGGAAATTCCAGCCCTTCTCTCATTATCTCTGAGGATTTTTGCAAAGATGACTTTTATTTTTCTTAAAACCCATAGATGAGTGAGACTATTCTGCGTCTCTCTCTCTCTCTCTCCCTCTGAGTTATTTCACTCAGCATGATAGATTCCATGTACATCCATGTATAGGAAAATTTCATGACTTCATCTCCCCTGATGGCTGCATAATATTCAATTGTGTATATGTACCACAGTTTCTTTAGCCATTCGTCTGTTGAAGGGCATCTTGGTTGTTTCCAGAGCCTGGCTATTGTGAATAGTGCTGAAATAAACATAGGTGTGAGGAAAAGGTTTTTGTATTGTATTCTTGTGTTCCTAGGATATATCCCATAGGAGTGGAATAGCTTGGTCAAATGGGAGCTCAATTTCCAGATTTTGGAGGAATCTCCATATCGCTTTCAATAGGGGTTGGACTAGACGGCATTCCCATCAGCAGTGGATAAGAGCTCCTTTCTCAACACATCCCCGCCAGCACTAATTGTTCTCATTCGTTGTGATGTATGCCAATCTCTGTGGTGTGAGATGGTATCTCATCATTGTTTTGATTTGCATCTCCCTGATGATTAGTGACAAGGAGCATTTTTTCATGTGTCTTTTGGTCATTTGTATTTCTTTTTTATCAAAGCGTCTGTTCATTTCTTCTCCCCATTTTTTGATGGGATTAGATGTTTTTTCTTGTAAAGTTCTGTCAGTGCCCTGTATATTTTGGATATTAGCACCTTATCTGATGTGTGTTGGGTGAATAGTTTCTCCCACTCGGTGGGTGACTCTTGTATCCTGGGCACTATTTCTTTTGAGGTGCAGAAGCTTCTCAGCTTAATGTATTCTCATCTGTTTATCACTGCTTCCCCTTGTTTGGAAAGTGCAGTATTCTCCTTGAAGATGCCTTTAGTCTCAATGTCATGGAGTGTTTTACCTATGTGTTGTTCTATATACTTTATGGTATCAGGTCTGATATCAAGGTCTTTAATCCATTTGGATTTTACCTTCGTACATGATGTTAACTGGGGGTCTATGTTCGCTTTTTTGCAAGTGGTTAACTAGTTCTGCCAGCACCACTTGTTGAAAAGGTTTTCCCTGCTCCACTTGGGATTTCTTGCTTCTTTTTCAAAAATTAGTAATTGTATGTCTGGGGAACAATGTCTGAGAACGCAAGCCTATTCCACTGATCTGAGGGTCTGTCTTTATTCCAATACCATGCTGTTTTGATAACTATTGCTTTGTAGTACAGACTAAAGGTGGGGAAAGTAATGCCTCCCTTTTTCCTTTTTCCTAGGAGGGCTTTAGCTATTCAAGGGTGTTTATTGTGCCAGATGAACTTCATAAGTGTTTGATCAACTTATTTGAAGAATGTCATGGGTATTTTTAAGGGGATTGCATTAAATCTGTATAATGCTTTGGGGAATATTGCCATTTTAATGATGTTAGTCCTGCCAATCCATGAGCAGGGTATGTGTTTCCATTTCCATGTGTCCTCTCTTCTTTCTTGGAGCAGGGCTTTATAGTTTTCTTTGTATAGGTCCTTCATGTCTTTGGTCAAATTGACTTCAAGATATTTGAGTTTGTGTGGCACTAATGTGAATGGGATTGCCTTCTTGACTTCCTTCTCTTCCCTATCATTATTGGTGTATAAAAAGGCCATTGATTTCTGTGTGTTAATTTTGTAGCCTGCCACCTTGCTATATGAGTTTATTGTTTCTAGAAGCTTTTTGGTAGTGTTTAGGGTTTTCTAAGTAGAGTATCATGTCATCTGCAAACAATGAGAGCTTGACTTCTTCCTTTCCTATCTGGATTCCCTTGATATCTTTTTCTTGCCTAATCGTTATAGCAAGAACTTCCAGTACTATGTTGAAGAGGAGTGGTGAAGCGGACAGCCTTGTCTTGTACCAGAACTTAGAGGAAAGGCTTTTACTTTTTCTCCATTGAGAATAATATTTGCCATTGGCTTGTGGTAGATGGCTTCAACTACATTGAGAAAGGTTCCTTTCATTCCCATCTTGCTGAGAGTTTTGATCAAGAATGGGTGTTGGACTTATCAAATGCTTTCTTGATATGATCATGTGACTTTTATTTTTCTTGTTGTTGATGTTGTGTATGATGTTGATAGATTTACAGGTGTTAAACCATCCTTGCATTCCTGGGATGAAACCTACTTGGTCATAGTGTATGATCTTCTTGATGATGCATTGAATCCTATTTGCCAGGATTTTGTTGAAGATCTTTGCATCAGCATTCATCAGGGATATTGGTCTGTAATTTTCTTTTTTGGCAGCATCTCTGTCTGGTTTTGGTATTAAGGTGATATTGACTTCATAAAAGCTATTTGGGAGTGTTCCTGTTTTTTCAATTTCATGGAAGTGCCTGGCTAGAATTGGTAGTAGCTCCGCTTGAAAGATTTGAAAAAATTCATTAGTAAATCCATCTGGGCCTGGGCTTTTCTTTTTGGGCAGATGTTTGATTACAGTTTCAATTTGCTCAGTAGTGATGGGGGTGTTTAGGTTTGCTACATCATCCTTACTTAACTGTGGAAGATTATAAGTGTCCAAGAATTTTTCTATTTTTTCTAGGTTCTCATGTTTATTAGCATAAAGTTTCTCAAAGTGGTCTCTGATTACCCTTTGGATCTTTGCAATATCTGTCATGATTTCCCCCTTTTCATTTCTAATATGGGTTATTAGATTTATATCTCTCTTTCTTTGTGAGTTTTGCCAATGGTCTATCAATCTTGTTTATTTTTTCAAAGAACCAACTACTTTCATTGATCTTTTGGATTGTTTTATGGTTTTCCACTTCATTGATTTCTCCTTTCAGCTTTATGTCCTTCTGTCTCCCTATTTTTGGTTCCTTTTGTTGGTCATTTTCTAATTTTTTGAGCTGCATCATGAAGTTATTCAGGTATTCCCCTTCTTCCTTCCTGATGTGTGCTTGTAGAGCTATAAATTTTCCTCTCTGGACCGCTTTTGCTGTGTCCCATAGATTCTGGCAGTTTGTGTCTTCATTATCATTTGTTTCCAGGAAAGTTTTGATTTCCTCTTTGATTTCATCTCGGACCCACTGGTTGTTCAGTATCAGGGTGTTTAATTTCCAATTGTTAAAGATTTTCTTCTGTGTGCCTTTGTAGTTCACATCTAATTTCAGAGCCTTGTGGTCAGCAAAGGTAGCCTGCAATATTTCTATCCTCTTGATTTTATGAAGGTATGTTTTATGTGTCAGCATGTAGTCTATCCTGGAGAATGACCCATGTACATTAGAGAAGAATGTGTATCCAGGTTTTTTGGGGTGGAGTGTCCTATATATATCTACTAGTCCTCTTTCTTCCATTACTCTTTTCAGGGCTAGTATGTTTTTGTTGGGTTTCAGTCTGGT
This sequence comes from Suncus etruscus, assembly GCF_024139225.1. Classification (NCBI taxonomy): domain Eukaryota; kingdom Metazoa; phylum Chordata; class Mammalia; order Eulipotyphla; family Soricidae; genus Suncus; species Suncus etruscus. Next base: position 96,107,714 of record NC_064868.1, read on the forward strand.
TGACCTATCAAGTGTTGATAGGGCCATGTTAAGGTCTCCCACAATTATTGTGTTATTATTGATTTCTTCTTTTCGATTTGTCAGTAACTGTATTAGATAATTTGCTGGTCTCTCATTGGGTGCATATATGTTTAATAGTCTGATTTCTTCCTGTTGCACATACCCCTTGATTAGTACATAGTGTCCATCTTTGTCCCTTACCACTTTTCTGAGTATAAAGTTGGTGTCATCAGATATTAATGTGGCCACCCCAGCTTTTTTAAGGGTTTTGTTTGCTTGGATGATTTTCCTCCAGCCTTTGATTTTGAGTCTATGTTTGTTCTGACTATTCAGATGTGTTTATTGTAGGCAGCAGAATGTTGGGTTCAACTTTTTGACCCATTTTGCCACTCCGTGTCTTTAAATTGGTGAATTTAGTCCATTGACATTGAGGGAGATGATTGTCATAGGATTTAATGTCATCTTTGTAGATAAGTTTGCTGTGTTTGTTGGTCTCTCTTGTCTTAGATAGACCTGTCAGTTTTCCTTTAAGGCTGGTTTTTCATCTGTGAAGTTTCTGAGCTGTTGTTTATTCATGAAGCTATGTATTTTCTTCAAACCTGAACGTGAGTCGGGCTGGGTGCAGTATTCTTGGTGAGGCATTCATTTCATTCAGTCTTGTCACAATAGCCCACCACTGTCTTCTGGCCTTGAGAGTTTATTGTGACATGTCTGCTGTAAGTCTTAGGGATGCTCCTTTGAATGTAATTTTCTGTTTTGATCTTGCTGCTTTCAGTATTCTATCTCTATCTGTGGGATTTGTCATTGTAAGGAGGATGTGTCTTGGCGTGTTTTTCTTTGGGTCTCTTTTAGCTGGTACTCTTCGGGCATGCAGGATTTGATTGCATGTAGTCTTTAACTCTGGGACTATCTCTTTGATGATGTCTTTGACAGTTGATTCTTCCTGGAGAACTCGTACCTGGGCCTCTGGGACTCCAATTATTCTTATGTTGTTTCTGTTGAGTTTATCAAAGACTTCTATTTTTATCTCTTTGTATTCCTTGAGTACTTTTTCCATTGCCTGTTCATTTGTCTTAAGGTTCTTTTCCAATCTCTTCTGTTGTACTGAGTTTTTCTGCATCACATCTTCCAGTACTTCTATTCTCTCCTCAGCTGCTGGCGAGGCCATCCTTTGAGGTTTTCCATTGAGCTAACATGTTTTTCAGACCTGTTATTTCAGTTTGGAGTTTTCTGATTTCTGTCTTTGTGTTCTGTTCAGATCGATCTATACTTTCTCTGAGTTCTACAAACATCTTCCATATTGCTATTTTGTTTCTTATCCAAGAGGTTAATCAGGTGGTTGGAATTTATTAGGTCATTTAAGCTTTCATCTTCATTCTCTGTACATGCTGTTTGCCTGCGAGGTTTCCCCCATATGCCTGTAGTGTGGTTTTTCCTGCGTGTTGTGCTGGGATTCATTGGTTAGAAAGAGTGTGTGGCCGTGAAGCAAAGCAGAGAGACCATGCTCTTCTGCTGCCTCTAGTTGACAGTTTTTTGGGGGGTGCACTCCCTAGGCTTCTGAGGAGACCTTCAGGTATTCAAAAACACAGACAGGCAAAGGAGACATTTCCCTTGAAGTCCTCAGAGTGAATAAAGGCACAGCAGGGTGGAGCCTCCGCAGGCCAGAGAGCTCAGCTTATTGGATGGCGACCCCCACAGCCAGAGTTTACTCACTGGGCAGCTTCAAAATGCAGTTTTTTGGAAGTGCGCTCCCTAGGCCTCTGAGGAGCCTTCAGGTATTCAGAAACACAGACAGGTACAGGAGAAGTTTCCCTTGAAGTTCTCATGTTAATTTCTTGACCCTATTTTAATTGGTCACATGTTGCTGGTTAAACTGTGTGTTCTATCTGTATAGATCTTAATAGCTACTCTTTTGTTTTATGACCCACTGCAAACAGAGACTAATGTACCTAACTTTAGTGGTTTAATATTGGTTTGCACAGTTCTCAGGAAATGCATAATGTTGTTTTAATAGTTTAAATTTTAATAGTTTTCAGCCATTTTAGTGAATGTTTTCCAATTGCTGTGATGTGTGTCATGGTGTATATTATTTAGCAATTTATTCTCAAATTGTATCTGCAAAAATGTTTAAATGTCTTTCTTTGTTCACAGAAGTTGATGGAAAAGGAACTTGGATAACAGACTGTTATTACAGCACTAATCATAAAAATGTTTAAACAAACTTTTCAAACTATATATATATCTGCAGAAGTGTTCTTATAATTTTGTTAAGGAAAGCTTATGAAAAAGGAACTGGGATACTCTATACTAGTATTACAGTGCTTGGTTTAAAAACGTTTAAGACTTTTTAAATTAAGTATATCTTCAGAACAGTTTTAATGATTGTGTCAGTGAAGTTTATAAAAAAATGTTATATGTGTAAGACAAGGATATGGCAAAAGCTAATTATTTTGAGATTAATGTATGTGAAATCTAACCTATGACACTTTTATAGCCAAGTCTATCGTCACTAGCAGTGATGGTTCCTAGGAATTAGGAAATTTTATCACCACCTTATTTACTGCTAAAGTATTCTTTTATTGCCCCAACTTTTACTGTGCCTGTGAAAATTAACAGCCATTCTGGAGATTTATTTTACCTCTGGTGGCAACAGAACAAAACTTGTATAAACCCTTCTCAGAACTAATTTTTTGAACGAAAAGGGTGAATTTGTTCGCACCCTGTCTTTACCCAAAATAAAGTTTTTCCCACGATTTCCTTTTCCTTTTGACCTATCTCATTGATATGTAAAAGTCCAACTGGATATCACTTGACTCTTCCCTGCCTAGTTGAGGTTGAATTTGTACTGGGAATATTAAAAAATGGTCAGTTTGTCACATGCAGATTGACCATGAGGCAAGAAGCCACAGATTCCATGATTCTCTCCTGACTGGCTTAGTTTATTAATTGTTCATGGATACCTGCTTTAGACCCATCCACCTGGGGTGGAATTAGAGCATGTGGGGGTGATTTCACAAAGAAAGAATGAGAATGGGAAGTAATGTGGAAAAAAGGATCTGGGTTTCTATTATATTGGGGATGCTGAAGAATGGTGTAGCTATATATCCAAAGCACAGTCACAACACTGAAACCATGAGATATAAGCTGAAACTACCAAATTTTAATGTGCCTGACAAGGTGAGAGGCAGGGTGTGATGGAGATTGTCTGAGGTATGATTGAGTACAAGAGAATGGCAATGGCATTGATACTGTTTATGAGGTTGGTGTTGAAATGCCAAATGCCTAAAACTCAACCATCAATAACTTTTTAATCCAAGCATTGTTCTTTGGTTAAATAAAATGAATAAATAAATAAATAAATAATCACTTTATATTTTCTGTTTGTGATGTCAATGTGGATAATTTTTTGAACATTTTAAAATGGATTTTGTAGGGTCACAATGATAGCACAGTGGGTAGGTTTTTTTCCTTTTCACGTGGCCAGCCTGAGTTTGATTTCTGGCATTCCAAATGGTCTGCCAAGCCTGCCAGGAATGAGTCCTGAGTGCAGAGCCAGGAGTAACCCCTGAGAGCTTCTGGATGTTGTCCCCAAAACAGAAAACAAAAAAGGCTTTTGTGACATCTTGAGAGTGCCCATGCTTTCACTTTTGTTCCAAGCTTTCTCCAACAGTAATGTTACTCCACTGTATATATTTTTAATATCTTGATATAAAATGTTTTAATTTGATAAATGCCTAAGATAAATTGGCCATTTAAATTATAGTAATCCACAATCATGGGACATTTTCCCATTTCTTTGTATGTATCTTCTTACATTTCTTTCTCTTTGTTTTTTATTTCTTTTTTCTTTTTATATTTTTATTTAAACACCTTGATTACAAATCTGATTGTAGTTGGGTTTCAGTCATTTAAAGAACACCCCACCCTTCACCAGTGCAACACTCCCATCACCAATGTCCCAAATCTCCCTCCTCGCCACCCCACCCCCGCCTATACTCTAAACAGGCTTTCTACTTCCTTCTTTCATTCACATTGTTATGATAGTTCGCAATGTAGTTATTTCTCTAACTGCACTCACCACTCTTTGTGGTGAGCTTCATGTCATGAGCTGGGCCTTCCAGCCCTCATCATTTTTGTCTCTGAGAATTATTGCAAAAAGAAATTCTTATTCACTGCTGTTAGGAATGCCATCTAATTCAACCTTTATGGAAAGCGATATGGCAATTCCTCCAAAAACTTGAAATTGAGCTCCCATAAAATCCAGTTATACCACTTCTAGGGATATATATATACCCTAGGAACACAAAAATCCAATCCACTGTATATTTTAAAAGTGATGATATTCTAATTATTTTGATAACTCCTTTAATTATATTTGCTAATCTCACATACATTATTTATTAAACAACATAATATTGTTTTATAGATGTTTAAAATTTATGATTATACTTTTACATAATATTTTGTGACTATTTTCTTTCACTATGCACTATTTATAAGATTCATCCACCATACCCTTGTGGCAGAGAACCGAAATTGGCTCACCTTGGCTGTTTGATTTTCCTATATTTCTGGATTTTTATTGTTGAACAGCAGTACTACTATGAATATTCTTCTATGTCTAGTGTATTTAGCCCTTGCTGTCTGAACTTTTACAGTGCTGATTGGTATTTTCCTGGGATCATCGTAACTGAAATTGTAATCAAAAGGTGAGAGAGGAAATTTTCTATATGATACATAGGCTAGGAATAGGAAGTAAGCACAATGGTATCCACATTTAACCAACCATAACATTAGTTATGTTACAATACAAATACCTGCCTGTTTAGTTTTCATGATAAATGACAAGATAAAATGGCAAAGAATTCAATGAACATTAATGACCTGAGACTCTTATGCTTAGATTTTTTGTCTAATTTTAGTTGAAAAAATTGTATTATTCCTTTCAAAAATATTTTTAATGTCTGAAATCTCATATCCAAGATAGTTTGTATTGTAACAAAATATAATTAATATACAAGATTAAAAAATTCTCGCAGAGGCAAATAGTTGTGATAAATGAAAGCCTTTTCTGCCCTATTTATTAGCATACCTTCCTTCAGAGAACAAAGATTAAGAGAAAGAATTTCAATTTATCTGTTGCCAGCACTAATGAAACTAAATATTTTTTCTCTTGGCAGGATGCATATAGCTAGTTGTGGTAAAAAGGGAGACTTTCCTCCTGGAATCATAGCACGCAGGAGTAAAACTAATGTTATGTTCCTCAGTAGTCATGGGTCTGTTTAGATATACTAGATCATCCTGGTTTAATCTTGGAAGATTATAAGAGTCCAAGAACTTATCCATTTCTTCCAGGTTTTCAGGATTCATTGCATGGACTTTCTCAAAGTTATCTCTGATTTCTTTTTGAATCTCTGCAGTATCTGTAGTGATTTCCCCCTTTTCATTTCTAATCTGGATTATTATATTTTCCACTCTCCTTTTTGTTGTGAGTCTTGCTAGTTGTTTGTCATTCATGTTTAACTTTTAAAGGACCAACTTTTGCTTTATTTGTTATATTGACTTGTTTTTTATTTCCACTTCATTGATTTCTGTTCCAAACTTTATTATTTCCTTCTGCCTGCCTATTATTGGTTCCTTTTGTTGATTATTTTCTAATTTTATAAGATGTGTCATTAAGCTACTTATGTAGGCCCCTTCTTCCTAATGTCTGCTTGCAAAGCTATAAATTTTCCTCTTAATACTTCTTTTGCTGTGTCCATAAATTCTGATAATTTATATCTCCATTGTCATTTGTTTTCAGGAATATTTTGTTTTCCTCTTTGATTTCTTCTCTGACCCACTGGTTGTTCAGTAGTGAGCTCTTTAATTTCCAGTTGTTAGAGATTTTCTTCTGTGTCCTTTTGTAGTTCATTTCTAATCTCAGTGCATTGTGATCTAAAAATATAGTATTTATTATTTCTATCCTCTTGATTTTATAGAGATATGTTTTATGGGTTAGCGTGTTGCCTTACCCATGTGCATTTGAGAAGATTGTGAATCCAATTTTCTAGGGATGGACTGCCATATATATATATACTGGTCCACTTTTCTCCATTTTTCTTTTTAGAGCTAGTATATTTTTGTTGACTTATCAAGAAGTGACAGGACAGTACTGAAGTCTCCCACTATTGTGTTGCCATTGCTGTCTTTTTTCAGATTTGTCAATAATTGTATTAAATATTTTGCTGGTTCCTCATTAGGTGTGTATATGTTTAAAAGTGTTTTGTTTTTTCCTGTTGTACATATCCCTTGATTATTAAAAATGTCCACCTTTGTTCCTTATACCTTTTCTGAATCTAAAGTTTATATTTTTGGGAAGTTGTTTTATTAATATCACCACTCCAGATTTTTTAAGGAAGTTGTTTGCTTGGATGATTATCTGCCAACCTTTGGTTTTGAGTCTATGTTTGTTCTGATTATTCAAATGTGTTTCTTGTAGGCAGCAGAATGTTGGACTCATCATTTTGATCCACTTTGCCACTCTGTGTCTCTAACAGATGCATTTAGTCCATTGACATTGAGAGAGATAATTGTCATGGGAATTATTGTCATCTTTGTGTAGAAGTTTGAGGTGTTTGTTGGTGTTTCTTGTCTTAAAGTAGATCTTTCAGTTTTTCTTTTAGGGCTGGTTTTGATTCTGTAATGTTTCTGAACTGTTGTTTATCTGTGAAGCTATGTATACTTCCTTCAAATCTAAATGTGAGTCTGGCTGGATGCGCTATTCTAGGTGAAGCATTCATTTTGTTGAGTTTTGTCACTATATCCCACCACTTCCTCTGGCCTTTAGGGTTTCTTGTGACAGGTGTGCTGTAAATCTTAAGGATCCTCCTGTGAATGTAATTTCCCTTTTTGATCTTGCTGCTTTCAGTATTCTGTCCCTATTTGTGGAATTTGTCATTGTGACTAGGAATTGTCTTGGGGTGCTTTTCCTCAGGTCTCTTTTAGCTGGTACTCTTTGGACATGCAGGATTTGGTTGCATGCATTCTTTAGCTCTGGGAGTTTCTTGACTGTTGGTTCTTCCTGGGGATTTTCTTCTTGTGTCTCTGGGACTCCAATGATTTTTATGATGCTTCTGTTGACTTTATTAAAGACTTCTATTTTCATTGGCTTACATTCTTTTAGTATTTTTTTCCATTGTCTTATTTGCTTTAAGGCTCTTTTCCAATCTCTTTTGCTGTATGAAGTTGTTCTGCATCTCATCTTCCAGCCCACTGATTCTGTCCTCGGCTGTTATACTCTTTTGGAGAGGCTTTCCATTGAGGTTTTCATTTCATCATTTGAGTTTTCAGACCTATTATTTCAGGTTGGAGTTCTCTGATTTCTATCTTTGTGTTATTTTCAGCTCTTGAGTTCTATGAACACCCTCCATATTTCTTCTCTAAACTTCTTATCTGAGATGCTAACTAGTGGTTGGTTGGCACTTTACAGCTACATCAGAGCTGCCATCTTCATTCTCTATGCATGGTGTTGTCTTGCATTGTTTTCCCCATTGTCATGCTTTTAGTATGTTTTTTTTTCAATGTGTTATGGTGAAGTTTATTGGCTAGAAGATGCTCAGCTTTGCTTCACAGCTACATTCCTCTGGCTCCCTTTCTCGTGGGCAAAGACAGCCTTCCTTAATGATGTGGGTAGAGACTTTTTTCACTGGTGCCTTTTACTGCTGCATCCTGAAGGCAAGTTGGGGATAGGAAACCAAGCAATGGCTGTTTTAAAATGTTTCCGTTTTGCGAAGGCACATGGCAGAAATCAGGCTCCCACATTCGAGGCAGAGGTCACCTACCTTGATGATGTGTGTGTATACCTTTTTTGCTGGGGGTTTTCAGGACTTGATGATATGGGTGGGGACTTTTTTACTGGGGGCCTTCATGGCTGCAAGCAGGAGGCAAGCAGGGAATAGGAAACCAATCAGTGGCTGCTTTATTTATTTATTTATTTTTGCCAAAGCACACTGCACACTGCAGGAATCAGGGTCATGTTGGAAAATTCAATTATAGCCTCAGTGATTTTCCTTTCAGTGGGAAAAGGAAAATACTGGTATGGTGATAGAGCTTCCATATCCCAGGAGAAAACATTCCAGTTTTACATTTGGATTTAGACGCAGGAACTTCATGAAGATAAAGCCATTGGTGGTATTGATGTGGACTTTTAGACTTGACCTTTTACCTAAAGATCAGAAAGAAAAACTTGTTTGAATTTTTCTTATTAAAGTGGTATCATGCATATCATTTTATATACTTTCAGTATCCGGTTCTTGTGCAGAAAACAAGAACTATCATTTCAACTATCATTGTCATAGGTACTTCCAAATATTATGTCCCTTGTTCTCTGCATTTCAAATCAGTACTGTTGTAACTAGGTCAGTACTGCTTCACAGTACTGCATCACAAATCAGTACTGAATCAAATAGATCAACCTAGCTAGGAGGTGGATCCTTAGTTATCCCTGGTCATCATACCTGGCATTCACAGCAATGCCCCATAATCAATACCAATTTGGTATATTGTAGGGTTTGCAACCTCTGTGTGCCCCCCCTCTTTTTTTTGGTTTTTGGGTCACACCCAGCAGCGCTCAGAGATTACTCCTGGCTCTATGCTCAGAAATTGCTCCTGGCAGACTTGGGAGATCATATGGGATACCAGGATTTGAACCACCATCCTTCTGCATGCAAGGCAAATGCCCTACCTCCATATTATTTCTCCAGCCCCTCTGCTAGCCTTTCAACTCAACTCAGTCAATGAGATTATCCCTGATTAGCATATACATTTATACAAATAAACACACTGACATACCAAATTCACAACACACAATTGCAACTGTGAAAACACACATTTCATATGTGTGCATACACACATATGAGCACATAGACATAAAATATACAATTAAATTATTGTTTCTAGAAGCTTGTAGTCATTCGGGTTTTCTAAATATAGTACGCCAGCTGCAAACATTGAGAGATTGACTTCTTCCTTGCCCTTGTAATATTTTTATGCTGAGTGAAATAAGTCAGAGGGAGAGAATAGACACAGAATAGTCTCACTTATCTATGGGTTTTAAGAAAAATAAAAGACATTTTTGTAATAATGCCCAGAGACAATAGAGATAGGGCTAGAAGGACTGGCTTACATTACGAAGCTCACCACAAAGAGTGTTGACTGCAGTTATAAAAATAACTATGATAACAACTATCATGACAATGTTAATAAGTTGGAGAAGTAGAATGCCTGTTTCAAATACAGTCAAGGGGTGGAGGAGGAGGGCAATGGGGAGCATTGGTGGTGGAAAGGTTGCGCTGGTGAAGGGGGGTTTTTTTAATGACTGAAACCAACTGCAAACATGTTCGTAATCATGGTGCTTAAATAAAAATATTATTAAAATAAAAAACACACATACACTTACACATACACAAACTCCCCCCCCCACATAGTCACAAATTTTTTCTGGTGTGTTTTTAAATATATGATTTTTTTTTCAGGAAAGTCTGAAGGGACATAGAATTAGAGTGAGAAAAGTTATGTCTCTCCAAACCTGTTGGGATTTTATTCCTAATACATTGCCAGCATAATTTTTAAGAAACTTCCAGTTCAAGCAAAATCTCTTTTATGGCACTAATCCAGCTAGCAATGTACAGCTCCACCGAACAAAGTGTCTTTGGCTCTTCTCCTTTTGAAAGAATTCTTCCATAAAAAAAAAACAGAACATATCTTGACTGAATACTTTAGATAAATGCAAAACACAAAGCAGAAATAGACATATAGGAGTTTTGGGTGAATATAAAGAATATCATTGTTGTTACTATTCTAGCAGTTGTCATATATTGGAAGTTTTAAAGTAATTTGTGTCTTCTTTTTTATTGAAATAATGAAGTTATTTATTTCCTTGCTATCTATTTTCATGAAAGCACCTCTTTGTTGGTATGGTTCATATAGCCTGAAACATTATAATGGCAACAAGAATAAAGATCTAAATTTCTTACTGAAATGCAGCTAAATTAGGTAATGGTTCATTCCTAAAGATACAGCTTCATTGTTACCTAAAATATCAAAACAATAGAAGCAAATTAAATGTTTAATAGAAGTTTAATAAAGTAAATCAGAGTGTATTGATATAAATATAATCTTATAAAGTGTGGTTTGATGAAAATGCCCATTTTAATCAAATTATATGATAAAAGCCACAATCAGGAAATTATATGCTTAGTATGAATATATGAAATGAAATTGGAAGCTTGGATGCCCAAAGGTTAATAATGATTGTTTCTTATTGATATAATTATGAATGATTCTTTTATTTCTTTTCATATTTTATGTACTTGAATTTTATATAGTAACTATGTAATTACTTATATACTAAGAAAACAATTTTTCTAAATAAAAGGGACAAGTAAGTCTTAAAAGAGTAGTGCCTAGAAGCAAATCAGTAATCTGTTTTGAATGTTTCTAAGGCAGTGAACCAGGCAAAAGTAAGAAGGATGATTTCAGTGTTCCCAGGGGAAATTTGTATAGTTAGTTTCTAGGAAACCAGAGGTTTTAGCCACTCCAAACATATGTAAGTGGTTTTGGTGTGAATCAAAACCTTCCACTAGAAATTATCGCAACAACAGCTGTTAAACAACCTGTATAAACTACTTTTGGTGTGAACCAAAATGTTGACATAGAAGCTCTGTTAACCATTTCATGATCACATAGATGTAAAAATTCACCACTGGCCAAGATAAGCTAACTTAATAGAGAAGACATTGCAGAGGTCCTCTTGAAGGTTTCATGTGAGGATGAGTCTTTAAGATTCTGGAAACTTTATTTATTTATTTATTTATTTATTTATTAATAATAATTTTTATTTAAGCACTGTGGTTCCTAAGATGTTTGTAGTTGGGTGATGGGAAAGTTACTCTGGTAAAGGGTGGCATACATTCAGTAATGGAAACCCTACTGTAAAATTTTAATAATTACTATTACTTTTCTTTAAAATACACTTCTTGGCAATACTCTGGCTATTTTATTAAATAATATATTTATTTAAGCACCATGATTACAAACATGTTTATAGTTAGGTTTTAGTTATAAAAAAAGAGAACACCCTCCTTCTCAATTGCAATAGATGGACATGGAAACTATTATGCTGAGTGAAATAAGTCAAAGGGAGAGAGAGAATATTCTCACTTATCTGTGGTATTTAAGAAAAATAATACACTATTGTTATAACATGCAGAGATGATAGAGATGACAATAGAGACGATAGGTAGCTTACCTCAAAGAGTGGTGAGTTTAGTTAGAGAAATAACTACACTAACAACTATCATGATGATGGTAGTAAGTGAGAGAAATAGAATGCTTGTCTCAAATACAGGCAGGGGGTGGAAGAGGAGAGAGATGGGGGGCACTGGTGATGAGAATGATACTTCTTTTTATTCATCTTATTCCCGTAAAATCAAAACAGATAATTTGAAAATGACTTAACTTTTTAAGTATTTAAAAATAAATAATTCTTATTATAATTATATAGTAATATAGAAATAATATAATATATATCTTATTAAAGAAACATCGACTATTTACATTTATCTAGTCCCATCTACTTGAAAAATAAACAATATTAATCTATGTGCCTCCTTACATAGTTCTCTATTCTGAAATATTTTGTGCAGAAAATATACACAGAGAGACATATATGCATTCACACAGAGTCTCTCCTCCCCTTATTTAACAAAAGAGTGATATTTTACACTGAAATGAATTTGATCTTAGAATTGCCTTGAATGTCAAATCAGAGTTGTCAAATTTTAGGATTTTGCAAGTTGGACGGAGTGATAGTACAGCAGATAGGGTCTTTGCCTTGCATACAACCTTGATCCTCAGCACCCAAGCCTGCCAGGAGTGATTCTTTCCTTAAAAGCTTCCTTACTCTCTGTGCCAACCAAATATCATAAATAGTATCACCTAAGAAAAGCATTCATTCAAAAGGACCTACGTCCATTATTATTAATTCAGCACTTAATAAAATAGCTAAGATTTAAAATCATATCTAAGATTTAGGTGTCCAATGATAATGAGTAAATCATGATATTTCCTGAACTACTACAAATCTGTAAGGAATGATTTAATCATGCAATTCACTGCAACATGATGGAACTAGTTGATATAATGTTAAATGAAGTAAGAGAAGAATGATAAATAGATGATATTGTTTATATGTAGTGTTTAGAATAAACATACAAAGAAATGCAATAGTTTAAATGTATGCTGCCAAGCTTCTTTGGTCCCAGAGTCTAGGGAGGGAAAGTAAAGAAATAGAGTTGAAGGGCACAAACATAAGAAGTAATGTGGTCAGAGATCAGGGGGATTCAGAAGCATGGGACATGTCAAAGAAAGACAGAGTTAAATATCTAAACAAGAAACTCAACAGCACTGAAATCATGAGACACACATTTTAACAACTATCTTTAAAAGGTGCCTATAAAGATAGCAAGTTAGGAAGGGAAGGTATGGGAAAAAGTCTGGGAACAGTGGTGGAGGGAAGTTGACACTGGTAGTGGGACTGAAGCTGTAATATTGAGTGTCTAAAAGTCAACATGAATTACTCTGGAAATCAAAGTGCATTAATAAAAAGTTGTATTTTATTAAAATATGTAGAAAGTCCTAAAACCAAAGGCATTTATAAATGTTGCCCTACATATTCTGTAGCTTGTTTTCTCTTAACAGTATGCCATGTTTACATTTTAAAAGCCATTGTTTTTTGGTGGATATAGGGTTAGATTTACAGATTTCTTTTGGTTTTGGAGCCACAATCAGAGGTGTTCAGGGCTTACTCCTGCCTCTGTGCTCAGGGGACCAGGAACTTAACCAAGTTCCATGTGAACTTAACCAAGTTCCATGTGAAAAGCAAACATCCTACCTGCCCTATTATAGCTCCAGCCTCTAAATTTACAAAATGTTTAAAATAAAAATTGGGAAATAAAGTTAAATGGAGTGATACCATCTTTGTATGCAAGAGACACAGCTTCAAACACTAGCACTGCAAGGTTTCTTTGACAAAGAACCAAGAGTAGCTTCTAAGTATTGAATGTTACTAAAACTAATAAAATCGCTTATTTGTAAAAAGAGGAAGAGAGAAAGAGAAAGAGAGAAAAAATTTTAGACACAGAGGCATACAGGGGAGTGACGGGGGAGGCAGGAGGAGACATTTCTGTGGTGAAGAGAATTGCACATTGTATGACTGAAATTCACATGAATAACTTTGTAACTATGAAAAAATTGTATTATAAACAACCTTGAAAACCATGATTTTAAATAATTTAATCTTTCAAAATATAAAAAATATTTAAATTAATTTTATGCAAAAAGTATAAAAGCAAAATAACTAGGAGAAGGTATATGCAAAACATATCACAAAGGGCTAACTTTCCTAATATTACAAAAAGACCTACAAATTAACAAGTAAAAAAAACAGTTTAAAAATATAAACTAGCTAGGGATATGAATCAGTTTTAATCCTTCTTTATGAAATATGAGGGATTGCTACATTTTATCCCTGGCACCTCATAAAAAGGTGAAGAGGGCTCTGATATTATAAGTAGACTCTCAGCGGCCTAAGGAGCATAACCCAAAAAAACTGCACCCTAAGGCTGCCCAGCGAGTGAGTAAAGTCTGACTTTAGGGGTTGCCAGGAAGAGCTGAGTCCTCTGGCCAGCAGAGGCTCCTCCTGCTGTGCTTTTGATGACTCTGAGGACCTCAAGAGAAATCTATGCTGTGCCTGTCTGTCTTTCCTGAATACTGAAAGCTCTCCTCAGAGGCCTAGGGAGTGCACCCCCCAAAAACTGTCACCTAGAGGCCACAGAAGAGCACAGCCACTCCAATTCGCTTCATGGCCATGCACTCTTTCTAACCAATGAACCCCACCACAACACGCAGAAAAAAATCACACTACAAGAGTAACAATGGGGGAAACCTCATAGGCAAGCACCATGCACGGAGAATGAAGACGATAGCTTGGATGGCCTAAAAATTCCAACCATCTGATTAACCTCTCGGATAAGGAGTGTATATAGAAATATGAAAGATGTTTGTAGAACTCAAAGAAAGCATGAATCGATCTGAACAGAGCACAAAGACAGAAATCAGAAAACTCCAAACTGAAATAACAGATCTGAAAAACACGTAGCTCAAATAAAAAACTCAGTGGATAGCCTCTACAGCAGGGTAATAGCAGTTGAACAGAATAGGCATGCTAGAAGATGAGATGCAGAAAAACTCAACACAGCAGAAGAAATTGGAAACGAACCTTAAGACAAATGATCAGGCAATGGAAAAAGTACTCAAGGAATGTGAACAGATGAAAATAGAAGTCTTTGATAAATTCAACAGAAACAATATAAGAATCATTGGAGTCCCAGAGGCCCAGGTAGGAGATCTCCAGGAAGAATCAACTGTCAAAGACATCATCATAGAGATAGTCCCAGAGTGAAAGACTACATGCAATCAAATCCTGCATGCCCGAAGAGTACCAGCTGAAAGAGACCCAAAGAAAAACACCCCAAGACACATCCTCGTTAAAATGTCAAATCCCACAGATAGAAATAGAATACTAAAATCAGCAAGATCGAAACAGAAAATTACATTCAAAGGAGCATCTCTAAGACTTATAGCAGACATGTCACAAGAAACTCTCAAGGCCAGAAGACAGTGGTGGGCTATTGTGACAAGACTGAATGAAATGAATGCCTCACCGAGAATACTGCACCCAGCCCGACTCATGTTCAGGTCTGAAGGAAGAATACACAGCTTCATAGATAAACAACAGCTCAGAAACTTCACAGATTATAAACCAGCCTTAAAGGAAAAACTGACAGGTCTACTCTAAGACAAGAGAGACCAACAAACACAGCAAACTTATCTACAAAGATGACATTAAATGCTATGACAATCATCTTTCTCAATGTCAATGGATTAAATTCAGCAATTAAAAGACACAGTGGCAAAATGGGACAAAAATATAAATCCAACCTTCTGCTGCCTACAAGAAACACATCTGAATAGTCAGAACAAGCATAGACTCAAAATCAAAGGCTGGAGGAAAATCATCCAAGCAAACAAAACCCTCAAAAAAGCTGGGGTGGTGATATTTATATCCGATGACACCAACTTTATACTCAGTAAAGTTGTAAGGGACAAAGATGGACACTATGTACTAATCAAGGGATATGTGCAACAGGAAGAAATCAGACTATTAAACATATATGCACCCAATGAGAGACCAGCTAATTATCTAATACAGTTACTGACAAATCGGAAAGAAGAAAATGACACAATAAATGTGGGAGACCTCAACAAGGCCTTGTCAACACATGATAGGTCAAACGGATTGAAACCCAACAAAAACATACTAGCCCTGAAAAGATTAATGGAAGAAAGAGGACTAGTAGATATATATATGACACTTCACCCCAAAAAACCTGGATACACATTCTTCTCTAATGTACATGGGTCATTCCCCAGGATAGACCACATGCTGACACATAAAACATACCTTCATAAAATCAAGAGGATAGAAATATTGCAGGCTACCTTTGCTGACCACAAGGCTCTGAAATTAGATGTGAACTACAAAGGTACACAGAAGAAAAACTTTAACAACTGGAAATTAAACAGCCTGCTACTGAACAACCAGTGGGTCCGAGATGAAATCAAAGAGAAAATCAAAACTTTCCTGGAAACAAATGATAATGAAGACACAAACTGCCAGATTCTATGGAGCACAGCAAAACCGGTCCTGAGAGAAAAATTGATAGCTTTACAAGCACACACCAGGAAGGAAGAAGGGGCATACCTGAATAACTTAATAACGCAGCTCATGAAATTTGAAAATGACCAACAAAAGGAACCAAAATAGGGAGACAGAAGGAAATAACAAAGCTGAAAGCAGAAATCAATGAAGTGGAAAACCAAAAATCAATCTGAAAAATCAATGAAAGCAGAAGTTGGTTCTTTGAAAAAATAAACAAGATTGATAGACCATTGGCAAAACTCACAAAGAAAGAGAAACCTGATAAAGCATATTAGAAATGAGAAGAGGGAGATCACGACAGATGCTGCAGAGATCCAAAGGGTAATCAAGACTACTTTGAGAAATCTTATGCTACTAAACATGAGAACCTACAAGAAATGGATAAATTCTTGGACACTTATATCCTTGCATGGTTAATTAAGGAGGATATAGCATATCTAAACACCCCAATCACTATTGAGGAAATTGAAACTGTAATCAAACATCTGCCCAAAAAGAAAAGCCCAGGCCCAGATGGATTTACTAATGAATTCTTTCAAACATTTCAAGAGGAGCTACTACTAATCCTAGCCAGGCTCTTTATGAAATTGAAAAAACAGGAACTCTCCCAAACAGATTTTATGAAGCCAACATCATCTTGATACCAAAACCAGACAGAGATGCTGCCAAAAAAGAAAATTACAGACCAATATCCCTGATGAATGCAGATACAAAGATCTTCAACAAAATCCTGGCAAATAGGATCCAATGCATCATCAAGAAGATCATACACTATGACCAAGTAGGTTTCATCCCAGAAATGTAAGGATGGTTTAACATCCATAAATCTATCAACATTATACACAACATCAACAAGGAAAATAAAAATCACATGGTCATATCAATAGACGCAGATAAAGCATTTGATAAGGTCCAACACCCATTCTTGATAAAAAAAAAACTCTCAGCAAGATGGGAATGGAAGGAACCTTTCTCAATCTAGTTAAAGCCATCTACCACAAGCCAATGGCAAATATTATTCTCAATGGAGAAAAACTAAAAGTCTTTCCTCTAAGTTCTGGTACAAGACAAGACTGTCCGCTCTCACCACTCCTCTTCAACATAGTACTTGAAGTTCTAGCTATAGCAATCAGGCAAGAAAAAGATATCAAGGGAACCCAGATAGGAAAGGAAGAAGTTAAGCTCTCACTGTTTGCAGATGACATGATCTCTACTTAGAAAACCCTAAAGACTTTATCAAAAAGCTTCTAGAAACAATAGACTCATATAGCAAGGTGACAGGCTACAAAATTAACACACAGAAATCAATGGTCATTTTATACACCAATAATGATAAGGAAGAGATTGACATCAAAAAGTCAATCTCATTCACATTAGTGCCACAAAAACGCAAATATCTTTGAGTCAACTTGACCAAAAACATGAAGGACCTATACAAAGAAAACTATAAAGCCCTGCCTCAAGAAATAAGAGAGGACACACAGAAATGGAAACACATACACTGCTCATGAATTGGCAGGATTAACTTCATTAAAATGGCAATACTCCCCAAAGCATTGTACAGATTTAATGCAATCCCTCTAAAGATACCCATGACATTCTTCAAAGAAGTGGATCAAACACTTATGAAGTTCATCTGGAACAATAAACACCCTCGAATAGCTGAAGCATTCCTAGGGAAAAGGAAAAAAGGAGGCATTACTTTACACAACTTTAAACTGTACTACAAAAAATAGTTATCAAAGCAGCATGGTATTGGAATAAAGAAAGACCCTCAGATCAGTGAAATAGGCTTGAGTTCTCAGACAATGTTCCCCAGACATACAATCACCTAATATTTGACAAAGGAGCAAGAAATCCTAAGTGGAGCAGGGAAAACCTCTTCAACAATTGGTCCTGGCAGAGCTGATTAGCCACTTGCAAAAAAGCAAACATAGACCCCTAGTTAATGAAGGTAAAATCCAAATGGATTAGAGACCTTGATATCGGCCCGGAGAGATAGCACAGTGGGCGTTTGCCTTGCAAGCAGCCAATCCGGGACCAAAGGTGGTTGGTTCGTACCCCGGTGCCCCATGTGGTCCCCCGTGCCTGCCAGGAGCTATTTCTGAGCAGACAGCCAGGAGTAACCCCTGAGCACCGCCGGGTGGGGCCCAAAAACCAAAAAAAAAACAAGAATGTTGTTTTTAAACTTAAATTACATGACTCATAGTATCATTATTGATTTACACATGCTCCTTTTTCACTGCTTCAGAGAGTAGTGCCAACCCATTGTGTGGGGCTCTGAGGTCTGGTTTATTTTTCAACAGTTAGTCTGAAATATGCTCCTCAAAATCAAGGTTAAGCCACAGCATTTTACAAGCTCCAGATGGTGATGCAGTACCTGTGTGAAATTTTGAATTTCCAAAATATTGAAAAGTAACAGAGACTTTTTGACAGATGCCCAAAGAGTAAAGTTTGCCAACAAATTCAATGATATGAAGGTAGACATTACACACAATGGGCAAATAAAGAGAAAGTACCAAGTCAGTCGTGTGACCCATTAGACTGCCATTCATCATTCATTCCCATTGCAGCAAGAGAATAGACAAACCCAGGAAATCATTCAGGAGCTAGTATCCATGGTGCAGGAAATGTTTATCTAGTTCTAAAAATCCACACACTTCAAGCCCACATGTATCATCTTTTACCATGATAGTGTATCAGAAGGCCAGTTTCAGCAGATTCTGTTCCGTGAGTTATTGGCTATTCAGGAGACTTGTATAAGTCTGGAACAGGAATACCAGCCTGGGATCACATTCATTGTGTCCCAGAAGAAACACCACACCAGGCTCTTTGGCACTGAGAAAAAAGAGTAAGTTGGAAGAACTGCCAAAATTGCTGAGCACTGAAGTAGACACAGCATCACCAACCCAACTAAGCTTAACTTCTACATGGGTAGTCAAGCTGGTAATCAAGAAATCAACAGGCCTTCCCACTAACACATACTCTGGAATGACAATCATTTCTCACCTAATGAGTTGTAGATCTTCAACTACCAGTTGTTACCTATATACACCGCACATGCTTAGTGTCCATCTCAGCACCAGTCTTCTATGCTCATCCAGTTGCTTTATTTAGGCCATATACTACCTGTTTGACAAAGACAACAATAGTGCTAAAGAAAGCCATGCCTCTGGAAAGAACAATAGCTCAGATAAGCACATTATTGCCAGGGCTGTCCTGATCCAGGAGGACACGCTGCATTCCACGTACTTTGCTTGATATACTTTTAGTTTGAGTGTGACAAAATTGTAATCATAATGAGTAAGACCAGCAGAGGCCCAGTCCTCTCATTCAGCCAGCATGCAATATGAAATATCATCGATTTGAGAATATTTCCAATTTCCAAAATGTCTTCCATCCCTAATTTCAAAGTTGGATTTACAACTGCAGAACTGTGTGAAGACTGTCATAAGAAGTACTGTTTTCCAGAATCTATAAACTGCTAATTAAAATAGTCCTATGTTCTCTAAAGATACTGCAAGATAGACCACATACTGGACCATAAAATCAAGGAGTTATAAATGGATATCTTCTCAAATGATGCATTGAAAATAGAAATAAATTACAGACAAGGAGAAAATAACACCTGAAAACTAAAGTGCTCACTATTGAACAACTGTAAAAATATGTCTTCCTCCTTTTTTAATTCAGGAATGACTCCAGCCAAATAAGAGTTTTTCTGTAGGTTTAATAGGGTAAAACATGTAGAAATGGGGGCCAGGGTCTTACATAAAACAATGACATTCAGAAAGTCCAGCCAGCCCTCAATGCAGCCAATATTAATCTAACCAATAACTCTCCACAAATAAATCTTTCCCCACTCAGTATTCCAATAAGGGTTCTTATGTACCCAGGGCAACTATTTCTAAATTCAACACAGGAGTTGCTAATTGAGAGGACCCTTTGCTCTTAAAATGCCAGATCCTTTTTTGGGAATTGATCTCCAAGAATTCACTCTGTCTTAGTATAAATAAAAAAATTTCGTGGGTCTGAAAATGTGTCCACGTATAGATTCATACTGCTGATTAAGTTTCTGGTAAGTCATATCTGAAGGGCTGCAACTTTGGAAGGGGTGCAGCTATTGACAACTTCAGTCTTTAAAGAACAGTCAGGAGTGCCCAACTTCTTCTTAGGTTCGGGATCCTGGTTTGCTTATTCAATGTGTTACAGCAGGCAGCAACTCCTTTATATTAAAGGTTAATTGGAGCTCCAACAACAGGAAAACAGAAAAGGAAATAAACATTTATTAGAAAAAGCAACTATAACAACATTGAAACTTAGAAGAATTATTCTTTCTGAATGAATGCAGTGTATAAATAGCATAAAGAAGAAAATTTGAAACATTAATTATTTCATATATCAAAATGTGTGGGGATTTTTGAAAATAAATAAATAAATTTTGACTTAGAGTAACATCTCTGAAAAATTAGGAATTTCTACTTTGGTATATCCTAGTTATTTCCTGCTGATATGGGGCATAGTGGAGTAGTCAGTTTCACTTCTTAATATCTGCCTAGTAAAGAATAGGGAACTATAACAAATAGCAAAGAAAAAGAAAATAAAATAATACTTTCTGATTCTTGTAATCAAGGTTGAAAAGAGCTGACAAGATGTAGTAGAACCCCAAATTTCTGTTTGGGGCTGTCCTCAGTAAGAATAGGTTCTTTCTCTAATGATTAAGTTTTTGCTACCCATTATTTGTCAATTTTCACCCAAATAGGATAATTGTCTTTTGAACTTGTAGGTCTTCCTGGCAGTGTTTTTCAGCAGCAGCATTATAGGTTTTTATTTCTGGCAGATTTAGAAAACTTAGAGAAAATAAATCTAGGATAGAAAATCAAGCAAAGGTATTTCTCATTTTTTCAATATTTGGGTTTTAAGAGTCCTATGTGCACATTCGACTATAGGTTGCCCTTGAATATTATGAGGTATTCCTGCAATATGCTTAATTTGTCACGCACTACAAAGTGATTAAAAGGTTTTGCTAATGGGACCGGAGCAGTGGCGCAAGGTAGGGTACTTGCCTTGCGCATACTAACCTAGGATGGACTACAGTTCGATCCCCTGGCATTCCATATGGTCCCTCAATCCAGGAGCGATTTCCAGGAGTAACACCTGAGCATCACCAGGTGTGGCCCAAACCCGCCCTAAAAATGTTTTGCTAGTTTAAGATGGTCTGTTAACTAAAGAATTGAAGGTTTGCATAATTTAGGACCCTGTGTTTGTGAGGTCTGGGCTAGGCCTTCTGCCCAGTTCCACGACCTTTGCTGGTTTTTGGGACAGTCTCTTGCCAAGTGATCCACTCTATTGCATCATGGGCATGGCCAGATGGCTGTCTCCAGAGGGTGGGTCTAGGGAGGGTCATGCAATCCCTCATATAATGGCCAAACATCCTACAATTATAACATCTAATACAGACTTGACAAATGTGGGACTATCCTCTCCCTAAATTTCTCCATAACCCTACAGAGCAACAATCTCTTGCCCAGTGATTGCCTTGCTATATTTAGGGAAAGATGCAGGTGATGGTCTTGAAAATACATGGCTTGGCAAGGCCCCATAATTTCTATGCTGATAACCTGGTCTGACAGCCTGCCTCTGGACTTAATAAGCCTTAAGAGCATTCACATGTACCTGGTAGGAGATGGAACCTACATTTTAGCTAGCCTTCATGTAACCCATCACATCTTCCTTCTCTCTGATCAGCTGCAGAATTGATTGACAGTCCTCATTCTCAAAGATGAGCTGCCTAATGAAATATTTCTGGATTTCTTTCCTTTCACCTAACTTTGGATTGTTTCAGTTTGCCAATGAATTAGGCAAAAGGCTCTGTAACCCCTGAAACATTTTTGTAAAACTACCCTTGTACTCTGCATGTGTATCTATTTTTCCCATGCAGTAAACACAAGTTTTCAAACATAACCCAACATAGCCAGCTTTGCAGTTTTTTTGAAATCCTTTTCCTCCATTAACAAGCTTAGAGTAATTTGGTTTCTTAACAACCACATACCAGACCTTCCCAGGTTGTATAATTTATTTGGCTTTGGCTTCATCACTGTTCCACATTTTTGCATTGTGAATATTCTGAGGGTCTCAGGCATACTCTGGCCACAATCTGGAAATCTTGTGGTGTCCAATCATTTAGGATCCAGAGTCAAAGGACAAGACAACACAATTGAAATAAAGTAAAGTAAAACTTTATTCCATCTACCAAACAAGCTAATCAATCAGGGCCACTCCTGGAAGAGGTGAACTGGAGTTACAAGCCAGGTTATTTATAGCTAGAAGGAGGAAGTCTTGACCTATAAGTTGATTGGCTATTTTCTAGGGTGTTTTAGGGTGTTTTTATTAAGTCCTTTTATGGCTAGATTTCTAGAGTGGTGTATTGTGGTTTATAGGGCCTTGGGGTCTGCATCATTATTAATGTGGGTAGTATATTGTGGTTTATAGGGCCTTGGAGTATACACCATTATTGTTGGGACAGTGGACTCCTTCCTGATTGCCAAACCTAAAATGTAAACAATTCATGCCCAAGGTGTATATAGCCACTTTTATATATTATTCCTCCTCCTCCCTTTAGAAATTGTTCTATCCTCTCATCCCACCAATCCTGATCCATTATCCTTCCTTATTTAACTCTTTATTCTCAGTTTTTAACCCATTAGGTATCGAGACCAATCTCCTGCCCCAATAAACCATCACCCAGATCCCAGACCAAAGAAACGCCCTCTCAGCCCCACATCTCATGCCTTTGCAAGAAACTACAACCAACACTCCTACTGACTCAAGCTTTGTGGCCCTTCTTCTCACCCTCCCAAATGTGGACTGTTGCATGCTACCATTTTATCTCCAGAAGGACCACAGCCCAAGGACACTATCTGATACCTTATGGCTGCAAATCACTGCTCAAACTCACCAAGAGCATGTTGTGTGATGAAACTTTGCCATGGATTTTACCCCCCAGAAGAATATCTTAAAAGACTTAATGGAGAAGCCTATATTTCCTTTATACGTTTAATACCTATATAACAATTCCTCCTAGTCAGTATATTCCCAAATGTAAGGTAGCCCCTTAAACACCTTCTTTTCTTTAATTTCTTTTTTAAATTCATTTTTATTTATTTCTTTTATTATATATTCATGGATTTTTTTGTCTTTAACTTTACATGTTTTGGCTTTGCTTGGTACGAAAACATACAAGAAAAAGTCTTGCCTGGGATGAAAGCTCAGGTCAAAACCAGGGCACAAAGATTCTGTAGCCTGACATTTTTACTCCGAATGCACCAGCAATATAATGTGGTACCGTTCCTTTTTGCAAAGGCATACTAAAAAGGGGAGGGGTTAAGTATAGAAGCAAGCTCTTATCTACTACAGGTAAGAAATCATACATTTTATAATACAAGGGTGCCTCCCACCTTGAACATGTGTCATGTGGACCCAACTTAGACTCCATGTGACCTGGCAGCAACCATCCAATCCTGAGACCTAGACCTCAGACATAGAACCGACACCACACCATTCCCCTCAACAGCATCAGGAACCAAACTCCTCTTGAATAAATCTTAACACCTCTCTAACACCAACTTAACACCAGTTTTGATATGACATCCTGACAAAAAGGAAATGGCAATAACTTGATCTAAGAGCAGAACATCCTAACAGTAAGATGAAATCAGAAGACATGTCGCCCTTTGACCTATGCAAAGACCAAATTTATCAACTACTGAAGACAGACATTGACAACTAGAACTGGGCAGAACTTACCTTGGGGCCAATAAAAAAGACTCTAGGATCTGTACAAAAACCAAGATCTCCAATCCCAGAGGTCTGACTGTAACAACTGCGACAGAATAGAACTTCTGGAATTATAATTTAAAAACTCTATTCCAGGCTTTGCCCTAGGATCTATGCAAAAACTGAAACCATCAATATAAAAATCTGATTACAACAACAGTGATGGAACAGAACTTCTAGAACTACAAAGAAAGACTATTCCTAGGCTACGTCCTATGACCTGTGCCAAGATATCGAGTTAGAGTGCAAAAATGTCTGGCATCATAAAAACAACTTAGGGAGGGCCCAGAGAGATAGCACAGCGGCGTTTGCCTTGCAAGCAGCAGATCCAGGACCAAAGGTGGTTGGTTCGAATCCCGGTGTCCCATATGGTCCCCCGTGCCTGCCAGGAGCTATTTCTGAGCAGACAGCCAGAAGTGACCCCTGAGCACCGCCAGGTGTGACCCAAAAACCAAAAAAAAAAAAAAAACTTAGGGAGATAAAAAGAGGGTATACGGAGCCTATAGTGGTTCTCATGACAGCATGCTTCAAGGGCGGAGAAATCCGAAATCTCTTAGGCCAAAGTAATTCCCTTTCTAACTTCTAACTTCCCCCAAACCTTTTTATTTAGTTGCTGGTTGGGGGTTTTTGACTTTTTGTTTCCTTTGTCGTTTTCTGTTTCTTTGTTTGTCTCTCTCATAGTTGCTTGCTTTGTTTTTTGTTTGTTTGTTTCTTATTGTGTGGGTTTTTTGGTTTTGTTTTTTGTATTTTTCCTGTTATTGCTATGTTGTTTTATGTTTATTTTTTTGTTTTATTAACTTTTTCTTATTTTTTCCTGCCCTCTTCTAAACACATAAAAGGAATCCTCCTAGTTTTTTCTTTCTTCTTTTCCTTTTTCTTTATCTCCAACAGAACCACATTGCTTGAATCATCTTTTTCAGCCCCATAAATTGAGGGGGGAAAAACGAATGGTACTAGGTCCAGACACTCTCATGAACACTTAGTGGAAATAAAAATGATCGGACCTGAATATCAAACCCAAAGTCAGAATCTATACCTAATTCACAGGAAGCTGTTCAAGTGGGGACCAGTTATACTAGTATTCTGGGGGGTAAAAGAGGGAGATATGGGATACATGCTGAGAAAAGGGCTAGAGGGAGGACATCACTGGTGGTGTGAATGCCACTGATTCATTGTCACTATGGACCTTAAATATTACTGTGAAAGATCTGTAATTCACTTCAGCCACAATAAAAATTAAAATAAAAAAGAAACTTAGCCCATACATGGAGCTTAGCCTGTTAGCCTTAAATGGAAACTTAACTTTAGGTTGACAAAATGGAGTTCTTTCTGCTTTAGGCTTCACACAAAGTCCATTCTTACTCAATCCTGACAGATATCCTGTAAAATAAGAAAATGTTGCAGAAGATTTTTTAAAGCTTTATAAAAACTGCCCAATGAATTAAGTCTTAGCCTTTGATAAGAAGACAGTTCAGGAGGCCCTACTATGGTAGATCATGACCTCTTCCATCTTGGATAGTATCCTCACAATCCAATTATGAATATTGGTTATAGTCCATGCTAGTATGAAAGTCATGCTTGTGGGATGTAGGTCTTTTCAGGATGTTACTAGTCATGTCAATTGTGTTGCCTGGTTTTGTGTTGGTTCAAGAACTGACTCTGGTTTCAACAGGATAAACTGCAACACCAGTGTTGGTACTGGCTCAGCGAGATTCACTTGAGTAACATCTACCAAGAGATATAATTTAAACAATTTAGGAGGAGGTATATTAGCTGTAAGAGTGGCTTTTGTTGTAAGGTGTAGAATAAAAATATAATGTATAAAGCCGACATGTTGGGTGAGTCTTCCCAAAGTGGCACCTCTAGCCCCTTTAGCTAGGTATGAAGATGCAGGGAAACAGTGAAGAAATAATTCATAAGCAGTTAAAGTTTCATCAGAGTCAGCTCATTTTTATTCCTCAGGCTTTTTTCTGCCAGGAGTCTCTCTGCCATGTGCTTCTCTGCTAAGCTTTTGCTGCCTTTCCTCTCTGTCTTTTTGCTGCTGCTTCTTTCTCCGCTCCCAAGCCAGACTCTTTTATTCTTTATTTAAAACAGTCCACCCCCAGGGCCGGAGAGATAGCATGGAGGTAAGGTGTTTGCCTTTCATGCAGAAGGAAGGTGGTTCAAATTCAGGCATCCCATATGGTTCCCTGTGCCTGCCAGGGGCGATTTCTGAGCATAGAGCCAGGAGTAACCCCTGAGCATTGTCCGGTGTAACCCAAAAACAAAAATAAAATAAAAATAAAAATTAAACAGCCCACCCCACTCTAGGTGTGAGTGGGTCTAATTATCTACGTGGGATTAACATATCAAAAGAAGAGGTTAGGGAAACAGAAAGTTGGGAAAAGGTTTACCTTACTCTAAGGTTTAGCCTAGTCTCTGTTATCAGAGGGGTTTGTTTGTGAGAAGCTGAGGGGTAAAGTTATTCAGCAAGTCATAAATAACTTTGCCGTTTATTCCTTCTCAACATGGTTTGAAGATAACCATATCAACACATAAACTAACATTTCTTCTATATTAAATAGTATTTAAGGTCAGTGGAACTAATGTCTTGAGACATAAAGTTAACATACTCCATACCCACAAGGTCACTATCCAAAATACCAGATCCCCATTACTCACCTGTTCTGTGCAGCAAATGTAACAAACACACCTTCCTCCTCTGTGGCTCAGGAAAAACTCCAGCCAAACAGAAGTTCTTTGTAAAGGGTTTAATAGGACAAAATAGGTAGGAAGGGGACCAGGGCCTTACAGCAATGATCAGAAAGGTCAGCCAGCCCTCAGTACAACTGCCAGTATCATTCCAACCAATGACTCTCCATCAATAACTCTCACTAATAACTATCCACCAATAACTCTCCCCAAAAGCAAGCCTTTCATTGTTCAATATTGACTTTATTTTTTGTCTCACTATATA
This sequence comes from Suncus etruscus, assembly GCF_024139225.1. Lineage (NCBI taxonomy): Eukaryota > Metazoa > Chordata > Mammalia > Eulipotyphla > Soricidae > Suncus > Suncus etruscus. Next base: position 96,134,329 of record NC_064868.1, read on the forward strand.
CCACAGAGAAGTTATATATTTCTCTATACTCCTTTCTTTGACTTATTTTGCTTAGTATGATTCCGTACAGTTTCATCCAACTTGTAGTAAACCTCATTTTCTGGATCTTTAAACATATTAAATACTAATCCTTTATCTAATATGTGGTATACAAGTATGTTTCCCCGTTAGTTAGAGGGTCTTAATTTTATTTATTTATTTAATTACTTATTTTTGGGTTTGGGCCACACTTGGTGATGCTCAGAGGTTACTCCTGGTTATGTGCTCAGAAATCACTCCTGGCTTGGGGGATCGTATGGGATACCAGGGGATCGAACCATGGATCATCCTGAGTCATCTACATGCAAGGCAAATGCCCTACAGTTGTGCTATTGCTCCAGCCTCTTAATTTTAGCCTAAGTTCTTTTTCATGAAAAATGTTTCAGTTTTATGCTGTCCCACTTGTTTATGTTTGCTTCTCTTGGCTTTGCCAATAGTCAAATCTTTAATGACATCCCTGAGATCCAAAGCTTGGAGAACTTTTTCTATGGTTTCCTTATTTTATGGATTTTGGTCTATTCTCAAAGTCATTGATTCACTTTGGATTAATGTTTGTGTATAGTGTAAGATATAGATTCCAATTTCTGTCCTTTTTAAGCATATGGCTACTCATTTTTTCAGCACTGTTGCCCACTTGTTGAAGACTGTCTTTGCTCCACTTTATGTACTTAGCTCCTTTGTCATAGAATAACTGTCTATATATCTGAGAATATATTACTGAACTCTCATTTCTAAGAGTTTACATTTAACTCAGCAACACACAGTTTTGATAATGATAGCTTTGTAACACAGTTTAATGTCAGAGAGTGCAATGTCATTCATCTTTTAAGTTCCAAAAAGATTTAGCCATAGAAAAATGTTATAACATAAAATTTTTAGTAGCACTTCTCTAATTTCTTTAAGGAAGTCCCTTAAATTTTATAGGGTTGCATTACATAGTTTGTAAAGCATTTTCAATGTTGTAGGAATCAGGACACTTCCATTAAAGCAGTTCATAATACATCTCTTTAGAAAGCAATTTTATTTTTATAGTACCTTTAGTTAGAAATATCATGCAATGAAATCCACAAAAGACATACATCTATAAACCTGTGTATTATAGCACTTAAATACTCCTCGCCCCAATATACAAACATTTACCTGGGAATGGTTCCACATTATGAACTAACAAGTGACTTCTCTAGGTCTTTATATATAGGTGGGAAAAGTGCCTTCTTTCTAAACCTGATGTTCCCTAGAGGCACAGATCCTTAACTTTCAGCTTAAGACAGGACCAATGGCCAGCTGGCATCAAGAGCAATCTCAGGAGAGCCATCTTTTGGGGGAGTTTATTGCACACATCTGCTTGATTTGGAACACCTATCCTCTTTACAGAGTCCCTCCCCTTCAATCTCCAGAAGGTTGAAGCTTCCTCCTCCTTCCTCTGGAGACACTGAAATTCTCTTCAGGTGGGAGTCAGGAGGTAGATCATCCAGATTTGTTGTTATGGGAAGCTGGAAATCAGGAAGCACATGTGCTGTGTGCTGTCAAGGTGCCAGTTCCAGGCAGATCCCAATGGTCTCTAAGATAAAAAGAGTGGAAAATTAATTTCAATGTCAAGCAAACCCAGATGGTGATGCTTGGTAGTGAGCTAAATGGGAAAAGGGACATAGGAAGAGAGACCTGGCCCTTTAACTTTTAGTTCCTGTCCTCTTCTGGAGCTGTTAGTGGAGTCCCTTCCAGTCATACATTTACATATTTGCCTTCACTATCTCCCTGGGAGCCATCCCACTGAAACTCTGGTCTTTATATATTCCATAGGGTTCCATCCTATTTTAATGTTCCTCTGTCTTCAGCCCCTCCTTCCATGTTGATAGCTCCCAGTTCCATTATTCTGGGTCTCCGTGTTTCCCTTTCTATAAAGTGCCTGAGTAATTTAGCTCCTTGAATCTATTTAGATCTTTGATCTTCCAGTTGAAGAATATATCTCCTTAACATCTGCTTTTTATGCTACTTGTTTTCTGAAATTTGTTTGCTTTCCCTGAGTTTTCATAACTGAAACTGAAAATACAGCTCTATATCACTGTATACAAGTAGCTGGACTGAAATTACATCTCTATTCAAAATGCTTATTCATATTGTATTCCAAATGTTCTTTTTTTGTGTGCCAAAGTTTTTACCAGTAGCAACAAGCCATTGAGAAATAAGTGCTAAATAATAATTAAGTTAGAGCAAACATGTACATGACTGATTGGCAGAGATAAATCTGAAGAGCAAAGTGGGAAGGAAGTTCTTTCTAATTAGGGAACCGGCGTTCCTTCAATATATTTTGGTATTCCATTTTTAATAATTTTTTATTTAAGCAACATGGTTACAGAAATGTTCATAGTTGGATTTCAGTCACATAATATACACCATCCTATAACAGTGTATCTTTCTTGCCACCAGTGTTCCCATTTCCCCCTGCTCCCACCCCATGACTATCTTCAGAACAGGCATTCTACTTCTTTTCCTCGCTATCATTGTTATAGTAGTTGTCAGTGCAGTTAGTGCTCTAACTGTACTCAGCACATTTTGTGGTAAACTTCTTATCAAGGGCTGGTCCTTCTGGCCCTCATCACTATTGTCTCTGGGCATTACTGCCATATTGTCTTTTATTTTTCTTATATACCACGGATGAGTGAGACTATTCTATGTCTGTCCCTCTCTTTCTAATTGATTTTACTCAGTATAATAGTATCCATGTCCATCAATATATAGGCAAGTCTCATGACTTCAGTTCTAACAGCTGTGTAATATTCCATTATGTAGATGCACCATGGTTTCTTTAGCCACTAATCTATAGTCAGGCACCTAGTTTGTTTTCAGATTTTGGCGATTGGAAATAGTGCTGATGTGTTTTTGTGTTCCTAGGATATATCCCTTGGAATGATACTGCTGGATCATATGGGAGCTCAATTTCCAGTGTTTTGAGGAATCTTCATATTTTTTTCCAGAAAGGCTGGACTAGATGGCATTCTGAAGCAGCAGTAAATGAGAGTTCCTTTCTCCCCACATCCATGACAATGCTAATTAATTGTTCTTTCTTTTGTATGTGTCCCTGTAGCCTGAGAAATACTTTATTGTTGTTCTGATTTGCATTTCCCTGATAATGTGAAGCATTTTTTCATGTGTCTTTTAGCCATCTGTATTTCATCTCGAGGAAATGTCTGTTCATTTCTTCTCCCCATTTATATGGGGTTATATTTTTTCTTGTTAAATTCTGTGTTTTGCCTAAGTTTCCCTCTATATACTTTAGAGTATCGGATATGATATGAAGGTCTAAATTAATTTTGATTTGACATTTGTGCAAGGTCTTAAAATAAAATTTCAGTTTATTTTTTTTACCAACTTGTTCATAACACAGTCATGTCAGGCATTTTTTTATTTCTCAGAAGTATACATTGATACTTATTACATGAAATTAAAACATCCAACATTCTTATTTAGTTATTGCTCTTGTCCCAGGAGCTCCACTTCGGCAACTCATTCTCAATCCACATGACACATCTGCTTTATCTTTGGAGAGTTCTGCTCAGTCTGAGACCATTCTGGGGCTGGTCCTGAGGATTGAATCCAGGGTTTCACACTCGTGAAGCACAATCTATCACTGATCTACAACACATACCTCACTGACTCTGAAAGGTCTTTATTTTATTATTTATTGTTTACACAAATAAATATTACATATTTTATACATACATATATGCACAAATTCATAAAAAATTGTGAGAATATTAGAGCATGAACACGAGATCGTCTGGGTTCAAATCTAGACATTGACACCTATAAGTCATCTGCTCTACAAATTGAACCACATCCCTAGCCTCCTCCTCTTTGTCTTTGATCTTTTCTCTCCTCCTCCTTTCTTCTTTTCCCTCTTCTTTCTCTTCCTCTTCTCCTTCTTTTCCCTCTTCTTTCTCTTCCTCTTCTCCTTCTCCTCCTCCATCTTCCCCTTCTTCCTCTTCTTTCTCTTCCTCTTTCTCTTCTCACTCTTCCTCCAATGCCTCTTATTATTCTCGTTCTGGGTCTCTGGGATCCCAATAATTCTTACGTTGTTTCTGTTGAGTTTATCAAAGACTTCTAGTTTCATCAGTTCACACTCTGAGTAGTTTTTCCATTGTTTGATCTTTAAGGTTCTTTTCCAATCTCTTCTGCTGTATGGAGTTGTTCTGCATCTCATCTCCCAGCTCACTGATTCTGTCCTCAGATGCTATTACTCTATACAAGAGGCTTTCCATTGAGGTTTTCATTTCATCTACCGAGATTTTCAGATTTTCTGCTGTTTCAGATTAAATTTTTTTGATTCCTATCTTTGTGGTCTGTTCAACTCAACATATGCCTTCTTTGAATTTTATGAGCATCCTCCATATTTCTTCTCAGAACACCTTATCTGAGAAGATAACTAGCTGGTTGATACTTTTCAGGTCATCAGAACTGCCATCTTTATTCTCTATGCATGGTGTTATCTTGCATTGTTTCCTTATTGCCACACTTATTTTTACTACGAGTTGTGGTGGGGTTCATGGGCTAGAAGATGCACGCTGCCATGAAGCAAAGTGGAGTGCCCATGCTTCTCTGGCTCCACCTTTATTGGGCGGAGATAGTTCACCGGGTGTTGGGCCCTGAAGAGATTATGTTTGCTATCATCTTCTTGGCTGCCTCACAGAGAAAAGCCAGTTTATTTATATATTTTTTATGTGGCTGACTAGTTCTCTCAGCACCATTGTTGAAGAGGCTTTCCTTGCTCGATTTTATGTTTCTTGCCCTTTTATAAAAAATAAATAGATTATATGGCTGGAGGTCATTCTCTGTGTACTCAAGTCTATTCTGTTGATTTCAGGATATGCCGTTATTGTGGTGCTCTTCTGTTTGAATTACTATTTATTGCTTTGTAATAACATTTAAAGATGGGAAAAGTGATGCCTCACTTCTTATTGTCTCAGGGTTGATTTAGCTATTTGTGAGCAATAATTTTTAAAATGAATCTCAGGAGTGCTTTTTCCCATTTCTTTGAAGAATGACGTATATACTATCAGAGAGATTAAATTAAATCATACAATAATTTGGGGATCATTGCCATTTTAATGATGTTAATCTTTATATGAACAGTGTATATATCTTCATTTTCTTCTGTCTCTTTTATTTAATAAAACAGTGTTTTGTAGTTTTCTTTGAATAGAAACTTTATCTCTTTAGTTAATTTGATTTCAAGATATTTTGTTTCTGTGGTAACTATTGTGAATTGGATGTTTTATGTTTTTGTTTTATTTATTTATTTAATATTTATTTTTATGCTTTATTTCTTCTCTATCATTGTTTATATAGTAGAAGGCCATAGAGTTTTGTGTGTTAATTTTGTAGCTGCCACCTTGCTATGAAAATCTATTAATTTTAGGGCCAGAGAGATAGCATGGAGGTAGGGCATTTGCCTTACATGCAGATGGATGGGTTTTTGGATGTTTGTGACCCCCCAAAAATCTATTTATTCTAGAAGATTTTTAGTAGATAATTAAATTTTCTTTCTTTTTGGGAGGTTGTTTTAATTGGGGTCACACCCAGCAGCGCTCAGGGGTTACTCCTGGCTCTATGCTCAGAAATCGCTCCTGGCAGGCTCGGGGGACCACATGGGATGCTGGGATTCCAATCACTGACCTTCTGCTTGCAAGGCAAGCACCCTACCTCCATGCTCTTTGTCTGGCCCGATAATTAGGATTTTTTAATAACATTTTATTTAAACACCTTGATTACAAACATAATTGTGGTTGGGTTTCAGTCATGTAAGAGAACACCCCCCCATCATCATCAGTGCAACATTCCCATCACCAATATCCCAAATCTCCCTCCTCCCCACCCCACCCCCAATTGTACTCTAGACAGGCTTTTTATTTCCCTCATACATTCTCATTGTTAGGATAGTTCACAATGTAGTTATTTCTCTAACTAAACTCATCACTCTTTGTGGTGAGGTTCATGAAGTGAATGTCCTTCTCCTCTCTTTTGTCTCTGAGCATTATTGCAAGAATATCTTTCATTTTTCTTAAAACCCATAGATGAGTGAGACCATTCTGTGTCTTTCTCTCTCTGAGACTTATTTCACTCAGCATAATAGATTTCATGTACATCCATGTATAGGAAAATTTCATGACTTCATCTCTCCTGACAGCTGCATAATACTCCATTGTGTATATGTACCACAGTTTCTTTAGCCATTCATCTGTTGAAGGGCATCTTGGTTGTTTCCAGAGTCTTGCTATGGTAAACAGTACTGCAATGAATATAGGTGTAAAGAAGGGATTTTTGTATTGTATTTTTGTGTTCCTAGGATATATTCTTAGGAGTGGTATAGCTGGATCGTATGGGAGCTTGATTTCCAGTTTTTGGAGGAATTTCCATATAGCTTTTCATAAAGGCTGAACTAGATGACGTTCCCACAAGCAGTGAATAAGAGTTTCTTTCTCACCACATCGCCACCAGTACTTCTTGTTCTCATTTTTTGTGATGTGTGCCAGTCTCTGTGGTGTTATGGAATGAGAAAAATTACATTAAAATGGCCAGGAAATACTCAACAAAGCATTGTATAGATTCAATGCATTTCCTATAAGGATTTCTATTATGTTTGTCAAAGAAATAGATCAAACTCTCCTGTAATTCATTGGAAAAAGAAACAGAAATAGCAAAAGCAATCTTTGTGGGATAATAGATGGGAGGTATCAGTTTTCCCAACTTTAAACTCTTCTACAAAGCAATAGTAATTAATATAGCACAGTATTAGAACAAAGACAGACTCTCAGATAAGTGGACTAAAATGGAATATCCTAAGACAGATATCCAGGTATATGTTAATTTTTATAAAGGGACAAGGATTATTAAGTGGAACAAGGAAAGCCTCTTCAACAAGTGCTGCTGGGAAGACTGGTTGACTATGTGCAATAAAATAAACTCAGTCTGCTCTAATACCATGCAGTAAGGATAAATCAAAATAAATTAAAGACCTTTGTCTCTGACCTGAAACCATAAAGCACATAGAGCATTTAGGAAGATCTTTTCATGACATGAAAGCTAAAGGTATCTTTAAAATGAAACGCCACTGACTAAAATCAATTGGGAACAAAGATAAACAAATGGGATTACATTAAATTAAGTAAATTTGTACCTCATAAGAAATGATGACCACACATGTAATGGGAGAAATTATTCACCCAATATCTATCTAATAAAGGATTAACATCTAAGATGTATACAGCACTAGAAAAATTTAACATAATAAACATCCAACACCATCAAAAATGGGGTGTAAAGTTGAATATAATTTTCCTCAAAGAAGAAATTAAGATGGGCAAAGAGCACGTGCAAAATGCTCCATATCATTATTAGGTAGTTGTAAATCAGAAGAACAATGCGATATATTACACTGCAGAAACTGGAACACATCAACAAGAATAAGAATAAAGAGTGCTGGCAAAGATTTGTGGAAAAAGGACTCTCATTCTCTACTGTGGATATGTAGATGAGTCCAGCTTTTTTGGGAAAAATATAAACTTTCCTCAAAATACTAGAAATTGACCCAGTAATACCTCTCCTGGGAATATATAATAGGTGCCAAAAAATAGAACACTAAAAGGCTTCTGCACTCCTATATTAAATTAAGAAAATTTGATATAGCACTCACAATATTCAGAATCTGGAAACAACCCAAGTGTCAAAGAACAGATGAATGGAACAGAAATCATGGTAGCGGGCTGAGGGAAGATAGGCATCACCCACCCAGAGATATAAAAGCAGCAGGAAACTCAGTTCAGACCGAGGCTGGCAGAAAACCTGAGAAACAGAGGGGAAGGTGTTCCCTTTACCAAATGACAATGTTAAGCTGAGATGCAAAAACTCTGCAGCTGTACTTATCCCCTAATCAATGTACAACAGCACAATGTGTAGAAAAAGCCACACTGCAAATGACATTATGGGAAAGCATTGCAGAACATCACCATGCTTAGAAAATGAAGATGATGAATATGAAGACCCAACAAGTAATGGATACACACATAGCCTTACTGAGAAAGACTTTAAAGAGAAATTTGAAAAATGTTCAAGGAACTCAAAGATTCCATGGTATGAACTGAATGAACAACAAAAATCAAGAGTACGTGAAAGTAGAAATAAGACAATTCGAAACCGAAAGATCAGGTTAAAAAAAAGTGTTAGTCAAAATAAAAACCTCACTGGAAAGACTCACCAATAGAATTACAGCTACTGAAGACAGAAACAGGGAGCTGGAAGGTGATGCATAACTCCATACAACAGATGCAGCTGGAAAATAACATTAAAACAAACTACTAGATGAAAAAAATCCTCAAACTCTAAACAGATAAAAAGAAAAGTGTGTTGGGTTACTGATCCTACCATAATCTATATTTGAACTCCACCGTAGGGTGTGATCTGGTGATGGTATATTGGATTATTCCCTACTTGATATTTTTCTCCCACCCTAGGGTATGATCTGGTGGTGGTATATTGGATTATTCCCTATTTGGTATTCTCCCACCCTAGGGAGATAAAAGCAGTGGTATGAGGAAGGCAGAGGCTCATTCTTCAGTCTTCCATTGAGCTGTATTTTATCATAGAAACAGAAAGCTTGGATGGTTGAATTCCTCGCTTGAGCACTGGATTTCCTGAACCCTTTCTTGTACCTCTTCACTACATTAATTATTCCCTGCATTGATGTTTGCTTCCAGACCTTCATCTCACCAGACTGTCATTTTGGATTGATGGGCTCCACTAATAGATGGCATCAGGACTCAGACCTGAAATCAAACCGGGACTTGGATTCTGCTGAGGAGTGTTGAGATGATTGTTTCGTTTTTTCCCAGGTGGATTTCACCTTTTTTGGCTTTTTAAGCTTACAACTCTGTTTTAACATGATGCCGTTTGCTTGGGCTTTGGTTGAAGGACCCTGGCTTATGTTCATGCTAATTGCATTAATGATAGCTTTCCTTATTCTTTCATTTTATATGTATCACGAGAATATAAAAATTCAGACTGATAATCAAAGGATTCACACTGAATTCTCTACTGAGAATCAAAGAATTTGGACTGAATTTTCTAGTGAGAATCAAAAGACTCTTACTGAATTCTCTAGCCTTGCCTTAAAATTTGCTGAGGCACAGACTGATAACCTTGCTTTGAAAGTTTCTGAATCAGCTTCTAATAATTCTGAAAGGCCAGTGAACCCAAATATTAAGAAGGCATTCCCTATGGTGACAATGATAGAAATCAAGCAATCAAGAAATCCTGAGTTTTGTGTTCTGCTGCCCCTAATTACAATAGACCAGTAGAGCCTCTAGAGATTTCTATTGTAGACAATGCTTACAAAGTGAATCTAATGATGTTGAAATGGCCCCGTTAGAAGGCAGATCTATAGAATTATCATCTACCCACCCTCCTCCTCAGCCTTTTAGAGAGAGTAGAATGAACTCACCTCCTCCACAAGAGATAGTTCTTAGGGAAATTAGTAATAATGCAGTATCAGAAATGAATTCTCCCCATCAGGAAAATGAGCAGATTATAGAATATGAAGGTTTGAATATGATTTACATCAGTAACTTTAAGAAAGCATGCTCATATTGTGGTCCTCTTTCCCCGCTTTGTATTGAATAACTTGGTACCTGGAGTGATGGTTAGTGTTGGACCTAACAGGAATTTAACACAGTAACAAAGACCTGTTTGAGTGCTTCTCAATATTTACAATGGAAGATGTGTTTGATTGAAAATTCTAAGAGTAAAATTAATAGTCTATATTACTCTGGAAGGAGGGTTGCAGGAGCCACATTAGCTTATGAAATGCTGGTAGAGGACGGACATTACACAGACATAAATTGGCAGGCAAGACTACCCCATATAGTTTTAAAGTTTGTCAGGGAACTTGCATTCATTGCTTGGGAAAATATTGACTCAGATACCAAGTTCAACAGTAGTTATACAAAGATTATTCAGGGAGTTATGGAGCCATATGCAGAATTTGTGGAAAAATTGACAGAGGCAATTAAAAGGCAAATTGAAAATATAGAAATTCGAAATGTTTTGACAAAAACCTTAGCCTTTGACATGCCAATGAATATTATCAGGCTATCTTACACCCAATTAGGGAGAAAAGTTGTTATGGGATTTCTACTTGTTTGTAGAAATACTAGGCTTACAATGACCCTCCTGCTGCATCTTTACCAATATATGATGTTCAGAGGCAAACTCCGAGAAATTAGAACAATGACTTTCACCCAAAGACACCACCTACTCCTTGCCTGTGGTGTGACAAGAGATTTCATTGGGCAAAAGACTGTCATTCAGTACCTAACAGTCTTCCCAGAAACCGGGGAGAGGGGTTCAAAGCCAATCTCTCGAGGTCAGGTCATATGCTTTCAAGTGTGGCAAAATGGGGCATATAGGGGAAAATGTAGGTCAGTACCTCTTTTTATACCCTCTCAAAGACCCAACCACTTGGGTCCAAGATTTAATTAACCTGTCTCAGGAAACTGGGTTGGGTGCCATTTCCTGGCTCCTCAAAATGAGTGAACCTTATCATCAATAATTCAGCTTCCCTGCCCAAACCAAGATAACTCCACAGTTTAAGCTCATTAAAGCCTGAAAGTTCAGGAAGCTGCAGTTTAGATATTATTTGCCTGGAGGTCTTGACCATCATTCCAGCTCAATGCCTTTATATGATTAAATACGACATAACAGGACTCTCTCAAGGAACTATGGGGATGATTCTAGAAAGAAGCAGTTTAACATTCAAAGGAATAGTAATTAACCTGGGGATCATAGATTCTGATCATGTAGGGGAAATAATAGTTATTGTTTCAGTACCCACCTTCTGGACCTTTGAGGGAGACTTGGGACATTGGTGATAGGAATGTTGCACTGGTGATGGGTGGTGTTCTTTACATGACTGAAACCCAAACACAATCATGTATGTAATCAAGGTGTTTAAATAAAAAAAAAATAAAATTAATTTAATATTTTATAAAGAATATTATAATTATATGTTAATAATATAATTTTCAGAAAAAATAAATATAGATACTTTTTGACCTTGAAAAAAAAGAAAGCTAAAAATATAGCTCAATTTTAATTACTTCCTTATTTTTTTTCTGGAAAATCAGAACTCATCAGGGAAGAAGGCTTCAGGAGTACTAACACTGAGGCTTCTGGATTGATAGCTTTCACTGCTAAACTTAAAGAGGATAATCCAATGTTAACTCTTGAAATTCAAGGCAGAAAATTTGAAGGTGTGTTTGATTTGGGAGCAGAAATGTCTGTGATTTCTTTAAGAGATTGACCCTGAAATTTGGTTCTACAAAATATTCAATACAGTTTGGAAGGTATAGGAGGGGGTCATGCTTCAAAATTCTGTTTGCTAGAGTGTTAGGTATTTGAAGTGCACAGGACAGGAAGATCAAGAGGCAATATTCATGCCTTATCTAGTTCCGGTTTCTTTGAACCTATGGGGACATGATTTGCATAAGCAGTGGGAAGCAGAATATCACATCCCTCTCAAAAACACCTCACAGCATGTTATTTTAGAAGTTTCACTTTTTTGATTGGGGCCACTGGGTTAAAGTGCTCAGAACCCATTCCCATTAAATTGAAATCCAATGTTACAATCTGGATTCCCCAGTGGCCCATTAACAGCACAAAATTAGAGGTGCTTAGAAGGTTAGTCGATGAATAGTTGAAGCTGGGACACATTGAAATCTCTTGCTTCTAATTGGAATTATCCAATATTTATTATTATGAAACTATCAGATAGCTGAAGACTTTTAAATAATCTGAGGTCTGTAAATTCTCAGATGGTTTCAATGGGTAAGATGCAGAATGGCTTACCTTCACCTGTAATCTATCTTAGAGACTGGCCTTTGATAGTAATTGACTTAAAAGATTGTTTTTATAATATTTCTATACATCCAAAAGAGATTTTCCTTTTCCTTTTCTTCTCTTAATAACAAAGCCAGCCCCTAGGCAGTAATTTCAATGGATGGTTTTGCCTCAGGGAATGGCAAATTCACCCACCATGTGTCAATATTTTGTTGATGTGGTTTTACGTTCATTTCGTAAAAAGTTTCCCCAGGTATATTTGATGCATTACATGGTGACATCTTAAGCTCAGGCTCACAAGAATTTTGATGTGTTCATGAATTTGTCATTAGCTGCTTGCAGGGTGCTGGTTTAACAATAGCCACGAAAAATCCAGACTTTACCTCCATTTCAATACTTGGGCTTTGTATTAGAGTGTACTTAAGTGTGTCCTAAAGATTTCTGTTTATTAGAAAAATCTAAGGACTCTTAATGATTTTCAAAAATTCTTAGGTGATATAAATTGGATCCACTCTTCCCTTGGAATTCCAAACTCAGAACTGACAATGTATTTAGTACTTTAAAAGGAAGTCCGGATTTAAATAGCCCCAGGTATTTAACACAAAAGGCTCAACAGGAATTAGATTTTTTTCGTGGACCGGCTCCAAAAGTCCTATCTTTCCAGGTTTATATCTGGAGAGAGGGTGTGGCTTTTAATTTTTACAACCTTTCATTCCCCTATAGGTGCTATTGCTCAGCTGTCTGAGCCTCTAGAATGGTTTACTTACACAACAAGCAACCTCACACGTTTGTGCTTTATTTGGACTTGATATCTACACTTATCATCAAGGCAAGGCTCAGAACAATTTCCTTGTTAGGTTTTGACCCTGAACTAATAGTCCTGCCAATTCCAAAAAGGAAATAGAATGTATATTACCTCTCAGTAAGCCCCTTTAATAAGCACTATGTGACTTTTCAGAAGACGTTTTCTTCCATTATCCTGCTGGAATGGCCTGGAACTTCTTTAAGCGGACACATTTTGTGTCTTCATCTATTAGCCACTCCTCTTCTATACCTGATACTCCAGTGTTTTACATTGATGTGTCATCATCAGGAAAAGATGGTATTACTGGTGCTTCTCTAACCACAACATTGTATATTAATTACAAGTCTGCTCAACAAGTAGAACTTGCTGCTTCAAATTATTTATTATCACATGTTTCATAGCCGTACAATGTAGTAAGCGATTTACCTTACATAGGTTTGTTCCCAGACATAACAACTGCCTCTTTAAATACTTATAACCAAATAGTACAATATTTCCTGTAACAATCACAAGCCCTTCTGCAAAAAACGTTCTGAGCCAATAATTATGACTCACATAAGAGACCACTCTGGCCTACCAAGATCGGAGGCTTAAGGAATGAAACTGCTATTCTTTTGGCATGCCAATATTTAAATTATCTGCAGAAGAACATGCAGTGCTTCATTAAAGTACCTGTCGTTTGCATGTTAAGTGTTATATTCCATGGAAGCAAGCCAGAAAAATAGTTGTACCATTTGTGCACCTTCGAATAAAAGAACACGTGTATCTGGGGCCAACCCTCGAGGATTACAGACTAATGAATTATGGCAAATGGATATTACACCTGTTGACTCCCCCCACCAAAAAACCCCCTATCTTCATGTGGTGGTAGATAAATATTCTCATTTTATATGGGGAGTTCCATTGACTTCAGAATGAACTAAAGCAGTTTTCACCTTCATGTGTCAGTGCTTTTCTGTTATGGATATTCCCCAAACCATAAATACAGACAATGGTTCAGCCTACATCAGTAAAACTTTTCAATCATTTTGTAAGGAATGGCAAATAAAACATATACCTGGCATCCCATATAATCTACAAGGACAAACCATAGTTGAAAGAGCATACAGAACTCTAAAAACTCAATTACTAAAGTATAGAAAAAGAGGCATGCCACACACAGGCATTTTGTCCTTAACATTATTTTTACTAAACTTCTTAAATTATCCCCAAGGATAATATTATCCAGCTGCAGAAAAACACTTTAAACAAATATTCAGGTGTAAAAAATAATTGATTCACCTATTTGGGTAAAAATGGATAATAAATGGATTGCTGGTAATCTAATTCAAAGAAAACGATATGATTATTTTTCTACAAACGGCAACCCTGTCAAGAAATTTGGACCCTCTACACCTTGTCAGAAGCAGGTTTCTCACAAATAAACAATCTCAGACACAAATGCATAACAAGAGTATAAACTGTCCCTCAGAAACAACACAGATTATTAAAAAAATGTGGGTAGAAAACAAACTGTGACCTCAACAGGTGATTGAAATAATAAGTTGATACCACACTATGCTGCAGAGACTGTTGGTAGTGAAAATGACCAGTTCCAGAATTTTGATGCTATAAATAAGGGAACTGGTCCTGCTCTCACAGGACTTCATAACATAGGAAACACTTGTTGCATAAATTCAGTACTAAAATGCTTGTATAATATTCCCATTTTTACTGATTACTTTTACTTGAATCATTATAAGAAATACATTAACAGGTCAAATTTGTTGGGACACAATGTCAACGTGGAAGAAAAGTTTTTTAAGCTTATAAAAGCTTTATGAGAAGGACAGCACAGGTATATCAACCCAAAAGACTTTAAGACGACCATTGGAAGGATATAATCAGTTTGAAAGAGACAGTCAACAGGATCCACACGAATTACTTTTATTCTTTTTTTCTCTTTTTTTCTTAAGCCTACAGCACCCAATATTCCCAGGCAGTCTCCCATCCAAGTACTAACCAGGCCCGACCCTGCTTAGCTTCCAAGATCAGACTAGATAGGGCACATTCAGGGTGGTCTGGCCACAGACTTACTTTTATTCTTGATGAAGGGTCTTCATCAGGACTTGATCAAAGCTGATATACAGTGTAGATAGAGTAAAATAGAGACAAGCAGTTTAATGAGTCTATTATTTACACTTTTCCAAGGCCAGCTTAAATCTATATTTTAATGCCTCATCTGTCACCAGAAATCTAACACATCAGAGATCTTTACTTATCCTTGCCTTTGACATCTACAGATAAATGCATGTTGCAAGATTGCCTTAGAGTGTTTTTTAAAGAACTAAAAGACAATAATAAGGTTCATTGCAGTCACTGTAACACACAGCAGGATTCCTTAAAAAAAGGGTAGAAGTTTGGAGACTATCACCTGTGCTCTTAATACATTTAAAACGTTTCTTCTATGATAGCAAGAAAATGAAGAAACTACAGACCTATGCAGTCTTTCCTTTAGAAAATCTTGATCTATCACAGTACACTGTGGAATCTAACAACAAACAAGAAGAGTACAAATTATTCTTTGTTTTAAACCATTATGGTGAATTGAAAAAAGTGTCATTGCACAGCTTATTGTAAAAATACAGCAAGAAAACGGTGGTTTAAATTTGACGATCACGCAATTTGAGAAATAGTTAACTTGTCTGTAAAATCTACAACAGCCCATATTCTTTTTATATCTCAAAGAAACTTGCTGTTATGAATATAGCTGTTTAAATTAGAGGATGTTTAACTGGATGGTCTTTAAAGATGTCTATAATAATGTTCTAAAGTTTGACATTTTTACCAACAGAAAAACAGCTGCAGGATGTGGACTCCCACTATAGTGCTCATTATTAGAATGTTTCAGTGCCTTAATTTCTATTCTAGTATACTTATAATAATCTTAATGCTTCTGTTAATAATGATCCATAGAGATATAGTTTGGATACCCTAGTTTCACAGTACAGTGATATTTTCTGTTGGTCTCCTAATACAGTGCTCATTGTGATGACTTAACAAATATTTTAAATCATTCACTTTTCATTTGATTTTTATCTACCTGTATCTCCTAATATCCCTCTACAGAGAAATCATTATATAAGGCATCTGAATGTCATAGACTCTTTTTACAGTGCTCATCATCATATCGCTTAGTATTCTAGTCTTAAGTATTGTGATGGTTTTAGGATTGTTCTTTGCGTAATCTAAACCATTAAACCTTTTTTCAGCAAAGTTCCCCTCCATCTATATTGGTTACTCCAAGGAAGTAGAAATCCTTTTCACCTGACATGCCAGCTTTATATTTTGAAGTACTTTGTCCCATTCTACTTGGGTCAATTTTTCTATAGATTGGTACTTTGTCCCATTCTACTTGGGTCAATTTTTCTATGGATTGATCATTTTGTTCGTCTGTGAGTGAGTGTGTGTGAGGTAGTCATCTCTATGTTTAATGTTTGTATTATAAGTAATGTCTGTTTATGTTGTATTTAGCCTTTGCTTCTTGTATATTACCATTTCTTTTTCCCAGGAAGAAGATGATGCCACCACTGCACAGTGGTCATGCTGGTTCTTATGGTACTGCTCCAGAATATGTTTGTAGGATCTATATAAATCAACCCAAATGAACTTGCTGCAGACCACCCACTGCATGGAAACCAGGACTCAGGCAGCACCATTGTACCATTGGAATGTGAACTGCTCATGATCCTCTTCGTGGTTTATTCTACATGAAGGTCTCCTGCTCTTTGTCATCACTCTGGCTGCTGCTGCTTGAGTCTTTGAACTATAAGTCATCTTCAAAGAGAAGGCAGGCACACCACTGTTGCTAATGTGTTCTCGGTGGTCAATTTCTACTACTTCAGTTTACCATAGACTATTTTTCACAACTGGTTTCAGATATTGAGAAATCTTTGAATCTAGGACATTTCCTGAACTGTGAATGCTGTGAGCCATATTTCCAGCCTCCACAGACTGCATTGTGGACTGTATTTGGAATCTGGAATTTATCTACCATCCTCAGACTATCTCAAAAGACTTAGGGTATATGTATATCCTCTTTGTACACTTCTTAAGTGTTTTAATTTAACGTGTATATGCTCTATGGTATGATTTCCCTTTTATTTAGATATTCTAGTAGAAATTCTTAAAAAAAAACAGTAGAGGTAGTACCCAGGAAGTCTTTTTGTGCTTTTGATAGAATCAGGATAGGATTTGTTGATTTATAATCTTCCCCATATGCTGCAATAGTATCTTATGGCAATGTTTCTTTTGCATAGGCACATTAAAATTGGAAAATATTAGAAACTAAGAGAATTTGTTATTTATTAGGGATGAAAACAATAATTTCTTACTATAGGGGACATTCCACTCTGAACATTTGCCTTGGTGACTTGACTTTGACATCAGTCATTTACCCCTGAACCTTGGGACCAGCACAGTTCTGTGCACCTACTCTAGGAATCCTCCATCTACCAGTACAGACCCTGGATCTGCACCTACTAGGGACAGTCTTGCCTCTCCACTCTATATCTATAAAAGTTCTGGAAACCAGAGTCTATCCCAACCTTGAAGAGGGTTGGGATAGACCCCATTCTAACAGGACATTCCTACAGAAGATGAGAGGCTCAAAGTTTCCTTATGCTCAAACTGTGTATGAGGAGAACCTTTCCTGGAACCTTGAAGAAAGACTATGGGAATTAGACAAATTACTGTGCCTGGAGCCAGCAGATGGCACTAAGGTAGGATGGTTTGTGGGTAAGGATACCTTGGTTTTAGACAAAAAAAGGTTTTTTATTATGATTTTCCAACTTTTGCTGTGCCTATGGAAAATATTACCAACTTTTTACCCCAAACTTTTATTAAAAACTGACGTGAACAAACAAAGCCTGTACAAAAATATCCCCATCATTATCAATTTGAAGTAATAATTCTGAGACATTATTGTCTAGGACCCCTTCTTTCTCTACCCAAGCCATGCCTCTTATTCCTCAACCTCTTCCTACAACAGCTTCCCCTTCTTTAGATTTCACTTTGGGTTCTCATCTTGTTCTGCCTCACAAATTGAGGGAGAAATAATGGAGGGTACCAAGACCAAACAGTCGTATGAACATCGAGTAGAAATTGAAAAAATGATCAGACTTAAACACCAAATCCAAAGCCAACGACAACAGAATCTATACCCAATCTACAACAAGCTAGACAGAGGGGACCACTTACACTACCAACCCAGGGGGGGTAAACGAGGGGGTTATGGGATACATGCTGGGAACAGAGGTGGAGGGAGGACAACATTGCTGGTGAGAATGCCACTGATTCAATGTCACTATGTATCTAAAATATTACTGTGAAAGATTTGTAATCCACTGTGGTCAAAATAAAAAAATTATTTTTGGGGGCCACACTTGGCGGTGCTCAGGGGTTACACCTGGCTATCTGCTCAGAAAAAGCTCCTGGCAGGCACGGGGAACCATATGGGACACCGGGACTCAAACCAACCACCTTAGGTCCTGTGTCAGCTGCTTGCAAGGCAAACACTGCTGTGCTATCTCTCTGGCACCAAAATAAATATTATTTAAAAAACAAAACAAAACAAAAAGATTTCACTTTGGGTTCAACATGCACAAGTAGTGTATCCAGAAGTAAGTTGTCTGGAAGAATAAAATATCGAATGTTATTTCCTCGATTACTCAGTGTTTCTAGTTGTACAGGTTCTCTGTTCTTTAGGGTCATTTTCACAACCTTAAGATGAGTATTCATGCTGACATCTACACCCTACAAAGCTCATTTTACTCCTTAACTCTCTTCCCCCCAACCATCAGTAACCCACATTAGTCTTTTTAACTTCAGTACTGCATGATCCTAATCACAGACCGTAGCCGTGCATTGGATCTAACAACCCCAACTATTTCAAAAGACATAAAATGACACTTATGTCTTTTGAATATTTTATGTGTTTTTTTCTCTGACAGCTATAAGTCTTACTAAATATTCTCTTATACGGTGACAATTCTAACCACGCTTTATCTTTTCTTCTCTTTGTGAGCTGTTCAATAAGGAATTTTGGTGAAAGAGTCCCCCAGTTTAATGCTTATGATTGAACCATGTCATGGTGATTGTAGGACTTGTTCTTATGGCCCCCAAATGCGCCAATAATGTTACTTGGCATTGTTCCTGGTTTGCATAGGCACATTAAAATGGGAAAATACTATACATACAAATAAGATTTTATCTAATAGATTAGAACACACAAATCTTGTAGTGCAACAGGACCTTACACCCTGAATATTGACATAATGACCTGGCACAGACCTCAGAAGAATGGGCATTCTCCATTCACCCCTGAACCAGGGAAACCATCCAAGAAACATCCAAGTTTGTATATAACATCACCTGGAAGCAATCCTCTACCAGAGAATACCCTACTGCTGCTCTGACATCGACTGCTCAAAAGAGACTTCCCTTAACACTGAGAAGACTTAACAACAACAACGACCTGCTTACAGGACAGGGCTCTCTGCATTGCCCTTTAATTGTGAGGTGAAACTAGAGGATGCTCCACATCTTGACTTCAATGTAGGATATGCAGATTCCAGGATCTTTAATACAGAAATATGATACCAACAACAGAGACTGTGTGAAAAATAAAAGTGTGTTGGCACTACAGACAATGTCTTGGATTGGACAAACTAGCTTGCCTGAAGCCTAGAGTTCGTCTTATGCCAGGAAACTTCAGGGGTAGAGTCTCCTTGTATTTAGGCCAAGGTTATTCCTTTCCATGTCCCTCATATTTTGGTAGGCCTATGCAAACAATAAATGCCACTCTAACATCGTTTTTACTATGCTCCTTTGACTCTAATCCTTAAAAAAATACCTACTTAAACTTTCGAGGTTAACTTAAACTAATATGTATGTGCATGGAAATGTAAAAAAAACACTATGCCTTTAATGTTTAAGGAGTTACATAAGTTTTATGGCTTTAGATTGCTTTGTGTGCTGCTAAGAAATATTGTAATGTATTACAATCTGGGGACTCGAGGGACAAAGTAATTGTATATATGTTCTGTTTTATTTATCTTAATGTTCTTTGGCTGAAAGTTCAAAGTTAAGATGTCAGCAAGGGGACTTCTGAAAATTCTGTTTATGGGTGATTGTCCTTCCACTGTAACTTTACCTTGTCCTCTTTCTTTGCATCTTTGTTCTCATAATTAAAATTAAAAGATTTAAAAAAAAACCTCAATAGCCTTCATATATATATATATATATATATATATATATATATATATATATATAAAGAGAGAGATAAGAAAAGTTATTATAAAAACAATCCGATATAAAATAGTACCACAGAAACTCAAATACTTTGGTCACAACTTAAAGAGATGATGTAACTATACAAAGAAAAGTACAAAACACTGCTTCAAATAATAAAATTAGACACAAGGAGATGGAGGCATATAGCTTGCTCATGTATCGGGAGGGTCAACATTAATAAAATGCCAAAACTTCCCAAAATACCTTACAGGTTTCATTCAATATCACTAAGGCAACCCATGATGTTCTTCAAAGAAGTATATTTAACACTCCTGAAATTCTTTTGGAACAATAAAAACCCACGAATAGCTAAAGAAACCCTTAGAAAAAAGAAGACGGGAGGCATCATTTTTCCCAACTTTAAATACTATAATAAAGCAATAGTCACTAAAACAGCATGGTTTTGGAATTAAGATAGATCCTTAAATCAATGAAATAAAGTTTGGTATTCAGAAAATTACCCTAGACATACAATCAATTAGTAATTGATAAAGGGTGAAGAAATGTAAAATGGAGTAAGAAAAGCCTCTTTAATAAGTGATGTTGGGACAACTAGTCAATCAGATACAAATAAGTGAACTCAGACCTTGATCTAACACAATGCACAAATGTCAGATTAAAATGTATTAAAGACCTTGATATTATATCTGAAACTATAAGGTATATAGAAGAAAATGTAGGCAAAACACTTCATAAATTGAGACTAAAGGTAAATTTAAGGAAAAACACCACAGTCCAAACACGTGGAAGCAGAGATAAACAGATGGGATTACATTAAATTGCGAAGCTTCTGTCCCTCACAGAAAATGGTAATGAGGAAACAAAGGCATCCCTGGAAATGGTAGAAAATATTAACCCAAAACTCATTTGATACAGGTCTAATAGTCAAGACATTCAAGGTACTAACAAAACTTAATATGAAAAAAATTCTAACCCCATTCAACTGGGAGAAGAAATGAGCAGAAATATCCTCAAAGAAGATATATAGATGTACAAAAGGCATATTAAAATGCTCCACATTGGTAGTCATCAGGGAGATGCAAATCCAAACAACAACGAGGTATATATAACCTCATGCCACTGATACTGGCACACATCACAAAAAAAAACAAGAACAACCAATACTAGTGGTGATGCAGGTAGAAAGGGAACCTCCTACTCTGCTGGTGGAACTGCAGTCTAGTACAGCCTTTATGTATAACAATATGGATAATCTTCAAAAAGCTGGAAATTGAACTTTCATATGATCCAGAAATACCACTCATAGGGATATACCCGAGGAACACAAAAATACAATATAAATATGCCCTATGTTCCCATTTGTTTATCACAGCACTATTTACAATAGCCAGAGTATGGAAACAACCCCGGTACTCAACAACAGATGAGTGGCTAAAAAAAAACTGTGGTAGTATCATTTCTCTATACAAATAACGAAGCTGAGGAGACAGAGATTAAAAATACAATTCCATTTAAAATAGTTTCAAAAAATATCAAGTACCTAGGAATCAACCTTACAAGGGAAGTGAAGGATTTATACCAGGAAAATTTCAAAACACTTCAGAATGAAATTGAAGAGGATCTAAGGAAATGGAAGAACATCCCATGCTCATGGGTAGGTAGACTCAACATAATCAAAATGATGACCTTACCCAAACTTCTATATAGATTTAATGCAATCCCCATCCAAATTCATGCATCATTCTTTCAAGACTTAGAACAATCAATCATAAAATTCATCTGGAACCACAAAAGACCCAGGATAGCCAAACAGATACTGAAAAACAAGAAGTTGGGTGGCATTTCTTTACCTAATCTGAAGCTATACTATAAAGCCATAGTGATCAAAACAGCATGGTACTGGAACAAAAACAGAGCCTCAGACCAGTGGGTTAGAACAGAATTTCCAGAAATAAATCCCCAGATATACAGTCAACTAATATTTGACAATAGAGCCAAGAACTTGAAATGGAACAAAGAAAGTCTCTTCAACAAATGGTGTTGGTACAACTGGAAAACCACCTGTAAGAAACTGAAAATTGACCCATACCTCACCCCTTATACAAAAGTCAACTCAAAATGCATTAAAGATCGTGAAATTAGATCAGGATCTATAAAGTTTATTGAGGAAAAATAGGCAGAACACTCAAAGACCTATATATTAAAAAAGTCTTCGAGGATGGAACACCAATGGCAAGAATCTTAGCATCAAACATAAACAAATGGGATTACATCAAACTAAGAAGCTTCTGCATGGCGAAGGAAACCCAACTCAAGACAAGAAGACAGCTAACTGAATGGGAAAAATTTTTCGCACTCAACACATCAGATAAGGGGCTGATAACCAGAATATATAAAGCACTCAGAAAGCTGAGTCCCCCAAAACCAAATAAAGCCATAGAAAAATGGGGAGATGAAATGAATAGACACTTCTCTGAGTAAGACCAAAAGATGGCCAACAAACACTCATAATTAGGGAAATCCAAATCAAGACAACAATGAGGTACCACCTTACACCAGTGAGGATGGTTCACATCAAAAATAATAGGGGGGCCGGGAAGGTGGCGCTAGAGGTAAGGTGTCTGCCTTACAAGCGTAGGACGGACCGCGGTTCAATCCCCCGGCGTCCCATATGGTCTCCCCAAGCCAGGGGCGATTTCTGAGCTCATAGCCAGGAGTAACCCCTGAGCGTCAAACGGGTGTGGCCCAAAAACAAAAAAAATAATAATAATAGGAATAATCTGTGTTGGTGGGGATGTGGTATGAAAGGCACTCTCATCCACTGCTGGTGGGAATGCCCCCTAGTCCAACACCTATGGAGAACAGTCTGGAGAGTGCTCAAGGAGCTCAGAATTGAGCTCCAATTTGACCCAGCAATTGCTCTCCTAGGTATCTACCCCCAAGTCGAAGGGACATTCATCCCAAAGTATGTGTGCACCCCACTATTTATCGCAGCACTCAGCATAATAGCCAAGTTGTGGAACCAACCTCGATGTCCAACAACAGATGAGTGGATTATTAAGATGTGGTATCTATACACAATGGAATATTACATGGCAGTCAGAAATGATACAATCACAGACTTTGCAGCAACATGGATGGACCTAGAATATATTATGTTAAATGAAGCAAGCCAGAAGATGAAAGATAAACACAGAATGATAGCACTATTCTGAAGTACCTAGAATATACACCAGATATACACCCAATACCCCACGATTAAATAAAGGGTGTAACAGGATAGGAACCTCAAACACAGTAATAATCACCATATACTGGGGAGTATAGCCCAAAACAAAGGGGAGAGAAACAACACAAAGCCCGACTACACATATATCATAAAGAAACAAGCAACAACAGAAACAGCAGTGTAGAGAGAACAGGTAAGTAATTATCGTTTTACTACAAAGGCCCATAATAATTTACTAGGAATCATATACAGGATTACAGGTAAAAGTTATGACGGGAACCTACTGAGTCCAATGGAAACACTTCAAAACATGATATTTGAATCCCTTAACCTTACCACATGTAAAATAACCTCTCAGTTTTTCTGTTCATAGGGGTTCCTGGATACAAAGTGTGAACATCCTATGGGGGTACCTCGGTGCTCAGTCACCCGAGGCACCATACTCTGCTTGAAGCATGAAAATGGCCAGATAAAACTTTTTAACATACCCTTTATTTCTAGATCATGCCTTCTTTTAGGACCTGAAGCACAGGACCAGCCAAATCACCGAAGCAACAACTGAGACCTACAAATTTTTACCACAGGGCCCAAGCATCAAACCCTTTCAACCAAACTAACATGCCCTGCTCTTATAGCCTCTCATCTCATTACTTCGTATTTTTGTTGCTTTGGGTGTTCGATTGTTGGTTTGTTTTGTTTTGTCTTGTTTTTTCTATTCTCTCTTCTTGTCTCCCTCTTCTCCCACCTTTTCGTCCTCACTATCATCAACTCAAACTATGTCAAATAAAAACCACATGGTTACCTCCTCTATAGGAAAGAAATGCAGAAGGGTAAACACCTATATAGATAGACCTCACTAACATAATGGTCAGTACTCGAGACACGAAACCTATACATACCCAAAAGCTGACCTATTAAATGTTTCCTTTCCTTACAAGTAAATACTTAGTACTCAGCGCACCTCTTGCATTCCACACCCCTATACATTAATATACACCTAAGCTAACTTCTATATGTTTATATGTGTGTAGGAGCACACAGAAACAGGAATTCTCCTTAAGGGACAAACCTAAACCACAAACAACTCATACCTATACCCTATGTAACCCCTCCCATATACTATCCCCTCTCCCTCCTCCAGAAATCCTATTATCCCTTCACCCCTCAATCCCATCCCCGATATCCCCACCACACTCTAACTCTTCACCCTCAGCTCTTAATCCACTAGGCACCAAGAAAGACCTCCTACCACAGCGAGACAGTACCCACTACCCAAGTGAAGAGAAAACCGTTCAAGCTCTCACCTAGTTCCCGGCAAGAAAATAAAACCAACACCCTGACAGACTCGTGAAGTGTGGCCCTCCTAATCACCTCTCCCTAATGTGGACTGTGGCTTGATACTGGAACTAGCTCCAAAGGACCCCCACTGCAAGAACTCTACCCAAGACCTCCCTGCCTGGACCCCACACCTCACAAGGAAATCTCAAAAGACAAGGGGGAACCCTATTCTTTCATCATAAGTATAGACCTATATAACACTACCTCTTATCCTGTTTCTCCCCAAATGTAAAGTGATCTCCTGTATAACTTCCCCCCCTTTTCTCTGTTTTGTCTTTTCTTTTTTATTTTTGTTAGATTCTTTTGTTTGTTTTGCCTTGTTTTAGTTTTTTATTGGATTTGATTTGTTTTGCTTCTTTTGGGTCACTCCTGGCAGAGCTCGGAGGGTGTTCCTGGTACTATGCTTGGAGAACATCCCTGGAGGACACAGGGGACCATTTGGTATGCCAGGTTCTGAGCCACTGCCCTTCTACAGAAAGGATAGATGCCTGATCTCCATGCTATCTCTCCTGGCCGCACTTTATCCCTTTAATTACATCTTTTATTTAATCTTCTATTTTTTCAAGAAACTTTTTTCCTTTAGATATGTGTAAGCATATATATTCTTAGTTTTTGTGGGGAGTCTGGTTTCTTTTCTCTCCACCCACCAAATCCACCAGCAATATAATGTAGCACCATTTCCTCCTGCAAAGACATATTAAAAAGGGGGAAATTGTACTTATAAAATCAAGCTCTTATCTACTAGAGATAAGAACTCATACTTGTTTACAACACAGGAACATCTCCCACCCTGAATGTATGTCATGTGGAAACAACTTAGGCTCCAGGGAACTAGACACTGACCGTTCAGCTTTAACTCCTGGATCCCAGACATAGATACGACAGAATTCTCCGCAGCAGCTCAAGGAACCAAATCCCCTCCAGGGCATGTACAACGCTGCTCTGACACCAACATTAGCCAGTCCTAAATTGATAACCTGACAAGGAGGAAATGGGAACAACTTGATCTAAGAGCAAGTTGTCCTCCCTCATCAGCTATCAATAAGACAAAATTAGAAAACAAGTCACCCTTTGATATGTGCAAAAGCCAAGATCGCTATATACTAGTTGTTGCAACCAAGACTGGACAGTATACATCCAGGGATCATCATCAACAACAGCAACAAAAAGCTCTAGCCTAGCTTTTGGAATACGATCTGTTCAACAAACAAGAGCTCCAATTCCAGAAGGTTGACTGAGACAACCGCAACTGAACGGGTCTTCCAGAAACATAACGAAAGACTTTATCCCAGGCTCCAGTCTAGGAGCAACATAACGACCAAGAATACCAACTACAGAAGATGGATTAAAACGACACTGAAGGGCCCGGAGAGATAGCACAGTGGTGTTTGCCTTGCAAACAGCCGATCCAGGACCAAAGGTGGTTGGTTCGAATCCCGGTGTCCCATATGGTCCCCCGTGCCTGCCAGGAGCTATTTCTGAGCAGGCAGCCAGGAGTAACCCCTGAGCACTGCCGGGTGTGGCCCAAAAACCAAAAAAAAAAAAAAAAAAACCCGACACTGAAGAAACATAACTGCTAGAACAACAAAGAAAGACTTCATAAACTCCATTCCCTGAGCTGCACAGCCACAAAGATCTCTAGAAACAGAGGTCTGATTTTACCATCCAAGACAAAGCAGAAGTCTTCCGCACACCACGAAAGCAGCAAGGGGAGAGTAAATGATCATGCAAGGAGTCTAGAGTTAATCCCATGACAGTATACTTCAGGGGTGGAGAAACCCTGTGTCTCCTAGGTCAAGGGAATTCCCTCTACAATAACCCCAATAGTTACTGTGCCTATGCAGGGGGATAAAGAGAAGGAGGGAAAAAAGCACAAAACAATCATTTTTCCACATGTTTATTTATTGATTGATCGATTTTTGACGCCTTTATTTTGGTGTGGAGATTATGGTTGATGTCTCCAATATTATTTTATTTTATTTTGTCTTGTCTTTCTCTTTCTTTTTGCATTCGAGCATGAGTTGATTTCAGAACAGAGACTATTGTGTGGTGCCTATCTTTATTGGTGTAGTGCTCACCGGTTATTTAATTCAATAATTTTTTTCTGTATTGCTGTGGTATTTCAATTACCTTTTTCACATCCTCTCTCAAACTGAGGTTGGAAGCCTCTAGAGAGACTCAGCCATTTTCAACGTATTTGACTTTTGACTTCTTTTTGTTTGTTTGTTTGTTTGTTTTTTCCTTCTTATTTTGTACCCCATCCTATTGCTTTTCTTGCCTTCAAACAAAACCACATACCTTGATTTTTCTAGCTCTGCCTCTTAAATAGAAGGGGAAACGAGGGTTCCAGGACCAAACAGATATGAGATCACTAGTAGTAAGCCAGACAAAGAGGGCTCCACCTACTCTAGCAGCCCGGGGGGTGATGGTGGGTTATATGGGTTGTAGAAAGGGAACTGGAATGGGGGAGGACATAGTTGGTGATGGGTATTCCCCTGATTCAATGTTAATATGTACCTAAAACACTACTGTGAAAGATATGTAAGACATTATGGAAAAAAGTGTTTTTAATCAAAAACTTTCTTTGACTTACATGTATTATTATTATATCAATTATATTATATGTTATGTTATGTCACTATATTATGTTATGTTAGCTTACCTCATTATGTTAATCAATTTTGTCTCTTGAATAAATTCTTACAATAAAAAAACTGTGGTACATTTATGCCATGGAATACTATGCAGCTGTTAGAAAAAATGAAGTCATAAAATTTGCCTATACATTAATGAACATGGAGACTATTATGCTGAGTGAAATGAACCATAGGGAGAGGAATAAACATAGAATAGTCTCAATCATCTGCAGGATATAAGAAAAACAAAAGACAGTATGGCAATAATATCCGGAGACAATATAACTATGTCTTGAGGACCAGTTTATGACATGAAGCTTGCCACAAAGTGCGGTAAGTGCAGCTAGAGCACTAACAACAATGCCAACTACCATGACAATGATAGTGAGGGGGAGAGGATGAATGTCTTTCTGAGATACACACAGGTGTTTGGGTGGGAGAGGGAAATAGGTGGTAGGAAGATCGTACTGGTGGTGTACATTCTATGACTGAAAAACCAGTTTGAAAAATTTTGTAAATATGATGATTAAATAAATATTATAAAAATAAATCAAGGTATATTTACACAATGGAATTCTATGCGGCTGTTAGTAAAATAAAGTCATGAAATTTTCTTATATATGAGTAGGCATGCTGAGTGAATAAATTAGAGGGAGAGGGACAAGCATATCATGATCTCACATATCTTTGGGATTTAAAAACATAGTATGAGACTAATATCTAAAGATGATAAAAATTATGAGTGGGAAGTGCAGTAAAGACACATAAGGGACCACTATAATAATAATAATAATAATCGAAAATTATTACTCTAAATCAGGGGTGGCGAACAAGTTCAACACAAAGAGCCAAAATTTTAAACTGAGAGTCAGAGAGCCACACCACATAGTGACCTGCCAAAACAGACAAACACTCACACAAAAACATATAATTTTAACAATAATGTATTAAACACATATTGCATTTTGTCATTTTGAGTGAGGGTAAAAATCCTGCAGTGATGGTGAGGGTGTGCTGCGTCCTCCACACTAAGAACTAACGTTAGGCAAGATGTGACCCAACATGTGCCACACGGGTTCCTCCCCCCCTCCGCTCACTGGCCCATGCAGTTGTTTCAGAGGGATGGGAGATGGGATGACACAGCCAGGGGGCGGGACTACGTGCTCGGAGATCTCTTCTCAGAGGTTCCTCCTCAGAAGCAGCAGAACAAAATCCAAACTTGGCAAAGAGTCACAGTATACAAAATAATGATAAGAGGCAAAGAGCCGCATTCATTTTGGCCCGGAGCCGCATGCAGCTCAAGAGCTGCATGTTCGCCACCCCTGACTCTAAATAAAAATTGATTGCTGAATGAAAGAAATGTGATATATATGCCTGATTTCCATCTAGTAACAATCTTGCAAACAGACTTTATAAAAGTAAAAGAAAATGTAAAAGTAAAAGTAAAAGAAAGAAATAAAGAGAGAGAGAAAGAGAGAAAAAGAGAGAGAGAGAGAAAGAAAAGTGTCTTCATTATAAATAGTGCCTGGATGGGAGGGTAATTGAGGTAATTGGTGAATTGATGGGTATTGGAACATTGTATGACTCAAATCAACTCTCAACACTTTTTAATTCTGTATCTCACAGTGATTAAATAAAAATGAAAAGAAATGATACCTTAAGTTCTATTCATCTTGTAGAAAACAGGTAAATTTCTTCTTTTATTCTAACAGATCTATGTTTTATTCTCTTAATATATTGCATTTTCTTTAAGAAATCAGCACAGTTTTTATTTATCTTTTTATTACAGTGTAATCCTAAATGGTTAAGAAGTGCATTGGTGTAGAGAAAGGATAGGTTTATATCCAGGTTTCTGGATATAAAGTGCTATCATTTTTATTTCTCATTTTTTAACTTTTTCACAAGGTTACATATTTCATTTTTTCTATATTTTTATTTTTAAATTTATTTTTAACTGAAACCCAACTACAGATATTTTTATAATCATGGTACTTAAACAAAGACACTATTATAAGAAAAGAAATTAAAAATAAATCCAGGGGCCGGGCGGTGGCGCTGGAGGTAAGGTGCCTGCCTTGCCTGCGCTAGCCTAGGACGGACCACGGTTCGATCCCCCGGCGTCCCATATGATCCCCCAAGAAGCCAGGAGCAACTTCTGAGCGCATAGCCAGAAGTAACCCCTGAGCGTCACAGGGTGTGGCCCAAAAACCAAAAAAAAAAAAAAAAAATCCAGCCCTTTTTTCTTTTTCCCCATTCTTCTTATTTTTCTCTCTCTTCCTCTTCTTCCTTCTCTTCTTCCTCTTCTTCCTCTTACTGCTTTTTCTTTCTCTTCCTCTTCTTCATTTTCTTCTTTCCCTTCTTCCTCTTCTTTTTCTTCTTCCTTTCTCCTCTTTTCCCTCTTTTTCTTATTCCTCTTCCACTTCTTCCTTCTTTTCTTCTTCCTCCTCCTTCACTATTTCTTCCTCTTCTTCCTTTTTTCTTTTTATTCTTTCCCTTCTTCCTTGTCCTCTTCTTCTCACACTTCCTCCAACTCTTCTTAATATTCTCTTCCTGAGTCTCTGTGACTCCAATGATTCCTATGTTGTTTCTGTTGAGTTTATCAAAGACTTCTATTTTCATCTGTTCACATTTTTGAGTAGTTTATTTATTGTCTGGTCATTTGCTTTAAGGTTCTTTTCCAATCTCTTCTGCTCTATGGAGTTGTTCTGCATCTCATCCTCTGGCTCACTGCCCCCATTCTCTGCTGTTGTCAATGGTCCTCAAACTACGGCCCGCGGGCCACATATTGTATTTATTCCCATTTTGTTTCTTCACTTCTAAATAAGAAATATGCAGTGTGCATAGAAATTTGTTCATAATTTTTGTTTTTACTATAATCTGGCCCTCCAACAGTCTGAAGGACAGTGAACTGGCCCCCTGTTTAAAAAGTTTGAGGACCCTTGGAGGCTTTTCATTGAGGTGTTCAGTTCATCTACTGAGTTTTTCAGACCTCTTATTTCAGTTGTAAGTTCTGTCATTATGGTCTGTTCAGATCGATCTATGCTTGCTTTGAGTTCTTTGAGCATCCTCCATATATACTCTAAACTTCTGAGAGACTTTTCAGGTCATCTTCATTCTCTATGCGTGGTGCTGTCATGCATTGTTTTCCCATTGCAATACTTGTGTAGTGGTTTTTACAATGTGCTGTTCTTGGTTCGTAAGTTAGAAGATGCCCGCGGCTGCGGAGCAAAGTGGTGTGCTCCTCTGGCTCCACCTTATTGGGTTGGGCCATTACCGGGTTTGGGCCCTGGAGATTATGTACAATGGCTTCTTCTTGGCTGTTTTGGGCAGAAAAGCAGACAGGGAGCAAGGCAGCAGTCTTTTATAATGGCTTTCCTGTGCCCAATCACACGGTAGGGATCAGTACCCATCTTATTGAGTGGAGCCCTTACCAGGTTTGGGCCCTGGAGATTATGTTAGATGGTGTCTTCTTGGCTGTCTTGGGCAGAAAAGCAGCTCAATACAGTTTTTAATATACTAATGAAATGCAAAAACAAAAACCAAACAAAAAGCAGAGTATATTGTTGTCTATAAATACTTGCTTCTTACCTCATGTTTAATATTTTAATATATAAACTGTTCTTGTACTTGGCTAGTTTAACATAATATGAAATTATCTTGTTGCAGTTTCAACTATAAATTGCAAGGCTCACTAAGTTGATTTGGTACAAGTGTTAGATCATATAAATCATATTTCTCATATTTCTGGAAGCTTCTAACAGCTAGCTTTCTTGTATTTATTGTTTATCAGATGGAAAAGGAGACTGTCATTGATTTTTAGTCCATTTTTATGGCCTTTTATCCTTTTTCAAAAACCATTCACAGCATAGTTTTTACTTTGTTTAATGAAAGTACATCACATAGTTCACATAGTGAACAATAATACATTTGCTTCAAGACAAGTGAAATCAAAGTTACTAAAATAGAAAAAAGTAAAAATAAAAAGGAGAGAAAGTTTAAAAATGAAAGAACATAAGAAAGAGTATTGTGGCAAGCACATTTGTGAAATTTATTGTATCTCCAATGAAGTCATTAATATAATGGCAGAATGTTTAGTAATCTCTTGTTTTTAGCTGTCCATTCTATTATTGGTATATTTCTGTAAGGAGGACAGCAATAAATCACATTAAGTTGTCCAGAATTGGGGCCAGCGAGGTGGCACTAGAGGTAAGGTGTCTGCCTTGCAAACAATAGCCAAGGAAGGACCGTGGTTTGATCCCCCGGCATCCCATATGGTCTCCCCAAGCCAGGGGCAATTTTTGAGCGCTTAGCCAGGAGTAACCCCTGAGTATCAAACGGGTGTGGCCCAAAAAACAAAATACAAAACAAAACAAAACAAAAACAAAGTTGTCCAGAATTTCAATGCACTACTACTTATACTGAAAACTTTAGAGGCATATACTCAACTTCCAGACCTCCTGGAAAAAGGAAGATATGGGGGAAGGGTGACGACACTAGCTCCAAAAAAACCTGGTGATATAAACCCCCAAACCAGTGACCGTGAAGTTAGGTCAGCTTACTGTTCTTGAAAGGAATCGTAAGGAGGCAGGGCTATCAAGAAAATGGCGATTCTGGGTGATGGAGGCAGCAAGTGTGGCTTTGCAGGAAGGGGGCTTAGCAAACCATTCTTTCCTCCCAATATGGCCAGATTTCCATATACTTATTTTCTTTATACATTCATCTGTTGTTTAACACTTGGCTGTTTCAAGACTATTGTAAATAGTGTTGCAGTGAACATACATTGCATATGTTTTTAAATTAGTACTTTTGTATTCTGAGATATAATACAATGTGTGGAATCACTGGATTATATGTAATCCTAGTTTAATTTTTTTTAATTTCCACTACTCTTTTCATTGAGGCTGAACCAGACAATGAACCAGATTTAATTTTACTGTTAAAATCAACAATAAATGAATATCATTTCATTGCATTTCATAAGCACTGGTCATTTCTAGCCTTTGAAATATATGCCTTTTCTACTGATGTGAAATGATAATTCACTGTCATTTTGACTTTCATTTTCCATATAAACAGTGATGCAGTATAAGTTTTCATAAGCCACCTAACTTTTTGTTGGTGCATCAAATTTATAGCATCAACCTTTTCAGGATTCTAAAATACTCAATGTTATAGTGAGTATAATTAATTAATTAATTCTGTAATAACCTATGTTTGATTTTTTCTTTTTTTGCCACACCCAGAGGTTTTTAGTGGTTACTCTTGGCTCTGGGATCAGAGGTCTTTCCTGACGGTGCTTGGAGGATCATATGGAATACTGTGAATAGAAACTTGGTAGGCTGCATGCAAGGCAAACACCCTATCAGCCATGCTATTGCTCTGGCCCCTGTAATTGCACATGGTACTGTCAGGTCTTATATAGAGAGGAATACTGTTACTGAATTTACTTCTTTTTAAAATTTTTTAGTTTAAAATTGTGATTAACAAAAATAAAAATTTAAGAACCATGATAGTTGAGCTTTTGTTATTTAATATTTCAACAGCAATCCCACAATAAGTGTTTCCATCACCAATATTCCCATATTCTGTCAAGATCCCATTTGCACCCCCTATTTGCACCTTACATGTTTTCAATGATTTTGCATATGTGCTTTACATTTATAGCTATTCCAAGCTCCCACATCTCCTTTATAACCAAACTCTGACCCTTGTTCCCCCATTACTTCTCTTTCTCATATTCCCTCCTTGTTCTTTTGTTCTCTATTCTCTTCCTTAAGCTCTTATGTCAAGGGTGATCTAATTATAGCCCTTTACTACCTTTACTATTTCCTCATCCAGTTAGTTTATATACTACAGGTAAGTGTGATTATCTTGTGTTTATCTTTCTCTTACTGTATTACTTCACTCAACATGATATCTTTCATTTCCAACGAGGTTGCAGCACATTGTATGATTTTTACCATTCTTTGCAGCTGTATAGTATTTCATTGTGTATATATGTATATATATCACATCTTTATAATACATTTATCTGTCATTAGACACATAGATTTATTCAATATCTTAGATATTATACTAATATTAAATTTATTAGTAGTTCTGGTGATTCACCAGAATTTCCTCAAATCCTTATAAAGAGTATAACTTGTATCTTTCTGTTTGATTTATTCATCCTTTTCACTATACCCACTCCAGTGTGCTTACTGTTGTATTGTTTCTTCCATTCTTCCACTATTGCCTCAGCTATTCTGATATTTTAATTTTACTAAGTGTGAATCATCACTTTCTACATACTTTCAGCAACCACCCTACTGGTGAATTTGAGTATTTCTTGTAGCTCATGCCAAGGTATTAAATTCCTTACGTTCCCCCTCTCGAAGGCTAAATG
This sequence comes from Suncus etruscus, assembly GCF_024139225.1. Taxonomy (NCBI): domain Eukaryota; kingdom Metazoa; phylum Chordata; class Mammalia; order Eulipotyphla; family Soricidae; genus Suncus; species Suncus etruscus. Next base: position 96,167,943 of record NC_064868.1, read on the forward strand.
CTAAACTTACCTGATGGTCAGATCTGCTCACAGTGGGGAGGGGACTGTAGTTGCTAATTAAAGTGGCCTGGGGAGGGGTAAGAGGATTCATCGAGATAAAAAGCAAAGGATTCAGCAAGAAGCCTGAGAAGGACGCAGGATGTAGAGAGCAGAGACAGGATTAGATGAAGGGCAGCGGAAGGTTAGCTTAGAAGCCACACATGGTGGCTAGGGCATTTAATAAAGCTGTATGCCTCCTTACTTCTACTGACTACTTGTGGGTCATTTCCTCACCACTACCTTGAACCTTCGGACCCACTGGATGAAAGGGGGTGCAGGCACCAGGATGGACAAGAAAGGACTCCCCATCTATCCACAATCATCCACGACCCTCAGGACTTTTATTAATTCAACACCCATACTCCACTGCTCCCACACTAATAAATTCCCAACATTCAATCTTATATACCTACTCCCTTTATCATATATACTCAGATTTCATTTTCATGACACCACTACTAATCCCTATCAATCCATTCTGGCTAGGCTTTGAATCTCTTTAGAGTGTAGTCACTTAGTCCCCTCTAGGAGGTCTAGCTAGCATTAACCTCATCTCTGCCTTTGCTACAATCTAGTTTCTAGGAAAGGAAATAAGTGTGTTGCCTTTTGGGGCCGTTGATTTTCATCATTCCCAATCAAGGATACAGGTGAGGGATGAGAATTAGGAGGGAAATTGAGACAATTCTGTAGAATCACAAGTCTCAGGAAAATCTGGAGATTACAAATTTGGTTAGTATCAATCTAGAAACCACCGAACCATGTATCAGTGTACTATTTTTTCTCATTCAGCATCCTTATTTTGGCAGAGCAAACCTATATCTCCTGGGAGTTTAATATTTTGGAGCTCAATCACCACTGAATACTACTGGTCTCATTGCTATTATTTCCCTCATGTTTCTCAAATGCTTGACCAGAACATATATGACCCTCCTCCAGTTTACCATCCCATTTCACCAGTTGGTGAAGCTCTTAACAACAGTAGGACTGCCACCTTGTGGCAGGGGGCTATCTATGCTCCACCTACCCATGGTGATGTCCTCTCGCTGGTGAGATCTAGCTCCCAAATTCCATCTCAGTACAAGTTTCACCCTCAATTTCAAGTGTCATAAATAGAGTTCCCCAGAAATCATAGTCAAAAACAGATTATAAGTATATAGAATTCTTATTAAAATATTTTCTTTTTAAAATTACACCTGTGAAAGAAAACACATGCAAATGCTGAATTGTATTTCAGTCCTAACACCCTCAAAGAAAGGTCTGAAATTAGAAGAATATTCCAAAATTATCTCAAATTGTATTGATCTAAAAAAACATTTTCACTCTCTTTTTTGACCTATAATTTCCCTAATCTTTTTAACCTTAAATTAGACAACTTTGTACATGAAATAGTAACTAAAGGGACTAATAATTAAATGCAGACTGACAACAGTTTTCTTAGCAGATCAGCCACAATGTTATTTACTGAAACGGGAGATGGGTTGTCTCTCCACAGTATTCACAACAAGCAATAAGTATATACTTTAAAGATGGTCTCTTTAGCAGGGGTCTCAAACTCAATTTACCTGCGGGCCGCAGGAGGCAAAGTCGTGGTGATCCTTGAGTGCATAGTCAGTAGTAAGCCTTGAACATTGTGGGGTGTGACCAAACAACTAAAACGAAACAAAACAAAACAAAAAAGATTCCTCTAGGGCAGGGCCACAAAATGTTGTACGGAGGGCTGCAAACGGCCCACGGGCTGCGAGTTTGAGACCCCTGCTTTAGAGTAAAGAATAAAAAAATTACCCACGCTTACTATATGAATTGTATTTCAGAGTATGGAAATGGCTATGGTTGATGGAGGTGAGTGCTATAATGAGGAATCAGTAATACTTTTCAAGAAATAATGAGATTAATCTTTATTGTTTCTAAACTCCAATATTTTAGACAATAATTATTCTGAATTTAGTTTATTAACATACAAGGTAAAAGACTGATGGAAACTACATAGTAGAAAGTTCAGGCTGACTTGATGTGAACCCACTAATCAATATTACTGGTGCTGGCCAGTGAGTACCTCCTGATGTGTTACAATAAATAGTGTATAGCATCCCTGCCTTTAAAATATTGTACTGGATCCTAATCTTTTGAGCCAATTTACAGTGTATAATTAAGTCACACTTATTCCTGCACCAAGACATGCAGCTGACAGAACAGAGAAGAAAGTCAATAAATCAAAGATGAAGCATTTAAGAGAGCAAGTAAATTAGTACCTCCAACAAATCAATAGTATTAAGAAAGGGAAAAAGAGAGAAAGGGCCAGAGCTATAGAAAATGGATAAAGAACTTCATTTGTCTTGCATGCTGCAGACCTGGGCGTGGTCACCATTTGGTCACTATAAGGAGTAATCTCTGAACTCAGAGGAGGGCATGAGCCCTGAGCACAATAGGAAGTAGATTTAAGACACAGATTTAGATGCAATCTTATTTGGTGCTAGGTTTAAACAAACCAAATATCAAATGCTTTTTGAGATAATTGAGAATAAGAATATGGAAAAGAGTAGAGAAAAATGAAGATTTTTTTGGTGTGAAAGTGGCATTTTCTTTAGAAAATACTCATGTTTTTAGAGAATACTAAAGTTTACAGAGTAAAATGACATGTTTGAGAACATCCCTAAAATGCTTATAGAAAATACAAAGTAGATCTGACAAAATCTTGATCATTTAAAATGGGAATAATAAATATACAAATATTCATATTACTGCTATTAAATATTATACTTCTCAGTACTTAAAACTTTCTTAAGTCGACACCTCAAAATAATAAGTACCCAGTGGGCAAAAAATGAAACTCAAAGCATATACACAGACATTTGTAGCAGAAAATACTTTACCATAGTACAAATAAACATTTGAAAATACACTCAAGTTCATTGGTAGTCAGACAACTACAATATTAAGGATAGATTATTTGGGGCTGGAGCCTTAGAACAGCGAGTAGGGCATTTGCCTTGCACATGGCCAACTCTGCTTTGATCTCCCTCATCCCATATGATCCCCAAGCTTGTCAGGAATGGTTTCTGAGCACAGAGACATGAGTAACAGCTGCACACTACCAGTATGGCCCAACTCCCCACCCCAATAGATTATCTTTTTGTAGTTCTTTGTCTTTGGTAAATTTTATGTTTATTTTTTGTGGAGTATAGCGTCACACTTCAAGTATACGTGTATAGCAAACCACACCTACCACAAAAGTTATTTGTTTTATTTTGCTTTGTTTTCCTGCCATACCTAGTAGAGCTCAGGGCTAACTGCTGTTTCTGTGCTCAGGGAACACTCCTGATGGTGCTTGTGAATGAACTTTCATCAGCAGATGCAAAGCATGGGTCCTAGTACTACTGTACTATAGCACTGGTCCCCAAATGAGATATTTTTAATTCAAATGTTTTACAAAAATCTGAAAGGTCAGGATTATCTTGTCTATGAACATGACAAAATAGGCAACTGTTGATAGGATGGCAAATAATCTTACAGTCTGTACTAAGAATAAACTCCACAATATGCTACTGGCACTATACTGTTTAAATAATACCACGAATTAATGATTTGTATATGGCATTGCGCTTTACAGCCACGAGACCAGCTTGCTATTTTGCTGGAGAGCAAAGTTTTTGCACTGTCCTACCCTCCCCCACTAAGAAAAACAACTTTGAGAACAAATTGTATTGTCGTAAGAATGCTCAAATGAAAATTTCATCATGCAAGTCCATTAAAATTTAATCGTTTTGGGGGCCAGAGGGATAGTGCAGCGATAGGGTGTTTGCCTTGCTCGCGGCTGACCCAGGAGGGACCTCGATTTGATGTCCAGCCTCCCATATGGTCCTCCAGGCCAGGAGAGATTTCTGGGCACAAAGCCAGGAGTAACCTCTGAGCATCACCAGGTGTGGCACAAAAAATAAAATAAAATTGTTTTTATATAATCAATGTTGTGTTTAAGAATAGAAAAAATAAATAAGAAAAAAGAGAAAAAAACCTCTGCTTCCAGTCCTTGTATCATTGTAGGTATTTTTCAGTGTGTATATTTGTTTTTCCGGTAGAAAAGACATCTTGTTCCTTGATATTTTGTTTCTGTAATTCCCTCCTGAATCTTTGCACACATCCGTAAATAGCAAGTTAGAAACTTAGTGAATTTCAGCAAGTTTCATTTCCTTCCAATGCCTCCTTTCACAAAAGCTGGGTGTACGTCGGCCAAATCTTGCAGACAATTTGCTACTTGCTCGAAAGTTCTTACTCCACACGCCTGCTATCTTCGCAGAGAGCAAAACTGTAGTCTCCACAACTTGGAAGACGTGCCTTCTCCTGCTCCTGAGACTCTTGCAGAAATCCCGACACCATCTCCCTCCTGGCTTTTCCAGCCCGCTCCTCCCCTAGTCGCCCCCTGCCCAGGCTTTCCCGCTCGCTCGCTCGGGGCGGCTGGGCCTCTGGCAAACGCCAAGAATTCCTCAAGGGTGGGGATCGAGGAGCGGCTGTCAGGAGGCCGCCATATTTCTGTACGGCCCGGAGGCTGCCCCGAAGTCAGTGGGTCAGGAGAGGTTCTGGCCGGGCGGGGCCGGAGCTGGGCTCTGCCGGCCTCACCCCTCCCTTGCGGGACAGGTGGCTGGGGCCCGCCCCGCCCCCGCCAGCTGCGGGGGGCGGGGAGATCGGGAGGGCCGAGTGCGGACGGCCACCACCAGCTGGGTGTGAGCAGACTGCGGCGAGGGCCACTTGGGGACGGCGGGGCGGCCAGTCCGGCGACAGCAAACGAGTACCGTGGCGGCCAAAAAAATGCTCTTGTACCGAGGGGCCCCCATAGGCCCGGGCGCGCAGAGCACTGCGCCCGCCCGCCCAGGCGGCGGCTCGCAGGCCTTTGGAATCCGCCTGAGCACGGTAGGTCATGGGGGCCCAGGGGGCGAACGCCCGCGTTCCAGGGTGGCTGGGGTTTCGCCCCGGGACGAGGCCTCACTCTGGGACTTCTCTTGCCCCCCCCTCCTCAGATGAGCCCCCGCTATCTCCAGAGCAACTCCAGCAGCCACACGCGACCCTTCAGTGCCATCGCGGAGCTGCTAGGTGAGTGGCGAGAGCGGGTGGCACCGCTCGGGTCTGGTCGTGCCAAGGCGGGGGCCGCAGACTCGAGAGATAAGTGCCCTGCTAGGGAGGGGACCCCCCCCCACTTGGGATTCGCCAGGGGTTGGCTGGCAGAGGACAGGATGATCATTGATTTCTCTCGGGATGGGAGGATTTCTCCTCCTAGGAGGAGAAGCTGAGGGACACTAGAGGGGGGGTCGGAAAACTTAGAACTTGTGTGTGTGTTTTCTCTCCTATTCGTGATGTTCCGGGCACATCGGGTTTGCTTGTTTAATATTGCAAAGGAGATGCATAGGCATATCGGGATCCGAGGCGACAGGGCTCTTGAGAGGCTGGCAGTGGACTGTGGGCGCCCTCCATAGCAAAGGGACATTGGAGGAGATCCCAGAGGGACGTGGAAAATGGTCCCGAAAAACGGAGTACTCTAACGTTTGGGACCAGAGAGTCTGGGAATGATGGGCCATCTCTTAAGAGATGACACGAGTGCATTTGGCTTCTGAGACTTGCGAGTATTGGATCCGTGGTCCACGAGCGCCCTCACACCGCTGGAATGAATACTTAACCTCTTCCTGCACCACCAATGTTTGCTTTTCAAGAGCTTGACGCCAGCTTTTGCAGCAGCAGTGTGCTAAAATACTTTGTGGAAAGCAAAGAAGAAACATTCCTGGATAGAAAATTGAAGCTGTGCGCTAGCAAGTCTAAATGTTTCATAATGAAAAGAAGAGAGAGAGAGAGACAGAGAGAGAGACAGAGAGAGACAGAGAGACAGAGACAGAGACAGAGAGACAGAGAGAGACAGAGAGGATAGAAAATTGAAGCCGTGTGCTGAGCAAGTCTAAATGTTTCATAATGAAAAGAAAAGAGAGAGAGATGTGAAGGATGAGGTAGTCCAACAAAACTTCAAAACTTTCCAAATAAGCCCCAGACCCTACTGAAATAAGCAGTTGCTGGTATTATCTTGGGCAAGAACTGAAAAGTAGTAGGTTATGACCAGGAGAGTTATTTAGAAGGTTGATTGCTAATTTGACCATTACACAGAATACTTGCAAGATGGTTTGAAAATGGCAGGTTCCTATAACTTATCAAACAAACAAAAAACAAAAACGAGGACAAAGAAGGGAAAGTAACAATTGAAGTCCTCACTGGTTAAAAGTATTCCGTACTAAATTGGGAGGGTTCTCCTTGGTGTTGGAGGCCCCAACGGCTACATCTTACAGTGCTAGGGAGGCAAAGATAGGAGGAGACCTGTATATGAGCTGTCTCCCTAGCTCCTTGTGTAATGAATTTTAATGAAGATTTGAAGATGGTTCAATTGGTATTTTTGTATTCAAATGATTTTTGATTTATGTACTTAAGCAACCTCAGCCAAATGTCTCTGATTGTAGTACATGAATTTATAAATGCTAACCCATGTACAAATTGGAAAAACACATTATGATTATTAATGCTAATCTTTGTGATAGTTAAATGGGATAACAAAGTGTTAACTGGTTTTCATTTTATGTTTTCCTTCAATTTTATCTTCTATTTATGCATTAATTTTCTAGCGTCATTCTTTGATAAATATTTATTAAGCACTGACAGTGGACCAGGTTATGTGGGAAGTACAAAATGTACACAACAAAGATTCACCTCAATAATGAGGAAGATAAATTAGGTACAGAAAATTTGAGCATTGTATAATACTGACAAAAAGTTGCATTAGAAAAGTTATAAAATTATGGTGCTGTTAAATAGAAAAATACATGATTCGGCAAAGATAGGAACAGAATTAGCTGCTGAAGTTCAAAGGAGATATATCATAGCTTACCAGAAAGATGAAGTCTGGGAAAAACTTTATATAGGAGGTGACATTTAAACTGAGCTTTGAAGGACTTGTGCAAGTAGATATTTTCTAATGAATCATTCATTCCATAAATGCTTATATAGCACTGACTGTGGAACAGGCCATATATGAGGTACAAAAATGAATACAACATTCATTCCAGTAACAGGGAATACAAAATATATGCAGAAGGTTTGCGCTTTGTATAATACTAAACAGAAAGATACAACAGAAAATATATTAAACCACAGAGGATCCCTGAATTTAGAGGAAAGGGGGATGACTTCAATCTTACTAGGAATATGAGGGTTAGGAAAGGCTTTGTAAAGGAGGTGACATTTGAGCTGAGATTTGAAGGATTGGGACAAGTGGATTCGGCTGTGGGGAGGGAGGACATTCCAGGCAATAGAAACAACTGCAGGAACAAAGGCACATGAGTACTGAATAGTTGATTTTTATTAAAACATGGGATTCACAAACTGTCAAAAGTGTAGGTTCTTAGAGTTTACAAAGAACTTTAAAAATAAATTATCTTTTGGTTTGAGGTCACTCCTGGAAATGGTCAGGACTTACTCCTGGCTCTTCATTGAAGGCTCAATCCTATTGGGGATCAGGGGACATTATGGGGTTCCTGGGATTGAACTCTGATCAGTCACATGTCCAGGCAAGTGCTTTACCTTCTGTACTCTCTTCAAACCGCCCAAAATTCATTCTTAATTTTACTTTTGAGTTCAAGGATAGTCATCATCATCTTTACTCTTTTACAGATAAGAAAACTCAGAGAACTTTGTTGCCTTTTTCACAACTACGTTTCAATCTTGATGATTGAGGATTCAAATACAAATCATCTTATTTCATGTGCCAAACAGAACGAGTTTAGAAAAGCAGACTGAGACTAGGATATAATTAGAAAGCTCCCGGATTTGACATTTCAGTTCAAAAATTTCTTTGGGGGGGGAGAGACATTATCATGATTAGAGCTATGTAACTTCAGGAAAGCTAATCTTCAGTTCATTGAATAGAATAGAGGAACAAGAGATGTGACTTTAAAATTCTAGTTAGGAGGTTATTGTAGCATTCCAGATGATAGGAATAAATTCTATAAGATAGTGGTAATGGGAGTGGGAAAAGCAGGAGGTGATAAAAAACACCTGGCATTGTATTGAACAAAAGGAGCAGGAAGGGATTAAAAATGATTTTTGATTTTGAACTGTTGAGTGCTGACACTATGCATATAGGGAGTACAGAAAGAATAATCAATTGGCTTGTGTCAGAAAGAATGGCCCTAATTTTATATACAAATATTAACATATATATTCATATAAACATATATCCAAATATAATTTTTGATACATGATATTTCTACGGCAAGAGCTTGGCCATTGTCACCTTGCACTCTGAGAAAAGTGAAAAGATAGGAGGCTTGTAAAACGCTTTGTCAGAACCATTTCCCACTTGCCATCAGTCTCTCTTGACTGGTCTGAAACCGTTTTTCTTTCTCAACGAGGTTCTGTTCTTGAGACTTCAGATCCAAAGCTTTTGGGAAAGGCAAATGATTAGGCATATTATCAGATGAAAAGCTAGATACCCTGGAATCTATTATTCTCATGCTGATCCCTAAGTTTTGGGGGAGGGAGAGATGGATAAAGGGATCCCCTAATAAGTGTGATTCGGGTTAGGAAAGAAGACTCCCTAGGATCTGATAACACATGGGATTGTGTGGGCCAGGTTAGAAGATAAAGAAATCTCTGCATCTGATAATATAGTTATTGCATATGTGATGTGAAAGAGGAAACATGTAAGGTTCTCCCACAGTACTACTGGTTCTTATACTATGTGGCCTGAAATATGGGAGAATACAGATTCCCTAGCCTCTACTAATAATTGTTTAGAAGGTACAGCAACAAGAGGAAGATCTAAATCCAGCTAGGTACTAGATTAGGGTCTTACTATGCACTTATTTTGTTGAGACTGACTTTATTATATTATTTCATTGCTTGAGCCCAAGTGGAAGGACATTTAAAACTATAAGTAAGTGCAAAGCTGTGGCCAACCCTGCTACGTGAGCTGCCCCAAAGCCTCTACATGCCCCCTCCCTCCTGTACTCTACCAAATCCTATCCAAGGAGATAAAAGAGCTAGCTGCTCCTGGAAACTACCATGTAACTCTTAAGTGATTGAGTTGATATTCTTGAATGTGTACCTATAAAAAGCACCTAGTAGACCAGAGAGTTCAATGGCATGAGATCCTGCTTTGCATGCAGAAGGTCTGTTTTGTTGTTGTTAGTTTTTGGAGGGGACACACTTGGTGGAGCTCAGGGCTTACTGCTGACTTTGTGTTCAGTGGTCACACTTGGCAGGTTTAGGGGGACTAAGGTATAATCTAGCAAGCAGCCCCCCCAATTGAGTATGAAAAGAGTACACATGTTAGACTATGGTTCTATTGAAAATCTAACTCAGGAGGAATCATTATTTTTGCCTCTTTTAATTCTTGGTTCTCTATCTATATGGGTGTCTAAATGAATGGATATGCTTAGTAGCTAATTAGAATCCTCCTATCTAAGCATTCTTGGGATCTAGGAAAGGAATAATTAGGTTTTTTTTAAAACTTTTTAACTAAGGATGTGAAGTGATTACTCATTGTGCTTTTGATTTGCCTTTTCCCTAGTAATAAATTATGTTGAATATTTTTTCATGTGCTTATTGAACATTTATATATTTCCTTTGGAGAAATATGGTTCAAGTGCTTTGCTTATTTTAATTAACAAGGTGTTTTCTGTTTTTAATGAACTAAAGTTCTACATACATTCCGGTTATTATATAGAATATATCACATATATAAGAATAATATATCAGGTATGTTATTTGAAAATATTTTCTCCTACTTTATAGGTTGATATCGCATTCTCTTTATGGTATCTTTTGATATGTTTATAGGTGTCAAATAATCATTTTAATAGGTAATAGTGCTTATTATAGCATTATATAAGTTCCAGATGCACATAATTAAAAATCACGTATCCTGTATATATGCTTTGTTCACTGTTAAAAGTCCAGTTCTTAAGAACAGAGTTTATTAAGTACGGTCACAGTGGTGGGTGGGTTGTGGTTACTGAGACAGTGGTGAATGAAAGTTCATAGATTGGTGGAGATTGTGGTGTTAGAAAGTTGTGTAATGAACCCTTATGAATTGTAATGTAAATCATGGAACCTAAAATTTTAAAGTAAAGGAATAAAAGGCAATAGATTTTCAAAAATAAGTCCAATTCTACCATTCTTTGTATGTTTGTTGCCTTTATACCTATTTAGATCAACCTATCCTCCTTTCCTTCCAGTAACAATTAATTCGTTTTTAAAATCTTAAAGGTTTATATTTTGTTTATAAGCCTGCTTTGTATGTAAATTACTTGATAATACAAATGAAACAATTTAGTGTTTATCTTTGATGTATTTATTAACATAATATTATCTAGGTCCATATATTTTGTAGCAATTTATAAGATTTCATTGTTTTTTTTTAACCTTAACAGTAGTCCTGTGTATGTAAATACTCCATCACTTTTGATCTAATCATCAGCTTTGACACAATAGGCATGGGGGTACATTAAACTATCTTCAAATTAGTTGTTTTGGGAAAAAACAAAAATGGAATATCTGGAGTTTATTTAATTGCTTACTTTTTTTAAATTTGGACTTGTAATTCTTACTGGTTCTTAGTCTATCAACAGGATGGTGATCTTCTGTAAGCTATAACAGAAAAGGTGATACATATAATTAGAAACTAAGGTGTTCATAAATGAGCTCTAATGTAAGTAATATGCAACTTTATATCAAAATTTAAGGCTTGCCTCTCATCCTTCTTTATGTGTTCAAGGACAATAAAGTGGTTAGAAGACAAGAGGTTATAAGATGACAATTCTAGTTTTTGAGAATTAGCCTTTAGTTTATAGGATGTTTTATAATTTCCAAAGAGCCTGACGTTTGAAGGGAGAAGTATAGATTGCATATCAGTCCTTATAGAAATAATTTATCTTCCTTACCTTAGTAGACATCCTATTTAATTTCCTGTAGCCTAGTGAATGTATTGCCATTAAGGTCTCTTGTTCAACTTCTGGAACATGCCTAAAAAAAGAATAGACAGTTTTCATGTCTATGGGACTCTGACTGGAATAGACTATTAGTAAAAGAGACTTGACATCTCAGATTTCTACCTTTTGCAGATAATGCTGTAGATCCAGATGTATCTGCCAGGACAGTCTTTATAGATGTTGAGGAATTCAAGAATAAATTCTGTTTGACCTTTACTGATGATGGATGCGGGATGACACCTTTTAAACTGCATCGAATGCTCAGGTAAAGATATCTTCATTCTATTTCTTGAGTTTATTAACTCTTTTTTTAAACTTTATTTATGTATTGATTGGTTGGCATTTGGGCCATACCCAGCAGCTCTCAGGGGTCACTTCTGGTTTCTGCACTCAGAAATCGCCCCTGGCAGGCTGGGGGGCCATATGGGATGCTGGAAATCGAACTGGGCCCCTCCCGGGGGTGCTGCATGCAAGGCAAATGCCCTACCACTGTGCTGTTTCTCCAGCCCCAAGCTTAATAACACTTTATTAGCCTTAATAATTCTCTTTAATTTTATGCACTTTTATTCATTCAGCATATCTAAATGGAATGTCTGTTACGCCACAGCAGTGATCACGAAACACATTGTTTTTGTTCTCATATAACTTTTGGTCTAGCTGTAAATTCAAAGAAAGTAGTAATCACAAAAAATTGATATGTATATTTTTTAAATTACAGGGTGTAGTGAGGTATGCCTACCAAAGGAACAAAATCTGATCCAGAAGGTCAAGAGGTATTCAGCCTGACATCTAAAATAGAGTAGAATATAATTAATAAACACATAATTTATAAAGGTATAAAGTGGTTCCTCAGCTCCTTCCTTCTCTTTCTACAGATGAAGTTGAGTACTGTACATGTGGCTTCCTTGGCTAATGTGTGAAGCATGAGTAACAATAGAGGGTTGCAATAGAGGAGGTAAAGGGTTCTAAACTAGTACAATGGAAAGCTTTTATTTTGTTGCTTTTTCCTTTGAAGATATTCTAATCCTAAAATCCTTTGGGTAGGGAAATCCCTTTGATCCATCAAAGAAAAACTTAATTTGAGCATAACCATTTTTTTTAAATTTTGTTCTTTTTTTCCACTTAGCAATCTGCAGACCGCGTGTCTCAGTCCCTCATAATGAGAAGAATATTTGAGGAAAGCTTCTTAGAAGTGAGACAAGAATGTCACCAATATGCCGATGAAAATATGCAGCTGACTCTATCTTTTAATTTATGGCATCACTTTATCTCTTACATTAGTATCTTATAATAAGAAAAATACAATTTTAGATGTGATGGAACCAACATATTTACATTTAACTTAAATTGATATATTTATATTTTAGTTTATTAGTTATTGGGTTTCCATTTACATTGATTCTCTTCAATTTTGGGGCCTTTCCAAGAGGTGCTCAGGAGGCCTCCTGGACTGTCCTGGTGATTCTCAGCTAGTGGTTCAGTGCTTGGACCCAACTATGTAGAATTGTGCAGGTTCTATGCTGCTGGGAACCACCAAGGTCACCTCAGTGGTATGCAGGGGGCCTCTAGCACTGTATCTAGAAATGTTTGTGATAGGCCAAACTTGTGGTGCTTGGGGATCAAATCCGTTTTGGTTGCATATCTTTATGAGTTTGAGTTAGGTATGTGCCTTTACCCCTGTTATAAAACCCTGTTAACCAACCCCCTCAATTTCTTTTATTAAGAAATAAATTATTTATTTATTTACTATTTGGGGGGATTGGGCCACACCAGGCAGTGCTCAGGGGTCACTTGGTCACTCTTGGCTCTGCGCTTAGAAAGCACTCCTGGCAGGATATCAAATAGTGAGCCCAGCAAATCTTACTACCTTCCACTTTTTTCTGAAACTGCATCTGTGAAACACATCTGGGAAATTGATAGTTATAAGCAGGAAGGCAGAAGAGGGTTTCCAAACAAGTGTGACAATACTTTTATTTGCCTTATTTAAGCACTGGTTACAAAATTGTTCATTGTTGGGTTTCAGTCATACCACATCTTTCACTAGTGCACTCTTTCCATCGAAGATGTCTCCTGTTTCCCTCCCACCTCAATCTCCACCCTTGCCTTCTTCTAGGGCAGGCAAATTTCTTCTCTCTCCCCCACTCTCTCTTTTCTTTTTAACACTGGTTTTCACTATTGTTAATTAGGGGGGTGTGCCTATTAGTTTCTCTACTTTAAGTGCAAGTGTAACAGTTTTGATTTTCGATCAATTCAACACATTTTTACTGGTTTACAAATTTTACTATGTGAAAGTCACTAGATACAGTGTTGAACCAGACAGATGTGATTCTTACTTTCAAGGGGCTGTTGGTTTGTGAGATTTAAAAAATTACCTAAGAGGCCAGAATGGGTACGGTATTTGCCTTGCACATATCAAGCTGAGTTCAATCAGTTGCATCCTATGTGATCTCCTGAGCACCACCAGGAGTAATTCCTGAGTGTAGAATCAAATAATTAAAATATGCAACACCTGAGTACAGAGCCACAAATAAGCCTTGAGCATTGGTGGGTGTGTCCCACCAAATAACCCCCACAAAAAACCTTAAGTAGTAAAAACCTTAAGTAATACATGTAAATACCTAACTTAGGGGTAAGTTCTGTTAAGGAAAAGAACTGTATCTATGACTGTATATAACAGGGATCTAACTCAGCCTACAGAATCAAAGGTACATTGTACCTAAAAAATGGCATGTTTCATTCATTCAAAATGTTCTTTCCCCAAAGAACGAAATAGTAAAAGTTATAGAAACTTCATTTAGCATTACCATGTTTGTATTTTAATACTTAGTATGTTCCCATTAATTTGATCTCAACAATGGTTTGTTGTATTTAAATTTAATTTCAGAGAATATTGTTGTTTAATGTTTTAGTTTTTCTTTTTTTCTTTCTTTCCTCTCTTCTTCCCACTTGCCCTTTCTTCCCATCACTTCCTCCTTTTATTCCTCTCTATGCCCCTTTCTATTTTTACTTACTAGTTTTTTTGTTTGTTTTGAGGCCATACCCAGAAGTGTTCATTGGTTACTCTTGACTCTGAACTCAGGAATTACTCCTGGCTGGCTGAGGCTTCCATATGGGATGCCAGGATTTGAACTTAGGTTTACCTTAAAAGGTAAATAATCTGCTCACTATCATTCTGGCCCTATTTTTGGGTACTAAAGAGAGAGAAGCTATGAGTCAATGTGGTTTTTGTTTTTATTTTGTATTGCAAGAGATTGACCTCAGGGCCTCATGCTTGCAAATCATGCATTCTACCATGAACTACATTATTGTCCCTGTTTAATAAATGTATGCATATAAGTTTCATTTTAAAAGATTCATAAATACAGTGCCAGAGGGATGGCTCAATAAGTTAAGCACATTCCTTGCATGTAGGATGCAGGAAGCCTAGGTTCAATCTGAAGTAATTAGTGGTTCCTGAGCATTTCCAGGAATAACTATTCCTCAAGCACAGAGCTAGAAGTAGATCCTGAGCTCGGCCAGGTGTGGTCCCAAAGCAACACCTTCCCCCAAATCCCATAAATATAGGTACATAAATATATATATTGAACTACCAAGTCAAGCATTGCCAGAATTAGCTTTGCTTCCCCATTGAAAAGCTAAGTGTGGCCACTAGCTTAAAAAGATACACAAGTTCCCTCTACTTTCCCTTTTCAAAAATAGAATAAGAATTTCTACTTTAGGTGCATTGTCATTTTTCTTTTTTCTGGGTTTATCACTGGCTATGATATGATACTTTAAAATGTTTAATGAATTCTGTATTGTGTTTTTATACACACATCTATATCTATATACATATATAGTATATATACCGTATTTTGGGGTATTGAACCCCAAACCCATGATAATTAGGGGTAAATCCCAGCTATGCACTCAGGAATCAATCTTTATGGTGTTTGGGGCACTATATGAAGTTCTGGTTATTGAAGCTGGGTCAGCTTTGTGTAAGACAAATGTACTGCCTGTTGTACTATGTCTCTGACCTCTGGAGTTTATTTTTGTGTGCATCTTCAGCCTTGATTGTATCTTCAATTAGGAGTTTCCCATTTATTTAAAAGGATGATCTGTTATGTATATTAATTTTTCTAATTTTAGTTTTGGAACATTAATTTGTCTTTTAAAAAGTTACAGAGGTAATACTTTTAAATTATGATTCCTACAAGAATTTTGTTTAGCTTATAACATTTGTTTAATTTTGTCACATTTTCCACTTCTTAATGCTATTCTTCTTATTTTCAGACGAATAAAATTGTAATATGATAGCCACACTTCCTGCCAAAAATTTAGAATCCAATGAAAATCACATTAAAAGGAAAAGCATATCATCAAATTCCTTTAATGTCCATTATTAGCTTCTGTGGATAGTGTATGAACCAATAAACTCTGTATTTAATCCTGTTTTTCAGCAAAGTGGAAAACAACTTTTCAAGGTCACATATTAGAACAGCAACAGAGTCACTAAAGATTTTTGCTCCCTCTTCTAGGAAATACATTTTCTAGGAAGTCTGTTCTAAAAAGAATAGTAAGAGAGTAGCACGTGTTCAGCAGTTGAATGGCCATCCTTTTATTACACATGTTACATCACCAATACAACAAGAAACAGCAGTGCCTGCCATTGTATGTCCATTTATTTGCTAAGGTTTCATTGATAAGAGCCCATTTTGAATTTTTCTCTCTGGGGATAAAGTGATAGTACAGATAGTAGACTTCTTGTCTTGCATGTAGCCAACACAGGTTCAACCCATGGCACCCCATATGTCCCTAAGCCATACAGGATTGATCATTGCCAGATGTGGCCCTAAAACAAACAAAAAGTTAAATTTCCTTCTCTTGATTCTCCATTAGAGAGCAAGATCCTACTTTCCTATTTTGCATCCAAATAACAGGTACTTAGGCTCCAATATGTATGAACACTGTTGCCTAATCTGATGAACAGAAAAAAGCTCTATTAGTGAGATAGTATGCATCTAAACCAAAACATCGCAGTAGAAAATTATTGAGCTATAACAAACTGTATTAGATTTATTCTTACAATTCTGTTATTGTGAGAGTTTTATATTAAGTATGGCATATTTCATTTTATTGGGTTTCATTGTGCTTCACATATTTTGCAAATTAAGGGTTTCAGACAAGCAAGTTAAGTCAGGCAGTATCATTTTTCTAACAGTATTTTCACTTCATGTCTGTCACATGTGGGTAATCTTACAGTATTTCAAGCTTTTATTATTGTTATTATTATTATGCCTGTTATGTTGATCTGTGAACATTGATCTTTGACATTACTATTTTCCTTCTCCGCAAGTAAAAATGTTATGAGTCACTGAAGGCTGAGATGATGGTTAACAGTTTTAACAAATTTTTAATTTATTTTGTTTTTTTTGTGGAGGGGCATATCTGGCTGTGCTCAGAGATCACTCCTGCTAAGACTAAGATCATCATGTGGGGTGTGGGAGATTAAACCCAGGTCAGCTACTTGCGAGGCAAGTGCCCTGTTTGCTCCAGCCCCAACAATGAAATGTTTTTAAATTAAGGTACATTGACTTTTAATCTTACTACTATTGCACACTTAACTACAGAATAACTTTTAGGTATACTGAGAAATCAAAAATACGTGTCTATTATTGATATTAACTCAATTATGGTGGTCTGGAATTGAGTGTGCCGTATCTCCAAGGTGTGCTTGTGGTATTTATTTGAGAGGAATCTGGCAACCATTTTGTAATTTGCTGTTAGAATGCCTAAAACAGGAATTTAAGTTGAATGAAAGGATATATGAGAATTAAAAGGCACATAGAAAAAAGGGAGAAATATGGGATAAACAGCAACAAAATCCAACACTTGAAAAAAGTATTAACTGGGGCAGGGAGGGAGAAATTCACTGCAGTGCTTAGGGTCCTCGTGGTGCCAGAGATCTAACCCAGACCTAACCAATTGCAACACATGCACCAGCCTTTGAGCTATTTCTTTCACCCTCTGTTCTTCATTCTGTCTATACCCAACACTTTTTCCCATTTGTTTGTCCCAGGTTTTGAACCCAGGGACTTAGAAATGTAAGACAATCAATGAACTACACACTAACCGCTCTATTTCTTTTCTTTTCTTTTTTCTTTTCTTTTCTTTTGGGACACACTCGGTGACGCTCAGGGGTTACTCCTGGCTATGTGCTCAAAATTTGCTACTGGCTTGGGGGTACCATATGGATGCCAGGGGATCAAACCGCCGTCCGTCCTAGGTCAACTGTGTACAAGGATAACGCCTTACCGTTGCGCCACCACTCTGGCCCCTAACTCCTCTGTTACTATTCTGATTATGGCCCTGGAATAATTCTTTTTTTTAATATTATGTATTTATTTATTTTTTATTTAAACACCTTGATTACATACATGATTGTGTTTGGGTTTCAGTCATAAAAGGAACACCACCCATCACCAGTGCAACATTCCCATCACCCAAGTCCCAAATCTCCCTCCTCCCCACCCAACCCCCGCCTGTACTCTAAGCAGGCTCTACATTTCCCTCATACATTCTCAATATTAGGACAGTTCAAAATGTAGTTATTTCTCTAACTAAACTCATCACTCTTTGTGGTGAGCTTCCTGAGGTGAGCGGGAACTTCCAGCTCTTTTCTCTTTTGTGTCTGAAATTTATTATTGCAAGAATGTCTTTCATTTTTCTTAAAACCCATAGATGAGTGAGACCATTCTGCGTTTTTCTCTCTCTCTCTCTGACTTATTTCACTCAGCATAATAGATTCTGTGTACATCCATGTATAGGAAAATTTCATGACTTCATCTCTCCTGACAGCTGCATAATATTCCATTGTGTATATGTACCACAGTTTCTTTAGCCATTCGTCTGTTGAAGGGCATCTTGGTTGTTTCCAGAGTCTTGCTATGGTAAATAGTGCTGCAATGAATATAGGTGTAAGGAAGGGATTTTTGTATTGTATTTTTGTGTTCTTAGGGTATATTCCTAGGAGTGGTATAGCTGGGTCGTATGGGAGCTCGATTTCCAGTTTTTGGAGGAATCTCCATATTGCTTTCCATAAAGGTTGAACTAGACAGCATTCCCACCAGCAGTGGATAAGGGTTCCTTTCTCTCCACATCCCCGCCAGCACTGTTTGTTCTCATTCTTTGTGATGTGTGCCATTCTCTGTGGTGTGAGGTGGTATCTCATTGTTGTTTTGATTTGCATCTCCCTGATGATTAGTGATGTGGAGCATTTCTTCATGTGTCTTTTGGCCATTTGTATTTCTTCTTTGTCAAAGTGTCTGTTCATTTCTTCTCCCCATTTTTTGATGGGATTAGATGTTTCTTTCTTGTAAATTTCTGTCAGTGCCTTGTATATTTTGGAGATTAGCCCCTTGTCTGATGGGTATTGGGTGAATAGATTCTCCCACTCAGTGGGTGGCTCTTGTATCCTGGGCACTATTTCCTTTGAGGTGCAAAAGCTTTTCAACTTAATATATTCCCATCTGTTAATCTCTGTTTTCACTTGCTTGGAGAGTGCAGTTTCCTCCTTGAAGATGCCTGTAGTCTCAATATCCTGGAGAGTTTTGCCTATGTGTTGTTCTATATATCTTATGGTTTGGGGTCTGATATCGAGGTCTTTAATCCATTTGGATTTTACCTTCGTACATGATGTTAGCTGGGGGTCTAAGTTCAATTTTTTGCAAGTGGCTACCCAGTTGTGCCAACACCACTTGTTGAAGAGGCTTTCCTTGCTCCATTTAGGATTTCCTGCTCCTTTATGAAAAATTAGGTGATTGTATGTTTGGGGAACATTTTCTGAGTATTCAAGCCTATTCCACTGATCTGAGGGTCTGTCCTTATTCCAATACCATGCTGTTTTGATAACTATTGCTTTGTAGTAAAGTTTAAAGTTGGGGAAAGTAATTCCTCCCATATTCTTTTTCCCAATGATTGCTTTAGCTATTATAGGGTGTTTATTGTTCCAAACAAATTTCAAAAGTGCCTGATCCACTTCTTTGAAGAATGTCATAGGTATCTTTAGAGGGATAGCGTTGAATCTGTATAACGCCTTGGGGAATATTGCCATTTTGATGATGTTAATCCTGCCAATCCATGAGCAGGGTATGTGTTTCCATTTCCGTGTGTCCTCTCTTATTTCTTGGAGCAGACTTTTATTGTTTTCTTTGTATAGGTCCTTCACATTTTTAGTCAGGTTTATTCCAAGATATTTGAGTTTGTGTGGCACTATTGTGAATGGGGTTGTTTTCTTAATGTCCATTTCTTCCTTATTACTATTGGTGTATAGAAAGGCCATTGATTTTTGTGTGTTAATTTTGTAGCCTGCCACCTTGCTATATGAGTCTATTGTTTCTAGAAGCTTTTTGGTAGAGTCTTTAGGGTTTTCTAAGTAGAGCATCATGTCATCTGCAAACAGTGAGAGCTTGACTTCTTCCTTTCCTATCTGGATTACCTTGATATCTTTTTCTTGCCTAATCGCTATAGCAAGTACTTCCAGTGCTATGTTGAATAGGAGTGGTGAGAGAGGACACCTTGTCTTGTGCCAGAATTTAGAGAAAAGGCTTTTAGTTTTTCTCCATTGAGGATAATATTTGCCACTGGCTTGTGGTAGATGGCCTTAACTATATTGAGAAAGGTTCCTTCCATTCCCATCTTGCTGAGAGTTTTGATTAAGAATGGGTGTTGGACCTTGTCAAATGCTTTCTCTGCATCTATTGATATAATCATGTGGTTTTTATTTTTCTTGTTGTTGATGTTGTGTATTATGTTGATAGACTTACGGATGTTAAACCATCCTTGCATTCCTGGGATGAAACCTACTTGATCGTAGTGGATGATCTTCTTAATGAGGTATTGAATCCTATTTGCCAGGATTTTGTTGAGGATCTTTGCATCTGCATTCATCAGCGATATTGGTCTGTAATTTTCTTTTTTCGTAGCATCTCTGTCTGGTTTAGGTATTAGGGTGATGTTGGCTTCATAAAAGCTGTTTGGGAGTGTTTCCTTTTGTTCAATTTCATGAAAGAGTCTTGCCAGGATTGGTAATAGTTCCTCTTGGAAAGTTTGAAAGAATTCATTAGTGAATCCATCTGGGCCTGGGCTTTTGTGTTGGGGCAGACTTTTGATTAACATTTTTATTTCATCAATGGTGATGGGGGTGTTTAGATATGCTACATCCTCTTCCTTCAACCGTGGAAGATTATAAGAGTTCAAGAATTTATCCATTTCTTCCAGGTTCTCATTTTTAGTGGCATAGAGTTTTTCAAAGTAGTTTCTGATTACCCTTTGAATCTCTGTCATATCAGTAGTGATCTCTCCTTTTTCATTCCTAATACAGTTATCAAGTTTCTCTCTCTCCCTTTCTTTGTTAGGTTTGCCAGTGGTCTATCAATCTTGTTTATTTTTTCGAAGAACCAACTTCTGCTTTCATTGATCTTTCGGATTGTTTTTTGGGTTTCCACTTCGTTGATTTCTGCTCTCAGCTTTGTTATTTCCTTCTGTCTTCCTATTTTTGGGTCCTTTTGTTGAGTACTTTCTAGTTCTATTAGCTGTGTCATTAAGCTACTCAGGTAAGCTCCTTCTTCCTTCCTGATGTGTGCTTGCAAAGCTATAAATTTTCCTCTCAGTACTGCTTTTGCTGTGTCCCATAAGTTCTGATAATTTGTGTCTTTATTGTCATTTGTTTCCAGGAACCTTTTGATTTCCTTTTTTATTTCATCTCGGACCCACTGGTTATTGAGTATGAGGCTGTTTAACTTCCAGGTGTTAAAGTTTTTCTTCTGAGTCCCTTTGGAATTCACAAATAATTTCAGAGCCTTGTGGTCAGTGAAGGTAGTCTGCAAAATTTCTATCCTTTTGATATTATGGAGGTATGTTTTATGTGCCAGCATGTAGTCTATCCTGGAGAATGTCCCATGTACATTGGAGAAGAATGTGTATCCAGGTTTCTGGGGATGGAGTGTCCTATATATATCCACTAGGCCTCTTTCTTCCATTTCTATTCTCAGGTCTAGTATATTCTTGATGGGTTTCAGTCTGGTTGACCTATCCAGTGTTGACAAAGCAGTGTTGAGGTCCCCCACAATTATTGTGTTGTTATTGATATTGTTTTTCAGATTTGTCAACAGTTGTTTTAAATATTTTGCTGGCCCCTCATTTGGTGCATATATGTTTAGGAGAGTTATTTCTTCCTGCTCTACATACCCCTTGATTAATATAAAATGTCCATCTTTGTCCCTTACAACCTTCCTGAGTATAAAGTTTGCATTATCTGATATTAGTATGGCCACTCCAGCTTTTTTATGGGTGTTGTTTGCTTGGATAACTTTTCTCCAGCCTTTTATTTTGAGTCTATGTTTGTTCTGACTATTCAGGTGCATTTCTTGTAGGCAGCAGAAGGTTGGATTGAGTTTTTTGATCCATTTAGCCACTCTGTGTCTCTTAACTGGTGCATTTAGTCCATTGACGTTGAGAGAAAGAATTGTCCTGGGATTTAATGCCATCTTTATATCGAAATTTGGTGTGTGTTTTGGTTAGTCTTGTTTTAAATTAGGTCTTTCAGTTTTTCTCTTAAGACTGGTTTTGAGTCTGTAAAGTTTCTGAGCTGTTTTTTGTCTGTGAAAACATGTATTCTTCCGTCAAACCGGAAAGTGAGTTTTGCTGGGTACAGTATTCTAGGTGAAGCATTCATTTCATTCAGTCTTGTCACAATATCCCACCACTGCTTTCTGGCATTGAGTGGTTCTGGTGACAGGTCTGCTGTAAATCTCAAGGATGCTTGCTTGAATGTAATTTCCCCTTTTGATCTTGCTGTTTTCAGAATTCTGTCTCTATCTGTGGGATTTGTCATTGTGACTAGGATGTGTCTTGGGGTGTTTTTTCTGGGGTCTCTTTTTGTTGGTACTCTTCGAGCATGCAGGATTTGATCACCTATTATCTTTAGCTCTGGAAGTTTCTCTTTAATTATGTTCTTGACCATTGATTCTTCCTGGGAATTTTCTTCCTGGGTCTCTGGGACTCCAATGATTCTTAAGTTGTTTCTGTTGATCTTATCATAGACCTCTATTTTCATCTGTTCCCATTCTTTGACTAATTTTTCCATTGTCTGCTCATTTGCTTAAATTTTTTTTCCAATCTCTCCTGCTGTATGGAATTGTTATGTATCTCATCTTCCACAGCACCAAGTCTATTCTCAGCTTCTGATACCCTGTCCCAGAGCTTATCCATTTTGTCATTCACTTCATTTACTGACTTTCTCAGGCCTGTTAGTTGACATGTTATTTCAGTTTGGAGTTTTGTGATTTCTGTCTTCATATTTTCTTGATTCTTATTAGTGTTCTGTTCTACTCTATTCATGGTTTCTTTGAGTTCTTTGAGCATATTCCATATTGCTAGTCTAAAGTCTTTATCTGAGAGATTGATTAGTTGGTTGGTCGTTAACTGGTCCTCAGAATTGTCTTCTTCATTCTCTATGTCTGATGCTGGCCTGCGTTGTTTCCCCATTGTCACACTTGTATTGTGGGTTTTTCTACGTGTTGTGATGGTATTCATTGGTTATATGATGCAGGCAACACACTTCTCTGGCTCCGCCCTTTCTGGATGGGCCGACTTGCCTCCAAGGTAGGGGAGTCCTCCGTGGATGAAGCCTCACACAGGATCAAATCTTAGGCCCGAGCACGCAGCAGAGTAGACAGTCTGGAGAGAAATTCTTGCTTCTGTGATCCAGCACAGTTCTTAGTGTGGTTTTTTTTCTTCTTGTGATGGTGTTCTTTTTTTAGAAAGAGCGCACGGCTGTGTAGCGAAGTGGAGCTAAGTGCCTTTTGGAGCCTCTTTTCAGCCCACTCTCAGGAGGTTCACGCAACAGGATAGCAGAGAGACACACACAGGCAGCACTCACAGTTTTTCACAGTCGGGCCCCACTGGTCAGGCGTAGTTTTCACTCGCTCGCTGGGCAGATTCAGAATGCTGTATTTTTGGGGTTCACTTCCCAGGACTCTGAGGAGAGTCACTGGCTCGCTGGGTAGCTTCCAAATGTAGTTTCTTTGGGGTTTGCTTCCCAGGGCTCTGAGGAGAGCTTCCAGAGTTCAGGAAAGACAGAGAAGAGTAGTACAGGGCTCCCTTCAGGTGCTCAGTTTCTGGCTCGCTGGGTAGCTTCCAAATGTAGTTTCTTTGGGGTTCGCTTCCCAGGGCTCTGAGGAGAGCTTCCAGAGTTCAGGAAAGACAGAGAAGGGTAGGACAGGGCTCCCTTCAGGTGCTCAGTTTCCTCAGAAGAAGCACAGCCAGGTGGAGACTCTGCAAGTAGAGCAATCAGCACTATGCCTGGAAACCCCCACATCCAGCCATTTCTTACTCACTCACTGGCTCGCTGGGTAGCTTCCGAATGTAGTTTCTTTGGGGTTCACTTCCCAGGGCTCTGAGGAGAGCTTCCAGAGTTCAGGAAAGACAGAGAAGAGTAGGACAGGGCTCCCTTCAGGTGCTCAGTTTCCTCAGAAGAAGCACAGCCGGGTGGAGACTCTGCAGGTAGAGCAATCAGCACTCTGCCTGGAAACCCCCACATCCAGCCATTTCTTACTCCCTGGCTCGCTGGGTAGCTTCCAAATGTAGTTTCTTTGGGGTTCGCTTCCCAGGGCTCTGAGGAGAGCTTCCAGAGTTCAGGAAAGACAGAGAAGGGTAGGACAGGGCTCCCTTCAGGTGCTCAGTTTCCTCAGAAGAAGCACAGCCGGGTGGAGACTCTGCAGGTAGAGCAATCAGCACTCTGCCTGGAAACCCCCACATCCAGCCATTTCTTACTCACTCACTGGCTCGCTGGGTAGCTTCCGAATGTAGTTTCTTTGGGGTTCACTTCCCAGGGCTCTGAGGAGAGCTTCCAGAGTTCAGGAAAGACAGAGAAGGGTAGGACAGGGCTCCCTTCAGGTGCTCAGTTTCCTCAGAAGAAGCACAGCCGGGTGGAGACTCTGCAGGTAGAGCAATCAGCACTCTGCCTGGAAACCCCCACATCCAGCCATTTCTTACTCCCTGGCTCGCTGGGTAGCTTCCAAATGTAGTTTCTTTGGGGTTCGCTTCCCAGGGCTCTGAGGAGAGCTTCCAGAGTTCAGGAAAGACAGAGAAGGGTAGGACAGGGCTCCCTTCAGGTGCTCAGTTTCCTCAGAAGAAGCACAGCCGGGTGGAGACTCTGCAGGTAGAGCAATCAGCATTCTGCCTGGAAACCCCCACATCCAGCCATTTCTTACTCACTCCCTGGCTCGCTGGGTAGCTTCCAAATGTAGTTTCTTTGGGGTTCGCTTCCCAGGGCTCTGAGGAGAGCTTCCAGAGTACATGAAAGACAGAGAAGAGTAGTACAGGGCTCCCTTCAGGTGCTCGGTTTCCTCAGAAGAAGCACAGCCGGGTGGAGACTGCAGGTAGAGCGATCAGCATTCTGCCTGGAAACCCCCACATCCAGCCATTTCTTACTCACTCCCTGGCTCGCTGGGTAGCTTCCAAATGTAGTTTCTTTGGGGTTCCCTTCCCAGGGCTCTGAGGAGAGCTTCCAGAGTTCAGGAAAGACAGAGAAGGGTAGGACAGGGCTCCCTTCAGGTGCTCAGTTTCCTGGAATAATTCTTATCTGTTCAGCATTATACAGTTATTTGGTTTCCTCAGACTGTGTAACCAAACAAGGAATTATTTGTACCGAGAGAAAAGAAGATAAGGCAACAGAAAAGGCAGTAAAGATTATGGAATTAAGAGAGTCACATAGTTGCCCTATTTGGATTTCCTTCGATGAACATCTAATTGAAGCTTTTTTAGCATTAAAGAATACTGTAGTCTAGATAAACATACAAATTCATTTCATCTAGTAGATAAAATTATTATTTGTGAATAGTCAAGTTTTAGAAATATTAGATCTGAAGTAGAAAGAGAATAGTGCATAAATTTCAGAATAACTTCTAGAGGAATTTAGGATTAAAGTTCATATGCTGCTCTGTAATTTATAATGCATTGTGTACTTGCTATGTAATTAATTTCATAACCACTTTATATTTGATAGCCAATTCTTCCACAAGAGCAATTTGAATGCCTGTGTCTTACCAACTTCTATTTATTTCCTAGAATTCTAAGACCCATAGGCTTCTCCTGGGTTGGTGCCAAGGGTCACTCCCAAATATGTTGGGACTTGAGCCTGGGGCTAATATGTAGAAAATATGCTCTCCCTCTGAACCATCTTCCAAGCCCTTGAAAATTGCCTTCTTTCTGTAGACAAATTTATTTGCAGGATACACAAAACTTCTGTAAAGTGTGGAGAAGGGAGGAATGGTGTTATTATGTAAGCTTGAAATTAATAGGTATTAAGGAACCACAGCATTTTGGAAACAATCAAGAATTTCAGCTTTTTTAAGTGATTAAGAGTCAAGGCCAAGCTGCTTAAGTATGGTAGATAGAGTATCTGAGTTTTGTGGTGGAGAAGCATCACATTTGTAATGCAGAGAGAAGTGTTCTTTAGACTGTAAATGACAAGGTCAAGAATCATGACTGTTTGGTCCCTCCCCCACACAGGACAGGGAAGGGGCACCACCAGAAATCGAAATCGTGTCTTGCTCTGGGGCACCTGATGTAGTCCCTGGCACTCCTCAGGGTCCCAACCTGCTAGAGTGACTCTCCCAAACCCCCCAAATAAAATAATTAGGACTCAAAGCAAAAAGAATCATGTCTCTTATCAACAGTTGTGTCTTCAGAGTTTAACACTGCAAGACACATAATAGATATGTAACATATATTTATTGAACAGATGATGAATTGTGAGACAGTCCAACATTTCTCAACTTTTGGCCATATGGTGTCCTGTGAGCCTTTGGGATATTTCAAGGGAGCTATAGATGAAAATCACATAAATGTGGGTCCATGATACAAGACTAGAAGCCAATTAGGATGGAGACCACGGAAAGGAAACAAGTTTGGAAGGAATCCATGGTTGGAAAAGGTTGAGAAATATTTAACCTGGAACATTCAATCTGGAAGGAGGCTGTGTTTAAAAATAGTTTTGTGGTGAAGAAAGATATTTGAGGAAGATAATCATCATTTCCTAGGTTTCGTATTTTTTATCTATTTTTATTCTTTTGATTAGTGGCTGAATGAAGAATAAAGGAAAGAGAATTGATTCGCAGATTAGACTGGTTTTTACAGACTACAGAGTAGCTAATTGAGGTGACTCAGTGCAAGGCACTTACTAGAAGAGACATACTGCAGCTGTTTGCTGATATTCGGAGGGAGAACTGCCTATTTTTATCCCTTGGCCACATTCCAACGAAAAGTCCCAGCAGATAGAGTAGAGGGTGAGAATTAGAGGTTTATCATTTGGGTGGAGAGTTGAATTTGTCTTGATATATTAATTAAGACATAAATTAAAGATTTCTAAGTCTGAATTTCAGATTTCTGAAGAGTAATTGAACCACATTAGAGTGTGGCTCCTCTTGAAATCTGACCAGTGTCACTTTCTAGTTCTTTTGCTACCTTTATACAATACACTGCAAAATAACTCCTCTTTTCCTTTTACCCTCATTTTACTTCTAGTCACCAGAGCAGTTTTCATCTACAAAAGAAAGGCAATTATCCATGGCCTTCTCCAGCTCTCTCTGTTAGTGACAAAAGGTTAATTTCATTAAATGTAACTCTAATGGATATGTTTGTATACACATAAATCTCACAGAAAAGCAAATCAAAAAGTGGTTTTATTTTATTTGTGACTTGAACATTATCACTTAACTTCGGGTGCTGTTATACCTTTCTGATTATTTTTTATGTGGTTACAGCTTTGGATTTACGGATAAAGTTATAAAGAAGAGCCAATGTCCCATTGGCGTCTTTGGTAATGGTTTCAAGTCAGGCTCCATGCGACTAGGAAAGGATGTTCTTGTCTTCACCAAAAATGGTAGTACTCTCACTGTTGGACTCCTCTCACAGACCTATCTGGAATGTATCCAGGCACAGGCAGTTATTGTACCAATTGTACCATTCAACCAGCAAAACAATATCCTTTCTGGAAATGTTGGTTAAAATGTTGTTAAATGTTAAATGTTGTTACATGTTAAAATGTTGGTTAATAATGTTGGTTAAAAATGAGCCTAATATGATGATTTTGGCTTTATTTGGGGGCCACACTCAGCATTACTCAGGGCTTATTCCTGGCTTAGTGCTTAAGTATCACATTTGCTGATACTTTGGGACCACATAGGATGTCAGAGAGATTGAATCCATGTCAGCCATGTGCAAGGCAAGCACCTTGCCTGCTGTCCTACCTCTCAGTTCATTTATTATTTTTCTTATGATGTGTGCTGTTTATGAATATTTTTTAAATAATGGACTTCTTGGCCACAGACTATTATGGTCCCTGATCATTCATAAAAGAGGGCTGCCCCTTTAAGGGCTGAGAAATCAGTTAGGAGGACCCCTTGTAAGTGTTGTTTAGGGGTGGTTGCCCTCTAGGTATATAAGCCCCCCATTTGAGTTAGGGGTTTATATACCCAAAGAGGACTAAAGACAGGGACTTAGAAATGCTTTTCTCATGTTGAAATTTCTATTGTTTCATGATTTGGCCTATATACTTTCTTTTTTGCCACCATTGCCAAGGTAAAGTGCTTCAGAGTGCAAGCTCTCTCTCTCTCTCTCTCTCTCTCTCTCTCTCTCTCTCTCTCTCTCTCTTTCCCTCACTTTGTTTTGGGTTCACACCCTTTGGTGTATAGGGGAAACTCCTGGCTCTGCATTTAGAGCACTCCTGATAATGCTCAGGAGACCATATGAAATTCCAGGGATTGGATCTGGATCAGCTACCTGTGAGGTAAGCACTCTACCTCTGTGGTCTCTCCAGCCCCATTTTCTCTATTTTTTAACTCCCTTATTTGAACCTACATATTTGTTATTCTCCAGGAAACATATTACTACTCATAAATTTATCTAAGAGTATATGAGCTCCCTTTCCTTCTCCTGACAAAATTAATACTTTTGTTAGATACCAAGTTGTTTTGACCCTAAGCAGTATGGCAGTACATTTTGAACTCATTATTTACAGAGTCTAAAATTCAAAATTTGATATATTTAATAAATAGATTTCTGTCATTTTTATTTACATTGTATGTTCAAATTACATTCTGAAGGAGTGGTAAACGATGTTGGTACTTGTGTCTGCATTTCTCTATTCCTTCTTATTAATGATATCCTCTTTAAGTATTTATTTTTCTTTAACCCAAATTTGGTTTTACAAAAAATGATTATTACTGAGGATTCCTTGCCAAGCCTAGAAGCCATCCTGAACTATTCCATTTTCAGCAGTGAAAATGATCTACTCTCTCAGTTTGATGCTATTCCAGGCAAAAAAGGAACTCGTGTTCTCATTTGGAATATCCGCAGGTAGAGTATTCCAAGGGTATGGATTCTAGTAATTTAAGTATGAAAAATTTCAATAAATTTGTATATAGACATGGAATAGATTAATGTTAAGATATATTTGTATATCAAATCCTACCTTTTTTAAACTTTCATAGAATCATAGTTCTGTTTCATATAGTGGTTCCTATTGGTAACTTGATGAGATAGAATAAGCCAATCCAGAGACTATTAGCACAAAACTGTCAAGATGCTTAAGATCTTCAGAATCTTTAAAGATGGATATTTTATAATTATGGACATTACTTTGGGATATGTAAATGGTGGTTACTTTACATTTTTGACAAAGAAAATGAAATATGAAAAAGAAAAGGGTAGCAAAACTTAGAGTGGCTTCATTAGATTTACAAGAAAGATGAATTTGAATGATAGTGGCAGAACTGAGATAGTGTGTTCAGAGCTAATAAAAATCTAAGAATAATCTGTGCATATCCTGTCACATGAACTTAATTTAACAATGTTCACTAAACATATTTAATATAAAATAGAGGTATTACTGGTATGTTTATTAGAACAGTGGTCAAGTATATTCATTCTTCTTACAAGTTTAAGAATTTTACATTATTTAGTTGGGTAAAACATAGAATAACCACAGTATTTTATATAAAGATACTTTCAATTTAAAAAGCAAAGAGGAGTCACATCATGCTAATTTAAATCTTGTGTCCTACTTGGAGAACAAGTAATATAGTTTATTTTGTAAAGGACTATTTCCTTGAGTTCTTTTCATTGATTTAAATACATTAAAATGACTTCTCATACATAGTTTCTTAATTATATTGTATGTAAATAAAAGATTCCAGTGACATCAAAGTTTGGAAAAAGATGCTTAAACAGTGCTTGCCCAGTTGCTTTTTATAGGATTTTCAGAGACTTAAATATGTTAGTGTGCCTTGAAAATACTTGAGAGCACTATAGCAGGCAGTATATCAGAAGTTCAAAAAGTGCTTATCAAGAACTCTTGCCTGGCTAAAGAGTGAGATGCAAGGATATAGAACCTGTCTCATGTACATACATTAGAGTGGTATGAAGTAGCAAGACTCCAAATTATCCTGGAAATCCAGAAATTACTATTACAGAAACATAGCCTTTATACAGGCTACATACAATAATGGCTCTGGTCTAGCCCTGAGGTAGGAGCTATATAATTTTTAATATAGCTTCTTTGAGCTTGCAGAGCCTGGACTATGAGGGAGCTAACTAACATGAGGTTGAGGTGGGTCAGAGAGCTAAGAGTTATTTATCAATTTTATTTGAGCACATGCCCTTTCCTATTTGTTACTTAATGGTATTTTGGGGGGGCTAGAAGTCTACAGCAAAACATTTGGAAACTAATTTTCTAAAATGTTCTCCTACAACCTATCATTTTTTAATTTTTCCAGGGACAAAAATGGATGTTGACTTTTTTCCTCTGGCAGTTGTTAGGGTAGCATATGGTGTTGGAATGAACAAAGCAAAATGGCCCCATAGGACTATGGAAACAAGAAAGATCCTTATGAACATAATATCAATACTATTATATTCAGGTGTTAATTATATAAATGGAATTCTAGAATACAAGATAATATAATCTTTCTATAACAGCCTTATTCCTTCTAGAACTAAGATTAAATCTGGAGAGAGCTTGACCTTCTATTTCAGTTTTGGTTGGTAAAAATGACCATTCCCAGAAAGATAGGTTCTGTATTAAAAGTGTTTTGGGGGCCGGAGAGATAGCATGGAGGTAAGGCGTTTACTTTGCATGCAGAAAGACAGTGGTTCGAATCCTGGCATCCCATATGGTCCCCCAAGCTTGCCAGGAGCGATTTCTGAGTGTAGAGCCAGGAAGAACCCCTGAGCGCTGCCGGGTATGACCCCCAAACCAAAAACAAACAAAAAAGTTTTCTTTAAGTATAGCTAATATCTATTTGATCAGAAACATTCTTGCATTTCTTTTTTCTATAATTGACATGACTAGCTTCATAAAACAATAACTATGTTTAGGCTAAAAATACATTTCAATATATCATAGCAGTTTTTATTACATGTTTTTACTTGTCTCTTTTACTAGAAATAAGGATGGAAAGTTTGAATTGGACTTTGAAACAGATCAGTATGATATTTTGGTGTCAGACTTTGACATAGAAGAAAAAGAAACAGGTGGTGTTACCTCTGAGTTGCCAGAAACAGACTATTCATTAAGGGTGAGTAAGAGTGGTTTTCTCTCAACAAAGAAGGGTAAAATTTCCTTAATATGAAAATATCATAGAATAAGATGTCAATTTAGTTACATAAAAATGATAAACATTTAGTCCTATGAAGGATTCCCTTTCATTACCTCCACTGAAACTGTTTAGCTAATGTAGTCAGCAGCACTTTGGTATGGTAGTTGACATAGTTTAAAAAGATGTAGAAATGGAGCCAATTATTTGCCCAGAATAGATTTCAGTTGCTCTACAATGTTTTATGGTGATGTCAGTAGCACTGGCAATATCATAGAATAACTTCTCCTTCACTGTTCCACAGGCATTTTGTGGTATTCTGTATATGAAACCACGAATGAAAATTTTTCTGCGTCAAAAGAAGGTGACCACCCAGATGATTGCCAAGAGCCTGGCCAGTGTAGGATATGATATATATAAACCTACCTTCACAGTATCCTTGTAACTATATGAAGTTCACCTCTTTGTTTCAAGATTAGATTACCAGGTTGACACAATAAACAAAAATATTTTCCAATTAAATATGTGCCTTACTGTAGAGATCCTATTACTCTGTAGTCTAAGGAGATAGTTTTTGTATTTGTAGGCTTTTGGAATCACACCTGGTGGTATTCAGGGGTTATTTCTGTCCTAATTATAGGGGACATTCCAAGCTATGCTTGGAGGATCATGTAGTATCAGCAACTGAACCCATGCTTTTTTTTTTTTTTTTTTTTTTTTTGGTTTTTGGGCCACACCCGGCGTTGCTCAGGG
The DNA here is from genome assembly GCF_024139225.1 of Suncus etruscus. Lineage (NCBI taxonomy): Eukaryota > Metazoa > Chordata > Mammalia > Eulipotyphla > Soricidae > Suncus > Suncus etruscus. The sequence continues at coordinate 96,199,387 of NC_064868.1, forward strand.
GTTACTCCTGGCTGTCTGCTCAGAAGTAGCTCCTGGCAGGCACTTGGGACCATATGGGACACCGGGATTCGAACCAACCACCTTTGGTCCTAGATCGGCTGCTTGCAAGGCAAACACCACTGTGCTATCTCTCCGGGCCTGAACCCATGCTTTTTTAATGCAAATCTTATGCTCAAATCCTTTGAACCATCAACATGACCTTAAGGAGATATTTTTTAAAATACAAATCAATGTACTAGCTTTTATCAGAAATAATCTGGGAGGCTGGAGGGATGATGCAGAGAAGGTGCTTGCCTGGCATAAAGCTAACCCTGTTTCATCCCCAGTACAACATATCCTTTCCCAAACAATGACAATGATCATTTCTGAGCAGATATAAGGTAAGTACAACCTGAGTGCCACTTGGTATGGCCCAAACACCACTGAGACATAGTCCTTAGTTTTTAGAGATTTTGGTGTAACAGTTTCTCAAATTATTACTATTACTATTATTATTGTTGTTGTTGTTGTTGTTGTTGTTGTTTTTGGACCACACCTGGTGACACTCAGGAACTATTCCTGGCTATGCCCTCAGAAATTGCTCCTGGCTTAGGATGTGGGGGTATCAAACCGCTGACCGTCCTAAGTCAGCCGCGCACAAGGCAAACACCCCACCGCTGTGTCACCGCTCTGGCTCCATAGTTTCTCAAATTATTTTTGTTTGTTATTTTTGTTTATCAACCATAATTGATTGTTCTTATGGATTACTCCTGGCTTTGCACTTAGAAATCATTCCTGGCAGGCTCAGGAGACCATATGTGATGCTCGGGATCAAACCCGGACAGCAAGCACCCTTTCCGCTGTGCTATTGCTCTGGATCCTCAAGTTATTTTAAGAAAAGACATTTATTTTTTAAAGCCTACTGATTGGAATGAGTCGCTAAATTTGAGAATCTCATCTCTAATGTAAGAAATAATCTACATTGATGGATTTACACTGGTATTTTATTAAAGTAGTACATGGATTTAAATAAGCCAAATGTTGACAGCTTGTTCATATTTGGGATTTAGTGTGCTTTTTATAGTAACAAATCTGGACCTAATGCTAATGGAAGTTAGGATAATGGTAGTTAAAGGTTATTTTTCTATGGTGGTATTAATTTTCAATAGGTTTCATGGATTTTCTGATACTTACTATAGCAGCCATTAAGAAGAAAATACTCATTTTAACTTTAATTTCCCATTGAACTTGAAACATATTTTAAACATTTGAGAAAATCTTGACATGAACTATGGAAGAAGGTTAACCTTTGTTGAATTTGATGGCAAAACAAGTTTTCAACGGCTGTTTTAAGGAATTTCTCTTATAATTTATTATTTTCTAAACATAGTTCTTGACCCAGGAAACGCGTTTACTGCTATTTGCTTTATCAAAGTCTTTATCTAACTTGTGTATTTCTTTCACTGGCCCAATATTAGGAATAGCCATTCCTTTAAAAAAATCTATGTAATTGTTAGTCACCAGTAGAGATTTGGGGCAAAACGAATCTTTAAAGACTAAAATCTTACCAGCTATTTTAAAGAATTTCTCTTGGAATTAATTTTCTTTTATAGACAGTATATAATCCAGAAAACCTGTTTACAGTCTACTTGCCTTATAAAAGAGTTTATCTAGCTTGTTCTGTCTTTCTGTGACCCAATATTAGTGATTGTATTCCCCCTTAAAAAATCTGTGTAGTTGTTTCTCATTATCAGATTGATTTTCTCACCTTCTTTAAATACATTTCTTATGTATAGAAAATAATTTTAAAGCCCTAGACTATTTATCAAAATTAGAGGTAGTGTTTGTAGGTAAATTTGCTCCAAAACCACTAAACTAGAAAGTTAGTGCTATATAGATTTTTGTTTTGTTTTGTTTTTGGGACCACACCAGGTGACACTCAAGGGTTACTCTTGACCTATGCACTCAGAAATTGCTCCTGGTTCAGGGACCATATAGGATGCCGGGGATCGAACCCAGATCCGTTCTGGGTCAGCCGCGTGCAAGGCAAATGCCCTACCACTGCACTATCATGCTGGCCCTGCTATATAGATTTTTAACTTAGAAATTTAAATTGAAGGAATATATTTTAAAGTAGAATAAAACAGTTATCTCCCTTTATAGTGATTTTATTATAGATTGATATATTGATTTAAATGATTCATTTTGATTATCAAATAATAACTAAATACAGAGCACAATCAGTTATTAGTGTGTTCTGTCCTTTGAAAAATCAAATAAGGAAATGAGTTATAATTATGAAAATGTATAATAATAATAATAGAAATATTAGTAATAAAATAGTGGTAAAGTAAAATAGTTTTTTTGGGGGGGGCATAGTGGGGAACATCTTAAAGTGCTGAGTTTACTAAGGCTTTATGCTCAGGGGCCACTATTAGCAGTAATTAGAGGTCATATGTGGTTCTGGGTCTTGAGTCAATGACTACATGTAAAGCCTTACTTTTATACTATCTCTTGGCTCTGGGAAAGATAGTATTTATTTAGAGAAATATAAGAGAAGAGAGACACACATACGTGAAAATGAGACCAGAGGAAGGAAGCTAATAGTACTCAAGTTAATACGCGGGAAGTCCCATAAAGTTGGAGAATATACCATAAAATAAAATAAATTATATACCTCTCTTTGAGAGTAGACAACTCCAACTTCCAAGATGAAGATATAGTCATAATATTTTAATATCCACAGTGTGACTTTCAAAATGCTAAAAAATTGTTCAAAATATTACCATATGTACTCTGAAACTTTAAATTTTTCTTTTTAATTATTATATAGTAGTCCATTTTAATATTTTTGAGAAACATCCACAATATAGTGACTTTACCTATTTATGTTCCCATAAGCAATGCAAAAAGAATTTTTTCTTTTTCTTTATTTAAACATCTTGATTACATAAATGATTGTGATTAGGTTTCAGTCAAGTAAAGAACACCCCCTTCACCAGTGCAACATTCCACCACCAATGCCCCCAATCTCCCTCCATCCCACCCCACCCCCACCTGTACTCCATACAGGCTTTCCAGTTCCCTCATTCATTCACATGATTTTGGTAGTTCTCTGTAGTTATTTCTATAGCTGTACTCACCACTCTGTGGTGAGCTTCATGAAGTGAGCTGGTGTTCCAGCCCTCCTCTCATTGTCTCTGAGGATTGTTACAAAAATGACTTTTCTTTTTCTTAAAACCCATAGATGAGTGAAACTATTCTGCATCTCTCTCTCCCTCTGACTTATTTCACTCAGCATGGTAGATTCCATGTACATCCATAGGAATATTTCATGACTTCATCTCTCCTGATGGCTGCATAACCATTGTGTATATGTACCATAGTTTCTTTAGCCATTCGTCTGTTGAAGGGCATCTCGGTTGTTTCCAGAGCCTGGCTATTGTGAATAGTGCTGCAATAAATATAGGTGTGAGGAAGGGGTTTTTGTATTGTATTCTAAGAACACCCTAAGAACACATGAAACTTTAAAAATTTCTTAAAATGTCAGGAGATGTATATTAATCAATTTATGGTTTTATTGGAAATATAATTTTTTTGGTTTTTCGGGCCAAATCCGTTTGATGCTCAGGGGTTTACTCCTGGCTAAGCACTCAGAAATTGCCCCTGGCTTAGGGGGACCATATGAGACACTGGGGAATCGAACCGTGGTCCTTCCTTGGCTAGCGCTTGCAAGGCAGACATCTTACCTCTAGCACCACCTCGTCGGCCCCATGAAATAGAATTAATTTTAAGATGAAACCATAAATGTGAAAGGTTCCATCACAATAGACTCACACTAATAGCACTGCAGAAAAGCACTATTGGGGGGGATCACACCCAGTAGCACTCGGGTTACTCTTGGCTCTGCCCTCAGAAATTACCCCTGGCAGGTTTGGGGGACCATATGAGTTGCCAGGAATTGAACCGGGGTCCATCTTGTGTTGGTTGTGTGCAAGGCAAATGCCATACTGCTGTGCTATCGCTCTGGTCCCTATTCTTCTAAAGATACAGTGGTGAAGTTTTAAGTTCACAAAAGTAAGAGCTGAGTTCAAGTAGCTGACAACATGCAGAATTAGATCTGTAACTGACTTTCTAAAACAGGATCAATAATAATATAAATGGATAGCATAAACAGATGATAGTCATATAAACAGGTGATATATAAAATAAACATGATAGTAATTTTGCATCTTCAGTAAATCATTTTAAGTACAAGTCTTCTAAAATCTTTGGTTAATAAATGTGCCACATTAATAGGCATATACAGCAAGCATGGAGAAAATAAATTTGATGTAGTATTGTTCAGTCTTTTTACATCGTTTTTATTTTTGTGGCTTCCCAAGCAATGTCCAGGGGTCCAGGGGCCATTCCCAGCAATACTCAGCAAACTTACTGGTAGTTCACTGCTAGGGGCTCAAAGAAGTATATAGTGTTGCTTGGGTCCTGTGGTGTGTAGGTCACACTGACAGTGCTGAGGGCCTCCTGAGCCACACACAGCAGTGCTCAAGAAACCACATGGTTCCTAGGATTAACTCGGGCTATATGCCAGGCTTGTATCCTGGCCCTTGTTGTATTTCCCAGTCCCTATCTTTCCATGTCTTTTTATGTTAATTTTAAGACACTTATTTACAATCCTGTTAATAGAAGATTACAAAGTTCCAACTCCAAAATTACAGGCTTACCAAGTTCCAACTCCAAATTCACCATCTTGGTACTCTGTTTTAAAGAAATCCTCTCTAAAATGAGTATCGTCCAATTATTATTTTAAAATACATAGTCTGTAGAGATATTGCAACAGGTAGGGTACTTGCCTTACACACAATTAACCCTGATTCATTCTCCAACATCTGATATGGCTTCTCGAGTCCTGCCAGAAGGGACCTATGAGTCTAGAACCAGAAGTAAGCTCTGAATACTACCAGTGTGACCACAAGAATAAAACAAAAATAAAGTTTTTTCTTTTGTGGGTCTCTATCAGAGCAACTCCTAGACATATATTCTATATGTCTCTGAACTATTCTCAAACCCTTTTCATTGAATTTTTGCTATTAGAATTTGAGCTAAGCAAATTCACTAACAGACATGAGTAAAATGAACCACTAATAGAAATTCCCCTGAGTTCACTGTGGGACAAATTCACTAATGCTGATTTATTTATGGCTCAATTATCAAACACCTTTTTTCCTTTCTTCTTCTATTAATTTTAAGAAATTCCTATCCCAGTGCATTCCTGCCCAATAATTTAGATATTTTTAAAGCACACAAAAATTATTTAATGTTATTCATCCTACCAGGTTAATTTCAAATATATAGATATACAGTACTTCTACCCAGGTTGATGTACATGAAGCCCCCGATTCTTGCCCTAGTTCCCATCTGCCTCTTCTTACTTCCTCTTGATTCCTTTCCTTCCATGTTCTTTTCCTTAGTATGGTTTAGGGTGAAGGGTGATCTAGGTATTCCCCACCTTTAATACTTTTCATTTCTTTTTTCTGCTATTCTGTATACCACAGATAAGTAAGCTATCCTGTGTTGGTCCTCTTCCTGAAATACTTCACTTAACGTTATATCACCTCAGTTCCATTGAAGTTGCAGCAGATTACATGATTTTATTGTTCCTTGCAGCTCTATAGAATTTCATCGTATACATATATACATGACTTCATAATCTTATTCATCCATCATTTGGACATGTATTAATTTTCATTTTTATTTTAATAATAATTTCTTATTTCATCTATCCAAGTTTTGGGACTCTTCTCATGAAATATATTACAGCAGTATCTATTGTTCCTTACCTCTAAAAGAGTTTGTGTTCTTAGCACTCTGCTTTCATTTATTCCAGGACTTGCCATATTGCTTAGAAATGTGCAGGTATGTTTGTATCAATTGCAACTGATGGGAGTTGTAACAGGGAGATTTAGCAGAAAATTCAACAGCTAGCAAAGTTTAAGAATCATCTTGTGATTACTAGTAAGTCACTACTTTGTAACATTTTTTTTTGGTTTTTGGGCCACACCCGGCGGTGCTCAGGGGTTACTCCTGGCTGTCTGCTCAGAAATAGCTCCTGGCAGGCACGGGGGACCATATGGGACACCGGGATTCCAACCAACCACCTTTGGTCCTGGATCAGCGCTTGCAAGGCAAACACCGCTGTGCTATCTCTCCGGGCCCAGCATTTTCTTACATTACAATTTTCTATGCACAAATTTGTAATCACATTTTAGATACTGTTTGTTTATATTTAATTATTGATTTTGATTTTTAGGTCACAGTGGTTTACTGGACTTACTCTTGACTTTGCACTTAGGGGTCAGTTCTTGCAGGACTCGGAGCAACATACGCTGCAAATCAATCACTCTACCCACTGTAATGTCTCTCTAGCCTTGTTCATGTATTTCAAATATTTCCAGTATATTTTATTTTAGTTTATAAGTCAGACCCAATGATATTGGGGGTCTGCTTCTGCCTAGAAGCCCAGGGGGCAGTCCTAGCAATGCTCAGGGTGTAGACTATACATTGCAAAGGCTAAAATCCTAAGTGCCATATAGAAAACACACACATTAACTCTTCAAGTCATCACCTGTACCTGCCTAGTTTCTAAGTGCTGAATAGTATACCCAGTGAATATGCTAACATTTATTTGGTAATTTCCTTATTTTTATTTACATTTTTCTTTTTTTTTTGTTTTTTTTGGGGGCACACCCGGCAGTGCTCAGGGGTTACTCCTGGCTGTCTGCTCAGAAATAGCTCCTGGCAGGCATGGGGGACCATATGGGACGCTGGGATTCGAACCAACCACCTTTGGTCCTGGATTGGCTGCTTGCAAGGCAAACGCCACTGTGCTATCTCTCTGGGCCCTACAGTTTTCATATTTTTATTTCAATTTATACTTCCAATTTATACTATATTTTGTATCTGAAAAATTACTAGAAGGAAAATTACTTGGTCAAAAGTAAGCAATCCTTTTCTTTTTTATTTATTTTATTTTTTCTAATAACATATTTAAACACCATTGTTACAAACATGCTGTAGTTGGGTTTTAGTCATAAAATGTACATCTCCCTTCACCAGAACAACCTTCCCACCACCAAGGCCCCATCTCCTTCCTTCCCCACCTTCTGCCTGTCTATGAAACAGGCATTCTATTCTTCTCACTCACTATCATTGTCATGATAGTTATTAGTGTAATAATTTCTCAACTGCATTTACCACTCTTTGTGGTAAGCTTCATACTTTGGGCTGGTCCTTCTGGCCCTCGTCTCTATTGTCTCTGGGTAATAATACCATATTGTCTGGGGCCGGAGCAATAGCACAGCGGTAGGGGATTTGCCTTGCATGCGGCTCATCCAGGACAGGCCTTGGTTCGATCCTCCTGTGTTCCATATGGTCCCCCAAACCAGGAGCGATTTCTGAGCACATAGCCAGGAGTAACCCCTGAGCATCACAGCACACCATACTTTTATTTTTCTAGTTTTATTTTTAAAACTTTTACAACAGATTTTTAAATACTATACAGAAAAGCTATATTAATTTATGCTCAGTGGTGTTTGATGATTTTTGGTATGCTTAAGTAACAGATATTATTGGTTAAACCCTCTGGTTTGTCTCCTTAATGATTTTCTTCTCAGAATAAGCAGGTGAAAATAACTTTTGGGTTTTCTTGCAAAAATAACCAGTTTGGAGTAATGATGTATCATAATAATCGACTCATAAAGTCCTTTGAGAAGGTGGGCTGCCAAGTGAAGGTGAGTGATCAATGTTTTGTTCTCATTACATGATAAACTAGAAGGTAAATCAATTAAAAACTTCATGGGGTATAGATTTTATTAATGGCTTTTATCAGTATTTTTTGATGGTTGCTAAATCTGATCATGGAATTCTGTGGTAACTGAGCTTTCTTACACTGAAATTCTTTCTGCTTTCCCAGAAACTTTATTAGATACATTTTCTAGGTAGCTTTAAAAAGATGATTGTAAACCAACAATTTCACCATGTGTGTAAGTTTTTAGTGCTTATGGTAACTCTTTATATTGGAGGTGATGTAGGGAAACATGAAATATAGTAGATGATATATAAAATTTAATGGTAATGACCAGGATTTGAATCCTGATTTTTTCATTTACAAGCTATGTAAATTAATTTCTTAGATGCTGCTTCCTTACCTATAAAATGGAAAGATTTTACCTGCTATTTCTGCTACAGACCTTACATGACTGAGATAGTAAAGTAAATATAGTTTATAAAGTGAACTATATAAACAATACTCTGATAATATCTTAACAACTAATGTTCCACATCACTAATAATCAGGGAGATGCAAATCAAAACAACAATGAGGTGCCATCTCACGCCACAGATATTGGCACATATCACAAAGAACAAGAACAATCAGTGCTAGCAGGGATGTGCTGGTTGGAATGCCATCTAGTGCAGCATATTGGAAAACAATATGGAGTTTCCTCAATAAAAACCTAGAAAATGGAATGGGCATCATTGATAATAAACCATAATAGTAGGTGTGAATCAGGAGTGTTCCAGGTAAGCCAGAATATACATTCATGTTTGTTCTCCAGGAATACACTCTGGGCACATGGGTAGAAAGAGGGAGGTTGACTCTGGTGGTGGGATTGGCCCTAATTCATTGTATGCCTGAAATTCAACTATGAAGGACTTTGTAAATCACAATGGTTTCAATAAAATTAAATTTAAAAAAACAAAAAACAAACAAACAAAAAAAAACCCTAGAAAATGAGCTACCATTTTTAGCCATACCACTCCTAGGGATATACCCTAGGTCTAGGAACACAAAAACACAACACAAAAACGCCTTCTGAACACCCATATTCATTGCAGCCCTATTTACAATAGCCAGAATCTAGAATCAATACAGATGCCCAAGAACAGTTGAGTTGCTAAAGAAACTGTGGTACATATACACAATGGAAAACTAAGCAGATCTTAGGAAAAATGAAGTCATAGAGTTTTCCTATACATGGATGGACATGGAGACTATTATGCTGGCTGAAATAAGTCAGAAAGAGAGATAGACACAGAATAGTCTCACTTATCTGTGAGATTTAGGAAAAATAGAAGATTTTATTGTAATAACACCCAGTGACAATAGAAATGAGGGCTGGAAGGATAGGACGTGTTATGAAGCTTACCACGAAGAGTGGTGAGAGCAATTAGATAAATAAATATACTAAAATTAGCATGACAAGGGTAGTGAGTGAGAAAAGTAGTATGCCTGTCTTAAATACAGGTGGGGGTGGGATAGAAGGAAGATGGGGCATTGGTCATGGGAAGGTTGCACTAGTGAAGGGGGGTGTTCTTTTATTATAACTGAAACCTAACTACAAACATGTTTGTAATCATGGTGCTTATATATTATTAAAAAATAAAACAGTAATATTCATATGTACCTCATTAATTATTGCTTTATAGAACATATTGTGAAAGCACACAAAATAATAAACAGCTTTATATTATATAGTAGAGCAGAGGAAGTGGATAGAGTGCAGAGATTAAGGTGCATATTTTACATGCAGACAACCCCAGTTCCATAACTGGCATTGTCTGTTTTCCCCCAGAGCACCTCTTTGATGATTCCTGAGTACAGAGCCAGGAGAAAACCCTGAGCACCACCTGGTGTGGTCCAAAAAACAAACAATAGAACAAACTAATATGAAACCCAGCTTATCTAGTCTCTAGGCTGCATCACTTTTCCTTTGTATATGATCTTTATGCAACTCATATTTCATATAAATCTAATTACAGTTTAACTCACTTCCCCTCATTAAATAATTATAACATTTTAAATTAATTTTAAATCTCCAAATCTTGTCTCAGCTTCTAATAGCTATGAGTCTCTATATTAATATTTTGGTGACCTGCACATATAAAATTATTTAATAGTGTTTGAGGACTGCATAGCATCTTACGTTTTTCAGAAAGTTTGGTTTCATTTCCCAAGAAAAGTAGTATTTAACCTTAAATCATATAGAAATCCCAGAATATAAAGTGGATAAAAGTGAAGGTAATCTAATATCAACCCCTAGAAAATCCTAGAGATATATGGATAACAGTTTTCAAATCTCTGCTGTAGAATTTGCCACAGGTTGTACCTCAATGTAAGTATTTTCAGTCTATTAAAGTACATTCTGAGTGTTTCAGTAGAAATACTGACCTTTCCTTACCAGTGAATGTTATGAAACCGTTCTATTATTGTTTGATATCAAAGGAAGTATCCCCAGGCATTTAACAATAAAGTAAGTATAAAATGTAATATTTTTCTTTTAAGCCAACTCATGAAGAAGGTGTGGGAGTAATTGGAGTCATTGAGTGCAATTTTTTAAAGCCTGCATACAACAAACAGGACTTTGAATACACGAAGGAGTACCGGTGAGTCACTCTGATCCTGATAACTGAAGATGATTTTTATCAATTCAGAAACTTCTAAAAATAATTTATAAAAAACAATCAAATCATATATTTTTCCAAAATTAGATACTAAAATTCTAAGTTTCTGTTGAAATAGCATTGGTATAAAACATTAGGTTTTAGATATACAGCATTGTAATTGAAATATATTTTACTGCATTATGCTATCAGAAAGTCTAGTTTCCACCTACATATTATTTATCTCCTTTACCCATTTTAACACCTCCCTTCATCTATTTGCCTTCTGGTTAGTACCATTTTATTATTCCTTGGGATCTTTTTTTCATTTACATTAAATCTTTAATATATTTTGAATAAAGTTTTAATTGAATCACCTGGGAGATTGTTACATAGTTGTTCATGATTGTGTTTCAGTCATACAATATCCCTTCACCAGTGCACATTTCCTGCCACCAACATTCCCAGTTTTCCTTGCAACATCATTCCTCCTGCCTTCCACCCGTCTGCCAATATGGCAGATATTTACTTCTTCTTTCTCCCTCTTTTAGTCTTCCTTTTTTATTTTAAACACTATAGTTTGCAATATTGTTTCTGAGGTGCCATATATATATCACTTTACCTCCTTCCAGCACCTAGTTATTATTGTTGTAGTGGTCTTTTTTTTTGCCCTTCCCAAGTTCTTCATGACAAGCTTTCTATCATGGACCAGTCTTCCTGTAACCTTGTCCATATTGTCTTTGGATATTTTTACCACACTTTTTAAATATCCCACAAATGAGTAAGTTATTCAATACCTCTCCCTCTGATTCATTTTGCTCACCATAAGACTCTCCATATCTGTTCATGCATGAGCAAATTACCTGACTTCATTTTTCCTACATCTGCTAATATTTCATCAGGAGTCTCAAACTCAATTTACCTGGGAGCCGCAGGAGGCAAAGTCGGGTGATCCTTGAATGCAAAGTCAGTAGAAAGCCTTGAACATTGAGGGGTTTGACCCAAACAACTAAAACAAAACAAAACAAATAAAAGATTTTTCTAGGACAGGGCCACAAAATGTTGTACGGAGGGCCGCTTGCGGCCTGCGGGCCTTGAGTTTGAGACCCCTGAAGATGAATCTATATTTTACTGTTCTTGAAAACTTGGGTTGTTTATGGATTCTGGTTATTGTGGACAGTCTTGTAATGAACATAGGATGCATGTGGCTGTTTTTCACTGTTTTGGGATACCAATGCTGTATTCAAAGAAGTGATATTGCTGGGTCATATTGGAGCTCAATTTCTAGTTTTTTGAGGAAGGTTCATATTATTTTCCTAAAAAACCGGACCAATATACATTCCCACCAGCAGTGAGAATTTTGTCTCCACATCTGAGACTCCTTGTTCTTTTGGTGCCTGCCATCTGAGGTGCTATATGATACTTCTCTCACTGCTTGTATTTGTATTTCCTTGATGATTAATGATGTGGAACATTTTATGTGTCTTTTGACCACCAATATTTCTTCTTTGAGGAAGTTTCTGTGCATATCTTCTCCAATTTATGGGTTTAGATCATTTTTCTTGTTAAATTGTGCCTTATATAGTTTTCCTTGTTAAAAAGTGCTTTATAAGGCGCCAGAGTGATAGTACAGTGAGTAGGATGTTTGCCTTGCATGCAGTCAACCTGGATTAAATCCCTGGCATCCCATATGGTCTCCCAAGCCTACCAGGAACAATTTCTAAGTGAAGAGCCAGGAGTAACCTCAGAGTGCCACCAGGTGTGGCCCCAAAACCAAAAATATAGTGTCTTATATATCTTATATATTAACTCTTTGTCAGGTATTGAGTGACTACTTTCTCTCAATATGTGGGCAACCTTTGTATCCTGTTCACCAATTCCTTTGAGGTACAGAATCTTCTTAATTTAATGTAGTGCCATTTGTTTAACATTGCTTTTGCTTGCTTGGTCAGTAGTGTTTCATCCTTGAAGATGACTTTAGCTTCTATGCCATGACAATTTCTGCCTTTGTTTTCTTCTGTGTACTTTATGGTTTCAGGTCTGATATCAAGGACTTTAATCTATTTTGACTATGACTTTTGTGTACTGCATTACAAGGAGGTTTTAGTTGATGTTTTGCATGTAGATGATCAGTTTTTTTTTAACATATCTTGTTAAAGAGACTTCCCTTGTTCCACTTTTATTTTTGGCTCCTTTATCAAATAACCTGAAATGTGTCTCAGGATATTAAAGTCTATTCCATTGATCTGAGGGTCTGTCTTTATTCTAATATCATGCTGTTTTAATTACTACTGCATCACATTTCATTTGATGTTGGGCAAAGTGATCCTTCCCTTCTCCTGAATGATTGTTTTAGCTATCTGTGGAGGTTTAGTTTACATATGAAATTCAAAAGTATTTGATCTATTTTTTTGAAATATTTTATGGGTATCATTAAATTTGTACGATGATTTGAGGAGTGTTACCATTTAATGATGTGAATTCCCCCAATCCTTGAGTAGGGGATGTGCTTCCATTTCCTTGTGTCTTTTATTTCTTGAGGTAGTGTTTTATAGTATTCTTTGCATCAGTCTTTCACTGCTTTAGTTAAGTTGATTCTGAGGCATTTGATTTCTGAAGCACAGTTGTGAATAGAGTTGCTTTTATAATATCACTTTCTTCTCTTTATTTCATTTTTGTCTATAGAAAAGCCATGGATTTTTGTTTATTTATTTTGATGTCTTCCACTTTACAATTCTGTTGTTTTTAGTATCTTTTATTTAGTCTTCAGGATTTGCTGAATAAATTATCATATCATCTTCAAATAGTGAGAATTTAACTTCTTTTTCCCCTCCCCTGAGAATTTAACTTCTTTTCATTTATGATTGAACTTATAATCTTTTTCTTGCTTAATTATTATAGCAACTACTTCCAGTACTATATTTAATAGAAGTGGTAAGAGTGGACAACTTTGTCTTGTGCCAAATTTTAGAGGCAAGGCTTTCAGCTCACCAACATTCAGTATAATGTTTACTATGGGCTTGTGGTAAATGGCTTAGGCTATATTGAAGAAAGTTCTTTCAATTCCCATATTTTTGAGAGTTTTTTTAATCCAAGAAGCTATATAACCTTCCTTCAAACCTGAATGATAGTCTGGATGGGTGAAGTATTCTTGGTGAGGCATTAAGTTTGAGTTTAATCTCTGTATTCCACCACTGACTTCATACCTGGAGGGTTGCTTGTGATAAATTTGTTATAAATCTTAAGGATGCTTTTATCTTTATGCTTTATTATTGTAACTAGGATGTGCATTGGGTGCTATTATTTAGTTCTCTTTCAGCTGGCACACTTTAGTCATCCAGAATGTTGGTACAAGCATTTGTCATCTCTAGGAATTTCTCAGGGATGATGTTTTTTATTGTTGTTTCTTTATAGGGTTTTATTGCTGTATTTCTGGGATCCAAACTATTCTTATGTTGTTTTTGTTAAATTTATCCCAAAGGTCTTTTTTTGTCTGTTCACGTATTTTGAGGATAATTTCCATCTGTTCATTTATTTTATGACTCTTTTTCAATTTATTCTGTTGAATGGAGGTGTTATGAAGCTCATTTCCCAGCTCACTGTTTCTGCTTTCAGCTGCTATTACTCTTCTGGTGAGTCCTTTCAGTGAATTTTTCATTTAACCTACCAAGTTTTTCAGTCCTGATATTTCTGATTTAAGTTTTCTCATTTCTACTTTCATGTTGTCCTGGGACTTATGGACTATCTGTTCCAGGGTTTCTTTGAGTTCTTTGAACATCTTTAATATTTTCTCTGTAAAGTTCTGATCAAAGAGGCTATATGATAGGTGGGTGCTGTTAGCTGGGTCTTTAGAACTACCATTTTTATTCACTAAGTGTAGTGGGGGGTTGTATTGGTTTCTCATTGTGACCTTTGTGGTATGGTGGTGTTTTTATGTGTTATGGTGGGTAAGGACACTAGAAGAATTGCAAAGCCACAGAGAAAATTGGTGCAGCCACACTTGTTTGGGCACACTTTCCTCAGTTCAGTTCAAAACACTGCCCACAACCTCCAGGTACTCCCACAGCTGCAAGTTAAGAGCCCTTTTGCTCCAGGCCAATGCTCTTTTCTGGGCACACTCACCTCAGTTCAGTTCAAAATCAAATCACAATGTCTTTAGTGTAGATATCTTGCTTTTAGTGTTGCTGAGTCTATGCTTTGGATATTTAGTCATACCACTCTCCTGTATCACCAGTATAACTGAGGCCCCTTATCTCTGTTCTCCCATTACTTATTTTTTTCTTCTTCTTCTTCCTTCCTAGACATTACCCCTTTGTTACACTATATTTCCTAATCCAATTATCTATATACCACAGTTAAATGAGCTTATCCCTTTTTTATCCTTCTTCTGGCTTGCTTCCTTCAACATGCTATCTTCCAATTCCAACCTGGTTGTAGCAGAAGTGCATGATTTTGATGAATTCGTAAGATGTGTTATTATTTCTTTATGCTCATTAAACATTATCAACATGGTGTCACTAAAGTAATTTTCTGGGATTTTTAAAAATATGTTTCTATGGGGGCCGGAGAGATACCATGGAGGTAGGGCATTTGTCTTGCATGCAGAAGGACGGTGGTTCAAATCCCGGCATCCCATATGGTCCCCGAACCAGCCAGGAGTGATTTCTGTGCATAGAGCCAGGAGTAACCCCTGAGCACTGCCAGGTGTGACCCCAAAACCCCCCCAAAAAGTATCTGGTTCTATGGTAGAGCCTTCTGTGCTATTATTTTCACTCATCGAACTTGATGGGCTCTATGTGGTATTCCATTGTGTTCACTGTGTTTTTGTAGTGATGAACTTGAATCTGAGTCTCTCATTAGGCTGTATGTGAGTCTTTTCCTTTTTTCCAGGTTCCATCCAGTGACATGAGTTATGTGTGTACAGTGTATACAATGTTAGGGGAGATGACTAAAGCTTACATGAAAGGCATTATAGTTCAAAGAATAAGCAAGAGTGAGTTGAGTTATGGGCATAACGTGCTGGGTCTGGGAGCTTAAATGAGTAAGTAGGAGATTTTACTTATAGGTGTGGGCCTCCTATGATGGCAGATTCAGATGTGGAGGCTGTCGGCTGTCAGGATCCACCTGTGAGGAAGGAAAATCCACTTCTTGTCCCCCAAAAAGGTACCAAAGATATCTGTTGGAGGTCAATCTCTCCTAATGGTTGAAAAATCAAGAAGGTCTGAGGTTAGCCAGTCTAGGTTCTTCAATTTAGTGATAAAAGCTGATAATAATCACATATGATCTTCCGTATTTTTATGGTATCTGATGTAACTTTCAGTCCTTTCATTTCTGATCCCATCTATATTTTTCTATTTCTGCATTAGTCTAAGTATCATTTTAAAAAAAATAAAATATTTTAGAGGCGGCCGAAATAGTGCAGAATATGACTTGCACATAGCTGAGTTTGCTATCGGACACCACATACAGTTCTTGCCCCCAAGCACAGCCAAGTGTTACTCATGAGATCAGAGCCAGGAAGAACTCCTTGGGCACTGCTTAGTGGAGGCCAAACCCTTTCCTCTAATTTTTTTTTTAAATTCCATTTGTTTATTCTGCATTTTTATTGTTTTCTTCGTGCTGCTCACTTGCATTTTTATTGCTTTCTTCATGCTGCTCACTTTGGCTGGCCTTCATATATTGTTCATTGTCTGGTTTAATAATGTGAGGTTTGATACCAAAGCAGTAGTACAGCAGGTAGGGTGTTTGCCTTGCATTCAGCTGATCTTGATTTGATCCCTGGCATCACTTGCCAGTAATGATCTATGAGTGCACAACTAGGAGTAAAAGCTAACTACCACCATTTGTGGTCCTCCAAACAACCAAAAACAAACCAATAATGTGAGGTTATACTTTTTATGTAAACCTTTTCTATTTCTGATGTAAGCCTGTATTGCTATGAACTTCAGCTTTAGTACAACTTTGCTGTTTCCCATGTATTCAAATGAATGTATACCTTCATTCTTTGGCTTCCAGAGAAGCTTCCAAGAAGCTTTTTTTTGTTTTTGTTTTTGTTTTTTGTTTGTTTGGTTTTGGTTTTGGTTTTTGGGCCACACCCGTTTGACTCTCAGGGGTTATTCCTGGCTATGCGCTCAGAAATCGCCCCTGGCTTGGGGGGACCATATGGGACGCCGGGGGATCGAACCGCGGTCCGTCCTATGCTAGCGCTTGCAAGGCAGACACCTTACCTCTAGCGCCACCTTCCCGGCCCTGCCAAGAAGCTTTTTAATTACTTTGATTTCCTATTTGACTCAATGGTTGTTCAACACTCTGTTAGTTAGTCTCCAATTTTCTTCATCCAACTTTCTATGCTTTGCTCCTACCTTTGTAAGATTTTGGTCTGAAAAGATACTTGATATGATTTCTTTATCCATGATTTCATGAACTTTTATTTTGTCTTGTAGTATGTGGTTTGTCTGAAAACTCCCTTGTACACGAGAGAGGAATTTGTACTTAATCTTTTGGGGGTTGAAGAGCCTCGACATATCTGTTAAATCCTTATATCCTCTTTCACAGTTAAAGCAAGTAATAGATCTTGTTTGGACTATGTTCCTTTCACACATTTTTATGATTATGTTTATCATTTATCTGAAAAACTTTGTGTTGTTCCTTCAAATTTTAATGATAACATATCTGAATTAGGCGCTTTTACTTGAATATCCTTTTATTAAACACATTAACTATCATGACATTTCTTTCTGGCTTGTTGGTTTTATTTGATAAATCTGCTGTGACTATTATTTGGGTTCTCTTATATGTGAATATTTCTCTTGCTGTTTTCAGACTTCTATCTCTATCTTTCAAATTGTTGTTTAATTAATGTGTCTTGATGTTTTTCTATTTGGATTTTGTTTAGAACTTTTAGAAAATCCTGACTATGTGTAATATGACTATTAAGATGGATAAAATTCTTGTCTATTATTGCTTTAACCCACAATATTTTGAATAAGTTGAATAATTTATAAGTTTTATATTTCACAAAAGCTGAGAAACTTAAAAACTTTCACATACACCACAGCTATTTTCCCATTATTAACATATTACTATAGTCATTAATTTAAACAGTTTTAATTTATTTATAGAAAATGCATCACATAGTTGACATATTTAATAATGATACATATATTTGTAGGTAAGTAAAAGAAAAGTTATTGAAAAAAATAAAATGGAAGAGAAGATAAAAAGAAAGAACAAAGAAAAAGTAACAAGCACATTTTTGAAAATTCTTATATCTCCAATGACGTCATTAAGACAATGGCAGATTAAGCAAGCTCTTGTTAGTTGTTCATTATGTTAAATTGAGTGCTCCTATAGGGATGACAACATCCAGAAATTCAAAGCACTGTTACTGACATTATAATTTTTAGGGGTGTGTATTTCATCTTCCAGGCCTCTTAAAAGGAAGACATGGAAAGAGGGTGCTTGCACTTGCTCCGAAAATCCCTGGTGATAACAGCCCAATAACCAACATACCTGAAGTGTGGTCAGATTGGTGTCCCTGCAAAGAATCCTATATGGTCAGTGATGAGGCTATCAGGGATATGGTGATTCTGGGTGATGAAGACAGCATCCATGGCTTTGGTAGGGCAGGGGCTTGGCCCACTAACTCCTCCCAAGATGGTCATCTTTCTGTTGCATGGGCTAGTATAACCATAATCTTTCACATGTAAGTTTATATCTTGTTGGAGAAAAGAGTGAGTCTATGGAGTTTTCCCAGTTTTAACATCTACTTACATTTTTGTAATTTACTAATTATAATTTTAGTTAATATTTTGTTTGGCTCCAAAATTATATAAAGGGTAGATTACATTTTTTATCTGTATCCTTAGCTCCTCTTGACTGTAAATCAACCAATAATTTTCCCCCTTTATTTGTACTTTTACTCTCTGATATGGATGTCAGCCCATACATTTAAATTTTTCCGTTAAATGTGTTCCCTTTAGTTCTCAGTGTTTGTTTGGTTTGGTTTTGGGGCCACACCCAGCAGCACTCAGGGTTACTCTGAGCTCTGTGCTCATAAATCGCTTCAGGCAGGCTCAGGGGACCATATGGGATTCTGGGATTGAACCCAGGTCTGTCCCAGGTCAGCCTCATGCAAGGCAAATGTCCTGTCACTATGCTATCGCTCCAGCCCCCCAATTTTGTTCTTTTGATAGTTTTATCCACCTTATTCTCAAACACACTAACTTATTCCTCACTTCTGTTATTCTGTTGCTGAGTCCCTTGTGGCTTTTTGTTGTTGTAGTTCAGCAACTGTGTTACTTAGATAAATTATTTATGATTGTTTTTCTCATATGTACTCTCATACTTTCTCTGTCTTTGTTAGAGTTCTCTTTTATTTCATCAATTCAGTGAATATCCTTGGTACTACAGCTTTGACTTCTTTATCAGGGAGCTTGGGATCTTTCCTAGACTTTTTTTTTTCATCCATAAATGCAGGGAAATACCTTCACCTCTTAATTTTGTTTGGTCTATAGGAGAGCTAGTGGAGAGAATCTGATTTTATGTGGGCCATCAGTCAGAGGTTTGTTTATAGTTGTTAACTCCAGACAGAGACTGACTGTGGCTCTGAGTTTGTGTCACTTTAATCTGTTGCTGGGAATTTGCAGTGGCAAGCATACTTGCAGACCTGGATTGTATCCCAGCATTTGCAGTTGTTGGTGTTTGACAGTGGCTATGGTGTCAGTGTCCAATAAATAGGCTTGGGAAGCAAATGGGGTCTTGCAGTCACAAATACCTAATAGTAACTTTAGTACCAAGTCAACTTGCATAACTAGCAGGGTGTTTGCATTTGTTAGGGCCTAAAAGAAACTATTTAGCCTGGCTGAAGAAGACCTGGAACCTGGGAATGTAGTTGCCAATATCTATGGTCTAACAACATAGTGTTTGGTAAGGCCTGGCACACCAAATTTGACCTGCTTGTGCTGAAACTGAATGATCAGATGCTCAGAAATGGGTTGTTACATGGACATAGTAGATAATGGGAGAAATCATTGATTTTAGGTTTTCATTCAATCTCTCTGCTATCAGTAATATGTGTAATGGAGCAAACTGACTTTGTTTAGCCTGGAGTTAGTAAATGTCACTCAATCCCCTGCTGCTGGTCCATAGCTCAGGGATAGTGTTTTGTTCAAAGGTTGGTTCTTACCTAAAGATAAATCAAAATATGGCTTCTGTTTACCATCTTGTAACTTGAAACTCAGGCCCCATAATTGTTTGCACAGTATAGCTCTTGTCTCCCTGCTAGGTTTTACAGAATTACAAGGTTAAGGTTTCTGGGTTTTGTCTTAACTTTTTCTAAGAACAAGGTTCTACAATTTAGAAATTCTTGGACTTTTGGTCTCTGCTTTGCCGTCTTCTTCTTTGGTGGGGTTGAACTACTTAGCTTTTAATTCTGGTTGTCCTTTTTTCCATAGAAGAGTTCATCTCTTGCTGATGATAACTAGAATACCCAGTTAACTTTTTCAGTAGAATCAAACAGGATTCTTTAATTTTAGGAGTAGATGCTGTTGTGATCTACTTACATAGAATCCTTTATGGTCCTTTCTTCTCCCATTTTATTCTTACAATCTAATAGGATTTTTAGTTCTTTATTTTTTATATATTAGCAAAATAATGTGAGGCTTAAATTAAAGGTTACTAATACATGATATTTGGAGACCAGTTGAGCTAAACGTTACCTTTTTAAATAATGGACAGAACACTGAACTTATTTACTAAACTACAAAAAAAAATACATATGCTACAAAAGCCTTGGAGTTTTCTCAATGAAAACAGTAAGTAGATGTGAATTAATTATGTTGTATGATAAGCAGAAGCTTAAAGTTTACACCAAAAGATAGTTTTGAAGCCAGTGGACAAATTGAGAAGAAAGTATTGGGACAGCAGAATAAATTTTGCCATTTAAGTAAGTATCTGGATGAAAGTTTAGGTAAAGGTTCGATAAATTTCTCAAATCCAAATCATACTCCCTTCGTTATGTGAAAGTAGTAAGTTTCTGATAATTATTCAAGTAATATTTATGAAATATAAATATATATTTACTAAATAGCATTCTGTACAATCTTAGGCCATCCTTCAAAATGTATATTTAAAATTTTAGAGATATTGAACTCTGAGTTTGGTATTTTTAGTTTCAATATGATGAGTTTGAGGTGATTTCAGGGGATTCAGATATATACTAGAAAGTAGATATATTATGTTGAACATACAGAATTTCTAATTTAAATGGCTTAAATATATGTTATACATTTTATTAAAAATATAAAATTAGTATAGTGTACTACATGCTAAGTCCGTTAAAGACCATATATTTAAATAACTTTTTACCCTAATCCTGGCTTCTTGTATTTTATAATTTATTTTATATAAATTGAAAAGATGTTTAAGAATAGAGGTATTTTAGAAGTTTAGAGAATTTGATCATGTGCTCTTTTGACGATAGTATATAGATATCTAAATTATAAGTGTTAAGTATCTCACAAGTCATCATGCCATGGTAATATCTATAAATAAATTCTCTGGTATCACTGTTAATAGTTGTGGATATTATGTTTCATCTGCAACTACTAGAGTTCAAACCTTCGAACTTTTAGAGTGAATATCAACTTAAAATTTTTAATAATGGCCAGAAAGTGCTTTAGCAGGTTAAATACATACTTTGAATATGGAAGGCCTGTAAATGGCACCCTGAACACTTCTGGGAGTGATTCTAGAACACAGATCTGGAAGTAGCTCCCATGAATCATCAGGTATGGCCCCAAATAAAAATTTTATTCTTTTATAAAGAGAATAAAATGAAGGAAAAACGCATTATACACATATAATATAAGAGCTGCATTGGTGCATTGAATGTTCCCTACTAACCTACTATATGGTTCCTATATTTGGGTGATCTATAATCCATTTTAAATAGCACATAAAATAAAGTTAAAGGCAATAAAGTAGATACTTTGATCAATCAAAACCTAAATAGTATGGTAGAGGAAAATTTCCTGATGTGTATATAGGGGAGGTTTTAGTTAGAAGGTATGAATAAATATTTTCCTTAAAGGATGTAGTCTTTAGAAAAGGGAGGGAAGGAATCAAATTCCATGACTGAATTGCTGCCTGAGCTATAGTAGTAGTAAAAACTCAGAACTGTAAGAATATAGGGATGAACTGAGGATATAATTGAAAGGGAAGAACTGTGTGAGGCCCTAACTTTGATCTCTGGTTCTGCATGGATCCCTGAGCACTGACAGATGATTCCTTGGTAGCCCTTGAACACCACTGGCATTGCTTGGGTCTAATACTGAACCTTTAGACTTGTAGATTTGTGACAAGTATTTCTGGGAGTAACTCCTGTATCCCTTGAGCACTGCTTTGGAGCCCCCCACATTAAAATGAATATGTGGAATGAGGATAAGGGGATCACTCTAAAGTGCAGGAAAACAAAGTTACATGGTTAATGTAGGATGGTTTAGGTATCCTAGAGAAAAAGTTGGCAAATTTCTGTGAAGGTCAGAAAGTATTTCAAGCTATGTGGGCCATATGTTTTTCCTACAACTGTTCAGTCCACCATAGAATAGAAGCAGACATAAACAAGTAAATTAATGAGTGTGTTTATGCCTGCATACAATATAGTTTTGTTTATAAAAATACAAAAAGCAGTAGCCTGGATTTGCTCCTGTCTTCGAGTACTAGTTCCCACAATATGATATGCCTAGCTGCATACAGCGAACTCACTGGTGAAGTACAAAATATTTTTAAATTTGAAAGAAATATGTGACTTCTGTCAGTACAATATAAATTGTTTTCTATTGCAGTCCTGTAAAATTGCCACAAAAGCAGTAGTTTAAGATTATTTATTATCTTAGTTCTATAAGATGGAAGCCTCAACATGGATCTCATTGCACTTAAAAATAAGGGCTATATTTATTTTATAAAGTTTTAGGGATATGACCTGTTTCCCGGCCTTTTCCAGCTTCAAAGTTCACTGACTTTCTTGGCCCTCACCTTCTATATATCACTCTAAGTTACAACATTTTGTGGCCCTGCCCTAGAGGAAGCTTTTTTGTTTTGTTTTGTTTTAATTGTTTGGGTCACACCCCCCAATGTTCAAGGCTTACTACTGACTTTGCACTCAAGAATCACCCCGACTTTGCCTCCTGCAGCCCCCAGCCTTGCTTTTGTCAACACATTTCTCTGATACTGACACTTATGCTTATTTGTCTGTTTGGGGGCTACACCCAGTACTGTTCTAATATCACTTCTGGCAGGGCTGAGGTGACCACAAACAGTTTCAGTGATAACACACATACAAGGCAAACTATTTGTAATATTCCTATTCTTGCATAACTCCCTGAAAAGGAATATGTTCCTTTAAGAGCAGAGAAATCTCTCAAATAGAGACCCCTGGCAACTAATTGTGAAGCAGTTGCGGGGGAGGGGAAGAAAGAATCCTCAGCTGGAATGCAGAGAGGATTGTTGATTGGTTAGTTGGTTGGCTGGTACTCTTGGTGGTGACTGTTTCTTTTGATGTTTACTTCTGACTTTCTCCTAGACAATGTCTAGATTTTCTGAAAGATTTGAGTGATTTTGGTCTGTTCCCTATTGAATCTGGTCTGAAAAAACCCTGTCTAGCCAGAGTAGTTCTGGCTCAGCCTCAGGTAGAAGGGGATTTCTTTACAAATGGCACCTGGAATAGGTGAGCAATATTATTTTGGCGACATCAGATCCTGTGGATCTGGGCAATGATCCCTTCATGTTTCAAGGGCCTAGTTCCACTATTGTTTAAATATTTGTTCATTTCGTGCCTATTTAGCAACAGTATGATGTTCATTATAAAGGGATGTTAATTTGTGCACTGATGGGGTTGGTACTCTGCTGGAGCATTTACCTTCAACTCATGCTGAGAAATAGCAGTAAACATTATTTTTTAATTTTTTTATTGAGACCATTGTGGATTACAAGTCCTTAATAGTTATATTGCAGGCATGTAGTGAAAGTGAATTAGGACCATTCCCTTCACTAGAGTTCCCAGTATGCATCCTATACCTCAACCCTTAGTCCCCTGGTCTACCAGTGTAGCAGGTCCATTTTGTGTTTAGTTTGTTATAGTTTGGGTCTTTTGATTCTATTGTCGTTAACTTTGGCTTGGGTATTTAGTTGTGACCATATTTTTCACCCAATGCACCTGAGACCACTTGATCCCTGGGACCCATCCACTTATTAATTTCTTTTCTCAATTTGTAGAAAGACATAGAAATATGAAGTAAAAATAAATTTTGTCCCAAGGTTCTATGAAAAAGGTGGGAGCCCCCTAAATAGAAGATATAAATAAAATTGAATTAAAAGGGGGTGGGTATGGCCTTTTTTGCATAGTAGATGCTGTAAACATTGAAGAAATTAGAAAGGAAATACCCTTGATCTAAGAAAACAAGGTGGCCCTACCCATGAAGCATACTGTCATAAGACCGACTACAGGCTCCAGGCATAAAAATTGTCCAACCCCAAGGTCTTTCTTCAAGGTCCCAGGAAAAGTTCTACTCTATACTTAGTCATGATTGTTGCAGTCAGTCTTCTGTAATTAGAGATCTTAGTTTTTGCACAGATCCTATGTCGAAGCAATGGTGTCATAGAGTTCTTCTGATTTTATCTAAACTTTAGGCTGCATGGCAGGGAAGCCTGTCCTTTGAGCAAGTTGTTGCTATTTCCAAGTCATCAGGGTGTCATATGAACCTACCCTGGAACAAATTGGTGCCAGGGTGGCATTAGGGCCTCCCCCAGGGAGGGAGTTTGATTCCTGTTGCTGGTGCAGAAAATCTCACTGGTTCCAAGGATGAGATCCAGGGTTCAGGGATGTATGGTTGATGTCTGATCAATTGAGGCCCAAGACAAGTCCCCCTAACAAATGTTCAGGGTGAAAGGCATCCCTGCACTATAGAACTTCTTTCTATATGTAAGATTTCCCACATAATAAAAAAACTCTATCCTAGGCTTCTTCCTAGGATTGGTGCAAAAACCAAGACCACCAACTTCAGAAGACTGATTAAAACAACAGTGATGGAACAGACCTAGAACCATAAAGAAAGACTCCTTCCTAGGATCCATCCTATGACCTGTGCAAATACTAAGATCTCTACCTACAGAGGCCTGACTTTATTATCTATGATGGAGTGAAAAGAGTAAAAGAACATGTACGAAGCCTGTAGTTATTCCCATGACAGTATACTTCAAGGACAGAGAAACTCTGTATCTCTTAGGTCAAAGGAATTCCCTTTCTAATTCCCCAATATTTACTGTGCCTATGCAAAAAGAAGAAGCACAAATTATTTTTTGGTTTGGTTATTGTTTGTTTGTTTCCATTTTTCTTTTTCTTTTTTGTGCTTTGTTTTGTTTTTATTTCAGGATCATGTTTATTGTGTAGTTGTCTTTATTGCTGTGGTGCTTTTCAGAGTTTTTGTTTGATTTTTTTATTGTTGTTATGCTTTTATTCCTTTTTCCCTTTCTTCTCTTAAATTGATATTTATAGCCTCTAGAAGGACTCCTCCCATTTTTTCCTTGTTTGATTCCCCCCTATTTTATATATTTCTTTCCTTCAAACAGAACTACATAACTTAAACCATCTTGTTCTACCTCACAAATTGAGGGAGAAATAATAGAAGGTGCCAAGACCAAACAGTCATATGAACATTAAGTAGGAACAAAAAATAATCAGACTTAATCCAAAGCCAAAGCCAAAGCCAACAACAACAGAATTGATACCCAATCTATAACAAGCTAAACACAGAGGGGACCACTTATACTAGCAGTCAGGGGTGTGTAAAGGAGGGGAATATAGAATGCATACTGGGAACAGGGGTGGAGGGAGGACAACATTGGTGGTGGCAATGCCCCTGATTCAATGTCAGTATGTACCTAAAATTATTACTGTGAAAGATTTGTAATCCACTTTGGTCAAAATAAAAATTATTATAAAAAAAAGATTTTCCCATTTTAGTGTGCTTATGCAAAAGGGAACAGTGCCATAAATACTCTTGGTGCATATAGGGGTAAAAATAATAAGCTAACAATCTCTATAACCTAGTGTTAACCTGATGTTAGATACCAATGAAGACTTTTCTACTAAAATTTCCTACTAAGCTACTAAGAAGATCCAAAAAATGGATGAGGAAGCTACATTTACATATGGAAATAAACACTAAGAATTATAACTATTAAGTAAATGTATCTACAGAAATATATAAAGGAAATATAGATATCTTCTTTAAGTCTTTTGAGATAGTCTGGAGGGGCGATAAAATCCAGAACACAGTTTCATCTGCTCCATGGTCTTATGGAGTCTGAGAAATGGTTCACAGGCGTCAGGAATCAGTGTCCTGAGCCTGAGGGTCCACAGTGAGGGGAGATGGGAGAAAAAAAGGCCACATAGAATGTGTCAGCAGGAGTAGTGGCTACAGCTTTTTCCCAGGTGAAACATGGCAGGCTGCGAAGGTCCTTTCACTTTGGGAACTGACTATCAGCTTGTTGGGGCAGAGGGGAAGGTTCTGGTTCCTGAGGAGTTAAGAACTGAGGGTAAAGTAGATTAAATAGGGAGAGATAATGGATCAGGTTTGAGGGTATGAGAGGATGGAAGAGGATTTGTAAATTGGTAGGCTAGGGGGTAGAAAGGAGGGATTATATATAATAGGGACTATATACACATGGCAGGAAATATGTAAAAACAAATAAGACAGACATAGAACAGTCCATCACATATACACTCTCACATGCTTATATAGACAGACATTGGAGATCTATCAGTTTAAGGACTGACCCTTATGGAATGGGTCAGAGTTTTTAAAAAATATGTGTTGGACACATAAGGGAAAAGATTTTCCAGTATAGGCACTTCATTAATGTTGAGGGTCAACTTTGCTAAATAAAAGCACCTGGGGTTAGGTTGTTCATGGTGCATTTTAGAACAATCATAATTTTCATGTCTAGTGTACTAAGCAACATGGTAGTGAGCACTGTAAGAAGAGTCTACCCGATGAAGTATTGTCTACCGTGTCTGAAAGCATGGTACCTTTTCTGAAAGCAAACTGACAACATGGGCATTATGATATAATAGTAAAGTAGCTTGAATTGAAAAATATAAATTTAAAAGAAGGTACTCAATGAAAGGGGCCTGTAACAAAAGTCTATGGTGTGCAATTGCCTATTTCAGTGGTCTCTATGGACACAAGCATTATATAATAGCAGGCATCATCCAAAGCAAAATGGATAAATTAGAGTATTTAGTCAAGACATTGCCCTATTGAGCACTATATTTGGAGTCTAATATGATAGAACATTGAAATGAGAAATTAGGGTGATCAAACCATATTTCTAAGAACCATTGTTGACAAAAAAGTTAGAGTTGTATTAGACATAGTAAAATTAATACACTAAAACATTCTAATAGTGAGCACTGTAGTGGAATTCCCTGGATTTTAAACTCATTCTGCACCTG
Organism: Suncus etruscus; assembly: GCF_024139225.1. Lineage (NCBI taxonomy): Eukaryota > Metazoa > Chordata > Mammalia > Eulipotyphla > Soricidae > Suncus > Suncus etruscus. Next base: position 96,226,325 of record NC_064868.1, read on the forward strand.
TTTCTGTGGATAAAAGTATTAGAATATTATTATGTCTCTATAATGCTTAGTAGGCTGAACATCTGTTCAATAGAAACAGCTGTGTTCATTGCTGCAGGTTTTTTGAAGTACAAAAGAGAATTAAGGCTTTTGTGTTTCTCCCCTTCCAATCAATTTGTTTCCTTATTCTTGCTGTACCTGGATCCTATAGTGTTCAAGATGTCTACCATTTTAGACCAGTGTTTTTCTTAATGCTTCTATTCTAAGTATCACATTTAAGTGATATCATTCTGTATTTATCTTTCTTCTGGCTTGCTTCGTTCAATATATCTGCTAGTTCCAACCATGCTGTATATCTGCTAGTTCCAACCATGCTGCTGCAAATTGCATGATTGCATCATTTTTGCATCATTTTCCATTGTGTATATATACCACATATTCATGATCCATTCATCTGTTGTTGAACATCTAAGTTGATTTCAAGTCTTTGCTATTGTACTGAGTGCTACAATGAATAGCAGTGTGCATACATCCTTTTGGATGAATGCTTTTCTGTACTGGGGATAGATACCCAAGAGAGGGATTTCTGGGTCATACGGTTTTAACACAATTTTTATTTTACTGAGAACCCTCCATACTGTTTCCATAGGGGAGGGACCAGGCAGCATTCTCACCAGCAGTGGATGAGAGTTCCTTTCTTACCACATCCCCAACAACATAAATTGTTCCCATTATTTTTGATATGTGCCAACCTCACTGGTATAAGATGGCACTTCATTGTTATCTTGATTTGGATTTCCTTAATGATAAGTGATGATGATCACTTTTCCATGTGTCGTTGGCCATCTGTTGGTATTCTTTAGAGAAGTGTCTGTTCATTTCTTTTCCCCATTTTTGATTTTTTTTAGCGTTTGTGGAGCTAACTTTTGTGATTATTTGTCCTCTGATTTATTATTTGTATAATTGAATGCAACTCTCTTTGGTATATTCACTTTGCAGCTGGCCACTTTGCTGAAAATTTTATTGTTTCTGGGTGCTTTTTTGTGGACTCTTTAGGGTTTGTGATGTACATCATCATATCATTGGCAAATAGAGATAGTTTAACTTTCTATTTTCCTATTTGAATTCCTTTGATTTCCTTCCCATGTCTGATTGCTACCGCTAGGACTTCTAATACTATGTTGAATAAGGATGGATACAGTGGACAATCTTGCCTAGCAACTGAACTTAGTGGAAATGATTTCAGTTTTCACCATTGATGAAACTGTTGGCAGTGGGCTTCTTCTAGATAGCTGTTACTATCTTAAGGAAGGTTCCTTCCACCCCTATTTTGCTGAATGTTTTCATCATGAATGGGTATTGGATTTTGTCAAGTGCTTTCTCTGCATTGATTGATATGATCATGTGGACTTTGTCTTTTTTGTTGATTTGGTGTATGCTTTTGATTTGCATGTGTTGAAACTTCTTCGCACCCCTGAGATGAACCCCATTTAGTTACAATGTATAATCTTTTTGATGTTCTGTTGGATTCAGTTTGTTAAGATTTTGTTAAAGATTTTTGCATCCATGTTCATTAGTGAGATTGGTCTGCAGTTTTCTTTCTTGGTGGTATTTTTGTCAGCTTTGATAATGAGCATGATATTAGCTTCATAAAAGGAATTAGGAAGGATTCCCATTTTTTAACATTTTAGAAGAGTCTAAGCATCAATGGCTAGTGATTCCTTGCTTTCCATTGCTAAGACATTGAATGCTGATTTCAGGTCCTCATCTATAAGGCTCATGCATTTTGGTGGACTTGGATATTTGCTAGGATTTCTCTCCATATCCCCAGCTGCAAGTGTCCTCCTTAGTTTCCTCATTTTTATTTGGGGGTGGGTTGGATTGCTGGAGTTTCAGGGTATTTATATAGTGGTTTATTTAACTGTTTGTATAAGAGGTAGTTTTAGGGTTTAGTTATTCTAGGATTCTAGGCAAGTAAGGTTATCCAAGTATGGAAGAAATATTGCAAACCAGTTTATTGGGTAGTTATCCTGGTTTGGGACCGTATATTTCCTATGAAAGAAATGCAAGGCCCAGTCTGCCTAGAAACATATTGATATGAGTTGAACCGTCTTTGTGTGTCTGCGTGTTTTGGGAGATGGAGAGAGAATGGGTGGTCCCACAAACCTCTCTTGGGAAGGGGCAGTCAGGACTTTGGTGCCAGCAGCTGCAGGCTCCTGGAAGGAGAACTGGGGAGGGGCTTCTTCATGCAGGCTCCTTTTAAATAAGGTCTCAGGGGGTCCCTGTGCCCCACCCCCACTGAGCTAGGGTTCGAGTGTTTTGGGAGATGGAGGGAGGATGGGTGGTCCCACAAACCTTGTAAACTTATTCATGATCTGCTTGAAATCATTACCCCTTCAGCCCCTCTTGATCACATCAGACCCAGGCAAAAGGTGATTTCTTTACACCTCTAGCTTGTTTCAGTCTTTGTTAACTGCGATTATACTGAATAATTGAAAAATCTGCATAATTTTTGGGAAATAAATTTATCTTCAAAGAACATAATTTAATTTTTATACATATATAATTTTTAATTATTTAAAGCATTTTGATTTAAAAAGTTATTTATAGTTGAATTCTAGACATATTTCAGCACCAGTCTCACCACTAGCATCAACTTCCCTCCACTAATATTCCCAGAGTCCATCTCATACTACTCCCCCAAGCAGCCTGTTAATATAACAGGCATAACTTAAAAATTTTAGTTGTTAATAATTGGTTCTTATGATTTCAATGTTGTTGACTCCAGGTTTTGGAGATTTAGTTCTGTCCTTCCTTAACACCATCAATATATTTGAATTCCTTTAAACCCTGTCTCTGTTATTTTACATCTGTCTTTCTCTGTGGTCAGAAGTGTTCTACAAATCCCCATTTAAATCATTTAAACCATTCCCTCATGCAGTTGTTCTAAATAAGATATATAAGTGATATCATCCTGTATTTATCCTTCTTTTTAATTACTTCATTTAACATGGTATCTTCCAGTTCCATCCATATTGCAGCAAATTGCATTATTACATCATTCATTCCTTAGAGCTATGTAGTTTTCCCAGCAATTCACTTTTAGGTTTCCATCCCCAGATAAGAAAAGGATTGAACCCAAAGCCTCACACATGGAAGATAAGTGTTCTGTCACTTAAGAAACATTCATGAACCATTTCCTTTTAACTATTTGGTATTGTTTATTTACTGTATATTGGATAATTTTCAAATACCTTATCTGCATTTCTCCTTTTCTTAATGTTTTTCCTTCTAACACACTACCTTTATTTAGATCCTCTCCACCTTTTCTTTTATCCACCCTTATCTTAATTCTGTTTCTAGTCTTAACTTGGTTATTTTATCTTATTTTATTTTATCTTATTTTATCTGTCCATTAATTTTTATCTTGTAATGCACAGATGACTGATAATTGTCTTTATCCCTCTAACTAACTCTTTTCAGATATCCACCCAAATTCCTTTTTATTTTCTGTGAAAATAGAATTTTTATTTTGAGGGCCAGAGAGATAGCAAAGCAGTAGGGCATTTGCCTTGTATGCAGCCGATTCAGGACAGACAGTGGTTTAAACCCCAGCATCCCATATAGTCCTCCGAGCCAACCAGGAGTGATTTCTGAGCACAGAGCCAGGAGTAACACCCGAGTGCTGCCAGGTGTGACCTCCCCAAAAAAGAATGTTTGTTTTGAAAATTTTCCTTTGTATTTGGTCACACCTATCAGTACTCCCAGCTCATTGCTTATGGGTTGCCCCTGGTGGTTCTCAGTAGACCACGTGATACTGGTCCTACTGCATGTAAAGTGTGCACTATAGCCCATTGAGCTATCTCTCCATATCTTTGTTTAATTTTGTTTTCTTTGGGGCTTCACATCGTTGTATACAGGGCTTACTCAGTGTACAGGGCTCACTCCTGAAAGGGCTTAGGGGACCATACACGGTGCTGGAGATAAAACCTGGAATGACTACGTGCAAGGAAAGTACCTTACCAGATATACTCCTCCTCCTCCAAACCCTGCTCATTTAAAAATTATTTCAATGGTTTATTGCTGAATAGTATTCCTTTGTATACATGTACCACATACTTGTCTACTTGGGATTTTAAGTTATTTAAATTGTTTCCATCTTTTAACTGTTCTGAATAAAGGTTCACTAAAAATGGGTTAGGCTAACTTTTGTACAAGGTTTAATATTCCTTCGATAAATCGCAAGATAGAAGTGAAATTGCTAGACCCGATGATAGCATTTTGTTTGTTTGTTTGTTTTTTTAAATCAGTAATTTTTTTAAATAAATATTTATTGTGACCAAAATACATTACAAATCTTTCACAGAATTATTTACAGTACATACTGACAATGAATGAGGGGCATTCCCACCACCAGTGTTGTCCTCCCTCCACCCCTGTTCCTAGCATGCATCCCATATCTCGTTCCTTTATACTAGTATAACTGGTCTCCACTTTATAGCTTGTTGTAGATTGGGTATCCTGTTGTCGTTTACTTTGGGTTTGGTGTTCAAGTCTGATCATTTTTTATTTTCACTACATGTTCAATTTATGAGACTGAATGGTTTAAGTTATGTGATTCTGTTGGAGATAAAAAGTATAAGAAAAAGAGAAGGAAAAATTGGTAGCATCTACCAAAAAAGAAAAAAATGCACCCAGCAAAAAAAAAAATCACCAAATAATAACCACACGAGTAAAAAAGAAAGAAAAAAGTTGAAAAAAAGAGAAGGAAAATAGGTCAAGGAGTGGAACTTATGATGAAGACTTTCTTTGTGATTTTAGAAGTTCTGTTTCCTCGATGTCATTTTATCTGTCTTCTGTGGTTAGTGGTCTTGGCCCTTGCGCTGCCGATGGAGCCTGGGATATCGTCTTTCGTTTTGTTTCCAGAAGACCCATTCAGTTGCAGTTGCCTCAGTCAGGACTCTGGAATTAGAGGTCATGATTGTTGTGCAGGAGGTAGACCAAACCCTAGACTAGGGCTTTCTTGTTGGTCCCAGAATACATATTGCCCTGTCATGGTTGTATCAGCCAGTCATCTGTAGATGACATTCTTGGCTTTTGCTCGGCCCATAGTGTGATAAGTCTTCTGATTTTGTTTTATCATTAGTTGGTAAGGTAGGATAACCTGTTCTTATGTCCATTTGTTCCCAATTTCCTCGTTGTCAGGATATCATATTAGAACTGGCACATGTTGGAGTTCGAGTAGTATTCAGGATGTCCCAGATGGGCTTTGGTTCCTGTAGCTGTTGTGAAGAACTGTGTCGATTCTATGTCTGGGGTTCAGGATTCAAGTCTGGACGGTCGGTGTCTAATCTTCTGGAGTCTAAGATGGATCCACATGACATATTTTCAAGGTGGGAGATTCCCCTGTATTGTAAATCGCAAAGAAGGTCTTCATCATAAGTTCCACTCCTTGACCTGTGCACAGACTGAGACCTCTAGATTTAGAGGTCTGTTTTTATCATCCAGATTGGAGCAGAAGTCTTCCATACATCACAAAAACACCAAGGGGAGAGTAAATGAACGTGAAAGGAGTCTATAGTTAATCCCATGACAATATATTACAAGGGTAGAGAAACCCTGTATATCTTAGGCCAAGGGGATTCCCGTTTTGGATGATCCCAATATTTACTATGCCTATGCAGGGGGGGGGAGAGACAAAAAACACTAAATAATCCTTTTTTAAATTTTTTTATCTAGTTTTTGTCGATTTCTTTGTTTGAGGGTAAATACGGAAGTAGTTGTCCATTTTTTATTTATATATTCACTTTTTCTTTCTTCTTTTCTCTTCTTCCTTTTTGTGCCTTGTCATATTTCCTATCTCACAACCATGGCAACTATGTGGTGCATATTTTTATTGCTGCAGTGCTCACTGGATATCTTATTTGATTCCTCTTTTTGAACTGTTATGGTATTTCACCTTCTTTTTTTCCCCTTCGTCCCTCAAACCAAGGATAAGAGCCTCTGAATGACTCTGCTCATAGTCGGCGTAGTCAATTTTTACCCCATTATATTACTTTTCTCTTCCTCAAACAAAACCACATAACTTGAACTTTCTAGTCCCGTCTCCCAATTAGAGGGGGCAGTAATGGAGGCAACCTGACCAAACAGTTATAAGACCACTAAGTAATAAACTAGACACAGAAGGGACCACGCATTCTAGCAGCTCCTGGGGGGAGAATGGAGGATATGGAAGGCAGGATGGGAGCGGATGTGGGAGGACAGTTCGGTGGTGGGAATTCCTCTGATTCAATGTAAATATGTACCTGGAATATTACTGTGAACAATATGTAGCCACTATAATTAAAATAAAATTATATTAAAAAGTGAAGGAAAATAATATAAAAAACAAACAAAAAACAAAACAAGAAAAAGAAGGAGTGCTGGAGTGGCAGGGTTTGATGTTCCCCCACTTTTTTTTTTGCATAGGCACAGTAAGTATTGGGGAAGAAAGCATTTTTGCTGTACAAACATTATAAATTTAATGTAGCTCCAATTGTTTATTTTGCTTTCATCTTCCTTGCAGTTGGGGTGTAGTTCCCAAAGGCATCTCTTTTAACATGGAGGTTATCTCCTGTGTGCTTATAGTTTTGGTTTTTTATATCAAGGTCTTTGTTCTATTATGAATTAATTTTTAAATAATGTTTGTTATAGAATAGGCCAGCTTAATTTTTGCTGGCAATAATCCAGTTTTTTTATTACATTTTGGGACCACACCTAGCAGCGACCATGGACTACTTCTTGGTCTGTGCATAGGGGTTACTCCAAGAGGTATTCAGGGGTACCATATGTGATATCAGGAATAGAACTGGTATCATGTGAGGCAACTGCCATAGCCCCTATTCTTTTTCTCCAGCCCTCAGAACTATTTGCTGAAGAGACTTTCCTTTCTCCACTGATTGACCTAAATATGCAGGATTTGGTGTTCTTAACTCTTTTCTACTTATCTCTATGTATAATATTATTCTAATAGCAGTTGTAATTATTATCAATTTTAATATAGAGTTTGAAGTTAAGTAACATGTCTTTATTTCTCGTCAGAATTCAGTTTATTGGATTATTATTATATTCATTCAAACATTATTGTTATTTTGTTGGGATTGTTTTATATTTGTGTTATTCAGTAAAATGAACATTTTGTAGTGGAATTCCATTTATGTACTATGCCTTATATTGTGTTCTATGCCTTTTAACAGTGTCCTATATTTTTGTTATACAGTTCTTCACTTCTTTTTGAAAATTTTATTCCTGATAACTTAAGTTTTTGACATAATAATAATTGGGGGTTTTCTTAATATTTTCTTGTTTGTTATTTTTTGGTAATAGGAATATATAATGTTTTGTAGCCAACTAGTCCTAATAACTTTATAATGAAATATTTAGGGTTTTCTAATGCTTCATCTTCATGTGATTATTATTTCACCTTTTTCAATCTGGATTCCTTTGTTCTTGTTATATAAAGCCTCTAACTCAAAATTAAATAGAAATAGTGGATATGGGTAGTTTTATATTCTTTCTGATTCTATAGGAAAGCTTTCAGGTTTCATTATTGAGTGTATATATTGCATATTTATAGTATATAAAATTTATCACATAATGTATACTTTTATCTTTATGTTATTGAGCTTTTATCATAGGTTAAGAATCATGTTACTTTCTCAGCATCTATTGGCTTTGTATAATTTTTGTCTTAACTTCTTAACTTTTATTGAAAAATTTAGCATAAATTGATTTTCATATGATGAACTATCCATTTACCCTAAATTAAAAACCACGTCTTATTGTACATAAATTGGTTTTAGAATTTGTCCTTCAAAAATTATTTTCAAATATATTTGAATGTGAGTTTTTTAATTAAGGTTTCATTTTAGATACTTGTGATATTTCTATTCAGGTTTTCAGAAAATATCTCTTAAAATTAGCTCATGAGTAATTTTAATTCCATCTGCATCCTTAATTTTCCCTTGACAAGTAACCTAATAGATTAATGGGTTTTAAGAATTAAGACATAGGCATCTTTGAAAGATCATTATTCTTCTAAGCACAATCTGCTCTTTTGCCCCTGAAGATCCACTTACAGGGTGAGGGAGATAACTCACATGCTTTGTATGCTGGAGTCCCGGGTTCCCTCTCTGGCACCACATGGTCCTTCAGACAACACTGAAAGCAACCATTGAGCACTACTTGGTATAACAACACCCCTCAAAAAAAAGGATCCACTTGGCAACTAATGCAGAATACATTAATTCCATTCTTGCTGATTGTGCCATCAGCCCTAAACTATACACTCTTGATTCTCAATTTTCATATTGCTTTATCAACTTAGAATCACTAAATGTCATCATTTAAATCAGGTATGGGTGATACCCTGGAGTATGACACTTCCTAAATCAAGATTATTCTTCATGTGTAGATGAATATTATGTTTTTTATTGTATTTTTTATATCTTGCATACATGGTGGGCAAGCATTAATAAAGATGTTATAGTTAGATATTGTGGTTAAATTAAGGAGTAATTAATAGGAAAAAGGAGTCATGGGTTCCAAGTAAATGAAAAATTATATTAGTAATCCCATTAAATTTCAAAGTACTAAGTAAGACAGTACAGGAGGTAAGTCATTTGCATGTAGCTTCGTCAGCTGTGACTCTGGTTTGAATACCCAGTAATCCATATGATCCCTTGAACCCTACTAGAAGTGATCGCCAAACACAGAACATGAATAACCCCTGGTATGATTCCCCTTCAGAACCTCAAAATATTAAATTAAGAATCTAGAAATAGGGGCCAGAGAGATAATACAGTGGTCAGGGAGTTTTTCTTGCATGTGGCCAACCCAGGCTTTATCTCTGGCACCCCATGTGTTTCCCAAACACTGCCAGGGATGATCCCTGACTTTAGAGCCAAGGGTAAGCCTTGAACACCACTGGGTGCTCAAAAAATTATGGGAATAATTTGGGATCACAGCTTCACCCTCCTTCACCCACTATAAGCTTTTCCTTATAGAGTTATAGATCCTACTTTAAAATAAATTTTCTTTTGAATGAAAGGTATCTTGTATTTACAGCAGAGTAATTTTGTTAACCTTTCCATAACTATAGAATTTTGTGTGTCCAATAGTGTTCTTTAATTTTATAATACCTGCTTTTTCCCTTTCAATTCAGTTTAGCAGGCTTTTGTGTTGCTATACATTCTCAAGAAACGTATTGGTCTCCTGTGTATGCCATTGATGTTTACTCCATCATGTAGAAAGCTCTTGACAGGTATTTCTTAGATTATCTTGTATCTATTCATGGATTCTGCTAAAATGACTATGGAGAACTGAATCACATTGTTAATATTTTGAAAGAGCTTTTTGAGTGAATTAATATTCTGGAACATTAACAAAGGTTGTCTCACCACAAACTTGGCTTTTTCTCTAGAGCATTCCTATCATAGCACTGATTATCCAAGTGGTGGCACCTTTTGAAATCTGGATAAAATGATAATTTTCATAATTAAGTCTCAATTCCTTTTAAAATCATTATACAAGATATTAGAATATACTGCACAAAGCAAAAGCAGTGTCAAAAAGAAGCAGTGCAAGCATGCGTTAGGAAGCAAGAAAGGGTATAAATAAGTATCCTAACATCAAAATATATGTAACTAGATAAAGACTTAAATGTAAACCCAAATCAGGCAAGGATAAAGGAAATAATATGGGTAGGAAGAATCAACATCATCAAAATGTCTATGTTACCTAAATTACTATACAGATTCAATGCAATCCCTATCCAAATTCAGACATCATTTTTAAGGACTTAGAACAATCAATTATAAAATTTGTATGGAACCATAAGAAACCCAGGTTAGGCTAATCCATACTGAAAAATAAGAAACTAGGTGTGGGGGGGCATTTCTTTACCTAACCTGAATTTTTACTATAAAGCCATAGTGATCAAAATGGCATGATATTGGAACAAAGACTTCCAATCTCAGACCAATGGCTCAGAATAGAATACCCAGTGACACGGCCCCAAATATATAGGCAACTAATATTTAACAAAGGTGTTAACAATCTGAAATGGAACAGACGGTCTCTCCAACAAATGATGTTGGAACAGTTGGATAACTACCTGTAGGAAATGAAAGATTGAACCATTCCTCATACCTTACACAAAAGTCAACTCAAAATAAATTAATGATCTTGAAATCAGATCTGAATCTATAATGTTCATAGAAGGAAAAATTGTATCTTCATTCTCATTTGTTTCCAGCAATCTTTCGGTTTCCTCTTTGACCAACTGGGTGTTTAGTAGTGAGTCATTAAGTTCCAAGTGTTTGAGTTATCTTCCATTTTTCGTTGTAAATAATATCCATTTTCAAAGCTTTGTGGTCTGATATATTATTTCTGTCTTCTTGATTTTATGGAGTTATTGTTACACAAGATGATCTATTTTATAGAATACCCCATGTACATTGGAATGGAATGTGTTCCCATTTATACCCTTTTGGGGTATAAAGCACCCTATATATTTAGGCTAGATTCACTTCCTTCAATGCCAATGTTTCTCTATTGAGTTTTTGCCTAGTTGATCTATGTAGCAGTGATAGGGGAGTGATAGAATTTCCTATTACCATGGTTTTGTTGTTACTGTATTCTCCTCTATTAGCAGTTGTTTTAATTATTTGGAGGGACAACAAATAGGTGAATATATTTTGAATTGGTTATACTTGTCTTTTACAGCCTTTTAAAATTTGAAGTCTATGTTATTTGATATAAGTATAGCCATTTTGCCATTTTTTCATTGTTTTATTGTAAGAGTGTTTTCCAGACTTTATCTTTGAATCTGTATTTACTTAACTGTTCAGGTTTGTATGGTGTAGTCTTCAGAAAGTTGGTTTTAGTTATATAATATGTCCTGCTGCTCTGTGTGTCTTGGTTGGTGAATTCAGGCCATAAATATTATGTGATACCACTGAGATGGACTGTAGTATCACAAGCATTTTGTAAAAAAATTTGAGTATGTAGTTTATTTTGTTTTTTAAAAAAGCTCCTTTAATGTTTTTTTGTAGAACTGATTGTAAGGCTATAAAGTCCCAAAATTCTTGCTTGTCTACAAAGCTCTGTATAGTTCTTTCAAGTAAGAATGTTAATCTAGCTGGATAGGGTATTTTAATAAGCATCTCATTTTATGAAGTTCTTTTTTATATCCATTCTCTTCTGACCAAAAGAGGTATTTAATATATCTTTTGTAAATCTTATGAAATGACATTTAAAAGCAAATTAATTCTTTGCTTTTACTGCTTGCAATATTCTCTGGCTTTGGCTTTTGTCATTCTGAAGCACAATGTAGCATAGCATACTTTTTTGTTTTGTTTTGTTTTGTTTTGTTTATTGGGCCACACCTGGCAGAGCTCAGGGGTTACTCCGGGCTCAGAAATCACTCCTGGCAGGCTCAGGGGACCATATGGGATACCAAGAATTGAACCCAGGTCCATCCAGGGTCAGCCGCCTGCAAAACAAATGACTTACCTCTGGCTCTCATAGCATACTATCATTTGGATTTATTTTGTGTGGGACTCTTCCAATCTCTTGAATCTGGGTGCCTGTATTCCTCAACTTAAGGAAATTCTCCGTTGAGATTTTGTTGACTTGTTCTCCTTCAATCAGACCTTTTTCTTGTGCTGTAATAAGTCTTATCTGTTCCTCTTAAACCTACCCATAATTCTCTTGTGTACTTTTCATTTATTTTTAACTCTTTCCCCCCCTCATTTTTGGTGATTTTTGGAGGTTACTGTAATGCATCATGGAACTAATCTTTTCCTCAACTGTTAATCTCTCAATTTTCATTGTAGTTTTCTCATTCCTCTATAATTTCTTGTGTTTTATTGCCTATATGTTCATTGTTTCCTTGAGCTCATTAAATATCTTTATCATGGTATATCTAAATGGATTGTATGTGAGTTTATAGTGTTTATAGTTTATAGTGTGATTTTGCAGCTCACACCTCTTTAATGAATCAGTCCTTAGGAGACTCTAAGATTATGGGCTACCATATAGGGATATTAGTCTCTGCATTGTGAGGTTAAATAAACGTGGTCTTACATGGCCATGAAAGTAGTTGTGCAAATCACGATAAAGATGAGTTAGTTGTGTAATTCTTTTTTTTTTTTTTTTGTGGTTTTTTTTTGGGTCACACCCGGCAGTGCTCAGGGGTTACTCCTGGCTCCATGCTTAGAAATTGCTCCTGGCAGGCACGGGGGACCATATGGGACGCCGGGATTCAAACCGATGACCTTCTGCATGAAAGGCAAATGCCTTACCTCCATGCTATCTCTCCGGCCCAGTAATTCTTGATAATTGGTTTCTGTTGTAGTGCAAGGACTGTCACACTGGAGAATGATGTAGGATACTTATCTGGGTGGATCCACAGTTGAATAAGGCACAGTTTTAGGTGCATACAAATTCCCCCAAGGATCTTTGCGGGAGCATAGGGGCTGTTGGATGGTGAATAGCATAGGGTACTAATCTGATAACAGACCAAATCATTAAAAAATCTACCATTTCTGGACTTGAGTTAGACCTCATGTGATCAGACATTGACTTTCCAATCCCAAACTCTGGATCCCAACCTTGTAAGTGGGAGCCAAAAATCAAACTCCCTCCAAGGGAGTCCCTAATACCACTCTGGCACCAACTTGCACCAAGGTAGGTTCATACAACACCCTGGCGACGAGGAAACAGCAACAACTTGATCTAAGGGCAAGTTTCCCTACCTCATCACCTAATGGTGCGATGAAATCATGACACTCCATCCTAGGATCTGTGCAAAAACCATGATCACTAATTACAGAAGACCAACTACAACTGCCACTGAGCAGAACTTTTCCTGGGACCATACAAAAGACTATCCTAGACTTCATCCTCGGATCTGTCAAAACTAAGATCTCTAATAACAGCGGACTGAATATGACAACCAAGACTGATCAGAACATTTCCTGGCACCATAAAGATATTGGGGTTTGACAATGAACATGTCTGGAGCTTATAGTCGGTCTCATGACAGTATGCTTCAAGGGTAGAGGCATTCTTTATCTCTTAGGGCAAGAGAATTTCCTTTCTAATTTTCCCAGTACTTACTGTGCCTATGCTAAAGCAAGCAAACAAAAATAAATAAATAAAAACTTGCCACATCAGCCTCCCCCCTTTTTTTCTTTCCTTTTTTCCCTTTTTCTTTCTTTGTCTTTTTTTATTCTTTTAGATTTATATTTATAGCTTATAGACAGGGGCTCCTGCCAGCTTTCTTTTCTTTTTTTTTAACAGAACCATAGAACATAAATCATTTTGTTCAGCCTCATAATTGTATGGCTTCCTACAAATTGAGAAAAAAAAGTGGATGGTACTAGGGGCAAATAGGTCTCATGAGCATTGAGTGGAAATAAAAAATGATCATACCTAAATACCCAAACCAAAGTCAATAACAATAGAATCAAGAGATCCAAACTACAACAAGCTATACACAAAAGAGGCTGTTACACTAGCATTTCAGGGGCTAAAAGTGGAGGTATGTAATGCATGCTGGGAACAGTGGCAGAGGGAGGTCAACAGTGGTGATGGGAATTGTGCTAATTCACTGTCACTATGTACCTTAAATATAGCTGTGAAAGACTTGTAATTCACATTGGTCTCAATAAAAATTAAAAAAAAACCTACCATTTCTCTTCTAGACAGTTCAATTCACTTACAGTTAAAATAGTTATTGATAGGGTCTAGAGAGAATAAGGTAAGGTGTTTGCCATACAGGTGGCTGACCTGGGTTCTATCCATAGCACTTCATATGTTCCCCCAACCCTGCCAGGAATGATTCTTGAGTACCACCAGGTGTGACTCAAACAGGGAAATAGTTACTGATATATATTTATTGCATAACTTTGCTGTTTTCTATGTGACTTGAGAATAATTTGCCCCTTATTTTTCATCTCTCTCATCTTTCGTGTTCAGTTGTGTTTTCAAGATGAAATAAGTTATTCTGTTGTTTTCATTTGTACATGTATTGCAGCTATTATTATGTAAGGTCGCCATGAGAGCTACACCATCTGGTGAGCAGGAGCAGCAGTCTGCACTCAGAGCTCTGATTCCAGATATTTGGAGCACGGAGTCATTTTTTGGCCTCTTCTGCCTCCTGCAAATTGCTTTTAAATGTGTATGCTGTTGCTGGCTTCAGAGTCCAGGGTGGGATAGTTCTTACTGTGCTAGGAGGTGAAAATTTACCAGCTTACCACCCAAGCATTCTCTTGGAAGTTACAGTCCTTCAATAGATAATATAGTTTCAAAACAGTTAATTCTGACAGTTTCTACTAGTGCATTAGGGAAGCATATTCTGGTGCCTTCTACTTCAATTTTATCAGAATTGTGCCTATCTTTCTGTTTCATTTTAGGGAGGATCTGGGTGTTCACAGAACTTAGTCCTGGCTCTCAGACTCAGGAATCACTGATGGTGGGCTCCTGGGACTATATGGGTTGCTGGGGATCAAACCTGAGTTGGCCTCATTCAAGGTACTTAAGTGCCTTCTCTCTAGCTGCCCATCTTCTTTTAAAGAAGAAGCAGCTTGTTATCTGTGACTTGAATAGATAATTAAATAATACATAAAAGTGTTGGTAGTTTGGAAGAGAGTCAGAGCTTTTGCAGAGGTTATATATTATTTAGTCTTCTCTGTACAGTTACGGTCTGAGTAAAGTGCACAAAAGAAGCATTCCTCTTAAGAGAAGAGGTCTACAAAATTCTTGAATACAAGTTCAGGAGTTAAGAAAATTTTACATTTGTAGTATTTCAGCTGTGTACAATGCTACTTTAAGTTCTACTCCTGGGGTTTAGAATTAAATAAGAATTTGTCATTAGATAATTAGCAGTGTTCAAAGTAAGATGTTGCAGCATTGTACACTGAGACTCAGGCATATAAACTTTTAATTAAATATAATAAAAATAAATATATACTATGGAATACTAAAGTAAGAATAATAATGAAATCAGATTTATGGAATAATTAGGTAAGAAAATATGCAACAATAAAATTTGCTGCCACCTAGATAGTTCTGGAGAGTATCATGATGAGTGAAGTTAGTCAGAGAGAGGGATAGATGCAGAATGGTCTCTCTCATGTGGAAAATCAAGAACTATAGTAGGGGAATAATAACTGTCTAAAGGCATTATAAATGAGGAACATGATAACTGTTCTCAGCAGGAAGCTTGACACTGGAATTGGTAAGGGGATAGGAAAAAGTAGTTCAAGGAAGGGAACCCTATTAAAATGGTGGAGAGGGAAGAAATGCCTGCCATTGAAGTAGATTGGTGTGGTGGGGACATTGATAAAGGAAGGTGACACATTGAAGGAATTGGTGTTGTTGAAACAATGTATGCCTGAAACCCAATCATGAATGAATACCATATTTTTGGTACCATAAGATGCACATTTTTACCCCTAAAGGT
This sequence comes from Suncus etruscus, assembly GCF_024139225.1. Classification (NCBI taxonomy): domain Eukaryota; kingdom Metazoa; phylum Chordata; class Mammalia; order Eulipotyphla; family Soricidae; genus Suncus; species Suncus etruscus. The sequence continues at coordinate 96,241,812 of NC_064868.1, forward strand.
GGGGGGAAGTGTTATGTTCTCTTTATTGTGCAGACATACCACATAGTGTGAGCAATTAGATTAATGCACTTTCACTGTCACATATAGAGCTTTTTTTAAGACTATTTGATCGCTGCTGTGACTTTTATTTTTTCTATTTTTCTCATCTAAAAACTTTGTGCATCTTATTGTCAGGTGCATTGTATAGAGCAAAAAATACAGTATGTAACTTTGGAATGTGTATATATTTATAAAATAAAATTTAAAAAATATCAAATCAAATAAAAGTAAGATGCAGGTTTTTCTTACCTTCATTTATGCCATGTCTATAGTTACTCACTTCAGAAAAATCAAAGGAAAAATTACCATAACCAGAACTCTGGTACAGCTTCCCCTAATGGCTATGGTTCATCAACATATGATGAAGAAAAACTTTATAGACTTTTTTAAATAGCAATTTCTTTATATAAGCATCCTGATTACAAAAAAGTTCATAGTTGGGTTTCAGTTATCAAAAGTACACCAACCTTCAGCAGTGTAACTGTTCCACCACCAGTGTTCCCCCATTTCCCTCTTCCCCCACTTCCTCTATTTATCTCTCACTATCATTTCACACTAGTAGTACAGTTATTTCTCTTAACTGCTCTTCCATTGTGTAAATTACCGTAGTTTCTTTGGCAACTCATTTGTTATCAGGAATCTGGGTTATTTTCAGCTTCTGACTATTTTAAATAGAGCTGGGATGAAAATAGAAGTGCAGAGGACATTTTTGTATTATGTTTCTGTGTTCCTAGGGGTATATCCCTACGAGTGGCATTGCTGTATTATATGGGAGCTCAATTCTCAGTTTTTTGAGGAACAACCATGTTTTGCAGAAAGTCTGGATTTGCCAGCATTTCCACTAACAATGAATGAGAGTTCTTTCTCACCACATACACGCGAGAACTGATTCTTATTATCTTTGTGATATATGCCAGTCTCTAATGTGAGATAACATCACATAGTTGTTTTGAATTGCAATTCCCTGATTATTAATGATCTGGAACATTTTTCATGTGCCTCTTGGCCATTGGTATTTCTTCTTTGAAGAAATGTCTGTTCATTTTTCCCCCATTTTTGATGGGGTTAGATCGTTTTCTCGTTAAATTCTGTCAGTACCTTGTATATCTTAGACATTAGCCACTTACCTAATGGGTATTGGGTGAATAGTCTCACCCATTCCATGGGTAGCCTTTGTATCTTAATAACTATTTCCTTTGAAGTGCAGAAGCTTCTCAGTTTAATGTAGTCACATTTGTTGATCTCTTCTTCCACTTGCTTGGAGAGTGGTGTTTCTTCCTTGTAGTGTCTCATTGAAGTTTCTTGTAATTCACAGTCATAATGTGTTTTACCTATGTTTTCTTCTATATACCTTATAATTTCAGGTTTGATATCAATATCTTCACTCCATTTTGTTTTAACCTTTATTCTTGGGTGTTAGACCTTATGAAATGCTTTCTCTGCATCTATGGATATGATCATGTGGTTTTATTTTTCTTTGAGCTGATGTGGTATGTTACATTGATTGACTTGCATATGTTAAATCATTCTTGCATCTCTGGGAAGAACGCTAGTTGGGCATGGTGTATATATAACCTGTGTGATGAGTGTTGGATCCTATTTGTTAGGATTTTGTTGAATATTTTTTCAACTGTGTTTTTGTTTCATCTCTTTCTGGTTTTGGTAACAGGGTGATGATAGATTTATAGATACTATTTTGGAGTGTTTCTGTTTCTTCAATTTCTTGGAAGAACCTGAAAAGAATTGGCAGTAGGTCCTCTCGGAAGGTTTGAAAGAATTTGTTAGTAAATCCATCTGGACCTGAGCTTTTGTTTTTGGAAAGACTTTTGGTTATTATTTTAATTCCTCTTTAGTGATTGGTCTATTCAAGCATGCTAGATCACTTTTGTTTAACCTTTGAAGGTTATAAGAGTCCAATGTTTTATTTACTTCCTCCAGATTTTGTTTTGTGGCATAGAATTTCTTATAGTATAATTTTAATACCCTTTGAATTTCTGTATTGTTTGTAGGAATCTTCCCCTTTTCACTTCTCTCTCCCTTTCTTTTATATTTTATTTTTTTTGGGGGGGGGGGAAACACCCAGCAATGATCATGGTCTCCTCCTGTCTCTTAACTCAGAAATTACTCCTGGAAGACTCAAAGAATCATATGCAATGTCAGGGATTAAACCCAGGTTCATCCCGGGTGGGCAGTGTGCAAGGAGAATGCCCTACCACTGTGCTATTGCTCCCCCCCTCTCTTTTTCTTTGTGAGTTTTGCTATTAGTTTATTGATCTTGTTTTTCCCCAAAGAGCCAATTCTTGCTTTTACTGATTTTCCAAATAGTGTTTTGGATTTTTAATTCATTAATTTCTGTTCTAAGTGCTATTATTTTCTTCATTCTGCCTAGTTTTGTTTCATTTTCTTAATCATTTTCCAATTTTATAAGCTGTGCCATTATTTATGTAAGCTCCTATTCCTTCTTAATACAGCTTTATCTGTGTCCAAGAAATTCTGATAATTTTTGTCTTCATTCTCTTTTGTTTCCAGAAATCTATTGATTTCTTCTTTGACTCTCAGACTCACTGGTTATTCAGAAGTGAGATGTTTAATTTCCAGCTGTTAATATTTTTTCCTCTGTGTCTGTTATTCACTTCTAATTTCAGTGTATTATTATCTATGAAGGTAGTTTATATAATTTCTGTCCTCTTTATTTTATGTTTAATGATCTAGTATGTGGTCTATTTTGGAGAAAGACCCATATTCACTGGAGAAGAATGTATATCCAGTTTTCTGGGGATGGAGATCTATATATAAATGCTCGGTCAATTTCTTCCATTTATTTTTTCAGAACTACTGTATTTTTTTTTTGGTTTTTGGGCTACACCCATTTGACACTCCGGGGTTACTCCTGGCTATACGCTCAGAAATTGCCCCTGGCTTGGGGGGACCATGTGGGATGCCGGGGGATCGAACCACGGTCCGTCCTACGCTAGCGCTTGCAAGGCAGACACCTTACCTCTAGTGCCACCTTCCCGGTCCCAGAACTACTATATTCTTGTTAGGTTCAACTTGGTTGACCTATCAAGGGGAGACAAGGATATGTAGAATGTTGAAGTCTCCCAATTTTATTGTGTTGCTTTTGATATTTTCCTTCAAATATTTCAGCAGTTATTTTAAATATTTTTCTGGTCCTTCTTTGTGTGCATTTATGTTCAGAGTGTGGTTTCTTCCTGTTGTGCATATGCCTTGAATAATAAGAGATGTCTATCTCCATCCCATAACTTTTTAAGTTTACAGTCTGTGTCATCTGATATTAGTATGGTCATGGCAGCCTTTATAAAGGAATTTTTTGCCTGAATAATTTCCTCCAATCTTTGATTTTGAGATTCTGTTCTAAAAGTTGGTGTGTTTTTTTTAGACAGAAAAAGTTTTGATTTAGCTTTTTTTTGATTCAGCTTTTTTTATCTTTTTTGACAATTTGTGTCTCTTAATTAGTGCATTTAGTCCATGGATGTTGAGAGGGATAATCATCATGGGATTCCATGTTATCTTTTAGTTTGGTATGTCTATTCATTTGTCTCATCTTAAAGTAGACATTTCATTTTGTCCCTAAGGCTGGTTTTGAGTCTGTAAATTTTATGACCTGTTGTTTATCTGTGAAGGTGTGTAAACTTCCTTCAAGCCTGAATGTAAGTCTGGTTGGGTGAAGTACTCTTGGCAATGCATTCATTTCGTTGAGTTCTATCACTATATCCCACCACTGCTTTTGGGCCCCGAGTGTTTTTTTGTTGTTGTTTGTTTGGGTTTTTTTGGGTGACAAATCTGCTGTAAATCTTAGGGATGCTCCTTTGAATGTAATTTCTCTTTGGGGGGATTTGTTTGGGACCATGCCCAGGGGTTGCTCCTGGCTTGGGGGACCATATGGGATGCCCAAGGATCAAACCATTGTCCATACTAAGCTAGCGCTTAGAAGGCAGACACCATACTGCTTGCGCCACTGCTCTGGCTCCAATAATTTCACTTTTTTATCTTGCTGTTCTCAGTATCCCATTCCTATCTGTGGATTCATTGTGATTAGAATGTGTCTTGGGTGCTTTTCTTTGGATCTCTTTTGGCTGGTACTCCTCAGGTATGCAGGATTTGTTTGCATGCACTCTTTATTTCTGGGAGCTTCTCTGCAATAATGTCCTTGACTGTTCATACTTCGTGTGTGTTTTCTTCCTGAGTCTCTGGGATGCCAATGATTCTTACTTTGTTTCTTTTGAGTTTATTAAAGACTTCTATTTTCATCTGTTCACATTTTGAGGTTTTTCCCATTGCCTGATCATTTGTTTTACAACTTCTTCTGTTGTATGGAGTTGCTATACATCTCATGTTCCAGATCTCACTGATTCTGTCTTCAGCCACTGTTACTTTGTTAAAGAGGCTTTCCAGAGAAGTTTCCATGTTGTCCAAGTTTTTCAATCTTGTTATTTCAGTTTGAAGTTTTCTCATAACTTCTTGATTCTTATTTGTGGCACATTCAGTTTGTTCCATGTTTTTTTTTAAAGTTCTATAAACATCCTCCATATAGCTTCTCTAAATTTCTTATCTGAGAAGCTGAATTGGTGGTTGTTAATTTTTGGGTAATCAGAGCTACTATCATCATTCTCTAAGCATGGCGGAGGTCTGCGTTGTTTCCCCCATTGTCACAGTTGTAGTGTAGTGTTTTCTTTGTCCAGTACTGACATTCATTGACTAGGAGGAGTGTGTGGCTGCAGAATAGAGCAGCTGCACTACCTGGCTCCCTGCCTCAGGCTCTTTTGGTTCACCTGGGCAGAGCCAACATGCCTTCCAGGTGCCAATGCTGCTGTCATCCCCGCAGCTGCTATTGCCATGATGTGGGGCTCCTCCTCTCTGTATATAGATTTTTTAAGTTAGAAATTATTTGCCTTTTTGATGAGAAGATTTAGTATTTTTAAATTTTTTATAGAAACCATTGTCATTTACAAATCTCTTCATATTTGTTTTTCAGATATACAGTCTATAAGGGCCAATCCCACTACCAGTGTTGACCTCCATCTACCACTGTTCCCAGAGTGCATCCCATGCCAGCACCCTCTGTCCCCTAGCCTACCAGCATAGCAGGCCCAATTTAAGTTTTTTTTGGGGGGAGGAGGGTCACACCCAGCAGCGCTCAGGTGTCTCTCCTGGTTCCAAGCTCAGAAATTGCTCCTGACATGCTCGGGGGACCATATGGGATGCCGGGATTTGAACCACCATCCTTCTGCATGCAAGGCAAATGCCCTACCTCCATGCTATGTCTCCGGCCCCCTAATTTAAGTTTTTATTGTTAAATTTGTGTCTCATTATTTCTTCATTGTTGACTCTGGCTTAGATACTTAGTTCTGTCCTTTCTTAAAACACCACCAATGCATCTGAGACCTTTTGGTCCCTGTTCCCCATCCTTTCATGTTTCTGAGAGGATTCAGTTTTTTTCTCTGAGTTCAACATGATCCTGAATTGTTTCCTTGTAGTCATCTGATAATCAAGTAATTTCCCTTCAACACATTAGTATTTGCCTCTGTCCTAGCTTTTCGGTTTAGCAGTTTGACATATGGTAATGTCAATCATCTTTATCATGACTCTAAAATGTACCAAAATATTGAGGTCATCATATTTTATAGACTCAAAACCCTGTTTCCTTTTCAACCAAAGTCACTTTTGACAATTTGACTTGGTTTTTGGCATATGATATATAAAGGCAGTGGTATCTTATACTAGTTTCATAAAGTGTAGATGTTCAAAACTATGCCTAATATTCTAAATTGTTGGCTTTTATTAAGTGATAGTATATTGTTATAAATGTTGAACATTAACATATTTCTTCAATTTTCTTTTAGGTTGACAATAAATGCTCTTGCTAAGAAGCTCAATGCTTATTGGAAAGAAAATTTTGATAACTCAGTCATCGCAAGGCCCATACCGTGAGTAGTAAATAACTGAATCTGAAAGTGGCTATGGCATTAACATTGTTTGACATTAGGTATTACTTTTGGTTAAAATACAGAGAATGTACTATGAACAAAGGGAAGAATACATTCTTGGGGGAGGAAGCACACCCAGTGTGCACACCCACGAGCTATTCCTTGCCCTGTGCTCCAGGGGTGCTCCTTGTAGTGCTTAGAGAACCAGGCAATGTTGAGGATTCAACCCAATTCTCTTATGCATGGCTTTCACTAAGCCCATTTTCCAATGCAGGTGAATTTTTCTTACAAAAGTTCAATTTAGTAAAAATAGAAAATCATAAGTACTAATTTTATTTTATTATATAGTCACCATAAAATTAATCATTCATGATTTGGGTTTTAGGCATAGTGTTCCAACACCAATCCTTCACTAGTGTCTAGTTCCCTCAACCAATCTCCTTACCCTATTTGCCTCCCTATCTGCTTCGTCAAGAGGCAAACACACAAATATATATAAATGTTTGTTCTGGTTTACAGTACCATTGCCGATGAAGTTTCATACATAACATCTTAACAGCCTTCAGTAACACTTCCTCCTCCTCTTTGTTGAACACTTTCCTCCACCATAAGTGTTTCCTATTCTAACTCCAGCCACCTCATGGGGCCTGTTTACTAATGAATGCCAATTCTCAAGTTAGTTTTTTTATTGTTTTTGAGTATTTATTATCCTACCATTATGTTTCTTTATGTGCACATGAGAAAGATCATTCTGTATCACTCTTTCCTTCTATCTAACTTCGCTCAGTATGATATTCTATAGTTCACTGCATCTATCAGAAAATTGCATAAATTACCTTTTCTTATGGCCAAGTGTATCCATTGTGTATCTGTACCCTAGTTTCTTAACCCAGTCATCTATTATTGAACATTTGGTTTGTTTCCAAATTTTAGCTATTGTGGATAATGTTGCAAGAAACACAAAGAAAACACTATAGTACAACTGTGAGAATGGGGAAACAACGCAGACCTCCACCATGCTTAGAGAATGATGATAGTACCTCTGATTACCCAAAAAGTACCAACCACCAATTTAGCTTCGCAGATAAAAACTTGAGAGAAGCGATATGGAGGATGTTCATAATGCAAATAATTTTTCTCCTTTTTGTTTTTGGATCCTTATGGTATATTCCAAGAAGTGGAGTTGCTGGGTCAAATGGTCAGTTTGTAGATTTTTATGACTGATTTTTTGCATAAATTCTTTTTTTTCATAGAGAAAGGAAAATAAATTTATTTTCAGAGCATCAATTTCTTTACACTGATGAAAGGTGGTGTGAACTTCATGACTGAAAATCAATTACAAACATGTTTGTAACTATGGTGCTTAAATAATGAAGTTAAAAAATAATTTATTTGCATTAGTATTACTGATAATACTTGATATTTAAAGTTACTGTAGATTATACAAGCTTTATAGAAGTCAATAAAATTCAATGATACCAAGTTTTTTGATTGTTTTGTGGATAATAGACACATTTTTCTATTTCTGTTGCCCAATGCCAAAGTACTTTCTGATTATGACATTTTAATTTTTTAATAGTATCTTTACTTGAACACCTTGATTACAAACATGATTGTAATTAGGTTTCAGTCATGTAAAGAACACGCCCCTTTACCAGTGCAACATTTCCACCACCAATACCCCAAATCTCCTTCCACCCAACCCCACCCCCACCTGTACTCTAGACAGGCTTTCCACTTCCCTCATTCATTCACATGATTATGATAGTTCTCAGTGTAGTTATTTCTCTAACTGCACTCACCACTCTTTGTGGTGAGCTTCATGAATTGAGGTGGAAGCTCCAGCCCTCCTCTCTTTGTCTCTGAGGATTGTTGCAAAAATAGCTTTCATTTTTCTTAAAACCCATAGATGAGTGAGACTTATCTGCATCTATTCCTCTCCCTCTGACTTATTTCACTCAGCATGATAGATTCCATGTACATCCATGTATAGGAAAATTTCATGAGTTTGTAGATTTTTTAGGATTGTCCATATTTTTCAGAAAGTCTGAAATAATTTATGTTCCCACTAGCAATGTATAAGAGTCCCTTTCTCCCTGCATCCATACCAGCATTGGTTGTTCTTGATTCTTGTTAATATCTGACAATCTCTGTAGTTTGAGATAGTTATCTCAATGTTCTTTTGATTTGCATCTCCCTGATGATTAGTGTTGCAGAGCATTTTTGTGTGCCTTTTAGACATTGGTATTTTCCATTGAGGAACACTATAGTCATCTCTTCTACCCATTTTTATTGGGATTGGGTTTTTTTTTTGGGGGGGGGTCACATCCATAGATACTCAGGGCTTACTTTTGGCTTTTTGCTCAGGAACTTCTCTAGGTGGTGTTTGAGGGATCATATGGGAAGCCAGGGATTGAACCTGGGTCAGCCATGTACAAGGCAGAAACCTTACCTGCTAGACTATCACTTCAGCCCCTGAGATTGGCTTTTTTCTTACAGAGTCCTATCAGTGACCTATATATCTTTGATATTAACTCATCATCATATGGTTGGTGAGTAAATAATTTCTCACAATCCATGGGCCAACCTAGTCATCATTTCCGTAGAGGTGTGTTGCCCCATTTGTTGGGTCCCGTTTTCACCTTTGTTGATTGTTTTTGTATCCGCAAAGAGCTCCCAGAATGAGAAATTGATTCCCATCTCCTCCCCTTTCGGGTGGGGGGGAGAGATTGGTAATATTTATCCGCAGCAAATAATCCACACAGACAAGAGGGTTAAGGGTTAAAAGGTTGGGTGAGGAGAGTCCTTTGTCAGCCTGCTGCTAGCTCCAAAACACCTAGACTCATGCCAGCCAGCCAACTCTGGCCACTGACCCCGAACGCCTGGCACCCAAGCTATTTATTTGGCTCTCAACAGCGCCCCCACCTGGAAGGTCACAGTGGGACAACAGGCAAAGAATAATCTTACGGAAATAGATATATGTATGTATGTATATATGTGTGTATGTATGTGTATATATATATATATATATATATATATATATATATGTTGGTTTTTGTGCCACACCGGGCGGCACTCAGGGGTTACTCCTGGCTATCTGCTCAGAAATAGCTCCTGGCAGGCACGAGGACCATATGGGATGCGGGGATTCGAACCAACCACCTTAGGTCCTGGATCGGCTGCTTGCAAGGCAAACACCGCTGGGAAATATTTTCATATACAACAGAGGTGTAGTAGCTTCTTAGTTTAATGTGGTCCTATTTGTTTGTCTTTGTTCCTACTTGTTTGGTCAGTGGTGTTTAAGTCTTGAAGATGCCTTTAGCTTCAATGACATGGAGAGTTCTGCCTACGGTTTCCTTTATGTATCTATGGATTCAGATCTTATATATCAAGGTCTTCAGTTCATTTTGATTTGGCAGTGGGAAGTGATCTGATTTTTTTTTGCATGTAGCTGACTAGTTTTCCCAACATCACTGTGGAAGAGGCTTTTCTTGCTCCATTTCATCTAATTTTCTCCTTTATTGAATATTAAGTGATCATATGCCTCAGGGTCTGTTTCAGTATATTGCACTCAATTTCATTGTTTTGAGAGTGTCTTTATTGAAATACCATGCAATAAATAACAAATAAATATCAACTAAATAAATACCAAAATAAACATGCTGTTTTAATTACTACTCCTTTGTAGTACGGTTTGCAGTGGGGAAAATGATGCCTCCCTGTACAGAAGTCCTCACACAGGTCATGGGTCTGGAAACAATGCTGACACACCAAGTTAGGGAGATGAAACTGGTTCAGGAATGTCCACCACAAGTGAGCTGCAAGCAGAATGAGCTGACAAACAGGCAAGCTGTGGAGCAAGTGGGAGATATCTCTCTGACCTGTTGTCTTTATTGGAAAGGATAGGACCACCCACATGGGTAGAGAACAGGTGGGAATAGGGGGCCAATTCAGAGGTTCTTCCCACCCAGATCTCACAAACACTTGGCAAAGTCATCCTAATTTGGGTGAAAAACAGTTACTTCAACATCTCCCATCACGTTTTTCCCAAGAATTACTCTAGCTCTTTTAGGGATGTTCATTGTTCCATTGGAATTTCAGGAGTATTTGACCTATTTGTTTGAAAAATATCATAGATATTTTTATAGGGACTGCATTGAATCTGTACAATGCTTTGGAAAGCATTGCCATTTTGATTATATTAACCCTCCCAATCTATGAGCAAGGATGCTTTTATATTTCCTTGTGTCCTCTTTTATTTCTTGAAGTAGTATTTTGTAGTTTTGTTTATATATGTCTTTCACATCCGTAATTAAGTTGATTCCAAAGTACTGGGTTTTAGCACAATGGTAAATGGGATTGTTTTTAATATATCGCTCTTCCCTTTCATTATTTACATATAAAAGGGTATGTAATTTTTCATATTAATATGTAGCCTGCCAATTTACTATAAAATTTATAAAATTTGTAATCTATACATTTAGAATTTATCAATTATAAAATTATTATAAATTTATTTTTTCTAGGCACTTTTTCATAGCATCTTTAAATATTTCATTCAAAAATAATGACTTCTTCCTTTCTGTCTGAATGCTTTGTATTATTTAATGGCTATGGCTAGTATTTCTGCATTATATTGAAAAAAAAAGTGGTGAGAGTGGTCAACCTTATCTCAAACTAGATCTTAGAGAGGAGACTTTTAGTTTTTCCTCATTGAGTATAATGTTTTCTGTGACCTTATGGTAAATGGCTTTGGCTATGAAGAGAAAAGTTCCTTCAAGTTCAGTTTCTTTTTTATATATATTTTATTTAAACACATTGATTACATACATGATTGTGTTTGGGTTTTAGTCATGTAAAGAACACCATCCATCACCAGTGCAACATTCCCATCACCAATGTCCCAAATCTCCCTTCTCCCCACCCAACCCCCACCGTACTCTAGACAGGTTTTCTATTTCCCTCATACATTCTCATTATTAGGATAGTTCAAAATTTAGTTATTTCTTTTTTTAATTTTTTTTATTTAAACACCTTGGTTACATACATGATTGTGTTTGGGTTTCAGTAATAAAAGGAACACCACCCATCACCAGTGCAACATTCCCATCACCCATGTCCCAAATCTCCCTCCTCCCCACCCGACCCCCGCCTGTACACTAAACAGGCTCTGCATTTCCCTCATACATTCTCAATATTAGGACAGTTCAAAATGTAGTTATTTCTCTAACTAAACTCATCACTCTTTGTGGTGAGCTTCCTGAGGTGAGCTGGAACTTCCAGCTCTTTTCTCTTTTGTGTCTGAAATTTATTATTGCAAGAATGTCTTTCATTTTTCTTAAAACCCATAGATGAGTGAGACCATTCTGCGTTTTTCTCTCTCTCTCTCTGACTTATTTCACTCAGCATAATAGATTCTGTGTACATCCATGTATAGGAAAATTTCATGACTTCATCTCTCCTGACAGCTGCATAATATTCCATTGTGTATATGTACCACAGTTTCTTTAGCCATTCGTCTGTTGAAGGGCATCTTGGTTGTTTCCAGAGTCTTGCTATGGTAAATAGTGCTGCAATGAATATAGGTGTAAGGAAGGGATTTTTGTATTGCATTTTTGTGTTCCTAGGGTATATTCCTAGGAGTGGTATAGCTGGATCATATGGGAGCTCGATTTCCAGTTTTTGGAGGAATCTCCATATCGCTTTCCATAAAGGTTGAACAAGACGGCATTCCCACCAGCAGTGGATAAGAGTTCCTTACTCTCCACATCCCCGCCAACGCTGCTTGTTCTCATTCTTTGTGATGTGTGTCAATCTCTGTGGTGTGAGGTGGTACCTCATAGTTGTTTTGATTTGCATCTCCCTGACGATTAGTGATGTGGAGCATTTTTTCATGTGTCTTTTGGCCATTTGTATTTCTTCTTTGTCTAAGTGTCTGTACATTTCTTCTCCCCATTTTTTGATGGGATTAGATGTTTTTTCTTGTAAAATTCTGACAGTGCCTTGTATATTTTGGAGATTAGCCCCTTATCTGATGGGTATTGGGTAAATAGTTTCTCCCACTCAGTGGGTGGCTCTTGTATCCTGGGCACTATTTCCTTTGAGGTGCAGAAGCTTCTCAGCTTTATATATTCCCATCTGTTAATCTCTGCTTTCACTTGCATGAAGAGTGCAGTTTTCTCCTTGAAGATGGCTGTAGTGTTTTGCCTACATGTTGTTCTATATATCTTATGGTTTCGGGTCTGATATCGAGGTCTTTAATCCATTTGGATTTTACCTTCGTACATGATGTTAACTGGGGTCTAAGTTCAATTTTTTGCAGATGGCTAGCCAGTTGTGCCAACACCACTTGTTGAAGATGCTTTCTTTGCTCCATTTAAGATTTCTTACTCCTTTATCAAAAATTAGGTGATTGTATGTCTGGGGAACATTCTCTGAGTATTCAAGCCTATTCCACTGATCTCAGGGCCTGTCTTTATTCCAATACCGTGTTTCATTGATAATTTTTAACACAAATGGGTGCTGGAATTGTCAGATGCTTTTTACATATCTATTGATATGATCATATGATTTTGTTTTTATCAATATGGTGCATTACATTGATTAATTTGCATATTTTGAACCATTTTTGCATTCCCAGGATGATTCCCACTTTTTTATGGAGTGTGATCTATTTGATGAGTTGGTGAATCCTATTTTCTTGTGTTTTGTTGAGAGTCTATGCATTTGTTTTCATCAGTCTACAGTTCTAATTTTTGGTGTTCCTCTCTGCTTTTGGTATCGGGGTGATTAATAGCTGTTTAGGAATGTTTGCTTCTTCAATTTCCTGGAAGAGCCTGAACGGGATTAACAGTAGGTCATCTGTAAAGGTTTGAAAGAATTTATTAGGTGAATCTTATCTGGGCCTGTTCTTTGGTTTTCATGGAGACATTTTTGTATTTTCAAAACTTATAGGTTTTTTTCAGTGTTCCATATCTTTTTGATTTAGCCTGGGGAGGCTATTTGGCTCCAATAATTTATCCATTTCTTCTAGGTACTCTCATTTTATGGCATAAAGAATCTTAAGATAATCTCAATGATATCTTGAATTTATGTGGTATCTGTTGTGATGCCCCCCCCCTTTCATATGTGATTCAGTTTATTGAGATTCTCTTTCTTTTTCTTTGTGAGTCTTGCTATTATACTGATTTGTCCATCTTATTTATTTTGTCAGTGTACCAGCTCTTGATTTTATTGATCCGTTGAATTGTTTGGGGGGAATAAATTGTTGATACTAACTTTATCATCCTCTAAGACCTCTTATTTTTTTAACATGTGTGTGTTTTAGATAATAAATACAGAGATTTTTTTCATTTATCATACAAACAATGTGATATAGTAGATGCTCGCAATTTAAGTTATTCACTCCCTGGGGAAATAGGGATCTTCTTCCTAATAACTGACTCAATTTCATTTTGTAAGTAACTTTATCTCTCTGAGTATAGTAAATTAGATAACAGAAAAAAATTTTTTTGTTTTTTGTTTTTTTGGGGCCACATCCGGCATTGCTCAGGGGTTACTCCTGGCTATCCGCTCAGAAATAGCTCCTGGCAGGCACGGGGGACCATATGGGTCACCGGGATTCGAACCAACCACCTTTGGTCCTGGATCGGCTGCTTGCAAGGCAAACGCCGCTGTGCTATCTCTCCGGGCCCACAGAAAATTTTTAACCATTGTCTAGCATGGTAATTATTTAGAAATGTTAGAAAACTTATTTTGCCCTTTTTGTGATTGTTCTTAGACCTGTATCAAGAAATTTGAGAATAAATAATATAGAACCCTCCATATTGAAGAAAAGTAGGGTTATTGAATCTAACTGAAATATAGAACTATGGATAAGGATGAAATGCCTATGTAGGCCAGGAACAGAGCATAATACAGAAAGTAGAACATATAGACCTCAGTTATACTCAGTTAAATCACTACTAAGACAAACAGCATATTAAATTTTTATTTTGGGGTAACTCCATTTGTTTTTAAAGTCATCAGATAAATACATAACATGTTGTTTAAAATGTAAACTGTTTTTTATATATTATATTTAGACACCTTGATTACATACATGATTTTGTTTCGGTTTCAGTCATGTAAAGAACATCACCCATCACCAGTGCAACATTCCCATCACCAATGTCCCAAATCTCCCTCCTCCCCACTCAACTCCCGCCTGTACTCTAGACAGGCTTTCTATAACCTTCATACATTCTCATTATTAGGATAGTTCAAAATGTAGTTATTTACCTAACTAAACTCATCCCTGTTTGTGGGGAGCTTCATGAGGTGAGCTGTAACTTCCAGGCCTTCTTTCTTTTGTGTCTGAAAATTATCATTGCAAGAATGTCTTTCATTTTTCTTAAAACCCATAGATGAGTGAGACCATTCTGCATCTTTCTCTCTCTCTCTCTGACTTATTTAACTCAGCATAATAGATTCCATGTACATCCATGTATAGGAAAATTTCATGACTTCATCTCTCCTGACAGATGCATAATATTCCATTGTGTATATGTACCACAGTTTCTTTAGCCATTCGTCTGTTGAAGGGTATCTTGGTTGTTTCCAGAGTCTTGCTATGGTAAATAGTGCTGCAATGAATGCAAACTATTTGCTGAATAAATATTAAGTCTCACAAGATTTCTGTTGCTCTCTAACCACCATAGACTCAAACAGTTACAAATTAAGATGAGTTTTTATTCTTTTCCTTTCACAACGGCATACTTATTGAAGTGAAAAATGTTCATTTACTGCTAGAGTGTGTGTTTGACTATGATACCACATTTCTAATAGAGTTATAGTGGTGGTTATTATTTTAATAATTTTTCTTTATGTGGGTTAGTCATCACAATAACCCTAGTAGATATATTTTAATGATTTCTTTATATTTTAAATATATAAACTTTTGCAATAAGAGCTTTAAATTATTTGCTCAAAGTTTATAGAGAAAATAGGGGCCAGTGAGATAGGATAGGGTTAAGGAATTCACCTTGCATGAGTCTATCTCTGGCTCAGCTTCTGATACCACATGATCCCTACTAGCACAGGGACAAGAGTATACCTTTAGCATTGCCTGCTGAGCCTCCTGGGAAAAAAAACCCTAAAATAGTAGATCCAAGGTTTAGTATATGTAATCAAAGTCACAAACTCAAATCTTTTTTATTTTTTTGGTTTTGTTTTAGGGCCACACCAGGCAGTTCTCAGGGCTTGTTCTAGCTTTGTGCTCAGTAATTACTTCTGGCAGGATTGGAGTCTATATGATATGTTGGAATCTATACTGGATCAGTTGTGCATGAGGCAAATGCCCTACTCGTTGTACACTCATTCCAGCATCTCAAACTGAAATTATTTACCATAATATTCTTCTGGTATATATGTATATTTGATGTATGTAAGGTGTATATGGTACTCCCACCTCAACTACATATCTGTCACAAGAATGAGGTTAAGGCCACTTCTATCTGTGTGATAGACAAATCCACCATGGTCTGAATATAACCAGGTGCAGGGAATTATTGTCTCTTGACTGTGCTTGTTCTAAGGAAAATACTATTGGTACTCTTCTGGTACTCTTCTCCAAAATACTTACCTGTGCATGTAAAACCAAATCTTTTCATATCCACTACTGCTGAAACTGCTTTTTGCTTACTTTGGTTCAAAATATAATTATATATAGACACAAGAGGTCAGTCCTGAGCTTCAAGTATAGTGGTTGTAAGACTGCATGGAGCTTTCTGAATTAGGATATGCATACAAAAGTGTACAAATTCTCTTGGCTAAAACATGTTTGAGAAATAAGAGAAACGTTGTCTTTTAGTGATATAATTTCAGGTGCTTTTATATTCCTTTTATTTCTTCCTGTGTTTTCCAGTTTTTGCACAATGAGCTTATTAAGTAGAAATAATCACTATTAAAAAAGTAAGAAAGTTAATTAACTAAGATGTACAGAACCACACTACTCCATTTATAGGTGCAGTATAAGAATAATATATATAAGCCTTCTCTTGTCTACTTTACTTGGTCTTTAAACTGCCTTTTGTCTGTCTTTTCTACAGCATTTCCTCACACCACTCCAACACGCCCTTTCACACCTTAAGTGCTACTTCCAATAGATATGGTCTGTGTCTGTGCAAAGAAAAGTAGTTTTTTTTAATGTGTGAAATAGATTTTGCTTTCTGAGAAACATGGGAGTGAATATGCATTATTGCTTACTTTTGTTGCTCTTGTCATAAAAATTGAATCTAAAACTAAAAAATCAGTAGAAATCTGGACCTAGAACTATAAAATACCCTTTACAAAATGAATGGTATTACTGAATTATATAGTATTTTCATTTTTATTTATCTGCTCCTGAACTTTTGATGTGTACCTGGCAAAGCTTGTAGGCTACTCCTGCTTTGTGCTCCAGGTTCCTCTTGCAGGATCATGTGGTGCCAACGATTGAACATGGGTTGATTTGCATGCAAACACATGTCTTTTTTGTCCTCCATTTTTAAAGGAATCTCCTTAGGGTTTTTAATAAAGCCAACAATTGTTGTTTTCAGACTTTTTATATAGGCCATTATTATGGGTATGAGATAGCATATTATCATTTTTATTTTCCCTTATAAAAAGTGATATTATTCATTCTTTCTTGAGTCTGTGTGCCATCTGTCTGTCTACTTTGGATAAATATTTATTCATCCCATTTTAAAACTGGAGCTTCCCAAGCTTGTTTTATTTTTACTGAGTTGTGTTAGCTTTTTTTATATTTTTGAATAGTGACCCTTTGTCAAATGAATAATGTACTACTAAACTCATTCTAAATTCTGTGAAAACTGTGGTAGTTATCAGAAATAAACAAGGAAAAGGGATAGGAATAATGAGCAGAGTATCTTTTTGGTGGTGATAGGATGGCACTAGAACATTTATGGTGGGTGTGATGATATTAATATATAGAGTTAAACTAAATCTCTGGATTCTATAATATTGTAGAGTAATGACAAATCAACAAAATATAATTTAAAAATTACCCAATTGTTTATCTAGAGCCTCCATTTAAGGTAATGAAATTTAACCAGATTTATATTACTTTAAAGATAATTGGCTAGATCATTCTTAATAAAATTATGGTTGAAATATAAACAAAGAATTTTTTATTTATTTTTGGGTTTTGGTCCATACTCAGTGATGCTCAGGGGTTACTCCTGGCTATGCACTCAGAAATCGCTCCTGGCTGAGGGGATCATATGGGATACTGGGGGATCAAACTGCAGTTCGTTCTAGGCTAGTGCGCACAAGGCAGACGCCATATGCCCTGCACCACTGCTCCAGCTCCTAAACAAAGAAATTTTTGAAAGAAAAAAGCAGTAGGGAGTCTGGGGCAAATATATATTTCTGGGGATTGGGAGCAACACCTAGATGTGCTCAGGGAATACTCTTGGTGAACTCAGGGATAGTAGGGATGGAATTTGTGTTAGCTGCATTCAAGGCAAAAACTGTGCCCACTGTACTATTTCTCTTGCTCTTGGGGGAAAATATTTTGATGGTGATGCTTTACTAACACTCTCAAATGCATTTAAACTTGTCATGGGGTTGTGTTGAAGCAAATAATGATCTATTCTGTAGGTTCTATGCCTTAGTAATATTGTAATATATAACTTATCTATTTAATTTTAGGATTAAATAAATAAAAGATTTCAGGATCTTTACATTATTGAATGTAAATAAAGGTATCTCCAAATTAATACTTGCTACCATTTTATATCCATAACTAGTGTAGTTCTATCATTATTTTATCTGGTGAGATCAAATACATTTTAGACACTTAGACCATAGTGATTTCAACACATTTTGTATATGAAAATATGTTCTTTCACTTTCAAGGTGAGTCTTTCTTTTTGTTGTTTTTGTTCGGGGATTACAGCTGGCAGTATTCAAGCCTTACTACTGGATTTACACTCAGGCATCACTCCTGGTGGGGGTCAGGGTGCCAGAAATCAAACTAGGTTGGTTATGTTCAAGCAGTGACCTTTCCCAATTCACTATGCTTGGTTCCAGTTCCTCTTTTATTTTACTTTGGGTTTATACCTCGCAGTTTTCAGGGCTAACTTCTGGTTCTGAGCTCAGGGATCACTCCTGGTGGTATTTGGGGGATCATATGAGATACTATAGATTGATCCTGGGTTAGCCACAGGCAAAGTAAGCACCCTCCCCACTGCACTCTCTGTCTCCAGATCCTCAAAGTGAACCTTTCTAATGTAAGACAGAATATATGTAGGATAGACACAGTCACATTTCTATTTACTTTCTTTCAGGAAGATTCCTGACCAGACATGGGTGCAGTGTGATGAGTGCCTTAAATGGAGGAAGCTTCCTGGCAAAGTTGATCCATCTACATTACCTTCAAGATGGTTTTGTTACTACAATTCCCATCCAAAGTACAGGTAAAGCTAGGCTTCAATGTTACCCCTCCTGATTTGTCTCAATATTCAAAATCACATTTCAACTCCAGTCTACTCAGCCAGCCTAGTGGGCCAGTCTCTGTTATAACAGGCCTCACCCTACATATCCATCTTTTTATTCATTATAACAATGCAAAACTTATGCTTTGATCAGACCTATGGCTTTGCTGTTACCTACACAATCCTGCGTATCCCTACTCCCTGACTTGGATAGTGTTATTCCTCTTACTCAGATTAACTGCACATTCTATCTGCCTATACAAAATATACCTGTTTAATAAACTTAAGTATTATATGTGATATTTTTCCTGTTGGTAGTATTTTATAGCAGTTTTACTCTAGCATTCTGTGTTATTTTCCATGACATTTGTTCATTTTCCATTTTATATTTTGTTACATTTTACATATATAGTTTGGCTAGTCAAGGGATTATAAACTCCATGAAAGCATGGGCCTTTCATTCTAGGTTGAGTTGATGATTGTATTTCAATTATTTTTGCTTGTATGTTTGCTTTTTCAAATATACTGTGTGTTCCTTGCAATATCTAACATGTAGATAATGTCTGGCATATCTTTAAGCATTTATTTCATTTTAACAAATAATTTTTATTTTATTAAGTTATCTGTGGGTTTATACTAATTAGTTCACTTTAATTCACTTATGATGCTCCATTTTTTCCTAAAAAATAGATTTGGATTTAAAAGGAACTAATAAAGATTATATTCTCTAGAAAAAAATCTTAAAATGGCAATTACATAAATGAATTCTAGTTCTAAAGCATTCTTTTGTGGTCTCCAGATGTGCCAAAGCACCTCTCCATTAAGTAGGAAAGTGTGATTAGACTATGGAATCAACTGCTTAGAAGACTCAAAATCTGTGCTACTAGTTAGCAATAAGTGCATGGGATAGAGCCTTATACAATAATTTGCCACTTATAAAATGGGGGTGTCCTATAAGGTTCCAGTTATTGTTAATTTGTTATAGTTTTACTTTTGACAAATGAGTTATAGTTTTAGTACTTTAATTTTTACTGCTAAAATTCTGATTCTCCTGATTTATATTTAGCAACCTTTCCATGTATTGAATTATCCTTTATTATCCTCTTTTTAAGTCACTAAATATTAATTTTATGATGTGTGCCCCTCATACCTTAATTGCTGTTCACAGTCATAGCTTTCAGTTTTCTTTTTTTTTTTTTTTTTTTTTTTTTTTGGTTTTTGGGTCACACCCGGCAGTGCTCAGGGGTTACTCCTGGCTCCATGCTCAGAAATTGCTCCTGGCAGGCACGGGGGACCATATGGGACGCCGGGATTTGAACCGATGACCTTCTGCATGAAAGGCAAACGCCTTACCTCCATGCTATCTCTCCGGCCCCGCTTTCAGTTTTCTTTAGGCGTTATCACCTAATATAGAAATTCTCATGCTGGTAGACTGCACTTTGGAAACTAATGGGAATTTATAGATGAGAGGAGAAATTCCTAAGTCTTAGCAGAATTCTCTTTGTGATGAGTCTGAAATAAACATTAATTATGACTAAACATTACATTATGAAAAAAGATTATGCTTCTTGCTTTCCACCATTATATGAATTTTGCAATCATCAAGTATTTTAAATGTCTTGAAATAAAGATGTCATTACCAAAAATTATTATCTGATGCTGTGCTTTGAAATAAGAATTGCTTCATGTTAAACTACACACAGGTTTTGTAATATGGGTGGAATCTGAACTCTATGTTAGAGGATTGTTAACCTCTGTGAACTGCCTTAGTTGTTAGGAAAGTAAAAGGATCATTCTGTTTTCAAAAGATAACTTCCTCTCTATATTGTAGGAGATGCTCTGTTCCAGAGGAGCAAGAACTCACTGATGAAGACCTGCACTTGAGTAAAGCTAAGAAACAGTTGAGTATACTGATGTGATTTTCTGTTATACAATAGAAGCCCATCGTAATTGGAGGGGGATTGAGAAGATAAATGATTTTTTTGTTTTTAATGATTTCCTGTCTAATCTCTCCAACTAATACTTTATTACAATAATCTCCTGATAATTTCAACTAGTGTCTTCCCTTAATCTATTTTTCTCCCTTCCCAGTCCATCTCTTTGTTATGAAACGTGTGAAATCTTTCTGGAGTAGCAGAGCTCAAGAAAAATTCTTTTGAAACTAAATGACTCTCACATCATTTATATTTTAAAAAACATGACCTAAATCTACAATGGTAATCCATTTCAGACTGAAAAATTTCAAGAGTGAAATAAAAACGATTTTATCTTCTCCTAGGGATCAAGCTGTTGAGGAGAAGAAGATGTCAGTAGAAAATGAGGACCAACAGGTAAGAGATAGTCTACCCTCCTTTTCTCACTTAAAATTTTCCCCAACAGAGAATATAGATTGAAAGAAGTAGTAATCTTGAAAGTCAGCATAGAAGTAATGAACCATTTACTCTGAAGGTCTTTTTTTCCCTTGGATCTTTTTATTTTTTTTTTGATCTGTTAATTGCTCATGTTCAGACCACCAAAAATAGAAGAGCCAAATTATATTTCCAGATATGAACTTAGTACTCATTGTGGACAGTGCGAATGTCACATTCAGTGTCTCAATATTCAGGGCTGTGTTCCATCCTCATACAGGCTGCTCCTGTAGAGTGTGTGGTTTTCCTGAGTCTCCTTTCTTCCAGGATTTAGAGATGATTCCTTCCCCTTACTCTTGGGAAGGAGGGTGGTTCTTTGTTTCTCCCCATCCCTGCTTTCAGGCTGGCTGGCTTTATAAAGACTCTGCTGTTTTGAATTTTCAGGAGCACTGTCTCTCGGACATGGTTGCCCAGCTCCGGACGCTGAAGGGTGCAATAAGGTTGGCCGTCCTTTCAGGGACACTCCTTTCCTGACAGCCACCATAGCACCCATAAATCTTCCCCACCCAACCTTGACTCTCTGCATGATTTTCCTCTTGATCCTCTTTCCTAGAGATAGCTGCTAGTCGCATGTTAGACTCACCTTCCACCCACTCACTCAATCAGGGTAAGGTCAGACTGGTGAGGATAGAGGCAATTGAATACAGTATCTTTTGATATCCTACCAAGACTCAGGTGAGCCTAATCTAAAGATTGGGTGATTTCTTAGGTCTGCCTTGTCCTCATTCAGTTTGCCTCGCCTTTATATTCCTTTTTCTTCATCACTCATTCTATCTTCATAAGCTGGCTCTCCCACAAGACCCCAGACGCATGTCTATGTGTGTGCAGTATGAATATATGTTAGTCTCTAGCATGCATTTCTTCAGCACAGACACTTGCAGCAGTGCTTATTCTGTCCAACCCTACCCTCATCCCAACTCTTCAGAAGAGTAAAAATTCAGCTTTAAAGTGGGTTACAGGAGAAAATTAAAATTAGATAGCTATTAGGGGGCCTGGGTTAGTTGTGGGTGGGATAACTCTAGGAGCCAATAAGTGATATGGGGAGGTCTATTGGTGTTTATCTAAGGTTATAACTGAACGTGCCTGGGTTCAGTGTGTTCTAGTGTATGTTACTGCACACTGTTTGTATTGTGTAGGAAACACTCTTTTTATTTGGTCAAAGTGTTTTTTCCTAGCATCAGGAGGATTGACTCATCTTTTGGTATTTAACTTGATATTGGAATTTTTATCAATTGTTTCTTTCTTTTCTAGGCATTCAGTGTTCCACTTAAGAGTCCCACTATTCAAGATATGGATGAATTGAATAGAAAGACAGTTAGATATGAGGGAATTGATAGCACTAGCCAGCTTCCATCTGCTGGAGAAGAAAGCAGAACACCTTCTCTTCAACTTAAGCCCCTGAATGTCAGTGCTTTTCATTTCTCCAGGTGAGTAGACAACATAGACTCTTCTTTAATAATACAGAATCTGTTTTTCCTGTAAGCTGAGTTGATGTAGTTATACTATTTATGTTTCTTAGGGCCTGTGTGTGGAATTCAGAAGGAATTTGGGGTTAGTAGCTTTTTAGTATTTTGCGTTAATAGTATTACATCTTGCATGCACTCTCCCACCATTATTTAACATTTTGTTATATTACAACTTCTATGCGAAATATATGCAAATTTTTGTTTGTTTGTTTTGGGGCCACACTCAGCAATGCTCAGGGGTTACACCTGGCTCTATATTCAGAAATGGCTTCTGACAGGCTCGGAGGACCATACAAAATGCCAGGTGTTGAGCCTGGGTTGGTCCCAGGTTAGCACCATGCAAGGCAAACACCCTACCCACTGTGCAATCACTCCAGCCCCAATATATGTAATTTTTTAAGAAAAATGATTCTGGTGTTGTCATGGATGAATTGTCTTTTTTGCTTTATGTAGTGACATGCTTTGGGGAATTGTTTAAGTGAAATAGTGGACATAAAATTTGTTTTGAAGAGCACAATGCAATGTGTAAATATAAGGCAATATCTAAACTTTTTTCTTAGATTTATGGATATTAGAGTTTTCTGGGGCTCCTGCTTAGCAAATATCATTCATGTTAGTATAAAAGTTACTAGTAGAAATGTGTGCCTTTAGCATTTTAGCTTATTGTTTCCTGGAATAAATTATAAGTTTAGGGTTTAAAGTTTTGGGACTTTTACTTGTTTGACTTCTACCATTTCTGCAATGCTATTATACCAGTCTTTTTAAAATAAAGTGCCAAAATATTTCTTTTTATTCAATATTAGGAACATTTGAAGCATTCAAAGATATGACTGCCCCTATCCTATACTGAGGTGAAACTGGAACTTTGGACTCCTAACTTGAGTTGTTTTCTCCTCTCTACTATGCTTCTCTCTTCCTGCAAGGCCACGCTGTGGGGACAGGCACATAGTTGCTCTCTAATAGAAAAAAGTTCTGCAATCATTGATAATGATATAGTGGGGGTATGAATGTTTCACTGACTTTTCCAATTTATACATATTTTTATAAGAAAGAAGCAAAAGAACACATAGTAGGTTAACATGACTCCTCTTCACCCACACTCACACTCATTCCCACACACATACTGCTATTTCTTTTCTTTATTTCTTGTTTCTTAGTAGGTCTTTTTGGCATCTCACTTAGGCAAATGACTCTACTTGTATGAAAGTCCATTATTTTGTGATTCTTCCATAAATGAGCCCTATAGAGAGAAGGGCTTAACCACTGAAGATGAATAAAAAATTCTATAGATCCTGAATTTTTATTAGTTCTAATAAAATAATAGAACTAAATGAGAATTTATGTGAAAATATCTAAAGCAGTCTACTGGGAAATAGTAGATACTCAGTGTCTAATTGTTAGATCCTATGTGTACTAATAGTACACTTCTACGACTAAATTATTGGTAGTAATCCAGTATGGTTAAATCCTATTCTTAGGAACATTAAGCCCAAATTTGCTCTGTTATCATACATAGCTTTTGAACAACTGTTATAAGTTTGGGTTATATATAGTAAATATTACAGATTTTGAAAGACATTACCTCTCTAAGATGGTAATGAATTATTAGCCTTTTTTTCTTTTGAATTCTGTTTTATTTCTTACTGAAACTACTTTTTTTCTTTGCTTCTGTCATGCTTCTGAAGATTTAAAAAGTAACCACAAGTGTATTTTGTCAGTGCAGTGTGGCATTTTATCCATTGGGTGGCATACTATATCAAGATTTATTGGAAGTTTTGTATGTAGAATTACTATACTCAGAGTTAAATTCTGCCCACAGAGGACAGCTCAAGTGCTTTGTGTGTAATTTTAATTTGAGATAATATTCTTTAAGGATAAATATATGCACATAAATTTATGGCAATACACTATTGCCACATGTATCATATAAAATGATTATTGTGTCTGTCATTTCAAATTATGTGTATATAGAAATTCAGATTGGAGAGAATTTACCACTTAAGAAGTAAAATGAAGGTATCCCTGAGATTAGTAAAATATATAGACTAATGTCTAAAGTAGCCATAGGCATATGCATCAAAGTGAGGATTATTGATACAACTTATTATGCTATTTAGAGAGATTGTGATTATATTTCAGGGTACCAAATAGTATATGTTTTAAACAATATAAAAATGTAAGCCCTTCCAAATTATACTGTAATGGTGGCATGAAATACAGTCTAATATATTTAAATGAATATTTGAAACAACATGCATAAAGTAGAAGTAGAACAACTTTGAAAATGAATAAGATTGTTTCAGGTGCAAGAATGAACTAAACATTTAAAATATCATATTTGAGAATGATTTCTAGAATGGATAAATAAGGAGCCTGTTAGGCTTTTTCTTCAGCATATAACCATTTAACTACAATAAACCACTTTTTAAAAAAGAAAACCATCACAGGGGCTGGAATGATAGCACAATGGTAGGGCATTTGCCTTGCACGTGGCCGACCAAGGACAGGCTTGGATTCGATCCCCAGCATTTCATATGGTCCCTGTGCCTGCCAGGAGCTGTTTCTGAGTGCAGAGCCAGGAGTAACCCCTGAGCACTGCCGGATGTGACCCAAACCAAAAAAAAATACATGAAAAACTATTTAATTTACTTGAAGGAACTATCTGAATCAGATCATAGAGAGCTCTGTTCCTAGAGAGATTATAAAATAATAATAATCTTAATAAGGAAAAATGATAAGCACTTATAGTCCAAGTCACTGGTTACCACAAGCAAAATGATTGATAAATCAGAAATCTGGTAGAGTACCAAGGAAAATACATTTTTAAAAACTCTCCTAGAATAATAATATACTTGGGAATGATGATTAAACACAAATGCAAGGCTGCACTGAGATTCAATCAGAGCAGAATGTAAGGTGAATTTGAAAGCAGTTCCCTAGATTTATATAATGATAAAGCAATAAAAAACAGGAGTATCGGTTGTACAATCTCTGGCAATCAATCTGGCCAAAACTAATTTACTTTGATTCAGGGCCAACACCTGAAAAATCAGTATTAAAAGTAAATCACCCATAGCCCTGGTGTTCTGGATAACTTTGTTAATGCTCAAAGATATGTCTATTAGATGACCATGAGGGGAAATCTAGGCTACATTACCATGCTGTATATGGAACACAAATTAATTCCTTGATCTGTGATAGCAGTATCTGAACAACATTTGTATCCTGTGCTAAAAAGCAAATATGAAGTTGTTTTAAAGGCACTAAATCACATTTTGGAGGGTTGTTTGTGTTTTTGTTGGGGGTCACACCTAGTTGTGCTTAGGGCCTACTCTTGGCTCTGATTTCAGGGATCACTCCTGGTAGGGCTCAGGAGACTATCTGGGATGATGGAGATCTAATCCAGGTCGACTGCATTCAACACAAGCACTATACTATTGTTCTGGCTCTCAAACACAATTTTTGACAAGTGGCTTATGATGCCTAGTTTAAAATCAAGAAAATAACCTGTGCAGGGACATCAGAAGCTGAACACTAGAAAAGAAATACATTTCACGGAGGTCAGTTCCCGAAAGTCATTAAAAAACAACCAAGCAAACAGCAACATCATTAATTCCTCAAGAGCAGTCGATCAGTTTTTCTATATTATTTAAAGTAATTGATTGTCAGTCCAAAGAGAATTAGACGTTAATGCACATTCCTTGCATACAACTGACCCCAATTTGAACACTGGCACCACATATGGCAGAGAATAGGGGAGTGGAGATGGAGGGCCATTGTTGGTGGCAAGGTTGCACTAGTGAAGGGGGGTGTGTTCTTTTTTATAACTGAAACCCAACTACAAACAAGTTTGTAATCATGGTGCTTAAATTAAAAAAATATTTAAAAAGAAAATTCTCACATTTTTATATAAAGCCAGTAGGAAAAATGGTTCAAGAAAAAAATCATGTGTTAATAATTTTAAGTGTTTGTTTAGCATGGAAGGGGGTGGGAATGGGTTATCACAAACATTGCTGATTTTCCTTCCAAAGTATAGAAACATTTTTTCTTCTCAGACTCTATGACATCATAATGAGAAACAGTGAAGGAAATGAAATTGGGCAAATGAACAATAGAATTATTGTTAGACTTATCAGGAAATGAACATCTGAAAAAATAGCATAAGTACCCAATAAATGGGGCTGGAGAGATGGCATAGTAGTAGGGCATGTGGCTGACCCAGGATGGACCATGATTTGATCCCCCAGCGTTCCGTATGATCCCCTAATCCAAGAGCGATTTCTGAGCACATAACCAGGAGTAAACCCTGAGCATCACTGGGTGTGCTCCCCCACCCAAAATGTAAAAAGGTATCTAATAAAGCCTGAAGGGCCACATAAATTTTTTTTATCTAGAAAAAAAGAGTGATCCTTAAGTACAGGGCCATGATTAAACCCCAGGCATCACCAGGTATGACCCCAAAGAAAAGAAAAAATAGCTGACTGTATGGACAGGAGAGGTGGTATGGATTTAGGACACATGTCTTGCATACAGATAACCTTGGCTAGGTCTCCAGCATAACATAACACTCAAACTGCCATATATAGCCCTAGAATGGTCCCAAAGAACTATTGGGGTGACCTGAGTAATCCTTGGAACTTTGAGGACCAAATAGCACCACATCTTTAGGCCCTTAAATTGAACCATTGGCTTATTGGCAAAGATTCTGCAAGAGTTGTTCTTTACTCGAGAGTTGTTACACCAGTTGTGAGGCACATCCTCAAATAGGAATAGCTTATTGTCAAAAAATAGGAGACGTGAAAAAAGGAGCAGGGAAGAGTAGAAAAATAGTACAAGAGCTTAGACACTTGCATGTAGCAGAAATGATTACAACCCTTCTTCAAATCCCCTGGCACCACATATAGCTCCCTGATCACCACCAGGGACTTCCTGACCTCAGGGAATAGTTACCCATGAAAAACAATAGATATTAAGTTTACCCCTGGCAAACAGAAACTGCTCTTAAAATGACATAGATATTAAGTTTAGCAAAGACTTCAAAGCAAAGGTTGTTCAATATGATCAAAAAGAACTAAAGGAGGCATTAGCTCATTAAGTATAAAATCCCAATAAAGAAGCAGAAATTACTTTTTGGTGGGTTTTGGTCCATACCTAACTGCTTAGGGCTTACACTCTCTTGTCCCAGAAGTTACTCTTTAAAAAAAAGAAAATTAAAAAATGGAAAGAGATTAATTCATTAAAGTT
The DNA here is from genome assembly GCF_024139225.1 of Suncus etruscus. NCBI lineage: Eukaryota > Metazoa > Chordata > Mammalia > Eulipotyphla > Soricidae > Suncus > Suncus etruscus. The sequence continues at coordinate 96,269,393 of NC_064868.1, forward strand.
GAAGATAAATCAGTTATAGATTACAATATATGAAAACAAAAAGAATGAAAAAATAAATAAAAATAAATATGGAGCACATTATGTTCAGTAACATAATCAAAATGTGAGAAAAAGAACAGAAAGGAAATGGGTAGAAAAATATTTGAGCAAATAATAGCTGAAAGTTTCTAAATTGAATGCAAAATACACATTCAGGAAGCTCAGAGAACTCAAAATAGAATCAATTCATAAGGATGTATAGCTAAACATGTAGCACAAATATTGAATGCAAATGGTAAAGACAGAGGCTCAAAGGCATTTTGAGACTTTCCTGCTATAACACTTACTCATCATGTTCAAGAGAAATTAACAGTTGATTTATTATGAAAAATAATGGAGAACTGAAGATTGAAAGCAAGTCATCTAATAATAATACGAATTTATATGAAAACTGTATTGTAAGTGGTAACTATAATTATAAAAGACAACATATTAACATGTTTCTTTTTATTTTAATCCATTTAAAGAATAATTATATAAAACAATATATTGGTATAATTCATGTATGTGTATAATTATATCATTGTGCACATATGTACATATAAAATTCGACAATACCACCATCAAAAGTGTGTATCTGTATTTGAACAAGGAAGGACCATATTACAGTTAATATAATTTTATCATTGTTGTGTTTGTTCCTCTGAACTTACATATAGACATATAAACATATAAAGTTTATTTATGAGACTTTTCTGTTACATTTGTAAATGCTAAAGATGATATCCACAAGAAAAGAGGAAAAATGGCAAAACCAAAGAATTCATGACACAGAAAAAGGAAAGTTAAATAGGAGAAATAACTTCCACAATATTTATAACAGCATTAAGTGTGACTAACCAACCCAGTCAAAATACAATCAGACTGAATTTATTTTTTTTTATTTTGTTTTTGGGGGCCACACCCGGTGACACTCAGGAGTTACTCCTGGCTATGCACTCAGAAATCGCCCCTGGCTTGGGGAACCATATAGGACGCCGGGAGATCAAACTGCGATCCGTCCTAAGTCAGCGCATGCAAGGCAAATGTCCTACCGCTTGCATCACCACTTTGGCCCTATCAGACGGAATTTTAAAAATTCAGATATGCTGCTCCTAGGAGAAATGCTTTAGATTCAAAGATATAATTCAGTTGAAATACAAAACTTAGAAACTGCAACCATAAGAGATTTGTTGTTATACTAATGTGAGACAACATATACTTTAAAAAATGTTCCTAGATATGTAGATGAGTTCCTAATAAATTCCATCAGGAAGATATAATAAATATACTCATATATGAAACAATCACCCTTCAATTTGATAAAGTAAAAGCAGAAAGAATTGAAAGGATAAATAGACAACTTAACAATAGTAGTTGGAGGCTTCAGTAAGCCTATTTCAATAATGGTTAGAAGATCAAACAAGAAAACAGAAGAATATGGAAAGAGAAATACTGAAATAATGGAGTAAGCCAGCTATACTTAATATGTGTATATAGAACAGTCCACCCCAAAAACAACACTTCATATTTATTTCAAATGTACATGAACTATTTCTTTAGAATTGACCATATGCTAGATCACAAAAGTAGGCTGACATACAAATTAGGTTCTCTAGCTACAAGAAAATTAAATCCGAAGTCAAAACAAGGAAATTTGAAAAAAATAAAATTAAGAATCAATATACTAAAATATGCTATTGAGAATATGGAAATGAGCAAATAAAAGCAAATAATTAAGAAAATAAAACAATAGAAATTAGAACATGTCGGGGCTGGTGAGGTGGCGCTAGAGGTAAGGTGTCTGCTTTGCAAGTGCTAGCCAAGGAAGGACAGTGGTTCGATCCCCCATATGCTCCCCCTAAGCCAGGGGCAATTTCTGAGTGCTTAGCCAGGAGTAACCCCTGAGCATCAAACGAGTGTGGCCGGAAAAAAAAAAAAAGAAATTAGAACATGTCTTGCTTTAAAATTTAAACAAATACACCAAAACTTATAAGAAGAAGCTAAAGTACACATAGGGAAGCTAGAAATGTAAGTGTTTACATTAAAATTGTCTCTTGCTATCGAGGGCTAGAATGGGCAGCTACACCTCGCCTTCATGCTGTTCCTGACTCTGAGCTCAGGGTTAAGTGCTCTGAAGATGGACCATAAAAGTGGATAGATCAAAAGGTGTTAGTTCCATGCAAGTTAAGTACCTTAATTTCTTATTCTCTCCAGCACCACTCACGTATAATTTGAAGCTTTATCTCAAATTATCTACACCCAACTTTAAATTACAAAAACTAGAGCAAGTTCAACTCAAATCAAGGAGAAAGAAGGAAATACTGAAGTTTGAAATGGAAGTGAAAAAAAAAAACAAAAAAATCAGTGAAGCCAATACTAGTTTTGAAGAACATACAAGGATGGAGACATATTACTAATGTTCAAAGAGATTGCAGAGAAATGTGGGCAGGCCTGAGATACTAGCGTGTCATGGTCAGCATCATACTTGATGCATTGAAAATTGAGTGCTGATTTTTAACTAGCAATTGGTTGGTTTTCTAGAAAGACTATTTATAAAGATAAAAATGAGACTCCATTCTGTTGTTGCAAGACACTGTGTTGCCTGTGGATTTTGCTGACAGCCAGTTAGTTGATTCCCTTAACTGCTAGTGTATATTGTAGACCAAAATGGATGGTGCTTTGAGGCCACACTATCCTGGACTTTCCTGAAGAAAGAAGGGGATGTCTGTTTGACCATGTCAGCAGTTTTTGTCACAAGGGTAAATCCTTTGCATTTTCTGACATAATTTCTTTCTAAACCAGGGGCCCTGTGTTTTAATTTTTAGCAAGTGAATAAATTCAGTAATCAATCATAATGAAGTTAGCTAATAAAGGCACTATATGGTGTTCTGTTGGAATCTAAATAGCTGTCTAAGCATTTGAAACTGGAATGTTACAATTAATGAGCTGACTAGATTCTCCACGTACTCCACTCATCTTTATTATGACCTTTCTTGAATCTCATGAAAGGAGAAATTTGTATGTGCAGGGTTTTTTGTTGTTGTTGTTGATGATGCCACAAATCATTTGTTTGCATTTTAGAAACTTTTAAGTCAGACTGTTTTTAGTCATATTTTCAAAAGTTTTACCAAGGTCAGCCTTATTTGGTTAAAGCTAGATGCCATCTCATTTCCCCTTTCATTTAAGGACACTTTTATCAGCAATTACATGTGAGGAAGGCTAAGGCTAAAGTTGTATTCTTGTTTGTTTTGGGGTCACACTCAGCTGTACTCAGAGATTACTCCTAGCTCTGCACTGAGATATAACTCCTAGCAGTGTTCAGAGGACCACACAGGATTCTGGGAATTGATCCAGTGTTGGGCTGCATGTAAGGCAAACACCCTCTTGTACTATCTCTCCAGATCCTAAAGTGATGTACTTGATGTAAAAATGATCTGTGGATGGAAGCTTGGCTCAGTTCTAAAATAGGCCTATAGAAGAGAAGGATCCCATAGAAAAAGAACCCACATCATTACATTTAAAATGCAATTTCTTCTTCTTGCAGTAAATACAAATGGATCCTAGGTGAGGAACCTGTCGAGAAACGAAGAAGGCTCCAGAATGAGATGTCAACGCCTCCTCTAGATTATTCTATGCCTGGATCTTACAAGAGAGTAGAGGCAGCTGCAGCTGATCCAGAAGGAGAGAATAGCCATGATAAGTTTAGTTCTGAGAGAAGCACACCACCATACCTCTCCCCAGAATACCCAGAAACAAACAAGCATACCAGTCAGAGTAGGGAGGTCTCAGTTCTGTGTTCTGGTGCTCATGATCAACACCAGGGGTCCCTGTTTCCTGATGAACTAGATCAGATGCCAAGATTGGTAGCAGAAGAATCTAACAGAGGCAGCACAAACATACACAAAGAAGATGTAAACAAAGGACCTTTTGTAGCTGTTGTTGGTGTTGCAAAAGGTATTCAAGATTCAGGGGCTCCCATTCAGTTGATCCCTTTCAATAGAGAGGAGATTGCTGAGAGAAGAAAAGCAGCAGCTGAGTCTTGGAACCCAGTGCCTTTCCCTTCTGCGTCCTCTGCTGCGAGCCCTTCTGCTGCCCTTGGTGAGAAAGGAAAAGGCTCTGAGGAAGGTGCAGTTCGTAGTACACCAAAGGTGAAGAACCAGAAAGAGCTGGAAGAACTGAAGAGAACCACAGAAAAACTGGAACGTGCACTGGCTGAAAGAAATCTGTTCCAGCAAAAGGTTAGGGCAGTGCTTTACTTGTAGGAATGCAATTGTTATTAGCAAGAGGCCAGAAAGTTGGAATCCTGATGATTTCATGTTCTGAAGCCCTTTAAACAAAATAAGCTATTGAGCAATTTTGTGGCATGTCTCAAAAAGAGTAAATCTTAAAGAGCTTCCTTGCCATGTTTGGGGATTGAAAAAATCCATACATAGAAGAAATATATAAGAACTCTCAAGTTGAATATATTCAGAGAAATATCTGGCATTTGCATTAACTTTTTTGTATTATATGGGTTCATTAACTTGCTGTTTTGTGGACTGCAGGTGGAGGAGCTGGAGCAGGAGAGAAATCACTGGCATTCTGAATTCAAGAAGGTCCAGCATGAATTGGTGACCTACAGTACCCAGGAGACAGAAGGCTTGTATTGGAGCAAGAAACACATGGGATATCGCCAAGCAGAATTCCAGATTCTGAAAGCTGAGCTGGAGAGAACCAAAGAGGAAAAGCAAGAACTGAAAGAAAAACTGAAGGAGACAGAGATGCACCTGGAAGTTCTGCAGAAGGCTCAGGTCTCCTACCGGACCCCAGAGGGAGATGACCTAGAAAGGTTAATTACTAGGGTTTAGTTATCAGCTTGTGAGTGATAATGGGAAGAAACCCTTAGGACATCCCCAAGTACTTGTCAAGGGAGGAAGTCTTAATTAATTAATGAGCCACCAAGGATTGAGAAATTACTTAGAGAGTTGTAATCACTTTCCCTGTGCTTGGTGGCACATGCTTCCTGTGCTTTCTTCCTTCTTTTTAGTTAATGCAAACATAATAATTGAGAAATGTAGGTCTTTAAGGACCTTCATTTTATTCTGTTGGCTAATGACTTCATGTCATCTCTTCTCCTGCCCCCTCACTCCATCATACAGGGCTTTGGCAAAGCTTACGCGGCTGCGTATCCACGTCAGCTATCTCCTTACTTCTGTCCTCCCTCATTTGGAGCTTCGTGAGATCGGGTTTGACTCAGAACAAGTGGATGGGATCCTGTATACAGTGCTGGAGGCAAATCACATACTGGATTGAGCACCAGACTATATACTCTCTATACCCTTCCTAATGTTCTTTGCTGTTCTCTATTTTCCCATCTTCCCTTCTATTCTCTTTATCTCCCTCTCTTCCCCCACCTTTCCTTCTCCCCTCTTCTCTTTTACCCTTCCCTCTCCACTCCTCTCTTCTCCTTTCTACTTTTCTCTCCCTCTTTCCCTTTATCACCTTTCTTATTTCATATTTTGTCTCCTATCCTTCTCTTTTTCCTCTCCTCTTTCCACTATCTCATTATATTCCCTTTCTTTCACACCTCTATGCCTTATATAGATAAATTTGGGTAATGTCTCTTAATCAGTCTGCTTCTATTCAGTGTTTGGTGTGGAAAAAAAGACTAGTAAAATAGTATTGCAAGAGTCTAGGAACAGAAAAGCAACAGTCACCAAAACTAGGTTTCCTGAAAGCTTTAATGTCCATAATACTTGGCCTGTTTCGTAATATACTTTCTAAAATAGTTTGTATTCATTTAGGTTAAATCTGACAGCAAATATTGGGTCCAATATACCAGGTGTTTGGGGACAAATTGCAAAGTCTAATCATGGTTTTGGCTTTTAAGGATCTAACAGTCTTGATAGAAACACAAGACATTCACCAAGTTAACTAACTTGTACATGCAAGTGATATGGATATGAGAATTTCAGGGGAGGAAATACAAGAAATCACTTCAGAAATGGAACCTAAAATAATTTTTGTTTAAAAAAAATAAGCATGACCACACTGTAAATAATGAGTGTTCTTTAGGTGGTAGGACTATAGTTGATATTTTTTCTTTTTCCTGTCTTTTGCCTTTTTCAAGTTTTCTATAATAAAAATGATTTTTCCTTATATTGAAAAAATAAAATTCTTAAAAAGAACAAAAAGCTTGGATTGAAATATCAAATTGGATATACAAAATATCTAAGTGGTGATATAGATTTATGATTTATTTAATATTAGCTGGAGCACAGAATTAAGAGGGCATAGAAAAAATAAAATGTGAGAATGTGTTTATTAGGCTTGATGGGTAAAAGTAGTTAAGGTTAAACCATGACTCATACCCATGACCTATCACCCCTTTGGCTTTTGCTATTTAATAGAGAATTATTGAAGCAAATCTTTATATGTGTTCCAAAATCACGATAACCCAACTCTGTCAATTTAGCTATTTGCTGAGTTATTTTATAGCAACAAGATCTATTTGCATCCTTCAGAACACACCTACCTCCTCATCAAGCTAGAATAAAAAAGAGACAGATTTATGTCCTTGTAAAAGTGTACATGTTATTCATTGCTTTACTGTATACATATATATTTATATAGCACATACTCTCTTAAAAGTTCAAGGTACTCTTCAAATGACATTGAACAGCAGACACATAAAAATATACCAATAGTGAGAAGTAGGAAGTAAAGGAGATGCAATAAAAGGGAGTGGTGTCAGGCAATTGCAAAATAATTAAAAAATCCAAAGAAATATTGTGGATATCTATTCTGTTTCTCTTCTGTGGTGCTCACTGAGAATACTCTCCCAGACTTACTTTTCTTCTGTTAATGGAAACCCTGGATACAGTGCAGTAAGACTGCAAGCAGAGGGAGGGAGAGGCTAAACTTAGGTTTTCTCATTAAAATCAGTATTTTAAACAGTCCTGTTACCTTACTTTCTTGTCATTGTACCTTTAGTCTGCTAAATTTTTAATTATCATATTATTTGACTATTTCTTATTACTGATGGAAGGGGAAGCACATTCAGCCACTCTTTTGGTGATTTCTGGTTCTTAGATCAAGTTGTAGGCTGGAGCAAAATTACAATGAGTAAGGCACTTTCCTTATATGCAGCAAACCTGGTTTTGATACCCACATCCCATATGGACCCCAAGCACTACTAGGAGTGATATCTTAGTATAGAGGCAAGAGTAATCTTAAGCATGGCCAGATATGCCCCCCATAGAATCAGACAGAAAGTGTATAGGGTATGCAAAAAGGACAATATGCATACAAGGGTGGTGGAAGAAAAATTTAGAGATTCAATGTGTATGAATTTGTGTGTAAAGATATTTTGAGAAAGGAGAGAGTAACAGTTCCAACAATTGGGCTTTTTTTTTTAAAAGGAAGTCTTTATCAGTGTCCATGTAAATGTAAATATAAATGATGATGTTTCTCATTTCCCATCTCATTCTGATGCTTCTAACATCAGTTACTTGTTTAATTTTATTTGCAATGACACAAGACTGTTATTGATATATGTTTACAATGAAGCCATATCAGCATGAGATCACTATTGTATGTAAAATGCCACAATGGAGAGATTGGCAAGTGTGAGATCCTTTGCAGAATTTAGGATAAAGGGGGAGGCAAATGACCTTCAGGAAAAATATGGGTCTTCTGGCTATTCTGTTAAGTAAATATAATTTTCTTTTCAGATCTTGATTTCTGAAAATTTAGCAATTTTGTTTTGTTTTGTTCATTGGCAAGTCCCAGTGATATGTGTTCCATAACTCTTGGGTGCCTCTCCTTTGAATTTAGATATATCATTTGTTTAACTTGCTGAATAAAGTAATTAGTACCTGGGACATTTTTTATTTCGTTTGTTTGTTTGTTTGGTTGGTGGTTGGTTGGTTTGGTTTTGGGCCACACCCGGTAATGCTCAGGGTTTACTCTTGGTTATGCACTCAGAAATCATTTCTGGCTTGGGATGCCTGGGGATCAAATCATAGTCCGTCCTAGGCTAGCGCTCCAGCGCTGTTGTTTTCTATAATCACTGTTTAGTTTATTTCCTCACACCTTGCTAATTAATAAGAAGTAGATTTGAGGGCCAGAGTGGTAGCACAGGTGGTAAGGCATCTGCCTTGCCCACACTAATGTAGGACAGACAGCGGTTCAATCCCCTAGCATCCCATATGGTCCCACAAGCCAAGAGTGATTTCTGAGCGCGTAGCCAGAAGTAACCCCTGAGTATCACTGGGTGTGGCCCAAAACCCAAAATAAAATAAAATAAAATAATAAATAAATAAAATAATAAGTAGATTCTTTACTAGCCTTCCTTACTTTTCAGTTACCATGCTCTCACTAAATTGGTTTTATGTTATGATTAAGTTATTATGTTTTGATTAAGTTATGTCTATTCTTAAAATCTAGGGTTCTCCATTACCAAACAATTGAAATACATATTCCTATCTTGCTCCAATGATGCTCTCTCTCAATTCTCATCTTCCATCATTCCAAAAGCAAGCCACATTCCACATAAACGGCATTTTTTTCAGTGTGTGAAAGTGTCACAAATATCTTCCCTCAATTCAACACCACCCTGTCACCCCTGATAGGTTAACCAGGCTAAACCCCAACAAGACTATACAGGTTCTGAAGGGAGAAATGGGAGACAATGTCTTATAATATATAGGGATATCCATTCCCAGAAAAATAGTTACACATTCTTCTCCAAAGCACATGGGTCATTCTCCAAAATACACCACGTTCTATCCCATAAAACATACCTCTATAAAATAACAAGAATAGAATGTGTGTAGACTAACTTCTCAGATCATGATGCACTGAAATTAGAAGTGAATGATGAACACAGACAAAAAAAATAGCACCTGGAAAGTAAACAGCTCACTTCTAAACAACCAGTGGGTCAGAGAAGAAATCAAAGAGAAAATCAAAAGATTAGTGGAAACAAACAAGAATGAAGACACAATTATCAGAATTTGTGGGACACAGCAAAAGCAGTAATAGGAGAAGAAATATAGCTTTGCAAGCACTCATTAGGAAGAAAGAATGGTCCTACATAAATAACTTAATGGCACAGCTTATAGAATTGGAAAACTTAATGAAATGAACCAAAAACAAGCAGACAGAAGGAAATAATAAAGTTTAGAGCAGAAATTAATGAATTGGAAATCCAAAAATCTGAAAAATCAATGAAAAAGTTGGGTCCTTATAAAAATAAACAGGATTGATAAATCATGCAAAACAAAGAAAGGGGGAGAGAGAAACTTAATAAGCCAAATTAGAAATGTACTGGGGAGGTTACTACAGACACTACAGAAATTCAAAGGGTAATCAGAGCTTACTTAGAGAATCTTTATGCCACAAACTATAAGAACCTGAAAGAAACAGATAAAATCTTGGACTCATAACCTACCAAGGTTGAACCAAAATAATCTGGCATATCTGAAAAGAACTATCACGATTGATGATATTAAAGTGGTAATCAAAAGTCTTCCAAAAAACAAAATACCAGTCCCAGATGGATTCACTAGTGAGTTCTTTGAAACCTTTTTTATTTTGTTTGTTTTTTGGTTGGCCATACCCGGCTGCACTCAGGGCTTACTCCTGGCTCTGTGCTCAGAACTCGAGCCTGGCAGGCACTGGGGACCATATGGGATGCCAGGATTCTTATCAATGTTGGTCCTGGGTTGGCTGCTTGCAAGGCAAACACCCTACCACTGTGCTATATCTCCGGCCCACTTTCAAACCTTTTAAGAGGATCTACTGCCAATCCTTTCAGACTATTCCAGGAAATTGAAGAAACAGAAACACTCCCTACTAGTTTTTATGAAGTTAACACCATCCCGATACCAAAATAAGACAGAAATATGACAAAAAGAACTACAGACCAACATACTTGATGAACACAGATGCCAAAGATTCTCAACAAAATTTTAGCAAATAGGCTCAAAAGTCTCATCAAGTAGGTCAAATACCATAACCAAGAGCTATTCATTTCAGAAAAGCAGGAATGTTTGACATATGCAAGTCAATTAACTTAATATGCTGCATCATCAAATGGAAAAATAAAAAAAACTTATGATCATATCAATACATGCAGAGAAAGCATTTCATAATGTCCAACACCCATTCATGATAAAAACTCTCAAGATGGGAATGGAAGAATCTTTTCTCAATATAGTCAAGGATATTTACCATAAATTCATGGCAAATATACTCAGTGGGTAAAAACTGAAGCCTTTCCTCTAAAAACTGGCACAAAATAAGTCTGCCTAATCTCACCAAAAAGTGGTGTTAGGACAACTGGTCAGCTACATACTAAAAAGTAAACTCAGACCTCTCTTTAACACCATGTAGAAAGGTCAAACCAAAATGGATTAAAGAGTTTGATATAAGATCTGAAACTATAAGGTGTATATAAGAAAACATGGGCAAAACACTCCATGACATTGAGACTAAAGGCATCTTCAAGAAGGAAACACCACTGTCCAAGCAAGTAGAAACAAAGACAAATGGGACTACATTAAACTGAGAAGCTTCTGCACTTCAAAGGAAACAGTTCATAGGTTACAAAAGCTACCCACAGAAAGGGAGAAACTACTTACCCAATATCCATCTGATTAAAGGCTAGTATCTATTGTGTACGAGGTACTGACATAACAAGAAAAAAAATGTAACCCCATTAAAAATGGGAAGAAACAAATAGACATTTCCTCAAAGAATAAATACAGATGGCCAAAAGGCACATTAAAAAAAGCTCCAAATCACAAATCATCAGAGATGCAAATCAAAAGAATAAGGAATTTGACACCACAGATACTGGCACACATCACAAAGAACAAGAACAACCAATGCTGATGTGTATGAAGGGAGAAAAGTGAACACTCATTCACTACTGTTTGGAATGCCATTGAAAGTCCAGACTTTCTGGAAAACAGCATAGATATTCCTAAAAAAATAACTATGATCCAACAATGCCACTCATAGGGATATGCCCTAGGAACACATACACCACAAATATTTCCCACTGCACTACTGTGTTCATCGAAGCATTGTATACAATAGCCAAAATCTGGAAATAGCCCAGTCATTTGACAATATTTGAGGGGCTAAATAAATTGTCAGGAAAAATGAAGTCATGAATTTTACCTATATATGGATAGACATGGCGATCATTATGCTGAGTGAAATGAGTCAGGGAGGGGAATTGACATAGAATAATTTCTCTCATCTGTGGTATATAAAGAAAGATAAATGATAGTATGGTAATAATTTCCAGAGACAATAGAGATGAGGTCCATGATATGGAGCTTACCACAAAAAGTGGTGAGCACAGTTAGAGCATTAACTGCTCCGACAACTAACCTGACAATGATTGTTAGAGATGTAAAATGCTTTTCCCAGAGACAGGAAGGGGGTGGGGAATGAGGAAAATAGAGAACATTGGTGGCAGGAAAGTTCTGTGACTGAAATCCAACTATGAACATTTCTGTAAATAAATTATTAAAGGAAAATAATATCTCCCCTCTGCTATTTTATTCCCTTTACCTGGAATGTTCTCTCTCATCATCTTTTCTATGACTCAAATGTCTTTTCCCCCCTCTCTGAAAATTCCTCTGATTAACTCAACCAGACATAATATCTCTTTTGAACATTTTTTGTGTTACTTATAAAATGTAGTCAACATGTTTTCATCTTGTCATTTTTATTAGAATGTTTCATATTAAAATACTTGTCTGCTTAAATTTATACTGACATTTTTCATGGACATTTCAAATAAAATGTCTTTAAAAAGGTGACACTGATCCCTTATTTTAGAAAATGACACCTCCATGATCCAGTTGCTGATGCTGATTTTAATACATAACATTTTCCACAACTTGCAATTCTATAGTAATTTTATTCAATTTTTATTGGGTACCTACTATGTGCTGTGTGATAGAGAATATGAACACATGGTTCCTCTCCAGAGAACTAGTAAGTTCTATGGTGTGACAGGAAGTTCCTATTTTTGCCATAAAAACATATGCCAAAGCTTATCACATTGCCTGGCATACAGTATATAATCAATAAATAATTGTTAGTGAATGAATTTTTGACAGGAGCTTTTGTTCATATCTCATTTTTCTTAAAAACCTAAAATAGCACCTCATTCAGAGAAAGGGCTGGATGAATACCGTATGAATGAGGTACATATCAACCTAGCACATTAAACTCTAATCATGAAAAACTGAGACACATTACTTGCAGTGGATCAGTGTAATCTGCCGTTGCCTAAGATGTGTCTTTAGCTGAAGTTTGATTTGGATAATTAAAAATGCTACCAGAGAGAAAAGGAACATATGTGTTATATGTTGCATATGAATATTATCAAAGGGAGTCTACCTTACATGCAATTTGAAAATACTGAGAAACACAGAATCAAAACAAGTGATATCTATAGAGAACAGAACTTGAGAATGAGAACTAAAATGAGAAGAAAAAGAATCTGCAGCCTGTATTTATTCTCCTAAGAACTGTGATAGCTTCATTTCATAAAAAGACAGAGGAACTATCCACAATCAAAAACTAGAGCAGAAGTATAGAGATAGTACAGTGCTAAGGGACTTTCTTTGCAGATGGCTGATTCTGGGTTGATCCCTCAGACCACATGGTCCACTGAGCACTGCCAAAAGCGACTCCTGGGCACTGAGCTAGGAGTAGACCCCCAAATATTTCCTTGTGTGTCACCCAAGCCAACATTAAACCAAAATATATTTTAAGTAAATATATTTCTAGTTCATGTTAAGAAGTCGTTCAGAAAATGCTTATTGCAGTAACAAATGAACACCTAGCAAAGGACTGGAGCAGATTCTCTGTGGCCCTTGGGGAAAGGATGATTTGCTTGCCCACATCCTGTTATTGCAAATAATCTGGTTTAACAGTTTAAGAGACAGGTTTAATTGGCAAACACAGTTCCTATAGGTAATAGCCATTATTAGAGCCTCTTTCTATAGTTCTATGTTCACTATGAAGCCTGGGAGTTTGTTTGGGAAAGTTCAGGCTATATATAATTTCCCTCCGAAAGTAACCTGTACTTGGTAACAAGAATATTTTTAATTCAGACTTACACTAGATAGAGAGGAAATTCTTCTGATGAGAAAGGTAAGGCACAAAATACCACAATAATCAACAATATAATTCAAAAGAAAATATGGTTCTTTTGAAATGATTAAAAATTTTAATCATTGAGACTCAATAAATGTTCAATTTTCTATTGGAAAATAAAAGCATCAGAAATGTTTTTATTGGGGGCTGGAGAGATAGCACAGCTGAGATGGGGTTTGTGTCTCACTAGGTAGAATTAGGCTCGATCCCCGGCATTATGTGATTCCCCTGAGCCTGCCAGGAGTGATTTCTGAGTGCAAAGCCAGGAGAAACCCCTGAGCACTTTTGGATGTGGCACAAAGTAAAAATAAATAACAAAACAGACATAATCCCAAATATCAATTCTGGTTACTATATACATCACCAAAAATCTACAGCTTACTTTTAGTCAAAAATAGTTGAAATTGTTTAGGTGCCTTTTACTTATCAAACACATGCCCTATGTCTGAGAACTGAATACTCAAGATATGGCAAGATAACTTTAGGCAGGAGCTAAAGACATTATTTCGAAGAATCTTCTATATGCCCTACAAGGAATAGAGAGGTGTAAGTATAGGATAGGGTGTTTCTGTTGTAGGGGATGATATGAGGGGGTAGAATATGAAGCACCATAGTGGGTAAGAGATAAAGGAACACACAATTTGGAACAGAAAAAAAAGATTTGGAGAACACCAGCAAGAGGGGCACTGTAGTAAATCAGCTTAACAAAAATACAATTGGTTGCCATAAATTAAAATTTTTCTTACATGTCCCGAATTTGGGAAATTCCAGCTTTCTCTCCTTTGGTACAAAGCTTTACTTACTTCACTAGTAGAACTTCAATGGATGACGTTTCTGTTCCACTGCAGTTTTTCATAGAACCTGACCAAAATTAAAAAGGCATCCTCATCCCCTCCCAAATGTGCTTTCTCTGGATCATGTTTTTCCTTTGGTTTCTTTGAGAAAGAACGTGGTTGTGTCAGCTGTATTGGGAGGAAAGGCGCAACTTCTCCTCGCTTTGTCCTCATGGGCCCATGTGGTTAAAGGGATTGAACCAAGCTTTTTGCAAGTAAAATAAGAAACCTAACCCAGTTCTATCTTTCTAGCCCTCCCCTTGACTTCCCTGTTTTTGTTTGCAGGGATTTGGACTACACCTGGTATGGTACTCAGGAGCTATATCTCTGGCCTGCCCCCTGATTCAGTTAATGAAACAAAATATTCCTGATTCCTAACAAAATCAAATAGTCAGGTCAAGTCTTGATGATATCCAAACTTCTGAGAAATTTTGATCTTGAGAAGTTTTGGTTTTACGAAGACCTCCTATTTTTTGTGGGGGGTGTTTGTTGTGGGTTTTTTCCCACACCTGGCAGTGCTTAGAGGTTACAATTAGCTCTGAAGGCAGGAATCATACTTGGCAGTATTGGGGGAACATATGCAATGCCAGAGAATCAGATCAAAATTGGCCACATGCAAGACAAGCACCCAACCTGCTGTACAATCTCTCAAGCCTCTGAATAATTCCTTATTAAAGTACGTTTGGATCTTCAGCAGGAGCTATGCTTTATTATCTTCCTGTACTTCCCAAAGACATACTGTTTTGTTTTGACTTTGACAATGGTTTTTAGGTCACCAATGTTTATTAATAAACAAGTGAGCTTTTATTTAGGACCTGCTGTATCCTCTGACTATAGATACTTTCCCCATTACAGCCGAAAAAACTGAGTAGAAAAGAACTGGAGTGTTACTTGGGCTACATAGAGCCCAGATTTTTCAGAGCTCAGACCCTTTTCGCACTCCACCATAAACTCAAAAAGGATGTCTTTTATTCTGTCTTTTGGTAATAATATACTAAAATCAACTCACATCATTAAGAATTCCCAAGAAAGAAAGTTCCACAATCTCAGACAATGTTTAACAGCCCTCGTGATCAGGAAATTATTCACTTATGTAACCAGTGTCCCTCCTAACAACGTAAAAGTTTATTTCCTCTTGACTGGCTTTTTCACTCAGAGCTGTTTCTTGGCAGCACTCCTGATATCAAAACAGCCACCAAGCTCCTATTCTTACACTCCGGGAGGTCTTGGACTTCTTGGCCTTTGCTTGTGAGCGTTCTCACTGTTTTCCTTTGCATATAATTCTGCTGCCCACCCAACTCCACCCCAGACAGTGCTAAGTTGAGTAGGTCTCTTATGGAGTGAGAGACACTCAAAAACATACTATTGTATTATTTCTATAGAAGCATAAAATTAACCACATACTATACTTTGGAAATACCATGAAAATGATGATACCTCCTTTCACATTTGTCTGCATTTTTCTTTATATCTGTCTTGCCCTCATTTTTGAAACTATCGAATCATTTGGTTGACTGTATTTAAATATCATTCGATCTCCTGATCTACAACCCTCTACCTATTCAAACATCAAATATCCATTGTCTTTGAATTGATGTTCTATTAAGAAATCCGTCTCATTTTAATTCAATATAGGTATAAATTGAAAATTTGCACAAAATCTTGTGTTCATAGTAAATCTGTGGTTTAATGTGTTTCTCTTCCTAGAAAATATATTTAATCCTAAATCAAGGCATTTGGTGCTTTCATACAAAGTAGAAGGGCTTTTACATTATCATCAGTTATCATTTGTGACGAATGCTGATCTAACCTCTTGCAACACACTGGAAAATACCACAAATAAAGCTGAGTGAAAGTATTTCAAAAAGGGACCAGAGCAACAGTATAGCATGTAAGGCATATTTGTCTTACATGTGTCCCAACTTGAGTTCGAACCCCAACAACCTGCATGGTCCAGGTGTAAGCCCTGAGCACCACCAGGTATGGTCAAAAAAGGAGAATAAATGACTAAATGATATTTTATATGTGACTCGTGTGACACTTAAGCACCTCACACAAACCTAGAGTTATTATAGTAAAGGGGCTACTACTGAAATATTGGAATGCCCGCCACACAGTAAATAGTTATCTAGCACATAATTTCATGTTCCAATATATTTGCTTCTACATGTTTGAAAAGGCACATGAGTTTTCACTATCTCTACAAGGTCTTAGGAAAATAGCTTCAGAAATCCTGCCTAAAAGGTGACTAGCACAGTGCTGAGGGTGCCATTCTGGAGTAATAGGACATCAAAGATAACAGAAAATCAGGACTTACCTGATAAATTGCCTTTATGTATGATATGTCCTGCTTTGTTGGAACCTAAGTCTTTATTGTTTTGTAGAGAAGTAAGACTCGTGACTTATTGTAGGTGTTGGCAAGAGTTAGCTAGGTATTACTGAGCTTCAGGAAAGTCATGGATAGTGTGAAGTGGAGATTAATGATTGCCTTTCATTAGTGATCACATTGGGGTATGTACTGAACCACCACTTAAGGAAAAAGAGGGCAATTACCTACTGGACTTCCTGTTTAAGGCTTTTTTCCCCATTGAAATAATATAACTTCAAATGCAATATATCCCCATTGAGATAATATAACTTCTCATCAAAGCTTGTTACCACTTGGTTAGAGAAACCAAGCTGGATGAAGGCCAGGTATCAGCCAACTGAGAAGTACATGTACTTCTCAGCTTTGGGACTTGGTGTTCCAGAGTGGGCAGCTGACAGGACAAATCAATCCTCTCGTCCACATGCCCAGCCTGCTTGAGAAGGAACAATTATCCCTTCGAGGCCATTAATATTGGAGTCCTGTCTTTTGTTGTTGTTGTGGGACCACACCCAGTACTGCTTAGGGTTTACTCCTGGCTCTTTGATCAGATATCACTTCTGGAATCACTCAGGGCACCATATATGTTGCTGAAGATTGAACCCAGGTTGGACACATGCAAGTGCCATGGATGTTGTACTTTTGTTTCATCCCTCCCTTCTCTGTTGTTTCCTTACCACCATTTTCCTCTGGTCCAGAGCCAAAAGATCTCAGGTTGCTTGAATAGGCAATGAGTCAGCTCTATAGTAATTTTAGAGACCTACTCAAGGGAAGATGAGGGAGGAAAGACTGGGACCCAAGTCACTGTCTCCATTAGAGCTACTTGGGAATGAGACCATGCAAAGGAGTTGTGGATTGACTATGCAGCATATACAGTCCTTTACCCAGAAACTCAAATAGTACTAGATCCTCTTTTCATATAGACTAACATTTGAGGTGTCTCCCATGATTTTTTAAAATAAGATTCTAAAATCCTTATCTTTGGCTATTTATCTCTGTCTCTCATAGGAAAAAACCATGTTGTTCCCTGTACCACAGTGAAATCTGCATATCTTATCTCCTCTTGATCAGCATTTGGGTCCTACAACATACAGACTTTAACCTTGTTCACCCTCATTGCTCTCCATCCCTTTAGCACATTGCCTGACATAGAGGAAGAGTACACTCAGTATTGGCTGATTATTTAGATGACTGACTAGATAAAGTGATGAATGGATGTTTTGTTGGAGGAAGATTGAACAGAAAGTTGGAGATTAGATTGCAACAAAAAATCAGTTTTGGCCTCCAATTTCCCCATTAACATTGGGTCACTAGTATTAGGTTTAGGGTTAGGGTGACCCACATTAGGACCCACAATAGCAATGGGTCACTAAGAGACCAAGGAACAGAAAATTGAGTCACACTGTTATCGAAGATATAAGGGAGGACTGAAACATTTTACCTTGTGCAAGGGTCAGAGCCAGGAGGTGTGGGCAAAAACAATGGCCTTCTTAACCCCTGTGTAGTTAATCTAAATTACTTTATGATGGAAGGCAACAGGGTTAGCTAAATACTGTTCAACTTGGATGCAGACTCAGGAAGAGTTCTAGGAAACTATTTAGACATAGATTTTCTTGCACAACCAGCCGAAGTGAACAATTGTTCTTTGTTAGGTTTACTCAGGTTTCTCTAGCTAAGGATGAATTTCTAACTCCTGCCATAGAATCTTCCCAGATTGCAGGAAATAACACTTACCTCCCAGACTAGCCTCATCCTAAGAAGAACGGATGTACTTAGCTCAATTTTTCTCCAATGTTCTTATATTCCAGTAGCAGAAGGCAGGAATAGGACTGCAGTACTCTGAAGTGCAACAGACATGTTTATACCTTCTAAAAGAGCCTCACAGATACAAATCATGGTGGGAAGAATGTAAAAACTGATGGACTCTGGTATTCCATGAGTCTAAGAAAATGACTGCTCTGAGCTTCCATTTTGCTTCTTACAATACACCTGTATTGTTGGAGTCCTTAGAAAATGTAATAAAATCATAGACTTGAAAGTATTTTGACTACAAAGGGAGGCTTTATCAGACCTATATCAGAAAGCAGCCTGCTTTTCAACTTCCTGTGACTCCACGGAGTCAGTAAATCTGTGGTTCTTGGTTCAGACCAGAGACATGACTTATGCAAGACTCATGTCCAGAGAGCCTTTCCTCTCCATCCTTACTCCTATTAATGTTCATGCTAAAGTGTGTGAATAGAAGAGTCCTAGCCTCTGCACCAAATAAGGATCGTTTCAAATCTATAAGCATAGTGCTGAGTATATAAACTCCAATGTTCTGAACCCCCACTAAGTTCAGGAGTTGATTAAGCTTAATCTTGTAGGTTACCATTATTAAATTTAACATCATTATTAATTAGATTTTGTTCATTCCCAATAAGGTGAGAACAGGGTAAAATTACTGACCTCACAGACTCTCCTACTTTTAGGATTAAGGAACTTGATCCTTGGTGTGTATCTTAGTCAAATAGAAACTAGCTGCCCATGACCCTGAGCCTGTCATTATGGTGACAAGTCAAGCCATGGTCAACAGAACGGGAGTGGGGGGGTTATAGGTAGAGCAAAATGAATTGATTCTGCACTCTTAGCCTCTCATGGGCCTGGAGACCCTGTGTGTTCCCAGTGTTATTTTGCTGACCATAACCTGTTTTCCTTTGGTTGTATGGAAAGCATTACATAGGTCCTTCCTACTGACTGTAAATGTTCAATCAGCAGACAATTATATGAGTGAGAGGATTAGTGTAATAAAACCAAGTCTAACTAAAAACCAAGTCAAATTTCCCCCATCTCCCAAATATCAATGGAAAACATTTATTTTCTTTACAATGGTAGCTCATAGAATGAATGGAATTAACACACAATCATTTAGTATGTATATAAACCAAATAATTTGTGTGATGGGGCCAGAAAGCACAGCAGTAAGATACTTGCTTTGCATACGGCAGACCTGGGACGGGCCCGAGATCAATCCCAGCATCCCATATGGTGCCCCAAGCCTGTCAGGAGCAATTTCTAAGTTCAGAGCCAGGAATATTCCCTGACCATTGCCAAATGTGGCCCCAAAACAAAAAAAAATAATTTGTGTGAAAAGGAGGAGGTCAGAGCATGTAAAATATATTATCCAGGAAGAGGCCTGGATTTGTTTTCTTAATGTCTTCAGTAACATCTATAATTTTCTATTCACCCAATGGAGAGAAATGCCTGCTTCCATTCTAACCCCCATAGCCTGTTTCTCACTATTACACTTTCTTTGTCTAAGCTGCCTTGAATTAATTAAAACAGTTACTCAAGAAACACGTGTTTATTAATCACCTACTTTGTGTTCAGATCTCTTACAAATAGCCTATTCATTACCCTCCAAGAGTTTACAATACATATGTGGAATCAGATAAACACACAAAATAACTCAATCAAAATTTACAAATTATAAGCATCAAAGAAGCAATTTAACATTGAAGGTTTCAGGAAAGAGGGGTAGGAGAGGAACAGAGTGGTCAGAGGAAGTTCAGTGAAGGTATTGGTTATGAGCTTTCTAACCTTTATGGGAGAGACTTGGCTAAAGGAAAAAAGGCTTATAGTGTGGATAAAAAAAAAGTTACACATAGGCAAA
Source organism: Suncus etruscus (assembly GCF_024139225.1). Lineage (NCBI taxonomy): Eukaryota > Metazoa > Chordata > Mammalia > Eulipotyphla > Soricidae > Suncus > Suncus etruscus. The sequence goes on from NC_064868.1 coordinate 96,289,428, forward strand.
AAGGAAGAAACATGAAAGGCATGTTAAATCAAATAAAGGAGTTCCTTGTAATGGCAATGAGTGTACTCGAGTTTATCACTAGCTAGTCAAGTTTAGGCTAGTGAAGAGAAAATGACTGGTTTGTCTAAGACACCCAGCCCAAGCCTATTGCAGAAGAAATGGAGCATTTCACACTCTAAAGCTAGAACTGTCTAACTGGGAAGCATTTTCTACTATCACCTGACTGAAATTTCAGGTGGCAGTTCAGTGATGTGCTAGCATTCAGATCAAAGTTCTCACAACTTGAATACAGTTGCTCTATGCTGGAAACTTGGGATAACTTCTAGCAACTGAAATGTCTGAGAAAGGTTGATGGGGGGTATGCAGAGGCATAAGGGGCTAATCTGTTGTTGCAGTCTTTCAGAGACTGTAGTGCATTGTGGGTGAGCCCAGGGGCCTGATTCAAGCTTTGAAATGATCTTGCATATGTCCAAAGACTCTATGACTTAAAGAAACATGCACTGAAACTTTGATCATCCAGTGTTAACATGCCCACTCAGCATTTTAGATGCCAAAATCCTTTCTCAGGAAGTATCAGGAAATGGCATTATCTTCAGTTCCCCCTCAACTTTCATGATGTCATTCTTTAACCAAGGGCCACCTCTAAAAAAGTAGTTTTTCATTACTAAGGAAATCCAACTGGAAACCCTTAGCCTCGTTTAGAAGGTGCCTGTAGGGAAGCAAGGGAAAGGGCAGGCTTTTAAGGAAAGTTAGGGGTGCAGATTATAAGGCAGTTCTTTAGTGGAGTCAGTCAGCTACTGCATTAAGCATTCCAGTGTCCTCTTTCTATGGGCATTCTTCTAGCACCCAAACCCACAAGATTGAGGGGATTTGAGTAAATTCCTAGGGCAGTGGTTTTGTTCTTATTTGTCAGCTACTTTCCATCCCTTTTATCCCATATCCAGTTGTTCTAACCTCCATTGGACTATGGTATAGTACTTTTCAGTTTATGCATAAACCTATCTAGACAACATAACAAGATTAGGATATAGGCTCTGCTCCTGGAAATGGAATATTTTTGAAGGGAAGATTAATAATTTAGAGTAATGCCCATAAAACCCACTAGTTCTCCTTCCCTCTAGCCCTCAGCAACAAAGTGAAAGGGAAGGTCTTGGTCACAGAGTAAAACAGTCAGTGGAGTCTGAAGAATGGGTTGTCAGACGAATTCCCAGATGAAACAAATTTCAGAGAGGAGTCTCTGGGGCATGTCCCAACCTAGGAAGTCGGGACTTTAGGACTGCAGGCTGGATATATAATGAAGCCAAGGTGAAGAGAACAGAAATTGTGTCTTTACAAGCATCTTGAAAATTCAACCTACACACTGCCACTCACTTCTGCCTTTGCTTGATCCAGTGGCAAAAGTCAGTCTATCCTCAGCAGCACCTTTTGACATCCTCCAGTGGCAATGTCCCTCACCTGTGACTCTGGGCGGTTGTCCATTTTTTTTAACAGACCCAGCCACCCCCAGTTCTGGCCCCTGGTTCTTCACACATACCCTGTCAGGCTGTAGGAGTTAAACTCATTCTTGGATTTGGATGATTGAACAGGCCTTGGAGAGCTTCTATTGGTGAGGGGCTGGGCCTGGTAGGCATCGTAGTAGTTGGCCTGATTTTGCTGGGATGTACAGGAAAAGCAGAGGATGATTCCACCTCCCAGGGAGAACAGGGAGGAAATAATGCCCAAGTAAAGTGCCTCTCCGATTTCAAATTTCATGCTGTCAGGAACCAGTGGAGAGTAGAAGTCTCGCAGGATTCCATGAAGATTCCAGACAACAGGGATGAAGCCCAGGAGGCCTCCAAGGAAGAATAAGACTCCGCCCACCACAGCCACTTTGTCTTTGACGTGGGAGTCCTGGCAGAAGACTGTGCATCTCATGCCTACCACAGAGATAATGCAGGCCAGTGATGAAATGGCGCTGGATGTTACCATCATGGCCTGAGCTGCCTGGATGTCAGCAGGCAGGCCAAGGAGGGTGCTGTATATGTCACACTGGGTAATACCTGTGCTATGGGTGGCACACTCCATCCAGAGACCCTTGGAAAAGCCGACTGCTGTGACAATACTAGCACCAACATAAGAACTTGTTCGCCAGCTGGGAAGCAGCATGGCCACCACTGTGCCCAACAGCCCCAGAAGGCCCAGGATGTAGCCTATAAGTTGAAGGCCAAGAGAGGCCATGGCAGACCTCTCCAAAGGAATATCTTCAGGAATTGTACCTTCCTCTTCTGGCTGCAGCTCCTGCTTTTGGTATTCTGTCCTCTAATCCCTTATTTCAGAGTATTACTGATAGGCTGACTTCTTTCCTCCTTAGAAGTATCTGTTGGTGGCCACAAGCAGACTCAAGAAGGCATCTAGAAGACCTAAAAAAATCCATAAACCAGATTAAATATTGACCAGAAGCTTATGAGAAACTAGAAAATGCTGGGTGCCTTTTGACCTTTGTTATCTTTAGAAATAGCACATGAGAAGGGAAAAAGAAAAAAAACTTTGAAAGTGGAGCCAAAATGTCATCGCCTTCTGCGTAGGCACATGCTTTAAATTGGCAAATAGACAAAGCCAGGGGCCAGACTAGATGGCAGCTTTCCGAGAAGGTAGAGGCAATTTTGGTGACTGTGTTAACTCCCGGTCAGACTATTGGCTGGTATGATTCTGATTCTAATGCTTGCTGTTTAACACATTGCCCAGCAACAGTGTCACGGGGCCCCTCAATTTGCAAACTGAGGCCAAATTCCAGGACACTGAATTGGGAGGAGCAGGTCGTAGGACATAGCCTTGGACTCTGGCTTACTAGAGGCCTCTTAAATCTTTAAAGGCCCAGAGAGCAGTGGTCTTGCCCTGGATCATCCTGCCCAAATTGATAAGTGGACTGTTTGGAGCAAGCAACAAAATTTTCAGTGTATATTCTGAGAGTTCATGTTCTCACAGAAACTGCAAAACTTTCACAGGCTATATATTATGCCCTCCTCTTCCATGTATCACAGTGCAGATATTTCCTACCTAATTTCCTCAGAAATGCCCAACATCTCTGCATCTCTTAGGTAATGTTGGAAGAATTAGGATCAAACATTGTTCCAGAACCTGAGGGACCCTGAAGTTCTTGATATTATTTTTTGGGATAGTAGACTGAAATGAGGAAAGAAAAGGCATTATGCACCAGAGGAATTTGTGAAAGGTGCATTTATGAATCAATGCTTTCAAATATTAGGATTTCCCACATTTTTTCCATGTTTAAGGAGGAGCACCCAGTCTTGCCAAATCAAGACACTAAGGGACAAGGTCACAGCACTCTCTTTCCCCACTTTACAAGAGCCTACAGCAATGGATTTTTTTAGCCCATCTTGTTTCAGCAATTTCATTTTAGCCTTCTTCAAGTTATATCTTTATTATTCATATCTCAATTATATTTTCCTAAGCTTGTTCTTTTTCTCAGTTAACACCTTATCTTGGAGCATACAGATATCCATCCCTAACTTATCTCCTACCTATCTACAGGTATTTCCAAGTATTTATTTCTAGCATAGAACTCACTCCTGAGTTCAAGACTGCCAGATATATCATCTACTTAGAATGTTCATTTAAAGGGCTGGAGTGACAGTAAGTAGTGATAGGAAACTTCTTTTGCCCGTGGCTGACTCTGGACCCCTCCCTGGCACTACATATTGTTGTCTGAGCCCACCAGGAGTGATATCTGAGCACAGATGTAAAAATAAGCCCTAATCACAATTAAGTATGGTACAATAAACAAAATTTTCACTTGGAAATTTTAAAGCAACTAAAAGTTGACACTATAAATAGAATTCATAACCTTTCCCATTGCACTTCTCACAAATAGTTCATTCTTGGATTCCCTGTGGTCAAAAAATAATGCCTTTCTTGATCCCTCAAATTGGATTAAAGAGTGATCCTTATCTCAGTCTGATACTTAGCCTTAGTCTCTTGAATTAAGTTACTACCAATTCTATATCATGGATATATCTCAGATCTATAAATCTTTATATCTCAGATCTATATCAATCCCCACTGCTGTTTTTTTACTTCACGTCATTGTTCTTTCTTTGATGGACTATAGTAAGGGCCTCCTAATTGGTCTTATTTTTTAATTTTACCTCCTCCAATTGATAATTCTCCATTTTACTAATGTGATATTTCAATAAAGTAATCTGCTGAAGTCACTTCTCCACATAAAACATTCCAGAGGCTCCCTGTAAATAAAGGATAAAGTCCAAACTCTTCGTGATCTATGACCTTTCAAATTTCCATATCTTAACATTGCCCTCCACATACTCTAATTCTAAGGTAATGGAATTACCCTTAGTTGCTCAAACTTGTTTTTTGTTTCCAAACAAGATTTCAACTTGTTCTTTCTACATGGAATGCCTGACATTTATTTCCCTTTGCTAACATTTGCTTCATCCTTTACGGTTCAGCTCAGATGTCTTTTATTCTTTCCTGGAAGATGTGTTCCTCCTGTGTCCTTATGGTAACTTATGTTTACCTACAGCAACAATAAAAAATAAATATACACTGTATAGTGTTTCCTATGAAACCATAAAACATATGCACTTGACATACATTAACTCAAAATATTTTGTGATTGGTATAGATCAGAAACCAAGATATTGGTGGTACTTATTGCGTTATACTGCAGTTTCCTATTTGAATCCTTATTCTTTTTTACTTGTCTGTGAGTTATTTGAGAAAAATACATACTACAAGTTTCTATCTTAAGTTTCATGCATAGACATTATCCAGAAGTATTTAAAATGTATTTAAAAATGAATGAAGCTTGGAAGACTATAAAATTTGTGTTTCTGAATGATTTAATGGAACTTAGATATAAGGGACCAGACCACCCAATATGTAAAAAGATTGATGATAGAGAGAACCCAAAGAAAGAGAAAGGAGAGGAAAATAGAGAAACATAAAGAAAAAGAGAAACAAAGAGAAAGAACAAAAAACATAGTAACATACAAGATTAAAAATAAGCAAAGCCATAGTCAGAGAGAAGAGATAATTTCACCATTTTATATATACACAAATTTTCTGACTGAATTTGTTTCTTGATTCCAATTGTAAATACTTTAAGAGAGAAAACAGTATATTAAACATCTGTAGCAATATTGGCACATAGTTAATAGTCAATAATATTCATCACTGAAGTATATGACAATATCAGTGTTGATAGAAAGCAATGTAAAGTGTAGGCAATGAAACACTTGTTTGGTGGTGGGGAAGAAAATTGAAATTGAATCTCTGTCACTTACCATACATGACTCCAAGTAAATCCTTTCTAAGCATTGGTTTACTTACTGTAAACCTAGGCACACTTCTACCTCTCCTACAAAAACTATGCCTCTCCCAGGAATCATCAGTGTTGTTTGGCAGTCCTTCTACCTCTCCTTGTTGAGGGTCTCTAGTAACTATTGCAAATAGTGCTGTTTCTGCACTCCTACCCTCCTCCAATAGCTTGCATACTATACTTCAGTTGATTCTTGTCTTAAAACAAGAGTTTTAGAAAAACCCTTTTAATACTGTTTTTTTTTTTATCTATTCGTACTTCACCTCCACCTATTGTCTGACTTATTTCATTAGTCCACCACTTCCGTCTTTGAGACCTGGAAACTTCAGTTTGATTTGGCATAGCTGGGAAGAAGGAAGAAAAAAATTGTGGAGCTTATTCAATTGGGAGAAATGGCCCAAAGGGAGTCAGCATTGAGTCAAGATCATGAAGGCAGGGGTGGATAAAAGAGGGTATTGGTAGTTGGGTGATTAGGTAGTTAAGTCAGGTTAGATACTGCTTTTGCTTGAATGTAAGTTATAGGGTGTTTAGTGAATCTGAACTGAAATTTGCCTTCTCATCTCTGTTCAAATTGCAACCTGTTGATGGACGAACTTTCCTCATTTCTTCAGACTCTGAGGATGAATTTACTTATCTCTGATTTTGAGTTGTAAATAAGGTAATGAGGACAGGAAGCCACATTGGCAAATATAGAAGATTGAACATTTGTTATTAGAAACAGACATCTTTAAAGGAAACTCTTATCTTTAAATGTATCACCCTAGAATTCAAGCTCTGATGCTTGGAACAAACAGAACTCTAAGCCTGACCAGCTGAATCTGACTTCAGGGCTTTGGACTAACGCACTTAATGGTCCAAAGGCTGAACAAGAAGGCTTCATTTAGGATCCTTACCCAATATTCCCTAGGGGAGGGTTTGGAGCTACAGAGAGAATTAGAAGGTTCAAGACTGACAGCACCTCCCTTATTAACTCTTTTTTGCCTGGGCAACTGCCTTGCTAGGTTTCTTCTTTTTTTGAAGTAAAAACAAGTTTTAAGTAGAAATGCTGAGTAATCAGAGGAGAGAGAAAGAGAGAGGTAATGTGTTTAAGAGAGAGTGCCAGATTTTCTGTAAACGGAGAGAGTCCTCGTACACACCCCAGCACTAAAGAATGAAAGTATACACTCAAGAGGGGGCCATGTGAGCTACATGTGCTCATGTACTATGTACCTGGGCAACACATGTGTCTGGACTTCGCATTTACTGTTCCAAGAGTTGTGTGCATATCACCCCTTCTTTTGGGGCACTCGCAAAAGGCTGAATGTAACATGGGGTTCTCAAGCCCAAGAAATTACTAATATGGCATCCAAAGAGTTCTCAGTTATCCAACTCTTGGTGGTAAAGCCATTCAGAGTTAGTTGAGATGCCTTCTCACCTATAGAAACTGAGAGTACTAACAAGTGGCAAAGACATTCTTTGAAAGCCCTACTTTATAAACTACTTTATAGAAAAATTAAAAGTGTGTCTTTGGTGCATTTAGTCTTACTTCTACATCAATTGAAGACAGACCTCAAAGATTTTCTAATTGTTTTTCAAAAGATGAGCTTTGACCTAATGCTGATGGTTTAAAAAAAACTCTTACTTTGGAATTCTAGAAGACACAGAAAGACAGAATTTAAAAAACAGGCAACACCCATAATTTCCGCAGTTATTTGTACTATAAGGGTTTTTCTTCCAACTCTATTTTCACAATAGTCATGAGAATAATGTCTGTCCACATATAACTTCAATTGGGCTCTAATAGACATGTTACTTTGTATTAATATGAGTTATTCAACAGAACATTTTGATATATGGGTATATTTTAAAATGATCACCACAATAAGTTTAGCAAATGTCTATCACTATGCAGTTACTATTTTTCCTTTTTCTTGTGATCACAGTTTTTGAGATAGTTCTTAGCTATTTTCAAATAATACCACATTATCTATTATACTTATTATACAGTAAATTGCATCCCCCGAATTTTTTTATCACTGAAAGTGTGTCCTTTTGATCTCCTTTATTTCCTTGATCTTCCATTTCTTGCTCCTGGGCAACCAACAACCTGTTCACTGCAACTATGAAATAGGTTGTTGTTTTAGATTACATATATATGTAAGACCGTACATTATCTTTATCTGATTTCTTTTGTTGTGCATAATGTCTGCAGAGTCTCTCCATGTCATTGTAAAAGGAAGGATTCTCCCTCAAAAAGAGAATCTTTTAAGACAGATTTGCAAACTGGGGGAGAGTTATTTAAGGGTTCAAGTAGAGACCATAACAATTTAAAAATCCATACTCTATAGACTCCCCAAGACTTTTTGCTAAATAGGAGCACTAGAGCTGACTATGAGGCAGTACCTCACCGAATCCCCCTCAACTACCTCTAGTTAGTATGAACTGTAGTTTCCTTCCTCCATTGTTGTATCTGTTCCTACATTAAATGCCCATAAATCCCCACCATCAGACATGATCTGGTTTGAGCGTACTGTGATGACCCAGTGCAGGTTCAGAGACTTGGAACCTTGTGGTGCCATTTAAGGAAACAAACATTGCCAACATAAATGTCACCTGAATATTACTTCCCATATCCTCTCCTCAGAAACCCAAGGTGGCTCAGTCTGGCTCCATTATTGGCCAAGAACTCACCTAAGGGAACATAAAAGTCACAAATAAATGATAATTAAAACACTTACAAAACAGTTCTCTTTGCAGAATTTTGGAGGAGATGTTGACCCTGGAATAAAAGGATCCTTCCTGAAATGTAGAAAGAGGTTCAAGAGGCCCAGGAGGAGATGATAAAGGCTTTCAAATGGTCAGCCACAGCTTTGAAAAATCCATCTGCAAATCTCACCCTTTGGTCAGAGACTTATTACATATCAAAACTAAACCTCTGGAGGCTATGGGAGATTGAGGTACTAAAAGAAAAAACTTGGGTGAGATTTTGTTTTTTCTTGTCAAAAACTCCAGCTGGGCTTTTGTGTGGTGACCTCTATGAGCCGAGGAGAAGCCTTGTGGGGGAGAGGGGTTTGGCCCAAGGAAGAATTCAGAACATTCCATTATAGGAGGTGGGGAAAGGAGGAGCTCTATTACTGTTAGGTGTCTCTGGCTGGTGGCCCTGAAGCCCAGCAGGAAGTCTGCCTCATAAACAGCCCCCTTAAGCCAAGCAAACCTGCAATGCCAACAGCTCCGCAGACTCTTCCACATGACCTACTTCTCCAAAAATTCTCCAGCCTTACTCTAGCCCTAAGGTTGACCACAGGCACAGGGCAAACGTGTGTTCTCCAGGTTCTGACTTATAGAGGAGATACTTATAAGGAGACCATGATGACCATGATGGCCACCCCTTTACAATCGCACACTACTTTCACCTTACATACTCTACATAACTTGGGACTCTTTTGTGGGGGGATACAGGGATCACTCCTGCTGGGTTCTGGGAACCATATGTAATGCCGAGGCACCAGGGTCAATGACATTCAATTAAACAGCCTACCTTCTATCTCTCTGGCCCAATCACATTAATGACACTCTTAAAAGTGCCATGTAGTGGCACACAACAAGGGGCTTTCTTCAGATGAAAAATAAAATTTTTGGATATTTTGTCTCATTAAAAACATGCTTGAGACTATTGGAAATAATGCAGAAGATATATAAAGAGAAAAGTAGATGTTCTTATCATACTACCAGTAAAATTTATATATAATGTTGATCACTATAAACATTTTAATATGTTGTAATGACATTAATAAAAATATTTTAAGAAATAAAATTACATCATATTCTAAAATTTTATCATTTCAAAATAATATGATATAGGTCCTTTACTCTCTATTTTCATGTAAGTTAAAATGTTCTCTCATAGTTGGATGTTTTTATCAAGTAAAAATATAAAAATTATCAAAACATTAAGTTATTTGGCACATTTACATTTCATTTTAATTTATATTTTAATATGTTTTTATATAATACTTAAATCTTTCTTAGTAATGGACCTGCTAGGTCTAATTTAAGTCTTACAATGAGTTGCAGCAGTAGAGTAGCTATTGAATTTTTAGAATAGAAATGCCCAGACCAATGTTTCCAGTTGAGTAGTAATAGATCTGACATCTAAATCTCTAGATATCTGGTTCAATAAACTTAAAGTGTTTCACAGGAAGTCTTTCTCAAGAATTTCCATGTAGAAATGATAAGGCCAGCAATATTGAGCAGGAAGAAGACAGTTCATTTAACATTTCCACAGTGCTGCGAGTTTTTAGATACATAGAATCAATGAGCTACTGCCAAGAAATGTCGTCTTAACCAAATTAGAACTTGGCTTTTTTAACATTATATGCTAGTCCATGTATAAAATAATATTAAATCAAATGTCATATTTTACCTAATGTGAATTCACTGAAACAATCAAGAAATCCATTTCTCCCTTTCCAAGATGGGGCCTATATTGTATCTGTGAATAGTGCATAACTACCCCACCATGCCCCCACTTTGAAATATTCTTGAGCAAAGGTGTCTCCAGGATGCTATCCTTTAGAAGGCTGGTGCAAACTAAGAGGAAAATCATGAATGACTTTCAATCCTAGAGTGTCTTTGAGCATAAAAATGAAAGTAAGCAAGACTGAAAGGTTGGGAGAATTAAGTAGGCTTATCCTCTACCAGTGATCCTCAAACTATGGCCCGCAGGCCACATATTGTATTTGTTCCCATTTTGTTTCTTCACTTCAAAATAAGATATATGCAGTGTGCATTGGAATATGTTCATAGTTTTTGTTTTTGCTATAGTCCAGCCCCCCACAGTCTGAGAGAGAGTGAATTGGCTCCCTGTTTAAAATGTTTGAGGACCACTGCATTGACCTGAGGCAATTCTTTAAATTTTCTTTCTCTGCGCTTCCCCAGTTGATTTACCACAGCTTGGATAATCCATATGAAAGCATTTTGACAAGTAAAATGTGCTAGTTGAGTGAATAATAGAATGTTGTAATGGAGAGGGGCAACTTATCAGCTTATAATGACTCTATGCAATTGAGGATAGGGAAAGCAGAATTTAAGGGACAGGTGCCAGGGCGGATGAGGGCACTGTGTTGGCAGGATGTGGTTACCAGATTGGCAATCACTCAAGGACTAGGTTCTAACACTTTGTTTTTTATAGGCGGGAACTGTCAGATCCTGTTGAAATCAAGCCAAAGAATATGACTCCTCAGTATTGAACCTAGAGGCACCTTAGTCATCTGCTAATATCCCTGATGATATCAAGAGTGTATGGTTAGTTTGGGGAATGGAGATTTGAGTAAAAGAAGAGAGAAAAACATGACAGAGAAAAAGCGGCATCTAGTTAAAAATATAAAATATATATAAAATATAAAATATAAAGGAAGTAATATAAGGGTATAAGAAGGAATGTGTTGAGGAAGAGAGCAGAAGAGGTAATAGAGGAATCTTTGAAGAAGAAAATCTAAGAGAAACATAAATAAAACAAGATCCCAAAGAAGACACAGATAATGATATGAAAAATAGGAAACTAGAAGGAAGAATATAAAAAATTCTAATGCCAAAGGGGCAGGCATCTATGAGGAACTAGGATAGAAGACAGAAAAGGAACTAATGATATTACATCCTAGCCTTTTTAATAAACCAAATTCTCGCCAAGGCCAAAAATAAACCACATGCCATCAATATAATTGGATAATGGACTTTTTTCAGTACTCAGCTTCTCTGATTTTTAGGTAGCATCCAGCACCCCACATGATTTTATCTTTTTGAACTGTCTTCTTTTCTTAACCTATGGGGTGTAACTCCCTTGATGCTCATCCTATCTCTTTTTTCTTCAGTTATTTATCCTCTGACAGAGCCTTAAATATGGTGCTTCTCAAGACACTGACATGGGTCTTATTTCCTATTCATTCTGAATTCCCACTCAGAATTTTCATTTATCTCCCATGGTTTCAATTATCCTAATAAATCCCAATTGTTCCATTCAGTACAGATTTTTTTTAACTTCAGATCACTGTATAATTCTGCTCGAATGGCTCAAAATTGTCTTAAACTATGTACAAAATATTCTCAGCCCTTTTAAATTAAAATCAATCTGCTCAGTCTTTAACATGATAGAAAGCCAGTTGTGTAAGCTAGAATATTAGGTTTAATTTTACTTTTTCTCTTTTTTTTTCATTCTCTACATATCATTTCATCTGTAAGTCTTTTCAATCTTATGCACAAAGTATAGCGCTTTAATCTACCTACTAGGCTCTCATGTGAAAATGTTATCTCCATTTGTTACTACCACCTCTCAAAAATACCACTTTAACGAATTTTAGTAGGGGTTGGAGTACAGCAGGTAAGACTCTTGCCTTGCACAATGCTGATTTAGGTTTGATCCCTAGCAGCCCATATGGTTCCCCAAGCTATACTAGGCGTGGTCTCTGAGTTCAGAACCATGAATACTGCCAAATGTATCCATTTCCCCACAACAGAATTATTAAGTTAATGATTCAAATTTCTTTCAAGTAGTAAATTGATAAACTTATACCTGTAGAACAAAATACTACTGAATAATCAAAAGGATGAAACTCAGATATATTGTGTTGACTTAAAAGAACCTAGACTCAAAAGACATCTTAATATTTGTTTATATTTATAGATTCTTTTTAATTATGTTATTTAAACATCATGGTTACAGTGTTGATCATAATACATCTGAAATGATGAAACTATAAGAATGGAGAAGAGAAAAGAGTAACTTGGGTTGTACCTGGGTTAGGATGCAGAAAGGCACTGAGTACAGTGGTATGGTATAGAAATTACTTTGTGTCTTAGAATTGTTATGGATTAATTATACAATTCTACACAATGGTCAAGATCCATGAAACTGTACAATAAATGAATTTATGCATCTTTTTACATGTTGTCACAAAGACAAATTGGAATATATATATAAATAAAATATATTAATTAAAGTATTGAAAATTCCGAAGGGCTGTTATGTTTAGGTAATAGCAATTCACTATTAATTTTCCATTGATAAATAATATAACAAGTTTAATATAAGTAATAATTAAAATATATTATATTAAAATAAATTTTATGTTATATGAAATAATTTTACAAGATAGAAACCAATAAGACAAATAATGTTGAATATCATTTTTTAATCTCTTAATATCTGGCTCAATGAAAATAATTGTTTCTGACTTATGTTCTTGAACTTAATTTGTTAGAATATGTTTTACATAAAGTATATAAAGGAAAGCCAATCTCATAAAATATATGTAGTCAGAGAAAGAGTATTTAACAGTTTGTTAAGGCAGGCATTTAAAATGATTCCCAAATGACAGTTATTGTGTATAAATATCTGCTTTTTGAGAATAAGTGTGTTGAGTTATTATTGTCATGATCATGTCAATTACTTGCAATATGTACAAATTTTTATTCAAATATTATTTAATTTTTAACTTTTATTTGATTATTTACTTTTTTTTAGTGAAACCACACTGAAATCAGGGCTTCATGCACATAATCCTCATGCATATAAGCTTCTTCCTAGTTTTTTAAGTCAACTATTTGGGAAGGAGTAATTATTGAAAGATAACTAAATCAAATGACTTTCAAAGTTAGTTTATTCAAAGAACATTTTCTCTAGCTAGTGGCAGAAACAGAAGTCAGAGATACCTGAAAAGTGAGAAATACTTGATGTACCATTGATGGCTTGCTGGAAAATGGAATGGACCACATGAAAACACCCCACAGCTTCTAGGAATACAGATTGACCTTTGACTACCAGTAAACAAGGTAATAGGGATATCAGACTTACAACCTGCTCTGAATTGTTCTAACATTTTGAATAAATATAGAAACAGATAATTTCCCCCATAATCTCCAGATAAGACTCAAGTCTAGAAGGTTTCTGTCTTTTCATATCCTAAGCAGAAAATTCAATTGAGCCCATACGGACTCCTGACCTATAGAGCTGTTAAACAGTAAATGTGAGTTGTATAAGTTAACTTAGAGATAATTTGTTATGGCAGCAATAGAAGAATAATGCTTTGTGAATATTCTCTAATACTACACCTAAATCTCACAAGTGGTAGTTTTGTAATGTTTGTTTGCGATGTTGATTTCAAATCATATTAACTTCCTGTATGCTATTACATTAAAACCCATTGTTCTATGGTCAGAGATAAAAGCTCAATAAGATGAGCATTCTTAGACATAGAGGGATCTCCAAGAAGATCCATACCTAAGTATGAAATAGCCCCCCCAACAACTGGTATTATATCTTGCACTTTATTTTCCTTGCAATATTTTGTAACATCATGCATTCTTTACCTGGGAAATATTGACCTACCCAGTAAGAGAGAGCTTCCAATTGACTCCTTTAATAATTAAAAAAACATTTAAAAACATTAATGTCACCACAAACATCATTAAAATGTCTTTGAAATATAAATTATTAAACTCAGAATGATTAATGTGTGCCTTTCAACATTCTACTTTTTCTTGACAGATCACACACTTCATTTACAGAAACAATTCTACCCAAATATTCAGGTCTGAATAGTCACAGTTTTTTAATCATTCTTTCAAGTTGAAAAACAGTGCTCCTCTCAAAGAAAACAATGACAAAGATAGAAAGACTGCCCATGGAATGGAAGAAACTATTCACCTAATACTTATCTAATAAGGGTTTAATACAAGTAACTGGTACAGTTTAAGAGGAAAGAAAATCTAACTCCATCCAAAAGTGAGAAGAAGAAATAAACAGAAACTTCCTCAAAGAAAAACTACAGATGGCCAAAAAGCACATGAAAAATTGCTTCACACCATTAATCATCTGGGAGATGCAAATAAAAACTACACCAAGATATCATCTCAGACCACAGAGATCTGCACACATCGAAAATTTCAAGAACAATCAGTGCTGGCGTGAAGAGAGATAAGTAATCTAATTCATTACTGGTGGAAATGTCAACTGATCCAGTATTTTTATAAAACAATATCGATATCCCCCAAAAATATAGAAATTCAACTCCCATATGAACCAAAATATCATTCCTAGGAATATGTCCTAGGGGCCCAAAAGCACAGTACTGAAAACATCTTCATTCTATGTTCATTGCAGTACTATTCACATTATACAGAATCTGGAAACATCCCAAGTGCTCAAGAACAGAGGAGTGGATAAAAAAAACTTTGGGACATCTACACAATGGAATACTATGCATCTGTTAGGAAAATTAAAATCTTGAAATTTGCTTATATATGAATGAATATAGAGAGCAAAACGAGTGAAAGAGGAGAGGGATAGTCATAGAATGACCATACTCATTTTTAGGATTATAAAAAAAGACACTATGGTATTGACATCCAAAGAAAATAGAGAAGACCAGAAAGATCAGTCCATGGTAGAAAGTTTGCCACAGGAATAAGTCACAACTATAATAATTATAGTTGGAAATCATTACTCTGAACAAGAGTTGGGTGCTGAAAGGAGATAAAGTGATATGCATGATACCCCATCAGTAACAATATTGCAAACTACAGCATCTAAAAAGAAAAGAAAATAATAAGAGAGAAAGAAGAAAACCTCTTAGGCTAGGCAGGAGAAAGGGTGAGAAGGAAACTGGGGACAATGAGGGAAAGAAATTTGCACTGGTAAAGGGTGTTGTATATTGTATGACTGAAGTAAGTCATAAACAACTTTGTAGCTGTATCTTATGGTGATCCAATTAAAAAATTTATTTATAATAAAATAAAACTTCAAAGAGAAAACATACAAAATATGCAGACTTAATGTTCCACAAAACACTGTCAAGCTTATCTTGCAATACGAAGACACAAGTGATTTCTCTCCTGACAACTATTATGGTTTACTATGTAATAGGAAAAAAGTTAATAAAATATTTTATAGATTGTGCACTCTGATACATATTGTATCAGAAGGGAAACTAAGACTTGAGAAATTAAGAGTTTTCCCTGGGTCACAGAAGTGGACTTGGGACTCAAGTTTTTAGAATTCTAAAATTTTTTTGCACAGAAACCCAAATATACCATTAGGTCCTGAACCAATGGCTACTCCTCTATGTAAATGCATAATGCAAATGGCTAATGAGGGCTAAGTCAAGAGTTAATAAGAATCTCTGATCCAAGTTTCAATTGTCCCTATTTTGTAGTTAAGAAGTTGTATCATTGGCCAATTAAGTCTAGCCACAGAGCTCTGGTGATGGCCATGTTAAACATTTGCATAGGACACCAGTCAAGCACTTCCTTTGGTCCCCTCCAACATTTGTCTGGCTCCATACAGCACACATGGCACTCTAACAAATTCAGTGCAGTAAAGTGTTTAGTACAGTATCTGGAACATTGTGGACTATAATCTATTTTTGGAGGGCGTGGCTTATAGCTATTCTTTTTAGTGTACTAGGCTCACCCTCCTAGAAAGAGAAGTGTCACTAATTATCAAGTTCTGTTGTTTGCTTGTGCAGAACCAGTAGGATCTTAAGATGAAAGGGAAGATAATAGAATTAAGCATTTCTCTGTAGTCTTAAATTTTAAGGTCAGTATGGAATGGAGAATGGCTGGGAGATGAGGGGTTATAAAGTCTGGCCAGAGAAGCCAAGGATGAACCTAAGTGGATTGAAATGAAAAGGAAGAGGGTGACTGAAGTGACCTTTCCAAGCACCCTCTTCTCCTCCCTTACTCCTTCCCCAAGATATGTTATTTTATGTCCTGTAGTCCAAATGAGGAGCAAATGGGGAACTGCGAAGAGTTCTGCCCTGAAAGCTCTGCACCACATGGGTCACAGCCTCAGCTCAAATGGTGAATAAAGAAGCAAAGCATGCAAGGGGGAAAGCTGACCCAGCAACAAACTTTTCTCCAAAGGTAAACTTCCCTGTCCCAGCAACCTGAGAGGATCCATGGTTTGACATATTTGGGACATTTGGACTTGAGGGTAAAGGCTCCAGCTACCATTTTATAGTTTTGCTTTGGCAACTGGCCTTGGTGAGGATTTCAAAGCAGACCCTGGTTTCTTGGTTTCTCACGACCCCATGCTGCTCTTTTATTCTCCCTCTCCCAACTGGGGTCCTGGCTCAAGAGACTTGGAAAGAGGAGGTAAAGGAGTTAGTTAAGAGGATAAAGGTGTAGATAAAGGAGCTGAGGGCATTGATAGCTTCTTCTATTAGATTCCTCTGTCCTATGCGTTCACCTCTCTTTAGACAGTCCTGTTTCTTCACTAGACCCTTGTGACAGTGCAGTACAGTGTAGCTCAGGGACTAAGAACCCAGAAGCTGTCTGATTTCAAATAACAGCCTCAATGTTAAGTCTTTGACTTAGGCAAATTTCTTAATCTCTTTTCTTCAGAGAGGCTTACATCTTCCTCATAAGATTATTTGTGAGGCTTAACTTCATCTATGCAAAAAGCTTAAAACAGTACATAAATGTTTAAAAAATGTTCTCTATTTTTACTAAGTTTCTTTGTCCCAGTTCTGCAAGTTGGCAGTCCACCTTCTCTGTCCCCTTAAGCCTAGTCCTGCTCAGTTAACTTCTATATGAAATATTTTTGGCATTACCATTCTCCTGATCTCTTTTATACCTCTCCCACTTGAGATGAGAACCATGTTGAGACTATGGCTAGAGACATAAACTGCACAGACTCAATGAATCACAGACTAAACTGGGTGCCCCAAGTATAGTCAAAATTTGTGACAGTAGCTCACAGTAAGAACAGTAGTTTATTTTGCCAGAAGTGATAATTAGGCTATAGAGATGTTGAATGATCATGATATATACCCCAAAGTACTCAATGATAGTTAAATAAAATATATTGTTAAAAAGAAATGTATTATATAACATGACCCAGTACATTTGTGGCAGTCTTTCTATATCTTGATCTAGTTCTATGACTTAAACAAGTGTTTCACATAACATTTACTATACTCCTTTATTTGCTATACCTTTGTTCCATTAAATCTTGGTTGGAACCTACTGAAATCATAGTAAGACATGCTATTAGTTGTGACTCATAATTTTCCCTATGTTAAGCCCTATGTATGGTGGGATTTAGACCATTGAAATCCCCAAACCCCAGAAAACATACAGGTTATAGGTCTGTCTACAGAGGCAAGGGTAGGTCAAGAGGAGCTTTAGTGTAGGATATAGGCAGGGCATTGGATACAGTTGACAGGAAAGACTGACTGGGCTTAGGAAGGAAACATCTTCAACTGCCACAAAAAGGAGCCAAGATATTTGCCATAGCTGACTAGAAATCCCTGGGAGTTTTTAAATTGGAGAGGAACATAGTCAGCTCTGTGTTTTGGGAAGAACATTAGGATGACTATGAAGAGGTTTGATTTGAAAGGCCAAGCCAGGGGCCAGAGAGATAGCACAGCAGATAGGGCATTTGCCTTGCATGCGGCTGATCTGGGTTCAATCTCTGGCACCCCATATGGTCTCCCAAACTTACCAGGAGTAATTTATGAGTGCAGAGCCAGGAGTAACCTCTGAGCATTGCTGAGTGTGGCCCAGAAAAAAGAAAAAGAAAAGAAAAGAAAGGAAAAGAAAAGAAAAGGTAGGCCAAGAAAGTACAGAGGAATCTATCTAGAAGCTATACTGAACAATGAAACTATCAGTCTTCGAGGTGATGAGGACAAATAAAGTAATAATTGAGGAAACAAGTTGAAAAGTAGAGAGCATGAAGAAAACTAATTTGGTGAATGGAGAATACCATAGTCATCAGAACTCAATGGCTAAGGTTATTTGCTTGAGTGACTGGGCTAATATAACTGTGTGGGCTATGGAAGTAGTTGAATGAGCTCAGATTGGCATGTATAGTTCTATATGGGAAGCCTGAGTTTGATCTCTAGTAGTGCATGGCCTCTGAGTACTATTGGATCTAGCCCTTGAGCACTAATCCTAGAATAGCCCCTGGACATCAAAGGAGTTGCCTTCCTAATTATATATACACATACATACATACAAATATACATACATACATACATACAAATATACATACATACATACATATATACACATACTTTAGTTTACTGGAATAGGTACATAGGAGGAGATTTATGGGGAAGGGAGAACTCTTGGGATTTGAACTGACCTTGGGATTTAAAATGACATGAAGAAAATTAAACTTTTAATCTTTCATTCAATAAATAACATGTATGGAACAGGCATTTCATTTTGAGAAATAAGAACATTAAAGAAATAAACTAGCATTCAATATTTTC
The DNA here is from genome assembly GCF_024139225.1 of Suncus etruscus. Lineage (NCBI taxonomy): Eukaryota > Metazoa > Chordata > Mammalia > Eulipotyphla > Soricidae > Suncus > Suncus etruscus. The sequence goes on from NC_064868.1 coordinate 96,308,016, forward strand.
ATAATAAAGAGAATGTCTATTTTGTTGTCATAAAAGGGAAGGCCATAATGTGTAATAAAAGATAGTTTTTCATAATTGATTGAATTCAGATTATTGAAACACTCTGCTTTTGACTTTTGTTCCAGTTTGCCATGGTCATTTGTAAATATGATCAAGCTAATTTGAAAACCATTCTGCTTAGGAAATGGACAGAAAAATATATTTAAACAAAAATAGATTAAAATTTCCAAAAAGAGGATGAAAATAATGAGAGTTTCAGAAATGAAGCTTCTGAACTGGATCAATAGTATAAGAGTTAAGACATTTGTCTTGCATATGGCTGACCCTGGTTTGAGCTAAGGCACTGCATGCTGGTCCTTGAACAAAACTAGAAAAGACCCTTGAACACAGAGCCAGTGGTAGTCCCTAACCACTGCCAGTTGTGGCCAAAAGCAAAAAATAATAATAATAATAAACAAAAACGAGAATTTTTCATCCAGAGTTCTTGAATGTAGCAGGTATGAAGTCAATGATAAACTTAGGAAGTGCTCTTTCACTAGTTTGAGGATAGGGCCTAATTGCAGCTGGTTAACATTTGAATGGGAAGTTAGAAAAAGTGTAATCCTGGAGCAGTGTTTCTAATCCAGAGGCTATATAGTCCTTTGTGGGTCACCAAGATATTCCAAGGTGGTCATAGGTGAAAATCATGCCAGTGATGGGGAACATCCTGTGACTCTGAGACCAAATGGTAATATGAGAATGGGAGGGCTACAGAAGGAAAACAAGGTAGAAAGAGAGGTTTGTGTTTGGAAAATGATTGAGAAACACCAATCTAGATTGTAGACACTACTTACAACATATTTAAGGGTGAAGAAAAAAACTAAGGAAGGAGATAAGAGAAAGTGTGTGTGTGTGTGTGAGAGAGAGAGAGAGAGAGAGAGAGAAAGAGAGAGAGAGAGAGAGAGAAAGAGAGAGAACAACGGGAAAAGACAGAAACCGAAATAGAGAATGCTGAGAGTTAAGAAAACCCAGTTTCAGAAGAAGCTTTGCAACAAATAAAAAAACAGCCATTGTATGACAATGCAAAGAGTTGGTATAAAGAAGTGCAGGTCTATTGTGGGGGCAGAGGTATAGCACATGGGTAAGTGCCTTCATTGCACCGGGTCAACTGGGGTGTGATTCCCCAATATCCCATATGGTCCTCTGTGTACCACCCAGAGTGATTCCTGAGTGCAAAATCAGGCATAGTCCCTGAACACCACTGGAAATTGCCAAAGAAAACAAAACAAAATAAAGCAAGGTGCAGGTCTAGAAGAAAGTCTCTTTGAAGGATTGCAGGTGGGGCTGTGCCCAGGGATTAGCCTTTAAGGAGGGGGCACCTTTTGCTCTTCAATGGGAGGGTTGGATGGGAAGGAAGTTGGCCAGGTAGACTAATTTGGGGAGGGGAGGGCACTGGAGCAATTCTACACATGAAGGCCTCTGTTTTCTCAAGGAAGTAGGAGGAGAGGGTGTTCTGTTCAGAGGCAGGGCAGGAACATTATTTGGGTAGAAGTAACCCTGGCATCTAGCCCAGGGAAATGTGGGAGCTGTTTCTGAGAAACTAGTAAGGGAACACAGTCAAAGATGGTTGAGAAGAATGAGGGGCCAGTTGAAATTATTTGAGTCTGTCTTTTCCTGCACACGTCTTGTCTCTTTTCTCAGCTATAAAAACATTGGAACAATGTCCACACCATTCTCTTCTGCTGCATGTTCCTTGATCAGGCAATGGCCATCAAAATTTGGCCTAGACTTTCTGCTTATTAACAAAGTGTGAGAACTGCTTTAGTATGTGATCAATTTTGATTTTCTTGTTTCTGTTTTGTGTGAGAGAAACTTGGTATTGGTTTGAAATTTTGAATTAGTCCAAAAGTTTCTTGTAATAGTTGAGATCAATTCAATTTTGTTTCTAATCTGCTTCATTGTCAGTAATTATCTTCACCTTTTTTACATTTTTAAACACATGTATATACAGATGATTCAACTTCCAAAATTTAAAGAAGGAATTGACATCTTTTACTGCAAGAGAATAATTTGGAATATTATCTTTCTTTCCTTTTCCTGTTCACTATCGGTTTGAGCCAGTGGTGCATTGCAAACCAAGACTTGTCTTCAGGAGGTAAATTTAGCGAGAACCCTTATTAGACTGAAAGAAGCTAGAACTGCAGTTCTTTTAGCAACTCTTCTCACTCCTGTCTTTCCAGTATTTCCTTCTCCAGAATACAGCATGCATTAGATAAATGGCAGAGTTTAACTCTGTCCAAGGCAATGTATTCCACTGTACTCATTTCACCACATACAATAAACCTCTGTTTATTGATGGCCAGCACAATGTCAGGTCCTTGTGTTAGACAGTGGCTGGGGTGTTAGAAAGTTTTCCTTTGATTGAGCCAAACTATGTCTCCCTTTGGCCCAATCCTGGGCCTCAACCCTGCCCTTTGAAGTCACAGAACAATTGTAATCACTTTGCAATTTAATCCTTATATATTTGAAACTTTATGTCATTTATCCAAACCTTTTCTTTCTCCTGTATAGATATATTTTTCTTTCTTGTTTCTTTTTATGTGCCTTAACATTTTTATCACCTAAATAATACAAACTTTGTAAAACTTTTTAAAAATTCAGAAAAGCATAAAATTTACTCTCAAAACTGACCACAATATTTTCTGTAGTCTTTTCTCTACCAAAATGGAGTAATTTTCTCTATGTTATCTTGTTAGAGGTTGACATTTTTCCACACATCACCAACTCATCAGTGTGTTAACTTTCCTCAATATTCTGCCAAGTAAATTTTAATCTGTAATGATTTCTTAAACCTAATTTTAAAAAGGTGAGGCCTCCTCAGAGCTACTCATAGGGTTGAGGGACACTCATTGATTCTTGACCGACCTGGCTCAATGGAAGAGCCCAAACACCTCTGCTACTTTGGCCCACTAGTACTTGGGTTGCTCCAGTGACTCTTGGAGCCTCCAAAACTGCATCTTTTGATTCTGGGGTAGATAACATGGTGTTAGAGATTGAATCTGGGTCGGACACATACAAGGCAAGTACTTTAACCACTATAAGATCCCCTGGCCTAAATCTGTTGCTTAAATATAGGTAGTTTCATTATCCTTTACTACAATTAACACAGTGAAGCTGTCATTAAAGTGAAGGGAAGGGATAGATGAACAGAATCAAATTATTCAGACTCTTCTAATATTCAATTTTTGTTTCTGTTCCTATGCTGGGAATAATACTTCCTAGAACCTGATTGCACATGGCCACTTATCACATGGTTGCAAGACCTTATGTCAATGAATGTATTTGTTTTTATATTACTCTTGGATATCAGTGTTAATTCTAATGCCTGATAATTTTGAACCTAAAGAGCAAGAAGCTAAATTGGTACTACTGTTTGACACTGAGTCTTGGAGTTCTATTTTAAGGCCCTGTAGAGCATATGTAGCCTGACTAGTAGTTGTAACTGGAAGCTTTATGGCTAAGCCTAGAAGACTGGCTCAGGTTCAGTATGATACTCAGGCTACTAGGCTTCTCTGGGGTCAATACCCATTTAACCAGCCCCTGTTACAGATGTTCAGGATAAGGAAACTGCTTTTGGACCTAAGGCTAGCATCCTTATCTCATACAAGAGGGAACTGAGGCTCTGGGGCCAAGCATAGTAGTAGCTTAGCTGACAGAACCCAGCCTCTTTTCCATGCTCAGGCCCCTAAGCTGGAAGCTTAGTGCTGGGATTTGAAGTCTGACAAGAAAACACTGTGCCAGGACTACATGTAATGCTCCTTCATTCTTTCACTGGATGCCACTAAAGCCAGAAAAGGGATTCAAGTAGTTGAGCAAATGACCTTTCCAGTAAAGGAGAAGGCCTGGAAAGATGACTGATAGATTAAATCATAGGCAATTGAACCTACTCAACCAAGAATTCCCTGCTTTCCTAACAGAAGATTTGTGTAATGACAGAAACCCTCTATGGGGCCCACCTGGAAAATCTATTTGGAGTTTGAGCTCAGATTGCTGGGCCCCTTAAACAGATTATCTCTGCATTCTTACTGGGAACTTGCTTTGCATTAAGCCTGTTTTGCCAACCTTCTGTGCTCAATAATTTTCTGTAGTTTAGAGTGCTAATGAGTTTCCATTTACCTCTCTGCCTCTGTCATTCTGGTCTTGCTACTGCCTGGGAATTAGCACACAAATGGTGAGTAATTTGTCCCTTCTGTGTTTTCCTTTCTGAGCTGGAGTGAAAGACCCCTCACCCCCTACTGATGCTCTGTTTATTCAACTGGAAGTGATTTCACACCCAGGAACCCTAGTCTCCCTCCCCAAGTCCCCTTCTTAAATATTTATTCCTTAGCCCTCCTCTAGGTACCTTCAGCCCTGAATTTTTCTGAATAATTTATGAGTCTAGGCAGACCTTTATAAACGGGTCTACCAGGAAAGTTCTTAAGCATGCAGGAGTTTCTGAGAACTAGGAGCCCCCACAGCCTTGATACCTTTAGGATGAAACATGCTGTTCCTGATGCTGCTGCCCGTGGCCCAGGCCCAGCTCCAGCCCCCATGGAACTCCCTGGCCTTTCCAATATCTCACTGTTTCTCACCTCTGGACAAGAAGGGGATAAGAATGGGAGGTAAGTCAAACTTGACCTTCAACAACATGAACTCATGATATTTGTGTTCCTTAAAAAAATGAGGCACCGGAACAATCCAAGGGCTCTGTTCTCTGAGAAGGAAAATGGCAAATTTTTACAGCCCTAAGCAACAACTCCTCTCAATTCAATGCACTTTCCTCTCACTAATTTCTAGGCCAAACAGAGCAGTGGCTGAAATGTTTTCTAGGTTACACATTGATCTATGGTAAGTTTTTGTTAAATAAAGTTAATACTGTGTTTAAAAACAAGTTAAGAGCATCTGGTTGAGATGGTCAAAGTGGAATTGATGATGATAGATGCTACCAAAGCTGAAGGCAACCAAATAGCCTCATGGCCCATATCTTTTAGTTTAAAGAAGCATAAGAGAGACAGTCACGAACTCTACACTTAACACCCTTCTCTCCCTGAGCCCCAAAATCGGCTGTGAAATCATTAAGAAGTCCTCAGGAAGGGGTCATTTCTCAAGTTTTCCATCTGCTTCCATGGAAGTCTGCTGGAAGAGCAATGGGATTTTTCATGAAAAAAGTACTGGACTGTTCCTCTCTGCAGCCTTAGAAGATAGAAAGACTCTGGGAGGCCAGATATTTCCCACCCAACCCTGGTTAATTCCTCTAAATATTTAGCAGTGCACAAGCATTTACTGAAAATCTGCTCAATGGCAGTCATTGTAGGCTGCAGATCTGATCAAACACAAAGCTGCCCTTAAGAAGCTCAAAGGCAAATAAATAAGACAATTACAAAATAGGGCTGATAAGAGCTATGATAACATTGTTAAAGTAGAAAGGAAGGGCACCTGTCCTCACCTGGGCTCAGGGTCCTTTGGCAAAGCTTCCTGAAGGAGATGGCACAAAAACCCAGTTCTCTGGAGGAGTCTTTTGTTATCTCAGGCAGTCAATACTTCAGTCTCTTCTACCAATGGCTCTCTGCTGTTTGTTCTAGAGGTCTTTGGAGACCCTGGCTGTCCTCTACAAATGACACATTAAAGCAGGTGAGGACACTAATGGATTTGGTGAGTTTGAGCCCCTGTTCAAAGTGTGCATGCTGTTACGTTCAGTTCTGTAGAACAGGTCTTTTCCCCGAGGGCATATGATCTTACTTCAGGCAATAAACCTGGGAAGGCGTTTTAAATGCCTAACTGGCATTTTATTCTCACAATGGTTGTAAGATGGTAGACCCTTTCAGTGGCAGTTTGAATGATGAAGAATCTTGAGGGTCCAATTTAGTGAAAGGATTCAGACAGACCTACAGCTACTCTTTACTAGAGTTGACATTTGAATCTTGGCACACGGCTTTTCCCCCACTCCTTCCCCTGAAGCTTTGCTGCTCTGGGAGAACTCTGTCCCCTGGACCATTTCCAACCAAGTGTTAGAACAAGGCCAGAAAAGCAAACAAGCTCTAGGACTCTGTCCACTTGTTTTTTAAACTACTACCAGAACAATTTCCTTGGCTGGGGGTGGGGCCAGGACCCCACAGATAACTTAGGTCTCTTCTAGGTCATTTTTCCTGCAGAATTTTGACTCCTGACATAGTGGGAACAGTATTCTGGTTATGGACTTTAAGATATGCTACCTTTTGCTTTGGACAGACCATCAGTGGGGCAACATGTGCTGAGGTCACCAAGGCTAGCTCCGAGTTCCATCACCCTGTCAGGTAAGATTCTGGAATCAAGTTCAACACTTAACTTAGGTCCATTGATTTTTCTAAATTTTCCCAGCTCCACTGTGATTCAGGAGGAGGGAGGCAATGTAATGACACCTTTTCCATTAACCAGAAAATGGTAGCCCAGTGAGGATAAGGAACCTAGCCAAGGTTACCTTCCCTGGAATCAGGGTCTATGATCTCTATAAATGTGGGTCCCTTCCCATCCCTTCTGGGTGGACCAGTGACAGAAATTTCAGTAAAGTTAAAGGACTCTGAAATGGAGAATTTTTAGCCAGAATCTTTTGCTATTGTGGGTGTATTTATAGACAGAAGTCTTTTACTATTGGTCATGGAGTTGATAGCTACTGGGACAGGGGCCCTCTCCCCCCCCCACAGCAGTAGCACCAGCTATTACCTTGCTGCCCTGAATTATTTTGTAACATTACAGAAGTTCTTTCTTCTTTTGGCTTTCCTCTCATTTCAATTGCTGTAGAGAGGAGTTTGATGGTGGGCTTTCAGCTTGGCTATGTGTAGAGTCTTCTAAGTTAATGACATGTCTCTTTTTTATCTACAGGCTTTTCTGGCCTAAATCACACTCATTTGACTACCTGTACGGATATGGTGAGATTTTACTGCAGAACTTCCCTGTCCAGGCAACAATCAATCTGTATGAAGACTTAGACAGAGAAGAAGATGAGGACGAGAAGGAAGAACATGATGAAGTGAAAGAGGATGCAGATAAAAAGGCCCAGAAGGAGGTGTTAAGGTCCAACAGTCATCACCACACAAATCCCCAACATATTCACCTGCCTTGTCCAAACTGAGCTATTATTTATCTGCTAGGGCTTCTGTATGTCTGAAAATGTTCCAGAACACTTATTAGCCAAATATCTTTAGGCCCAGCTCTCAGGATTGAAAGCAGAGTTTCCGAGTTGCCCAGCTCACCCTAGCTATACCTAACTGGTATTTGGCATCTCATGGAGTAGGCTGCTCTTTTTGAGACAGTGGGAGGGTCAGAAGAACACTAAGGAAAATAAGACCTGCTTCATAAAGTCAGAGAGAAGCAGATCATGATAGATCATGTTCATATAGAGAACAGTTACTCTTTGGGGTCTTTTTACATACCCCAATTTTCCAAGTAGCTACATAGTCCTCTCTCATGGAATTTCGAGTTTATCTTCAACAATACTGAAATATATCCAAACTAAACTGGCATAACTTTATGATAAGCCTTGTAGGAAGGGAAGGGGTTTCTAGAGAATCCCCTTGAGTTGGGGACCTCTCTTCTACTTTATTTCTCTGCTATTCATTGGGGGTCTGTATGTTGGCAGGAGATAAATCAGGAGAAAAATAAACTATGGTATTTGACCTTTTCCTGGAACTGTGCTGATTTCTTAACTGAACTCTTCCCATGTTATGAAGCCAGGAGCAGAGTCAGAGAGAGCTCAAGGCCAAATCATTGCTCTACCTGAGGTCAGTAAACAGATCTTTCTTCATGGGATGTAATCAGGCTTGATTAAACTTCAAAAACAGTTTGAAAAGGAAGCAAAAAGTCTCTCAAATGGAAGACTGGAGGCTGGAAGTTGTGATGGGGATTAAGGAGGGATAGAGAAATGCAGCTTTAGTTGAGCCTTGGAGATTTTTATGTGCAAGAAGGGAATGAACCTGGGGGATACTAAAACCTAATTCCCTTTAATTAATAATTAAGTGATATAATTGATAGCTTTCTTAATTCCCTTTATTTCTATGATGTAGTTTAGATACTTATGCCTATTCCTGACTCAATTTTTTTGCCTCCAGCATGTCCTTTTGCAATCCCTCACACTACCTAAAAGAACAGATAAGGCTGTGCCCTTATCATAATTCTTAATTGCCTCAATGATTGGAATCACATTTACAAAAAAAAAAGAAAGCACAATTAACTTCTTATCTGGGGCATATAATGGCCTGTTTCTAATTTATCTCTTCAGATTCATATTTCAGTACTGGAAGTCTACACTGCCTGTTCTTGAATGTATCATGCTTTCTAAAACCCCTCTGGCTTTACACCTCTTTCTGAAATCCCTTTTTACTTTCTATGTGCTTGATGATAAACTTCCATTCATCCAATGAGTCTGACTAGCACAGATACCTTTCCTATGAGAAACTTTCACCAAGCTCCAAGTCCATTTTGGGTATCCCCATTTATTCAGTATCTTCTGTACTATAGCATCTACTCCACATCTGTAGAGTAAGATGTAAATTGTGTTCAAATTGTCTATATGTCTATATAAAATAGAACACTACCTGACAAAAGAAGATGGCCAGGAAATGCTGGAGAAAAAATATTTTTAAAGGATATTTTTAAAGCAGGTATTGATAGAGCTACCTCTGTGCCTCTGCCTATTGACTTTTCCATAACTCTGTTGTGTTACAAACAGGATAGAGTAGTGTCATCTGATCCAGAAGCAAAATAATGGTCATCTTTCTTTTTTCCCTCAAAGGGGCTCAAACTACTCAGAAGCCCTTACACAAGTTTTTTTTTAAATAATTTTTATTGTGACCAATGTGAATTACAAATCTTTTTTTGTTTCCAGACTTGGACTCAGCCTTGAGCAGGACAGCCAAACTCACACATTAGTGCCATCTGTTGGACACAATTGAACCTTGTTCTTTAACATAACACTGCCGGGCAGATAGATGAACTTTGACCACTTCAATCTTTAGTCCCTTCTGTTTCTATCAGTAAAATTAAGTGAAATCTATCATTTCTAACCTTGGAGAAAATATTTACCTACTCTGAGTTCCAATCTTCTCATCTATAAAGTGAGACTAATAATGGATCTTTCCTTTAAGTATATTGTTTAGAGTATTAAATAAGATAATATCTGTAAAGAATGTAGAATTGCCCCTAACACATAGGAACATAATCTGATATGGTAGTAGTCATAGAAATAACGTTCTTATAAATTAGTTTATTTTATTTTATAACAAAAATATGCCTATAGGCTAGAGTCATCTAATAACTGTTCTTATAAAGTAATGATTAATTTGTGTCATGGCCACCAGATTGTCTAAGCACTCTTTGATGGCTTCCCATCAAAGAAAAAGTATTTTTGCAAATATTTGTCCTCATTAATTTGTAAAAAGTAAAACAGACCAAATGTGTCTTCCTAACTCACTCTTTAAAGTTTCCAAATTCCTTTTCCCTAGGACAGATGTTTCAAAACTTCTTTTTGTCTGGTCTAGCATGAACACCCTGCTTCTGAATTGAATATAGTAGCTCAGTATATAAACCAAATAAATATGGAGGTGCCCTGGAAGAAGTCACAATGGGGATTCAGAATTCCACACTCTCCTCATCTTCCGTGTAAATGTACACTCCCCACACTCATCTGTATGGCACTTCAACGTCCCACAGATTAAGCTAAAATTTATAATCAATGGAGGATTAATATTTCTATGTGTTCAGTGTTTTCTTTAATAATCCTTGTTTTGAGTCTTATAAGGTTCCAAACATTTCATAGTTCAAAAATAGCTTGAGTGCTTTCTTGCACTAGACTACAGGTTTAAAAGCTCGGAACCTCAATATCCTTGGATTAAGGTACTATATCACATAAAATTACAAATTTATAAATCCCAGTGACTTAAGTACCTTAGAAATCCTTTGAGCAGTAATTCTAAGCCCAGAAAGAACATCTACAACTTTCCCTCCTTTCTTCCATCTTTCTGCAAACAGGCTAGGGTCTAGTGGCAGATATTTTGCCTCATTTTTCTAGTTTCATACCCTGAAATGGCTTCCGATCCACTTCCCCGCACATAGTTACTAAGTGATTGGTATTCATTGTTCTGACCAATCAGAGATGAGTATTGAATACTTTGTTAATAGGTGTATCCAGTTCTGGTAGCAACTTTCATGTTTAAATCTTGACTCAACTGTTTAATAATTGTGTGACGCTGAGTAAATTCTGTAACCTTTCTGGACCAGTTTCTCATAGATGAAGGGTAAATTATAGCAATGCTTATGCTTGGGTAATTCAAGAGAAAAAAATCTGTGTGAAACTCAGGGTACTTCCACTAGTTCTATGGTAACTGGTCGGTGTCAGTGCTCTCTATTTTCTCACTGTCTTCCTTACCTAACCTCACCTCAAAAGAGAGGGGCTATCAGTTAATGTGAGGCTTAGCTTTGAAGAGATGGGAGGAGAAATATTACCAGAAAGAGGCAGCAGCAATTCCTTCATTAAGGGAATATTTATTGAGCACCTACTCTGTGCCAAGCATTAGGATTAAGAACGTTGAGGTAGATGTCTCACGGTCCAAATCTCATCTCTGCCATATGCTGACTCTATCGATAGGCCCATTTCTCTCGGGTGTCAAGGTTAGCTCTCTATTCTTTGCCCTTTCACTACCACTTTGGTATTTCCTTGTTATATATCACACACACATATGCACACACATACACAGACATTGCACATTAAAATAGTCGCCTATTCTCCCCTATCTCAGGTCAAGGAAAACCTCCTCCCCTACCCCAGTGTTATCAAGCCCACCTCTCCCCTCTCTCCCCAACTGTACCTGTGTGGTTATCTAGTGAGCAGTTAATCGGTTGGTCTCCTTTCAGCCCCAGGTCCCTGTTGTAAAATGGTTGCCAGTCCTCCTCCCAAACGTGGTTGTTAGGTGGCCGGAGTTCACTGTTCTGACCTGTCAGAGGCCTGGTGTTTCTTATTGCATTTTTGGTTTGCTCCCAGCTGGCAAAGCTTGTAGCAACCTCTGTGCATGAACACAAGTCCAGGTACAAAATTCTGGCAAAGAGGGAGTGCTTAATAAGTGGTCGTCGCTACAACGCTCTGTCAGGCGCTTGGTACTCATGTTACACTTATGAGTTCCTTTGGTACTATTATGACAACAATCCTAGAAGGTATGCAACGGTGACTATGTCCATATATCAATGACAGAAAGAAAAGTTAGCAAGGTATTTGTACCCAAGTTTCTGTACTGAGTGAACACTGAGAACTAAGCCCACCAATCACAACAGGGGATGGGTAAGAAAATTAGACAAATGTCCATGAAATAACTACACAGACATAACTGAGGGTGGGTAGGAGGTGGTAATACCTGTGAGGTGGAAGAAGGGGCTTTCTCCATTCAGAGACTAGGCACCAGGGTTACTAAGAGGATTATATGTAAATAGTGATTATTGAATTCTTACTATGTACTGTCAGTAGAGCTAAGAATTTTACATATATTAACCCTTTTAACATTAGTACCATAAAGGATGAATAAGTTAGGGAAACTGAGACTTTTAAATAAATATGTTATTTTTAAAACATGTTTCCAGGGACAGAAATATGGGTGTGTGTTATAGCACATGCCCTGCACATGGAGGACCTTGGCTCCATCCCTGGCACCAGATAAGCCTGTGTGCACACACACACACACACACACACACACACTTACACACAGAACTCACACACACACCAAATGCTCCAATCACTTGGCTAACACTTTACACATATTAACTTATTTAATTTTTATGTTGTGTATCAAGATATAAGTATGGTTGCTAGCCTCATTTCCACAGATGAGAAAACTTTTTATTTAAAATATTTAATTTAATTTAATTTTTATTCATTACATTCGGCTCTACTTTTGCTTGTATTTTATTTTATTTATATAATATCTTTATTTAAGCACTATGATTGAAAACATGTTTGTAGTTGGATTTCAGTTATTAAAAAAAAAACCTTCATCAGTGCAACCTTCCCATCACCAATGTCCCTCATCTCCCTTGTCTCCACCGCCTGTCTGTATTCCAGATAGGCATTTTTCTACTCTCACTCACTACCATTGTCGTGATAGTTGTTAGTGTAGTTATTTCTCTAACTGCTCTCACCACTCTGTGTGGTAAGCTTCATATCATGGCTGGTCTTTCCATCCCTCATCTCTATTGTTTCTGAGTATTAGTACCACAATGTCTTTTATTTTTCTTAAATCCCATAAATGAGTGAGACTATTCTGTATCTATCTCTCTCCCTCTGATTTATTTCACTCAGCATAATAGTTTCCATGTCCATTCATGTATAGAAAACTTTCATTACTTCATTTTTCCTGATGGCAACATACATAATATTCTGTTGTGTAATGTATCACAGTTTCTTTAGCCATTCATCTGTTGTTGGGCATCTGGGTTGTTTCCAGATTCTGACTATTATAGCGTTACAATAAATATAAGTGTGCAGAAGACATTTTTGATTGTGTGTTTGTGTTCCTAGGGTATATTTCTGGGAATGGTAGAGCTGGAACATATGGGAGCTCAATTTCCAGTTCTTTTGAGGAATCTCCATATTGTTTTCCATAAAGTCTGGACTAGATGACATTCCCACCAGCAGTGAATGAGAGTTCCTTTTTCTCCACATCACCTCCAGCACTGATTGTTCATATTCTTTGTGATGTGTGCCAGTCTCTGTGGCATTTGTGGGCAGGGCTAGTGAGACAGTATAGCAGGTAGAGCACTTGATTTGCACCTGGATGACCCCAATTTAATCGCCTACATCCTATATGTTCCCCTGAGCACTGCTAGGAATAATTCCTGAGTGCAGAACCAGGAGCATTTCTGGTTGTATCCCCCAAATCCAAATTATTTATTCAGTTTTTTATGGAACCCAAATTTAAAGTTATTTATGACTAAGTTTCAGGTATAAAATGCTCCAAGACCAATCCCATTACCAGTGTCAACTTCTCTCCACCAATACCCCCAGTTTCCCTCCCCTCTGCCACCCCACCGACCACCTGCTATATGGGAGGTGCTTTATAAGGCAGGCATTGTGGTTTGCAACACTGTTATTGATAGTTTCATGCTTGACACTTTCCAGCTGGATACTATTTCCCACAGTGACCACTCTTTTTGCTGTTATTTCAGTGTCCTTCTCTCGTTCCCCTCTCCCCTTCCCTCCCCTGTGGTCTGAGTCCTACTTAAGTCCAGTTCTCTGTCTCTATTTCCTTCATTTGTTGTTTCTTATTTAGTTACATTATATACTGCCTATGGGAACAATCATTTTGTTTTCTGGTCTTGTTTTCTGACTAACTTCACTCAGAATGATCCTCTCCAGTTACATGCCATAGCAGCAAAATGCCTGATTTCATATTTTCTTACAGCCAAGTAGTTTGTTGTGTACATGTATCATAGTGTCTTTTTTTAAGCCAGTCATCAGTTCTGGAACACCTGGATTATTTCCAGATTTTAGCTGTTGAGAATAATGCTGCAAAGAACATAGAAGCACAGATGTCTTTTCTGAAGAGTGTTTTGGGGCTTTTAGTTAGATGCCAAGAACTATAATTATAGGGTCATATCGAAGTACAATTACTAATTTTTTGAAAAGTGTCCATATTGTTTTCCCAAAAGGCTGAACCAGCTGACATTTCCACCAGCAGTAAACAAGCCTCTCCTTTTCCCAACATCCATGGAAACCAAGGATCAGAGAATTTACTAAATCAATTAAAGAGCATGCAACTCATAAACTGCTGAGCCATGATTTGAGAGATTAAAGCACTTTCCACAAGGACTCCATTCTGACTAATTACAGAGCCATTGATTGCTTCTGGAGGTGGGATCTGCAGGATATGCTGAAGGGGTCAATTTGTGGGAGGATTGAAAATAAAAGGTTTGAATTTGGGCTAAAGGGAAAAGAGTCAGAGGTTAGGAAGAATTTCAGACTAGGAAATGATGAGGGCCTTGAAATATTTCACCAAGGGAAGAAAATCTGGGTGTCTCTTGGCAGGCAGAGGCATAGCCTCATGATCTTCTATGAACTTTTCATGAATATTCTAGTAAAGGACAAGCTCTCATGAATATCCAGTAAGAACTCCTAGACAGAAAAGGCTTATGAAGGACTTCTAGGTTCCTTCCTCAGTGCTTTGTGATCCTGTGTATAATGTTTCTTGCTTGGACCACTTTCCTTCTGCTTGAAGAATCTGAGTTCAGAGAGAGAAGCTAACATGCCCTCTGATTAACATGTATCATACTTTATCTGAAGTTTTCCCAACCTCAGCAGAGTAGGTGGCACTGGTGTCATATTTACAGATATGAAAATAGGGTTCATAGAGTTGAAACAATAGCCAGGAAGTGAGGAAGCTTAGAAAAGAACCAGACAGTATAACTACAAAGAACAGTCCCTTAATTGCTGTATTCCAGCTACCCCTTTTCCTACTCATTCCACCACAGCACTCTTGAGAGTCCATAGAATCTTCAGTTTGTCTCATATTTTATGTGTGGGAGTAAAACAAACTGTCAAGCATAGGCATTCCAAACATCTCTATCATTAACCTACCAATGAAAAGGGTTGAGGGGTATTCAGGAGGAACTACGACCATGATTTAAGTTTCTGCAAAAATATTTCACTCCTAGCATTAATTAACAGAACAAGATGCAGTGCCTCCTGGTGACTGCACTCTAGAAAGAGCATGGATCCATAGCTCTAGGTAAGATATAAGTGGACCCATCCATCCAGAATCTAGAGACAGCAATTTAGTGCCTGAAGGTTATAGGGACTGGCTCTGAAAAAACATTAGACCAGAATTCAAATACTGGTTCTACTAGTTATAGTTAAATGACCATAGGAAATTCCCAAACTGGCCTCTAAGCCTAATTTTCCTTTTCTAAAAAAAAAGGGAAGTGTGAGATGATAACAGTGCTGACTTCACTGGGTTATTGTAAGGATTAAGAGATATAATACATGTAGGGAACTTATAAGAGTACCCATTTCCCACAAAGCCCCTACTCTCTTTTATACTACAAAGAAAGCTGCAACAACACAAAAAGCTGTATAGATTGATGGTGTTCAATCAACCTCTCACTATAAAGGCCTATAATAATGTTCTAGTATTTTTACCTACAGAATCAGGTGCAGAATATGATTGGAAGACAGGGACTCCCACTGCAGTGCTCACTATCAGTATATTTTCATGCCTTTATTTTATTATGTATAAAATAACTCTTCAACTTCTTTGTCCACAGAGGTACCTGGAAATATAAGTTGGACACCCAAATTTCGCAATTCAGTGCTCTATTATATTAGATTCCAAATACAGTGCTTATTATGACAATGCCTTGACAAAATACTCCAAGTTATCCATTTCCTTTTCATTAAGTCTGCTACTAAGATCTAAATCTTATGACCATAAAGACCACTGAAATAGGTACCTGCACACCATAGATTTTTGCTACAGGCCCTGCTCATTGAGTCTGTTTTTGCAAATTACTACTATTTTTTTTCTTCTTTTTCAATTCAAGTTATGTTACCATTATATCATAATGCCCATGCTGCCAGTTTCCTTTCAGGAAAGGAACTTCGCTGCACAAGACATGGTGAATGATACTACATAGGGTAGACTCCTCTTATAATGCTCACTACTATAGTGCTTAGTACTCTAGACGTGAAAATTACGTTTATCCTAAAATGTTCCATGTACAATATAACCTCAAAAGCTGCATTTAGCAAAATTCACCCCCACCATTGAGGAAGTGCCTACAAATTGGAAAACATTTCCCCTGCCATGTGTCAGCCCTATTTTCTTAAAAAAATTAAAGTAAAATGGGGCCCAGAGAGATAGCACAGCGGTGGTTGGTTCAAATCCCGGTGTCCCATATGGTCCCCCGTGCCTGCCAGGAGCTATATCTGAGCAGACAGCCAGGAGTAACCCCTGAGCACCGCCAGGTGTGACCCAAAAACAAAAAACAAAAAATTAAAGTAAAATATGGGGCATGTATAGATACACATGTTTATGTATGTATATGTAGGGAATCACAGTTATTTTTGACAGATTTTATCACTTTAATTGTCACATACTTTATACTTCTCAAACCCTGTTATTAGTTCTGTGTTTCCTCAAACTTGGCAAGCAAATTCCAAGGAAGGTAGAAATAACACACCTATCAATGGATTGTGGACCAGAACTGGGCTAAAACATTTCCTTCTCCCAGTGTACACTTTCAAAAATCTTGTAATTAAAAAAAAAAGAATCTTGGACCTTCAATATCCAGTGAATTTTAATAGCCTTGATCTATACAGGATTTTTTCAACATAACTTTACATCTATTATATAATTTTAATTTCAATATTCCCTCATAAGCTACACCCACTTTGTAATAAGGATATTGAAGATGATGGCAAAGGAAATAACTTCCTCAAGATCACATAAAAATCCAGACAGAAATCAACGCTGGCCTCTAACCCCTAGAATCTTCAGGGCCTGAGTTCTGGTTAAACATAAAACCTCAGGATGTTGGTAACTAGTTTCCAGCTCTACTGAGGCCAAGGCTAAATCCCCAGAAAACTATAAAAAATGATGATTATCCTAAATAAATAGACAGAACATGTTAATAATTTAAGCTTGCATATCTCCTGCCTCACAAGTCAAAAATATAATTAAATATTAGTTGACAAGCTAGAAAAAATGTGATCATTATATTCCCATACTAGTGGCATCTACTGGGGAGAAATTAGTGGTTGTTCTACAATCACAACCAGCTTTATTCAGTCATCCATGTCATGCCAAATAGAACCATGCAGTGCAGCACTGCCCTTAGTCAATGTGAGGATTTGGAATTGTAGATGTGTGTTATCAGCATAAATCCTGATGGAAAGCACCTGTTGACAGGCTATAAGGGAGGCACTATGAACTTTGTGTATCACTTAACATCAGTTTGGAGCTTGGGAAGTAGACTTGACTGTCAGTTCCTAATGTTTGTCTCTTCTGTTTTGACACTAGCAGCAGTACAGGCACTGCTAAAGAAATGGGCATTAAGCATAAAGACTCCCTCCTATACCCCTTCATGACAACTGAAAACCTGTCAAGTTGGGACCTCCAGAGAGGGTTTTCTTGTAATTTCCTCCTAAAGCATTGGCTCTTTTAGATGACACTGAAATTCTGACTGTTTTGAGCTGTTCTTTCCTCTCTCGTTACCATAGCAACTGAAGAGTTACCGCCAGCACTGATATCAAATCCACCCCACTTGATATATGTAGAACAAATTAACTTCCTCTCTAATATTTCAGAGAATAAACATTTGTAATCCTTTCCCCATGCTTCAGTCTTGATCCATCTTGATCCATTGTGGAGAACAATGAATTCACCAACAAAACTTGCATTTTATGTTCTTCTTATATATTCCTGCATCAGAAATACTCATCTGATTGCTTCAGAAAAACCATCAAGCCACAGCAGCAAAATATATTGTGACTCTTGAATCTCTTCCTCTGTATGATTGGGTCAGGTCAGGACAACTTCATAGATTCAGAAATGAGAAAATAGGGCCGGAGAGATAGCACAGTGGTAGGGCATTTGCCTTGCACACAGCCGACCCAGTATGGACCTGGATTGGATTCCCAGCATGCCATATGGTACCCCAAGATTGCCAGGAGCAATTTCTGAGCACAGATCCAAGAGTAACCCTGAGCTCAGCTAGGTGTGGCCCAAAAACCAAAAAAAAAAGAGGAAATAGCTTAAGCTACATTTTCCCATTAATCAAAACAATAATAACAAAAAAGAGCCCTGACTCAGAATAGTAGAAAAAGGAAAGAAAGAGTTACTAAATCTAAGCTAGATTCCCAAAGCAAGGTTTTATATGGGCATGGAGTAGCAGCAGCACTGCATGTTTAAAATAATAATATTGGTTTTACTATTAAAATAAGAAAGTATCAAATACAAATCAATTAAAATAAATACTACTTTGCATCTTGTTGTAGCATTGTTCCTTGTGTAGAGAGCTTTCTCAGTAGTAGGATTTGAGGAGAAGAGTGAGAGGTCTGATTAAGATAAAAAGCTTCTTGAACCTGTAGCATTTAGGAATATTTGTCCAGGGTCAGTCTTGACTCAGCCAATGACTATCTTGGTCAAAAAGGATATAAATGTTAAATTTCCTCATTTTCTTTTTCACACTGAGGTCCTGAGAACAAAATCAGTTTATTTTCAAATTCTAAATTGAGCTACCAGTTTCATATAGTTATTTTATAGACACCTATAAGTGACCTAATTACAGAGTGAAACATTAACCTTGGAGTAGGATCTTTATCTTGGACAAACAGCAAAAATTGTCTTCTGCTCAGATGTGGTTTATCAGTAGAGTACTTGCCTTGTTTGTGTAAGTCCCTGGGTTTGATTCCCTGCATTTAAAAAAAATGCCTTGGTCAAATTCATAGAAATCTAATTATAAGAACATTTTTGAAATGAATGACATTTCCATATGTAATGAATGAGTATTCCCAGATTTAAATTAGAGGGTTTGTTGGAAAACAATATGGAGATGCATTGCAGCTTACAATAGCCATAATCTAGAAACAACCCAGATGCCCTTCAACAGACGAATGGCTAAAGAAACTGTGGTACATATACAAAATGGAATATTATGCAGCCATCAGGAGAGATGAAGTCATGAAATTTTCCTATACATGGATGGACATGGAAACTATTATGCTGAGTAAAGTAAGTCAGAGGAAGAGAGATAGACACAGAATAGTCTCACTCATCTATGGGTTTTAAGAAAAATAAAAGACATTATTGTAATAATGCCTAGAGACAATAGAGATGAGAACCAGAAGCACCCGCTCACAATATGAAGCTCACCACAAACTGTAGTGGGTACATTAGAGAAATAACTACACTAACAACTACTATGACAATGTTAATGAGTGAGAGAATTAGAATGCCTGTCTCGAATACAGTCTAGGGGTGGGGGAGGAGGAAGATGGGGAGCATTGGTGGTGAGAAGGTTGTATGGGTGAAAGGGAGTGTTCTTTTTATGACTGAAACCCAACTACAATCATGGTTCTTAAATAAAGACATTATTTTAAAAAATGAGAGGGTTGGAAGCTGACACAGTGGCTAAAAGTACCTGCCTTGCAAAAGTGCAGCATGAGTTCAAGCAACAGTGACACACACATAAGCTCATCATGATCATGAAAACTCTACCTTTTGTGACCCCTGGCACCACAACGGTGTGTGGAAGCAAAGCAAGTAAATGGTACAAGGTCCATGAACTTTCACAACTGAAAATGTGTAAGTACAATGGTCAGAAATGCAAAACCTGGAAAGGTCAATGAGATTGTACATTAGTAATGAGTGTGACCCACTGTAAGCACATGGGCAAGGGCCAGAACTTAAGTATGTAATCTTCAGTGAGCACTACATCTAACTGCGCAGACATCACAACCAGATGTGTGACTTCTAGTCATTTCAACAATACTAGCTAAACGCTAAAGGGAACCAAGACGTTTTGTTCCTAGGAAGATCAACTAACAATTAACCCAAAGCTCAGGACACTGAAGAAGTCCTACAGCCCCTTTATATATCTGAAATAAACACAAATTTGTTGTGAAGGGGAAGGGTATGAAGGAGATTTACAACACATCTGTGAATCTCTCTGACAGAGGGTAGAAGGAGAAAGATCTTGAACAGATATGCGGAAGTGTCCAATTCAGGTCAGGATTTGAGTATTTGAGTAAGACGATAACAAAGATGAGGGGCTGGAGAGATAGCATGGAGGTAAGATGTTTACCTTGCATGCAGAAAGACAGTGGTTTGAATCCCGGCATCCCATATGGTCCCACGAGCCTGCCAGGGCCAATTACTGAGCATAGACCCAGGAGTAACCGCTGAGCGCTGCCAGGTGTGACCCAACCCCCCCCCCAAAAAAAAACCAACACACACACACACACACACACACACACACACAAAGCAAAAAAAAAAAACAAAAAAACAAAAAACAAAACCAAAGATGACACCTAGGATAAGCTCCCTCCTCCCTCCCTGGGACTGATACTAAGTCACTCAAGCAAATGAGAGCAGACTGCTAAATCTCAGATCCAATTTCATCTTGGGATTATAAACAGAAACCAACCCCCTTTGTATTATGTTCCCAACAGCAGTTGATTCCTTCCTTTACCTCTCCATAATCTGCTAACATAAGAATCACAAATACAATCCTTAGTAACTCCAGAAGGTAGAGAACATAGCCATACCCACCCACCCGAATCAAATAAAATATACCAATACTGCCACCTGCTGGATGAACTGGAAAAGTTCATTTCTCTTTCAGATATTCTCATACAGACATCATAAATAAAATAGAACAGAGGTAGACAAAATAATTAAGCACATGCTAGTTTTCTGCTTTAAAGGTATAGAACATCACAAGCAAAGAACAACTTTCCAGAATCCAACCTCAAAATCATGGAAGAGGGCTGAGTTAAGGAACATGCCTTGCATGTGTCCTCCACTTAGTTGATTCCGAGCACCACATAGCCTCCCACATATTTCTGGGTACAATGTGGAGTTTCCCCAGCATCTTCAGATATGTACCTAAGAGCCCCTGAGTACATTGGGGTGATGTCAGTAACCCCCAGTACCACAGAGGCTGAGCAGCACTGTATTCTCAAAACCTTGTGTTCAAGCATATCCCAGCTGGCTGTATGGTCCAAGACCTCCCTCACTGAAAATGTCATGGAGGAGAGTATAACACCTAATAGTTCAAAATTGCTTTAATAAGAAAACTGAAAGACGTAGAAGCAAACTCAGAACAGGTACAAGAGCTCTGAGAACTCCTATAAAAACTCAACACAGATGCAGCATAAGTCTGAAAACAAACAAATGAGCCCATAAATAAACTTAGCCAATAGAAACAAAAACTGAAGCTTTTAATAGAAAATGGTAGAGACAGGGATGTAAAGAGACCAATAAATGAGATCAAGAGTCCTCAAGAAACTCTTGAAATACAGTAGACTAAAGGAAGGAACAGGTTAAATTTAGCAAAATACACAAATAAATTAGGTGGATTTAGAGAGACTTGAGATGTAAAATCATGAAGAAACTTTATGAGAATTATTCAGCTCCATTAGGAAAGACAACATTAGCATAATGAGTATCTTCATAGGGGAAGAGAGAGATAGAGAGTGAGGGAACTGAGAGCTTATTCAAATAATTAATAGCAGAAATCTAACAAAAAAATAAAAACCTGGGAAAGAAAATAGAGAACATGATGATAAAACAGCACCTGATTATTTAAATGCAAAGAGACTGACACAAAGGCACATATTAGCAAAACAATGGAGAGGCTGAGGGAAAAAAATAACATAGAATGTGACTAGGGATAAAAACAATAAAATTATAAGGTAATGCCATCTGACTTTTATCAGAATTCACAGCAGAAAATGCAGAATAGGAGAGAATAAAATGGCATTAAAAAGGCCAATGATAAAAACTGATTGCAAAATATACAATAATCAAGAAGACTCTCAAATAAGAGGAAGAAATCATGATTTTCATAGAAAATAAAAAGTGAAACAATTTTTCAATGGTAGATCTTTAATGTAAATAAAGAGAAAAGAAAACCTGTGAAAAATTGAACATAGAAGCACATATAGAATGAAAATGCCAGTAATTAAAATCAAAAGATATAGAGTAACTAGGTGGGTTAAATGATAAAATCCAATGATGTATTTCCTAAGAGACTTGTTTAAAGGGCAGGTGAGCTAATACAGTGGATAAGGTTCTTGCCTTGCACACAGTGGACCCAGGTTCAAACCATGGCACTGGCTATTATCCACAGAGCCCCATGAGGAGTGATCCCTGAATACAAATCACACAGTAAGCCCTGTAAACCACCAGGAGTGGGCCAACCTCACATCTCCACACAAAAGAGATTAATTTAAACTATAAAACCAAAGTAAGACTTAAAGAAATTGGAATTGATATTCTAAACCAATAAAAATGATTGGAACTGCTATACTCTTATCAGATAAAATAGATTTGCAGCAAAAATGTCTTTTTATACATAGGAAACAAAATCAATACAATAGAAATATCTACGAAGATATATGTGCACCTTCCATAATTAACTACACGACATATATTTATACATAAAACAAATATTAGCTCCTAAAGGGAGCTATTAACAGCATCATAATAAATGTAGGAGTCTGTCAGACAGATTTCTTCCAAGGAAGCAAAGTTCCTATATGACATTTATAGAACATTTCACCCCAAAAGAGCAGAATGTTCACTCCTTTAATTGTTGTTTTTGAGCCGCACCCAGCTATGATCAGGACTGTGCTCCTGGTTCTATGCTCAGGAATTACTCCTGGTGGTGCTTGAGGTAACCATATGTGGTGCCAGAGATCAGAAATGGAGACAGTCAGATGTAAGCAAGTGCCTGAACCCCTATATTAATCTCTGGTCTTCAGAATATACCAAATTTTAAGTGATTATAAAACATTCTCAAATATAGATGTTACGTTAAGGACACAGAAAATCTCAATGAATTAATAAAAACTGAATTCACATATTCTTTTTATTAAATAATAATATTTAGCTTAATTCACAGTCTTTAGATTATGACTATAGAAAAGACTATGTTTTATGAAACTATAGCTCAAGCAAAAGAAGAAAGGAAAATCAGAAATATGTAGAAAATAAACATTAGTGCTAAAGAACTATTGCCAATGATGAAACAAAAGGCAGAATAAAAAAATTTCTGAGATGACTGAAAGTGAAGATAGTGTGTTAAGAGAAACTAGAGAATGTGGAGAAAGCAGTACAAAAAAGTAAGTTTTCAGCCACAGCTTACCTCTTGAAAGAAGAAAAATTACAAAGAATAGTGCCAATTTTCCTGAATACAACACATATTCATTATTCTACTAAGTAACTCACCATCAGGGTAACATTCAGCCTCTAATAAATACTTCTGTCTCATGTGAGCTGAAAGGAATATTTTATATTGTTATAATGACCTGAGCGTTCCAGAAGTAATTTCTTTTCTTTTCTTTTCTTTCTTTTCTTTTCTTTTCTTTTCTTTTTTCCTTCCTTCTTTCTTTCTTTCTTTCTTTCTTTCTTTCTTTCTTTCTTTCTTTCTTTCTTTCTTTCTTTCTTTCTTTCTTTCTTTCTTTCTTTCTTTCTTTCTTTCTTTCTTTCTTTCTTTCTTTCTTTCTTTCTTCTTTCTTTCTATCTCTCTTTCTTTCTTTCTCTCTCTTTCTTTTTCTTTCTTTCTTTTAATTTCTCTCTCTCTTTCTTTCTTTCTTTCTTTCTTTCTTTCTCTTTCTTTCTTTCTTTCTTTCTTTTTCTTTCTTTCTTTTAATTTCTCTTTCTTTCTTTCTGTCTTTCTTTCTTTCTTTCTTTCTTTCTTTCTGTCTGTCTGTCTTTCTGTGTTTCTTTCTTTCTTGGTTTGTTTCTTTCTTTCTTCTTTCTTTCTTTCTTTCTTTCTTTTTCTTTATTTCTCTCTTTCTTTTCTTTTTCGTTTTTTTTTTTTTTTTTGTTTTTGGGTCACACCGGGCAGCGCTCAGGGATTACTCCTGGCTCTATGCTCAGAAATCACTCCTGGCAGGCTCGGGGGACCATATGGGATGCCGGGATTCGAACTACCGACCTTCTGCATGCAAGGCAAATGCCTTATCTCCATGCTATCTCCCCGGCCCCAGAAGTAATTTCTTAGTGCAAAGCCAGTTGTAACCCCTGAGTGCCTCCAGGTGTGGCCCTAAACTCAATATATATGTATATATACATATATATGTGTATGTGTGTAAATATGATAAATGAATGTATAAAACATATAACAAAGTGTTAAATATGATACCAGGATATTTTAACTGATCACATAACGTTTTTCTTTTCAGGCCACACCCGTTTGATGCACAGGAGTTACTCCTGGCTAAGTGCTCAGAAATTGCCCCTGGCTTGGGGGGACCATATGGGATGCTGGGGGATTGAACTGTGGTCCTTCCTTGGCTAGAGCTTGCAAGGCAGACACCTTACCTCTAGTGCCACCTCACCAGCCCCACATAACATTTTTAATGAATTACTTTAAACTCTGTAAATGTTTATACATGGATACAAGGTTGTACATTATAGTTGTTTTTTAAATATATAAAATTATTTGTGATTTAAATTTCAGTCATGCAATGTACATTCTTTACCAGTGCATATTTCCCACCACCATTGTCCTCAGTTTCCCTCCTGCCCTCCCACCTGCCTGCCTAGAGAGCAGTATTCTGCTCTCTCTTTGTCTCTGTCTCACTCATTTCCTCTCTTCTTTTAGACACTGTGGTCTGACTATTATTACTGAGGATTTCATGCCTATTACTTTACTTTCAGCACCCAATTCTTGTACAGATTGATCATGTCCAAATACACTGCCCAAATATCATTGTCATAGTTGTGACTTCTCTACCATAATTGCACATTCCCACTCATTGTGAGTAAATTCCTAACCATGGTCTGGTGTTCCTGGCCCTTATCTCTATTGTCTTGGATATTATTACCATACTCTCATTTTTCTCATAGATTGCACAAATGAGTGAGATCATTTTATTTCTATACCTCTACTTCTGACTCATTTTGCCCACTATAATAGTCTCCATATCAACCACATATGAGTAAATATCATGACTTATTTTTCCTAATAGCTGCATAGTATTCCATCGTGTAGATGTATCCCTGATTTGATAGCCAGTTATATGCTCTCAGGCACTTAGAATGCTTCCAGAAATGGGTAATTGTGAATAGTGCTGCAATGAACATAGAGATGTGGAGTGCTATTTATCCATTGTATTTTTTTGGCTCCTAGTGTATATTCCTAGGAGTGGAATACCTGAGTCATATGGAATTCAAATTCTTTTCTTTTCTTTGAATTTTATTTCATAGAAACCATTGTGATTTACAAAGTCCTTCACAGTTGGGTTTCATATATACAATGAATAAGGGCCAGTCACACCATCAGTGTCAAACTCCCTCTACCAATGTTCCCAAAGTACATTTCATACCACCACCCCTGGACCCCAGCTTACCAGTGGCCTGTATTAAAGTTTGAATCTTGTGATTCCATTGTTGGTGGCTTTGGTTTGTATATTTAGCTCTTTCCTTTTTAACACTATCAATGTACCTGAGCCCAATTGTGCTTGGTTCTATCCTTTCATATACATGGTCCACCTCCTCCACTCAGTTTCTTTCCTTATGCTTGCTATACTTGGGCCAAGGGTGTTCAAAAATCCCATTTAAACCATTGCATTTCTTCATGCATTTATTCAAAATATCACATGTAAGTGAAATAATCTTCTGCCATACTTCATTTAACGTAATATATTCCATTTCCATCCATGTTACAATGAATATGATGATTATATCATTTCTTAGAGCTGTATAGTATTCCATTGTACATATGTAGCACATTTTCGTGATCTTTTTTTTTTTTTTTTTTTTGGTTTTTGGGCCACACCCGTTTGACGCTCAGGGGTTACTCCTGGCTCTATGCTCAGAAATCGCCTCTGGCTTGGGAGGACCATATGGGACGCCGGGGGATCGAACCGCGGTCCTTCCTTGGCTAGCGCTTGCAAGGCAGACACCTTACCTCCAGCGCCACCTACCCGGCCCCATTTTCGTGATCTTTTGTTAAACATGTAGGTTGATCCAATTCTTAGCTATTGGACTGAGTGTTGCAATACATAACTGTGTGCATATATCCTTTTGACGAATATATTTCTGTCTTGGGGATAGATGCCCAAGAGAGAGATTCCTGGCTCATACAGTCGCTAAAGTTTTAGTTTACAGAGAACCCTCCATAATGTTTTCCAAAGAGGTTGGACCAAGCAGCACTCCTACCAACAGTGAATGAGGGTTTCTTTATGACCACATCTCCACCAACACAGATTGTTCCCAGTGTTTTTGATATGTGCCTTTCTCACTGGTGTATATCTCATTGCTGTCTTGATTTGATTTCCCTAATGATAATTGATGATGTGCATTTTTCATGTGCCACTTGGTCTTCCTAAGAGAGGTGTCTGGTCATTTCCTCTCCCAATTTTTGATGGGGATTTTAGGTTTTGTAAAGTTAACCTTTGTGAGTACATTGTATATTCTAGATATGAAACCATTATCTCATGTGTTGACTGCAGTTAGCTGTCTTCTCATTTTAGTTCGTGTTTCTTTTGCCAAAAAGAAACTTTTTTTAGCTTGAATGCAGTCCCATTTATTCAGATTTAATTCTATAGTCCTTGTCATTCTCATCTTATCATCAAAGACTTCTTTCAGATCTAAGTATTGAAGTGTTCTGCCTATTTTCCTCAATGAGATTTATGGATTCAGGTCTAATTTCAAAGTCTTTAATACACTTTGAATTGACTTGTATGTAAGGTGTGAATTAACCTTCAATTTAGAACATATGTCTATCCAATTATTCCAACACTATTTGTTGAAGAGACTATCTTATTCCATTTTAAGTTATTGACTCCTTTTTTAAATTTTTCAAAATTTATTTAAAGAAAATGTATCACATATTTGACATAACTGATCATAATACATTGGTTTCAGGATGACAGAAGGCAAAGTTATTAAGAAATAGAAAGAAACTAGAGAATTAAAAAATGTAAAAAGAATGGGAGAGTTCATTAGCAGTTTTATATTTGTGAAAATTGTTGTATTACCAATAAAGTCGTTAATACCGTAGCCGAAGGTTTAGTATGCTTCCTTTTTTTCTTTAGATGAGAGATACACTAAAAAAAAGAAAAATATGTGTGTGGCAGTTGTCATTTATGTAGGCACAGCAAAATATGCAAGAAATTGGAAAGACCTTTGGCCTAAAAAACAGGAAGATCTTACCCCTGAAGTACTTTGCATAAGACCAACTCATGGCCTCCAGTCCAACTTCCTAGTCATTCTCAGTGGTCAGCTCTTCAGTCTCAAAGTTGGTGCTGTCATGTATCTTTAGTTATAGATCCTGGTTTCTGTATAGGTCCTGTGTCGAAGACTGGGTGATGTGCAGAGTCTTCTGGTTCCATCTCACCATCAGTTAGCATTGCAGAGAATCCTGCCCTAAAAGCTATTGTCCAGTTGTCAGGGTGATATAAAAACTATCTTTGGAGTAAGTCAGTGACATGACGATAGTGGGGCCTTCCTCGGTAGAATTTATGTTCCTGGTGCTGGTGTGGGAAACCATGTTTGTTTCCGGAGGTAGTATCCTTGGTTCAGGGGTGAAAGGTCAATGTCCAATCAACTAGAGTCTAAGCCAAGTCATTATGCTAAGTGTTTAGGGTGTAAGGTCCCACTGCAGTATAAAAAATTTTGTGTTTCCATCTCTATTAGGTAAGACCTTGTCGGCACATACATAGGCATCTCCATTAAGGAGGGATTTAGTAAGCAGATGTATCCCCAGAATTTTCTGGAGTGAAGAACTGATAATTCCCCCAAGAAATGTTTGTCCAGCAGGCCTGTTACAGATGTTTTTGCTCCTACTTGGATTATTGGCAACATTTCTGAGATTCATGCCATGGTACTGACATTACATTTCCTTCATTTATTTGGCTATTTATCCCTTAATTATATCCCTTTATCCCTTAATTATAGGCTGAAATATGGCCTCAATCAAAATCTTTTGCTCAGAAAAATCCCAGCACCAAAAGCTAGTAAAGACAAATTTCCTCTCTCCTTGTCAGCCATATTTACATCTAAAAGCCAGTCAGCAAAATTAGCTCTGAGTCTATGTAGTAGGGCTTCAAGTTAAGTAATGCAATGCCTCCCAGATTCTTGTTTTTAAATATGCATTTGATTATCCTAGGTCTTTCATATTTCTATATGAACCTTATAACTTATTGTTCTAAGGTCTTGAAAATGATATCTGAATTTTAATAAGGATTGCATTGAATCTATATAGTAGTGTAGATAAGATGGTCATTTTCATTATATTGATTCTTCCAATCTATGAACATGGAATGTTTTTCCATTTCCTTAAGTCTTTTTCAATTTATTTCTTAAGTGTTGTGAAGTTTTCATGGTATATATCTCTCACCTTTATTGTTAGGTTAATTCCTAAGTACTTGATTCATTTGAACACAATTTTAAATGGAATAGACTCTTTGTTCTCTTTCTCCTATAAATCATTATTTGTATAAAGGAAGAAAACTGTATTTTTGTATTGTCATTGTAGCTGGCACTTTTTGTAATGGTTTATTATATCCAGGAGTTTTTTTGTGGATAATTTAGGGTCTTAGATGTATATCATATCATCTGAAATAGTTTGGCTTCCTCTTTTTCCATTTGGATTCCTTTGAGTTCTTTCTCTTGCATGATTGCTATTGCTAGGACTTCTATTATTATGTGGAATAACAGTGGAGACAATGGTCATCCTTGCCTAGTTCCAGACCTTAGTGGAATACTCTCAGTTTTTTATTCATTATTATGAATAATGTTGGCTCTAGGTTTTTTATAAATAGTTGGTACTATTCTGAGGAAAGTTACTTCCACAGCAATATTGCTTTGGGTTTTAATCATGAATATGTGTTGGATATTGTTAAATACTTTCTTTGCATCAATCAATATGATTATATGATTTTTATCGTTTTCTGTAGTGATATTGATTAATTTGTGTATATTGAACCATCCTTGCTACCCTGAGATGAAACCCACTTGGCCATGATGAATCTTTTTGATGTGTTGTTAGATTTGGTTTGCTAAGATTTTGTTAAAGATTTGTGCATCATAATTCAACAGTAAGGGGCCAGAGAGATAGCATGGAGGTAGGGCATTTGCCTTGCATGCAGAAGGACAGTGGTTCGAATCCAGGCATCCCATATGGTTGCTTGTGCCCACAAGGAGTGATTTCTGAGCGTAGAGCCAGGAGTAACCCCTGAACGCTTCCAGGTGTGACCCTGCCCTCCCCCCAAAAAAAACAACAACAAAAAAATTCAACAGTAACTGTAATTTTCTTTCTTTGAAGTTACTCTGTCAACTTTGGGAATGAGCATAATGTCAATTTCATAGAAGATATTAGGAAATATTCTCATCTCTTTGATATTTTGGAACAGTCTAATGAGCAATGGTAGTAACTCTATTCTGAATGTTTGAAAAACTAAGCTGTTAACACATCTGGTCCTGGACTTTTATTTTTTTTTGGGGGGGGTCACACCCAGCGACACTCAGGGTTATTCCTGGCTCTGCGCTCAGAACTTGCTCCTGGTAGGCACAGGGGACCATATGGAATGCCGAGATTCTAACCACCATCCTTCCTGAATCGGCTGCATGCAAGGCAAACACCATACTGCTGTGCTATCTCGCTGGCCCTTGGACTTTTATTCTTAAGGAGATCCTTAATTACTGTTTCATTTTTTCTATTGCTGATTTACCTATTTAGGCTTTCTATTTCCTCCTCATTCAGTTCTGGGAAATGTTTTCAGAAATCTGTCCATTTATTCTACATTCTGTAGAATTAGAAGAAAGATAATAACAGAGTACAGTTGTTTATAGTAAGCTCTCAGGATGTATTTGATTTCTGGGGGTTCTATTGTAATTTTTCCCTTTCATTTCTGGTCTGGTTTATATGAGCATTCTCCATTTATTTCTTTGTGAGTCTTGCAATGGTTTGTCTATCTTGTTTATTCTTTCAAAAAACTGCTCCTGGTTTCCTCAATTTTCATATTGTTTTCTTTGTTTCTGTATTGTAGATTTCTGCTTTGCTTTTTATTATTTTGTTTCTTCTGCTTTTGGTTAAGTTCCTTTGTTATTGGCTTTCCAGATATTTAAAGTGTTTCTTTAGGTTGTTGATTTTGTCTTTCTCTTTTCTCCTTATGTAGGCATGTATCACTATGATTTCCCCCTAATTACTTGTTTTTGCTTTTTATCATAGATTTTGCCATAGCGATTAGGCAAGAAAAAGATATCAAGGGTAAGCTCTCACTCTTTGCAGATGACATGATACTATATTTAGAAAACCTCAAAAGCTTCCAGAAACAATAGATTCATATAGCAAAGGGCAGGCTACAAAATTAACATGCAAAAAGTCAATGGCCTTCTTATACACCAATAATGAGAGAGAATAAATAGACATTAAAAAACAATCCCATTCACATTACTGCCCCACAAACTCAAATATCTTGGGGTCAACCTAACTAAAGATGTGAAGTACCTATACAAAGAAAACTAAAAAGACCTGCTTCAAGAAATAAGAGAAATGGAGACTGAAACCCAACTAAAATATGCTTGTAATCATGGTGCTTAAATAAAAATTTATAAAAAAAAAGTAAATAAAATAAAGTGTCCATTTCGTTGTGTTTTTTTTTGTTTGTTTTGTTTTTGTCAGGGTCTATTTTTTGGCACCTTTCTTTCTTGTATTTGTACAGCAGCTTCTTTCTAGACAGTGAGGAAGTTCTTTGCTATTTGTTCTTCCACTTTCCTTTTCCTCCTCTCCTGTTATTCCTTTAATTAGAAGATTATTTCTCGTTTGTTCATTAAATACCTTAAATTTTCTTCTGTCCTTTTTTTTCCTTTGTCTTTGACTTCTTTATCAATGTTGGCTTGTAATTTGTCTTCAAGTTCATCTATACTGTTCACCATCTCTGTAATTCTGCTATTCTGGCTTGTTAACATGTTCTTTAGTTCCTTCAATTCCATTTGTATGGATTCTCTGATCTTCTGAAAGAGTTCTTTGAGTTGGTTCATCTCTAGATGAGTTGTTCATCTCTAGATTGCTTAATTTCACAGGCTAGTGTCTCCTAATTAATGTTGAAAAATAGTTAATTTTAGATTCTCATGTACAAGGCTCAGGCATTTTGGTGTGCCTGTAAATTTGACTAGGTTTCTTTTTATATATCCAATTGTCATTTTCCTCCATAGTTTTCCCATTATTTGTATTTAGTGGGTTGGAGTGATGCTGTTTCAGTTTCCCCATTGTTTACAAAAGTGATCTATTGATTTAATAAAAGGTGGCTAAAAGTATATCTGCCTTACAGGTTATTTTTCTAAACACATATGGTTATCTAAATATGACAAGAAAAAAGGCTAATTAATTGGTTTGGTCTACTGAGTCTTGAGGTTGTTTGTTTGTTTGTTTTTTTGGTTTTATGGCCACACCCAGTGAAGCTCAGGGGTTACTCCTGGCTATCCACTCAGAAATCGCTCCTGGCTTGGCGGACCATATGGGACTCTGGGGATAGAATCAAGGTCCATCCTGGATCAGCCATGTGCCCAGCAAACACCCCACCACTGTGCTATCACTCTGGCCCCTTGGGGTTGTATATTTTTAAGAGAAAAATGTGGTAGGGAAAATCTGTCTGGAAACATTATATATTAAATGACTTTGCATGGATGCATTATTAACTTTCATGCTTTTAATGAACAAAATGACCACACTCCACCACCATTAAAGTGTCCAAAAACTTTGATCCATGTCCTTGTGTCACACTAATCTGGATCTTCCCTCTCTCCCCACACTCCTTACCAGAACTGGTAACCCCACTTCTGCAATAAAAGGCCAAAAGTTTGTCCTAATTTGATATTGTCATGTCCCTTATTTTCCTTATATATCAAAGATACATGAGACCAGTACGTATTTCTTCTCCCTCTGACAATATTGATATTTTAAAAAGTTATTTTCTGGGATATTCCACGTGATGGTTCAAAACCATGAGGGTCACAACAAGATGTGTCTACTATGATCATGAGGTGTCAGAGATTTAATACAGAGCTTGAATATGCAAGGCATGTACCCTCTCACTTGAGACAGTTCTCTGATAACTAATATTTAGAAAATTACTATTCACTGGCTAGTCAGGACTTATGGAATCAAAGGGTAGAATTTTATCCTGAATCCACAAGTAATAGAACCAGCAAATTTGCAAACACTCTGGGTGGTCAGTTCTTAGTGTCTGAATATTTGAAGTAGCCATGTTGATTCACTGGTAGATAGAACTAAAATTATTCTCTAATCAGAGTAGTAAAGGGATGAGCAAAGAAGAACTGATTGCATAGTGTACCCCTGAGTAAATAAGAGATATACAGATAAATACAGATAAAAGAAATCTGAATACAGATAAAAAATTTGAAATGTATGTGTGTATGGGAGATGGGGAGTAATTTATTTTATTCTTATTTATCATGGTTGTTAAGCCTACATAGAAGGTGAACAAGAATTAAGAGTATATTATTTGATTATTAAATTTTAATCATTAATCACTAAGAGGATTCTTTACAAAGCTAAAAAAACTGCAAAACATTGATAATATCAAGAATTGATAAGCAGACAGATAGGAGGCTGGGGCTGGGGCTCAGTGGTAGACTTCCTGCCTTCTGTGTGAGGTCCTGGTCCAAATTTCCTCTTATGATCACATATGGCTCAGTGCCAATCCCTGGCACCACTACTACCACAAAGATTAATGAAAGGAAACATTAAGAAAGCACATTACTTGCAAAAGAAGATAAATAAAATTCAAAACTATTGTTTAATGTTTCTTTGATGGGGAAAAGATGTTTTGATGACAAATAAAAGTTGCAGTATAATGTGAAATGAGTTATTTTAAGTTTTGAAAACTTACTACCTGGATAATTTTCACACAACAAGCTTAATTTAAATAGACAAAGATACATAGCATACCCAATAACAGATTTCATTGAACTGTCGAACTCAAAGAGCCACTAAGAGGTTTCAATGTGAGGGAGGTATAAAATCCGAGTATGCTTTGGTCATTTCTGAGAGTCAACATTGTTGTAAAGATGTTATTTCTACTGCAAGGCATTCACTAGCTTATGGGTGCCAAAAGGAAGTATACTTGAAATTAGTTTTGCTAGCATAAATCATAGCTCTGAAAGTATCAGCTCTAATGGTGGCTTTCCATCCCGCCACTAGAAAATAGTTTCCTAAAAATAGAAGAATTAGAAATTCCCTTTGTCACCTGGTTCAGTAGTGTAGCATTACAAATTATTCTTGAAAGCTTAATTTAGAAGCAACCCTCTTGTTAATTTTGTAGGCAATTGCCTGTCTAGTAATAAATCATTTATTATCTTGTCTAAAATAATTAGAATTAATTATATTCTCTGCAACTGAAGCTTAATATTGGAAGTCTTCAAATGTTAATTGACTTAAGTAAATTTAAAATACACTGCAATAAATAACAGTAATACTTTAAAATTTTTTAATATTTAATAGACTTATAGCATTTATTTTCATAAGGACAATAAGTCACTTTGTTACATATTTAACATATAAGTTATAATATACTGCTTTTGCTTTACACAAATAGGAAACAAATATAAACTACTTGTTTAGTATTTCTTCTATAGACTCAGAAAATAAATGTTCTTTGGAGAAATGGATTCCTCTAAGAGGGCAGGGGAAATTCTGGTGTCAATTGGTCAATCAGGCAGGATGATCCAGTGCTTAAGACCCAGCAGTGTGGTACTGTTTGGGCTTATCTGGATCATCATGGCAGTGCTCAGAAACATCCAGTTATAACTAGTTGTATTTGGGGGTTAGAATCTGATGCTTGAAATCACATCTGGCTATTGCATATGTTAGTCCTGTGACCCTGAGCCTTGTACGCAAGCTTCAGAAAATAAATTATTTTAATTTACATTTACAATATTTTTTCAACTAAAAGTAAGTATTCAACTTTAATCTAGGTGAAAGTCTGATACTATAAACTTTAATATCTCAACATTAAACCCTATTACATATTAGTTAAGAATTTTTCTGTCAAATGCAACTGACAAAATATTCAAAGTTTGTACAATAGTGTCTTTTTCTATTAGCATAGAATCTTGTATTGCACTAGAGCTATTATAGTAATTTCATAATTATTGCCTTAGTATTCATTGATAGTTTACATATAAACTATTAATTAAATAACATTTTGATATATTTTAGCAAATATTTTGAGAGAGGTATAGAAGCTGATTTACTGTCTCTTTAAATGATAATTTTCCTTAAAAAATACAGCCCATATTCTAAATTTTTTCTAAGTCAACTTGAAAAAATTTTTTTTGTTTTTGAACCACAACTGGTGATGCTCAGGAATTACTCCCGTCTCTGTGCTCAGAAATCGCCCCTGGCAGGCTCGGGGGACCATCTGGGATGCTGGGAATCGAGTCACTGTCTGTCCTGGGTTGGCCATGTACAAGGCAAACATCTTACTGCTGTGCTATCTCTCTAGCCCTCAACTTGAACATTTTTGAGTCTCTGAAAATAACATATTCTATGGTGATGCTAGATTAGGCAAGTTCTACATTAGGACTTTCCCATAGTAGATTCTTCCAAAGGCCTTCCAGGAAAGGTAGATTTCTTGAGTCACCCTAAAAGATGTGAACCCTTTTGCTGTATCACATTGAAAAAGTCAAAAGACATTTCTTTCTTTTGTAGGCAGTTCTTAAATAGTGCTCAGGAAATCCAAGAGCCACTTCTGGTGGTGCTCAGGGCACCATTTAGTACCAGAGCTCAAACTTGTGTAATCTTCATGTAGCCTGAAAAGTCAATGGGCTTAAAATCAGTCATATAAGAAAAAATTCCAAACTTTGGGTGCAGTGATGTATGCCTGTAACTGCTAGGATTACTTGGAATCTGTTGCCAAGGATCTCTTGAGTCCACTTGTTCTAGCATATAATGAGCTATGTAGATTGAGTGTCTACCTTAAGCATGTCATCAGTATATGACTCCCTAAAAAGGGGGACCACCAGACTGCTTAAGAATCAGATCAGAAGGGAAAAACCTCCAGTGGACAATATCTCCTTACAATTTCCTAATTGGTTTAAATTTCTACTAACAAACAGAACAGAAAATTGGACAGGTCTGGTTTGTAGTGGTTTTTAATTTCTTCTTTAAAGTGCCAAAAAGAGTCTATTCTCTCTAAAAGAACTTTTACTGAAATACTGGAATGTAAATTGCACAAAGTATATAAAAATTATATATCTGAGTTAGTCAAAGCTTTTTAGTAACTGGCAATCAGGTAGCCTAATAATCATTATACAAAAACAAATTTCATGAGCCTGCTAGGTAATACAATAATTCAGTCTATCTAATATAACTTTTTTACAGGTGAGAGTGCAAATGCAGTCTCCTGCCTCCACAAATTATAGTCAAATTTCCCACATTTTGGAAAATCTCAGGGGTCAGCACATCCGGAGTGTAATGGATAAACCTCACCCTGGGAAAACCCCCTTCATGATCATGGTATCTCCCCTGCCAGTTAAGTATATATCTATTATAACTTTTACCTGACTAGTGAAAAATATCCAAAATATAAAGCTAGAATCAAGTCTGCTACAAGCTATTCTGAGACAAATGTCACAAGTGGCAATGCTCAGAATTGCAACTAATTTACTAGTCTATAAAAGACCCATACAGTTAATTGAAACATATCTTATCCTGTTTGAAAAGGCTGGCTTTATCCAGAGTAAATCTAAATTCAATATCACTTCTCCTTCAATCAGCCCACAATTTTGAACTCCTGACTTTTGATTAATAATAGGAATCATCAGGTTCTGAATCATTTAGATAAGAACCCAGACTTTACTAATAACTTTTATTATTCAAAGGCTGAGTGATAATAACTTTAAAACTCAGTATTATTATTACTAAGTAACTTGAAAAGGAAGCTTCCATATGGTAATTTTGTAGATAATTAAGGCTATACTAAGAACTTGGTTTTCTAAACCATTGTAATAGGACTGAGACAATTGGTAAATAAGACTTATCTAGATGGCACATTAGCATTAATGATACTTAAATACAATAACTGATTTTCAAAATCATAAGCAACTCATAAGTAAAGGAAAGCACACAATAGTAAGTTTTAAAAGTAATATCGTGGTGACCAGTGGTGG
The DNA here is from genome assembly GCF_024139225.1 of Suncus etruscus. Classification (NCBI taxonomy): domain Eukaryota; kingdom Metazoa; phylum Chordata; class Mammalia; order Eulipotyphla; family Soricidae; genus Suncus; species Suncus etruscus. The sequence continues at coordinate 96,343,916 of NC_064868.1, forward strand.
TAATATTTAGCCTATTTCCCTGATATATGTGAAATATAAAAAAGTATATTTGCATGGGAGAATATATGAATTAGAGTTCACCATGAAGGAATCGGTTGTGCTTTCAAATACATTTACAAAAAACCTTTCAAATATGTTGTTTCAAGATAAATCTTTGAACCCCTACTCTCAGGTATCTTAGAAATATGGTAGGCAATTCATGTTAAGAAACTTATACTTTTACTCTAAAGCTTAACAGAGAGCTTTTTGCATTTTCTAGTTTGGCTTTTACATCAATGGGCTTCTCAAAAAATCTCACCAGTGTGGGCTCATTCAACAAAGAAGCAATAATTTGTTCAAATGCAAATGACCATTCAGGTTCTTCCTTGAGAGAGGAAGATTCTTTCTCTAAATTTTTTGTTTCACTCTGACCAGATCCTCCAGAAGTGCAAACTTTCTCACAGAACCCTTCAGCTGCTGGTAGAGTGCTATGTAGCTTTCTTCCAACTTCTTCCATCCTGAGCAAAAGGTTGGTTACAACAGCAACGGCTTGATATAAAGACTCTTCTTCAGGGTCCCCATGAAATAAGTTAAATAGAGTCTTTGAAAACTGAATAAATTGTGACTGTAAGACACAAGTTGGAAATAATATGTTTGACATGAGATTTAGAAAATATAAAGAAAATTCAAAAGTGATTGTGAATGTATAGAATTTAGACCATATAAACTTCAGCACAAATAACAGGAACAGCTTATTAGTCCCCAAAGAAATCTTGGTCCTAGAAAGATGGGTATGAACCATGAACAAAAGTACCATGTAAGATTTCTTCTTATCTGTTACCTAATAGCAGTACATTACACATATAATAATTACATATATATAATAATTCCTGGACAGCTTACCTGCCAGCACTCCTTCAAATTACATGGTACTTTTAAGTAGACAAAGTTCTGTACTTCCCTACATGCAATACACCTATTTATTAACTAATCTTAATGCAATAACTATGACAAATTCTTCTTGATGTCCCCTACTCCTGGCTATGTGCTCAGAAAACTGTGCTCAGAAAACTACTCCTGGCTATGCGCTCAGAAATTGCTCCTGGCTTGGGGGACCATACGGGATGCTGGGGGAATCAAACCGCGGTCCATCCTAGTCTAGCATGTGCAAGGCTTGCGCCACTGCTTAGGCCCCAAGATTACACATACTTCTAACCATTTTGCAATATAACAATATAGAATTTTGGGGCAGGTGAGATACCTCAGTGGGCTGGAGTGCATACTTTGCATATAGGTGGCTCAAGTTTGATATTGGTATCTATGGGACATTACATACCACCAAGAATGACCTCTGAGCACTGAGCCAAAAGTAGCTTGAGCACTGCTTATATGACCCAAAAAGTAAACAAGAATCTAGATTTCTTAAACTTAAAAATACTATACCTGATTCATTCTTGGTAAATCTTTAATATTTTCTTCTTTTTTTGAAAGCTCATTTTGCCATTGACTTAGATATTCTTGAATATCAACTTTTTCTTTGCCTGAATAAGGGGAATAAAACCATTTTATAATGAACAGCATATATTTTTATCCAACTTCAAAAATCTTATAGAAGAATATCGTCAAGATATCTGATTATTATTGAGATAAAATATTCTACTTTTTTAAAACAGAGAAATATGAATTTGCCTTTTATTTTATTTACCCATTAGATCTCAGAAAATGCTCCATTATATTGAATTAAAATTTTTACTTTATTTTTGGATGTGGGCTATACCCAGTGATGCTCACAGCTTACTTTGTTCTCAGGGATAACTCCTGACAGAGTTTGAATAATCATATATGATACCTAGTGTGCCCATGTGAAAGACAAACATATTAGTTGCTATACTAATTCTCTGACCTCTAAAACTTTTACTATTAAAGAACAAAGACTAGTCCGGAAAAAAAAAAGAAATAAAGAATGGAGACTGGAGAAGATAAATACCAAGAGTGAGGGTGAAGGCATATTTATTTTATTTTTTATGCAGGACATATTTAACTAATTTTTTAAATTTTATTTTTAATATTTTTTATTTAAGCACTATGGTTACATACATGTTCATAATTGGGCTTCAGCAATAAAATGTACACCTCTTACACTGGTGCAACTTTCCCACCACCAATTGTCCCCCATTTCCCTCCTACCACATCTCCTGCCTGTCTTTGAGACAGGCATTGTATTTATCTGTGTCATTGTCATGGTAGCTGTTAGTTATTTCTCTAACTGTACTTAACACTCATTGTGGTAAGCTTCATATCATGGGCTGGTCCTTCTGGGCCTCATCTTTATTGTCTCTGGGCATTATTACTATACTGTCCTTTATTTATCTTAAATCCCACAGATGAATGAGTATTCTGTGTTTATCTCTCCCTCTGACTTATTTCACTCAACATAATAGTCTCCATATCCATCCATATATGGGCAAATTTAGTGACTTAATTTCTTTCCTAACAACTGCGTAGGTAGTATTTCATTGTGTGGATGCACCACTGTTTCTTTAGAGGTATTGCATTAAATCTGTATAATTCTTTGTGGAGTATCACCATTTTAATGATTTTAATGCTCCCAATCCATGAACAGCGTATATATGTCCATTTACTTGTGTCCTCTTTTACATCCTGAAGCAATGTTTTATAGTTTTCTTTGTTTAGGTCCCTCACTTCTCTAGTTGACTCCAAGGTATTCAAAATGTTGTGGTGCTGTTGTGAATGGGATATTTTATTTATCTATTTCTTCTCTATCATTATTTGCATGTAAGACCATTGTTATTTGTGTGTTAATTTTGTAACCTGCCACTTTGCTATATGAACCTATTGTTTCTAAGAGCTTTTGGTCGTCTTTAGGATTTTTGAAGTATAGTATCATGTAATCTACAAACCGAGAGAGCTTGACTTTCCTATCTGGATACCCTTGGTATCTATTTCTTGCCTAATTGCTATAGCAAGTACTTCTAGTACTATGTTGAATAGGAGTGATGAGAGGGGACAGCCTTGTCTTGTGCTAGATATTAGGGAAAAGGCTATCACTTTTTCTTCATTGAGTATAATATTTGCCATGAACTTGTGGTAAATGGCCTTGACTCTATTGAGATAACTTTCTCCCATTCCTATTTTGTTGAGGGTTTTATCATGAGTGGGTGATAGACCTTATTAAATGCTTTCTCTGCTTCCACTGATATGATCAAAACATTTTGAATTTTCCTTTTGTTAATGCAGTGTAATACATTGATCGACTTGTGTATGTTGAACCACCATTGCATCTCCAGAATAAATCCTACTTGGTCATCGTGTATGCCTTTCTTGAAGAGGCATTGGAACCTATTTGTCAGGATTTTATTGAGGATCTTTGCATCTGTGTTCATTAGGGATATTGGTCTGTCACTTTTTTTGGTGGCATCTCTGTCTGCTTTTGATGTCAGGGTGATGTTAGCTTCATAAAAACTATTTGGTAGTGTTTCTGTTTCTTCAATTTCTGGAAAAACCTGAAAAGTATAGGCAGAAGGTCCTCTTGAAAGGTTTGAAAGAATTCACTAGTGAATCATTGTATGCCTGGGAGTTTGTTTATGGGAAGACTTTTGGCTAACATTTTAATTTCCTAATAGTAATGGGTCTGTTCGAATATGCTAGATCATCTCGGTTCAACTTTAGGAGATTATAAAAAGTTTTTGTTTATTTTTATAGGGATGTCTATGTGTATATAGAAAAGAAAACCAAAAATGGGTATAGAGAAAAATGGTTTCACATTTAATTCAAGACAGAATTGTTAATGGTATTAGGACGTGTCTACTGCTTGAATTTATTTTACAAGCTCACTTTTCAAAAAAGTATTTGGGGGCCACATCAGGCTGTGCTCAAAGTTACCTCCTGCTTTGCACTCAGATGTCACAACTGTTGGATATCAGGGACTTCATCAGTTGACAGAGATTGAATCAGGATTCGCTGCATACAAGAAAATGACCCTACCTGCTGTACTATTGCTTTGGCCCCATAAGATAACTTTTATAATTTATAATTTTATAATTTAAATTTTTTATAATTTTATAAAATTTTATTAAATTTATAATTTAAATTTTTATAATTTAAAGTACCATATATACTCGAGTATAAGCCAAGCACAAAATTTGTGACAAAAAACCCGAACTTGGCTTATACTTGGGCCCTGTAGGTTATTTGATTCAGTGCGTGCGCACCGAATCAAATGCATGTAGACTCTAGTAGTCTTCTGTCATCTGCTGGAGGGGCGGTGCTTCAGCTCAGTCCACACCGTGGCTGAGCTGAAGAGACAGGTGGCTGAACTGAATGAACTGTATGCCACTGAACTACGTAACGCACAATATTCTACGCTTTGTATGAGACCGACAGCAGTGATGATACCTTCGAACTCAGTGATGATGCCAATGTCTATGCTGATACCCTCACATCAGATACAGCTGAAGCTCTGTTTGGACATACAGATGAAGAGGAGGAGGAATCCAGTTTTGAAGGATTTTAACCTTTGTAATTTAGTTTGATTTCACCTGTAAAGCTATGGTTTTTCTACACTTTATTTAAAGTTTTCAAATTATTGTTACTAGTTTACAGTTTTTCTTTAGCAATAAATATTGAAAAATATTTAACCTACTGATTCCTCAATTATTGTAATTATTTTGGGTACATATTTTTTATTTTTGAAATTTACCAGTGGCTGCTGCACTTTCCACTCGAGTCACAAAGTTTTCCCAGTTTTTAGGGTAAAACTATGGGGGTTGGCTTATACTCAAGTATATATGGTAATTAAATAAATAATAAAATAATGAATATAGGTCATTTACTTTTTCATATAATGCCTAAGACTTACATAACTAGAGAAGAAATGAGAAATTGTTATATACAAAATAACTAAAGCTCTCCAGGCCCCCACATGACTTATTAATCACAGCTCTTAAAGAAAAATCTACTTTTCATCTTATATATCTAATCCATTTACAAAGATACTAACAATGAACTAAATTATATTACTATATCAAAGTACCTTTTTCAAAGCTGCTTTCTTTTGATTTTGACCCCTTCTCATCGGCAGACTTGGTAACTAGAAGAAAAAAGGGCAACTGCATTTTACAAAAATGGAATAAGTACTTTGTGAGTGTGTGTGTGTGTGTATGTGTTTTATTCGGAAGTATTGAGGAAGGAGAGGGATAGGATAAGAGAGGATAAGAGAGAGAGTAATGTGCTCAAGGGAAAGTGTAGGCGTCTCCAAAAACAGAGAACCCCCTGCAAGTCCCAGAGTTAAAGTATAAAAGTAGACCTCTCAGGAGGGGAGATGCAGACACATGTGCTCACTCAGGCACCAGGTACCCAGACAACACATATGCACCTAAATACATTTTTTGAAAGTAAAGTTATATATATATATTTTGTTGTTGTTGTTGTTTCTTTTGGGGGGACCACACCCGGTGACACTCAGGGGTTACTCCTGGCGTTGCATTCAGAAATCACTCCTGGCTTGGGGAGCATATGGGACGCCGGGGGATCCAACCGCAGTCTGTCCTAGGCCAGCGCCAAGGCAGACAGACGCCTTACTGCTCCGTGCCACCGCTCCAGCCCCAGTAACATTATATATTTTAATTAAAGCACAGTGATTTACAAGGTTATTCATAATTGAGATGTAGATATACAGTGTTCCAGTACCCATACTATCATCAATGGCAACTTCCCTCATAATGCTTCTGGGGTTCCCTCCCATACTCCTTCCTCATAGCCTGTCATATTGATGGGTATCTTCGTAAGTTTACTTGTTAGTTTGGGTCTCATGATTGCAGTGTTGTTGACTCTTTGATTTGGATATTTATCTCTATTCCTTAATACTATCTATTCACCTGAATACCCTTGACTCTTGCCTCAGTTATTTCTCTTCTGTCTTCACCTCTCTTCCCTCCAATCTATTTCTTCCCTTCTCCCAATACTCTGGGTCCAAGGGTAATCATCTAGTCACTTACCCTTTAAACCATTCCATTTCCATATCCATTTATTTTACGTACTATTTATATGTATACTATTTGTATACAATACAAGACTTATATTTTCTACCAGACATTATAAACATATCTTCTCTTCTTCATCTCAGCTAAGTTAATATTAGATGATATGGCATCATCCAAAAATGTAATCAAGAACTTCTTCCTTTGTTTTGTTTTGTTTTTCTTAGTTTTACTCAGAAGTACTTGGGGGTAGTTCAGGGTGCTCTCCGACAGTTTGTGGAATCAAATGTGGGACCTCCTCATATCAGATATGTGCTCTAGATTTTTGAACTTGCCCCAGCCCAATCAAGCAAAGTTCAAATTGGTTTTTTGAGTGGAAGAAAGAACACTGTTGGGAAATCCATATTTAATAACAAGTCCTAGAAAAATATACAGCAAATATTAAGTATTTATTTTGTGCTATATTTTATTCTTTTGGACTTTATTTGCATTTATTTTATTATCAAATCAAGGAAAACAGTAGAAATCAGAAGACTGAGCACTAATTTGAATTGTAGCAAAAGTTGTTGTGCAACTTTGCACAAGATACTTTTCTTCAGTAAAGTGTGACCTTATTTATAAAAATCAAGATTTTAGACTAGATTAAAAGTAAAATCTCTTCAAATATAATGTTAAAAACATAAATACTAAGTGACCAGAGACATATTAGTTTGAACATAGCTCTTTGTTAGTCACTGCATATTTATGAAAAAAGAAAAGGAGACAAAGAAAATTAATTTTGGCCCAGATCTTGCAGTATTCAGGGCTTATTCCTAGTTCTGCACTCAAAATCAATTCCGGCAGGCTAAGAAAAAATATGTAATGTTGAATATTAAACACTACCTTTTTGGCTGAAGACAAGGTAAGCACACTACCCTTTACCTATATCTCAGCTCCCTCAAAATAAATTCTGAACAGCTCTAAAGTATTGATTAGATACAGATTTTTTTGTCTTTACAGGTGATTATAATAAGTATTTAGTTTGAACAATAAAGGTGACCTTCAATCATCGATGATTTTATCGTCTTCATTGTATTTTAACAGGGAATGAAAAATAATCTGATACATTAACAAAATTCTGCAACTGGAGCTTGAGCGATAGCACATTTGCCTTGCACACATCCAACACAGAACTGACGCAGGTTCAATTCTCAGCACCCCATATGGTCCCCCGAGCTTTCCAGGAGCAATTTCTGAGCACAGAGCCAGGAGTAACCATTGAGTGTTGCTGGGTGTGGACCCTTCCCACCAAAAGAACAAAAAAGAATCTGCAACTTAAGTAGAAACAATTTCAATTATCCAATAAAAATTATAAATTCCAAACCAAAAGTCAGTTTAGATAATAGTTAAATAAGTTTAGCACATGTTTACATTGTACTAAGTGCTATTGTAGCACCAAAAAAAGGTAAAATATAATTAGCCAAAATTTTACTAGTATTAGCCAGTAAAATATTTAAAATTATCTTTTCTTAAGATTCCTGTGAGTCAGAGACAGGCAACAATATCACAAAGGAAAAGAATCAGTGCTGGTGGGGATATGGAGAGAAAGGAATTCTCATTCACTGCTGGTGGGAATGCCATCTAGTCCAGCCTTTATGGAAAACAATAAGAAGACTCCTCCAAAAACTGGAAATTGGGAATGGAGCGGTAGTGAAGCAGTAGGGCATTTGCCTTGCATACAGCTAACCTAGAACAGACCAAGGTTTGAATCCCTGACGCTCCATAGGGTCCCCCAAGCCAGGAGTGATTTCTGAGCACATAGCCAGAAGTAACTCCTGAGTGTCATAGGGTGTGGCCCAAAAACCAAAACAAAACAAAACAAAACAAAACAAAAAACCCTGGAAATTGAACTCCCATATGATCCAGCTATACCACTCCTAGGGAATATATCCTAGGAATACAAAAGCACAATACAAAAATGCCTTCCTCACGCCTATATTCATTGCAGCACTGTATACAATAGCCAGACTCTGGAAACAACCAAGATGCCCTTCAACAGATGAATGGCTAAAGAAACTGTTGTACATATGTACAATGGAATATTATGCAGCCGTCAGGAGAGATGAAGTCGTGAAATTTTTCTATACAGGAGATGAACATAGAATCTATCAGGCTGAGAGAATTAAGTCAAAGGGAGAGAGATAGACATAGAATGGTCTTACTCATCTATGGGTTTTAAGAAAAATAAAAGAAATTATTGTAATCATGCTTAAAGACAATATATATGAGGGCTGGAAGGATTGGCTCATATAAAGCTCAGCACAAAGATTGATGAGTGTAGTTAGAGAAATAACTACACTGACAACTATCATAGCAATGTTAATGAGTGAGATAATTAGTATGCCTGTCTTGAACACAGGCAGGGGGATGGAGGGAAATGGGGAATATTGGTGATGGGAATGGTGCACTGGTGAAGGGGAGTCTCTTTATTTGACTGAAACCCAACTACAATCATGTCTGTAATCATGGTGCTTAAATAAAGATATTATTTAAAAAGAAAAATAAAGGACATAAAAAAGATTCCTGTGAGTGACTAATCATTAACACTGGTATTTTTTTATGTAGATATTTACCATGTAGTTGACTGAAATAGAGCAATTCTTCTTTAGAAAGTTCATCTCTCTTTGAAGTATCCTTTGGTTTTACTTCTGTATAAGCTAAAACAGTGCAAATATATTTATCAACAACAAGAAACAAAAATAGGTCTTATAATGGGTCAAGTAAACTTGAGGGTGGAGTAAGACAAAGAGCCTATGTATAAGACATATATGAAACTATATGAAGAAGTAAATAACAAGAAGCACTGTATCACTTTGAGTTCTGCTATTTTTCCTACTAGCTTTGTAACAGTTTCCCAAGAGTCCTTACAAATTTGTATATGAGAACATGGCATTTAGAAATATATGGAGATGTGTACTTAGTTATTTAAAATGCCTTCAATAAAAAATGAACAGTAGGGCATTTGTCTTAATACACTCTTGACCCGGGTTCAATTCCTGGCATTCCATATGGTCCTGAGCCTACCAAGAGTGATTTCTAAGCACAGAACCAGGAATAACCCATAAGCTCCACAAAACAAAACAAAACAAAAACAAAAAGCAAGAAAGAAGGAAATGATGAAGTTGAGCACTTTAACACATATACAACAATTGTGTGGTGTTTTTTTCCCTTTGTAAAATTTGTTCCTTCTATTGAAAACATCTTGATTTTTAGGAATATGAGACATTTTAATGGTAAACTGACTTGACATGTCAAATCCTAAATAATGAAATTATTAGGTTTTTTTATTACATTTTGTTTTAAATGTATATATTTTGTTTGAATATGTGAAGGGTCAAAAATGAATTTTAGCTTTTCGGTTTGATAAATGATGGTTTCTGGATTTCCTGGGCTGACTGAAAAAGATCCCATATATAACTTTAAACAAATTACAGATGTGATTTATTTTGTGAATTTCCCTATTCAAGTCAAGGGATACTTTTTAAATGTTCCTTTAATTTTTCTTTTTTCTTTTTTTTTTTTTTTGTTTTGGGGTCACACCTGGCAGCTCTCAGGGGTTACTCCTGGCTCTACGCTCAGAAATTGCTCCTGGCAGGCTCAGGGGACCATATGGGACACTGGGTTCGAACCACCAACCTGCATGTGAGGCAAACGCCTTACCTCCATGCTATCTCTCTGGCCCCTTCTTTTAAAAATTTTTGTTGTTGTTTAAAATTTTGTTTTATTTTGCTTTTTTTGTTGTCTTTCTGAAATGTTCCTTTAATTTAACATCTAAAATCATTTCACAAATATGGATTGGCCATGGAAAAGGCAACCTTTTAAATTCAGTGGAAAATACTTGACTATTTGTAAAAACTGAGGTAGTGGAATAAAAGAGAAAAAATATGACTTTTCATGCCAGACCTGTTTACCTCCCCATTATGCATAATATTAATTATGGGTGAATTTTGGCAAATAATTCGATATTTCTTCTTTGCTTTTGGCTTGCTGGGCAGTGCTTGGGACTTACTCTAGGCTTTTTCTCAGAATCACACCTGATGGAGATCCAGGGACCATATGTGGTACATGCAATGGAACCCACGTTAACAACATGCAAGGCCTTACCCTCTATACTATCTATCTCAGTATTGCTGAGTTTTAGTTTTCTCATTGTCAAAATTGGAAGGTTGATACTTATCATTTAGTGATATTATGATAATTAAGTCAAGGATGACTTGTAAACTCAAAGTCTTTTTTTTTTTTTTTTTTTTTTTTGCTTTTTGACCCACATCCAGTGATGCTCAGGGGTTACACTGGCTATGCACTCAGAAAACACTCCTCACTTGGGAGACCATAAGGGACTCTGGGGGATAGAACCTCGGTCTGTCCTAGGTTAGCACAGGCAAGGCAGAAGCCCTACAACTTGTGCCACTGCTCCAGCCCCTAAACTCAAAGTCTTAACAAAGCAAATGCAGAGTATATGCTAGCTTCTATTTGGCTTCCTTTACCCAAATTTTTACAATCACTGCTGCCTAATTTCATTTGTAAGAATAATTACAGTAATTTTATATATTTGGCATTATGTCTAAAATTATATTCTAAAAATTTAATGGCAACAACAAAATTTCTTTTTTTTTTGGGGGGGTCACACCCGGCGGCGCTCAGGGATTACTCCTGGCTGTCTGCTCAGAAATAGCTCCTGGCAGGCACGGGGGACCATATGGGACACCGGGATTCGAACCAACCACCTTTGGTCCTGGATCGGCTGCTTGCAAGGCAAATGCCGCTGTGCTATCTCTCCGGGCCCAACAACAAAATTTCAACCTTATGACAAGGATTGAATTATGGGTAAGTTCTCATATACAAATTATCATTAAATTGATTGACCATAATGGAAAGAAAAGATTTCTAGTTTTCTGTTACATAGGACCTTTTATATCTATTTCAATCTATCACATATCAGCAAAATTATCAGCAATAGATCTGTGAGCTATAATGAAAAATTACCTTACATACTATTGAAAATTATGTCATTTATTAAAATGTAACTATATTTGTAAATATAATTGTTAAAATAAAATCAACTTTTGTATATATTTAAAGATGGTGAAATTCTTACCTGGAGGAATATGCAGCTTAAAAAGAAGTTTAATTTTCTCAATAAAACTTCCATTGTACATTATGTCTGTTCAAAAAATTCAATCACAAATAATTATGTATTCAGCAGACATTAAATAAAATCCAGTAGCATAAATTAAGATTATTAGCCAAGAATTAGGACTAACAAATACCTTGCTACTTATACTAACAATTAAACTACCACCCAGTTAGCTAAATGCTCTCTTCAAGCATATTTATCCTAAGGCAAAAAAATTTTTCTATAGAGGATAAAATGCTCTATTTCCTCAACCTCAGATTGATTTATTTTTACTTTTGAATAAGAACTTATGCCTCATTTGAGATAAGAACTCTAATTTGTGGGCAAATCCATGATGAGAAAGCATTCTAGGGTATCATCTAGAGATGATACAATTGGTGGACTACAGAACAAGTATTTGTCACTCTAACATTTTTTAAGATTAAATGTTAGTTTCCTTTCTTCTTCCTTTTTCTGGCAAAATGCAGTGGTGCTCAGGGTTTATTCCTAGCTCTGGCTCTGCAGGGACAAGTCCTGGTAAACTCAGGGAACCATATTGTGTGCCAGGATTCTAATCTGGGTCAGCTAGGTTTAAGGAAAATGCCTAATCCAGGGCTCTCAAACTCGCAGCCCGCGGGCCATTTGCGGCCCTCCGTACATTTTGTGGCCCTGCCCTAGAGAAATCTTTTTTGGTTTTGTTTTGTTTTAGTTGTTTGGGTCACACCCCCAATGTTCAAGGCTTACTACTGACTTTGCACTCAAGGATCACCCGACTTTGCCTCTTGCGGCCCCCAGGTAAATTGAGTTTGAGACCCCTGTGTGACTATACTATTTCTCTGGCTTTCTTAAATGTTATTTTTGTTGTTGTTGAGGTTTGGGAAAAACCCTTCTGAAACATTCTTCTGTCTGGATGTGGGAAAACTGGGACAGTCTATTCCTTCATCTTAACTAACTGAAATCATTGATATCTAATAGTGTGCTTTTTTAGGAGGATAGGGCAAATGAAAGAAATAAATTTAGCACCAAACACCAAAATGCAGTTACTGTTAAAGCTAATTCAGGCTGTTGAAATCTGACTAAACTGTTAATAATAGGCAGCATTAAAATATTTCTATGGGTACTTTTATAAACATGTGTATATATTCTTTTAAAAATAACATTATTGGATGTCATCCTACCAATTGCAGAGGAGAATTCTTTGAAGTTTATAAGGCAGTCAGAGTTTTCATCCAGCAATCTGAATGTCCATAAAGCTAGTGAGTCTCTGTTTGGAGAAGTCCATGGACTCAACAAGTGATACAAGACTCTGAACTGCTGGCAGTCAATCTGATACTGCTCCAAATATGGCAGACTGGGATCATGATATTTCAAAACTGGACAACTCAGACACCAGTAATAAGAAAAAAACAGTTCTTTCTATTAAAGACAAAGAAAAGGAAAATCATTAGATCCATAAAGTATTGTGAGTTTTCTCTTTAAAGATGTTGACTAAGATAATAAAAATAAAACATTTAAGAGCTGTGAGAGCTGAACCTGGATCACACAGGCTCCAAACACAATCAGCTGTTACCCTTTCCCAAACTGTCACCTCCACCTGTCACCTGTCCTGATGTCCGCCTGCCCTCTCACTCCAAAACTGTGTGGATGCAATAGCGACATTCAATTCATGTCTGCTATTTCCAGACAAGTAGGCCCTAGTACTTCTTTCTTCCAGTCTCAAAATTCAGTTAAGAAAACAAAGTAAATAGTTGGCAATTTTTTCTTTCTTTCTTTTCTTTTATTAAAAAAAACCTTCGCCAGTGCAACATTCCCATCACCAATGTCCCAAGTGGCCCTCCTCCCCACCCCACCCCATCGTGTGCTCAGGCTTTCTACTTCCCTCATCCATTCACATTTTGTTATGATGGTTCTCAGTGTAATTGTTTCTCTAACTGCACTCATCACTCTTTGTGGTGAGCATATTTATCATACTCAAATAACCCTGCATCTTTAGGAAAATAACTTGTAATGCTTAGTATTAATAGCCACCTTTTGTAAATCAATTCAATAGATCACTTTCTTATGTAATGGGGAACCTGAAACTCAAACACTCCAATACACAAAATGCAAAGAACAATGGGGATCAACTTCAGGGAGAAAAACCTAGACAAATCTCCAAGCCCATTAAAATGCCTGAACCTGTTCTATGAAGACCTAAAATTAATGCTTTAGCAACAGAAATCAAGAAGGCACTTGCTAGAGAAATTAAACAATCAACAGATTAGCAATTCAGCCAACTCAAAGAAAAACTCTTTCAGAAGATAAGAGAATCCATACAAAAGAAATGGAAGGAACTAAAGAACATAGAGGCAGAATCCTATAGATTACCATGAAGACAAATTAAAAGCCAGTATAGAAAATGAAGTCTAAAAAGAAAGGAGAGCTAAAAGTATGGAAGAACATGTAAGGTACTTAATAAACAAAGGTAAGAGAAATAATATTTGAATTATAGAAATACCAGAGCGGAAGAAAAGAGAAAGGAGTAAGACAAGTAGTGAAAAGAGGCTGCTGTACAAATCCAAGAGGCCAAAAGGTACACCAAATAAAATAGATTCAAACAAAACACCACCAAGTTATATTGTAATCAAAATAGTAAAAACAAAATAGAGAGATGGACTTCTGAAAGCAAGAAGGGAGAAGAAAATCTTAAGTATAAAGAAAAGAACATAGAATCATACCAGATCTCCCATATGAAACAGTCCAGGCAAGAAATAAGTGGAATGATATATTCAAATTATTAAATGAAAGAAACTTTCAAACTAGAATCCATTACCACATAAACTAGTATTTTTATGGGAGGGAGGGAGGGATAAAACATTCTCAGAGAAAAAAACTTGCAAGATGCATGATAACCAAATAGACTCTAAATGAACTACTGAAAGGTCACTCATATAAACAAAATGACAAACTGTAACAGCAATAACTCTACACAATATAAAGGCATGACATCTACTTCTGTCAATAGTTTCCTTAAATGTCAATGGACTAAACTCTTCTATTAAAAGGCACAGAGTAGCTATTTGCTGCTTCCAGGAAACACATGTAAAATCTCAGGATAGACACAGGCTTAGAATAAGTGATGGAAAAACTATACAAGTCATTAAGAAATAAAAACGTGCTGGTACAGCCATTTCATATCCAACCAAATTTCATTCAGCCTTAAGAAAGTAATAAGAAACAGGAATGGACACTACTTATTGATTAGGGGAACAATAGATCAATAAGTACTAACTCTATAATCAACATATATGTAGCAAATGTTGGGTCACAAAGTACGAAAGGCTTTATGCTTGCAAACTTAGAGAAACACATGAATGGAAATGTGAGAATAGTGGGAGATTTCAACATTCCACTCTCCCCACTTGATAGATCCACTATGCAGTACATCAACAAAGGACGTAAGAATCCTAAATGAGAAACTAGAAGAGCTGGAGTTAGTGTATATAGGGCCTTTGATCGTCAAAAAGCTGATTTATACTATTTTCTAGTGCACAGGGAACACTCTATAATAGATCAATCATATTTTAGAACAAGTCTAACTTACAAAAATTCGTAAACATAAGAAGCATTCCAAGCATCCTATAAGAATACAGGAGATAGTTCTGTCCCTTTGCGCGGCTTGGGTCGGCACCTCCCCCCAGGGACCCCGGCGTGCTGGCTGGAGGCCTGAGTGAGAAGAGGCATGAGTGAATTTCTGCCCCTTTGTGCGGCTTGGGTCAGCACCTCCCCCCAGGGACTCCAGGGCGTGCCGGCTGGAGGCGTGAGTGAGGAGAGGCGTGAGTGAGGAGAGGCGTGAGTGAATTTCTGTCCCTTTGCGCGGTTTGGGCCGGCCCCTCCCCCCAGGGACCCCTGCATGCCAGCTGGAG
Organism: Suncus etruscus; assembly: GCF_024139225.1. Taxonomy (NCBI): domain Eukaryota; kingdom Metazoa; phylum Chordata; class Mammalia; order Eulipotyphla; family Soricidae; genus Suncus; species Suncus etruscus. The sequence continues at coordinate 96,358,954 of NC_064868.1, forward strand.
AGGGTTGAGTGACTCCCTTCCCCCAGGTGGGCACCTAGAAAGGCAAGTTGAGCGACCCGAATAGACGGGAAAGATAGGGCCAGCCATCTGGACTCGCAGGTGACCTAGAGCAGTCCAACCCCTGGACCCTGGAGTGGACCAGGGACTCCCCAAGGGTGAGGACAGAGCCTGAAGGGTTGGACTGAGGGAACCCTTCAAGGGAGGCGTGGAGGGGGCGGAGCTCCATTGACTCCCAGAGAAAGGAGGGGGGATTGAGAGCTAGGCTCAACAGCGCCAGTAACCATTGTGGCCAGGAGTGGAACTGCACCGCTGACAGAAATAAGGAGCAGAAAAGGGACAAGACCCACAGCAGGAAGGCTGAACTCTAGGTAGCAAAGGGGAGGAGAAAGGGCTAGGCTCAACAAACTCACCCAACAGGCCCCTCTACAAACACCGTCAGGAAGGGGACCAAAGCAGGCCGAAATTAGAAGCCACAGCACTCCAAAATACACCATTAAATACAAAGAACAATGCGTAAATCAAGGAGATCTCTAATAACTGGAGACACCATGACAAACCCTATCAAATTTCCAAGTCCACCAAAACGCACAGATCCACGGGAAGAAGACCTAAAAGCTGTCATGAGGAAGGAAATGCAAGAATTAATAAAAGAATTGAAAGAAACCCTAGCAACCGAGTATAAGAAATCCATGGACGAACTAATCAGCCAAATTAAAGAAGAAATGCCAAAGAACATGAGAGATTCCATACAAAAAGAAGTGAAGGAATTAAAAGACAAGGTAACAAGCCTTACGAGCAGAAACACAGAGTTGGAGAAGCACATCGAAGAACTCGAAGGAAAACTGCAATCAAAAAATGATAAAGAAACCAACAAAGAAATATAAACAAATGGGACTACATCAAACTAAAAAGCTTCTGCATGGCAAAAGAAACCCTACTTAACGCAAGAAGACAGCTAACAGAATGGGAAAAAAATCTTTTCACTTGACATATCAGATAAAGGGCTGATATCTAGAACATACAAAGCACTCAGAAAGCTGAGCCCCTCAAAACCAAATAAAGCCATAAAAAATGGGGAGATGAAATGAATAGACACTTCTCTGAGGAAGACAGAAGGATGGCCAACAAACACATGAAAACATGCTCACCTTCACTCATCATCAGGGAGATCCAAATCAAGACAACAATGAGATACCACCTTACACCAGTGAGGTTGGCTCACATCAAAAATAATGGAAACAACCTTTGTTGGCGAGGATGCGGTATGAAAGGAACTCTCATCCACTGCTGGTGGGAATGCCCCCTAGTCCAACATCTATGGAGAAAAGTCTGGAGAGTGCTCAAAGAACTCAGAATTGAGCTGCCATTTGACCCAGCAATTGCTCTCCTAGGCATATACCCCCAAGATGGAAGGACATTCATTCCAAAATATGTATGCATCCCACTATTTATTGCAGCACTCAGTATAATAGTCAAATCTTGGAACCAACCTCGATGTCCAACAACAGATGAATGGATCATTAAGATGTGGTACATATACACAATGGAATATTACATGGCAGTCATAAATGATACAATCACAGACTTTGCAGCAACATGGATGGACCTAGATCATGTTATGTTAAACGAAGTAAGTCAGAAGACAAAGATAAACACAGAATGGTAGCACTATTCTGAAACACCTAGAACACATATTTTATACACAACTAATACCTAACAATCAAATAACAGGGTTCAACAGGGTAGAAACTCCGAACACTGTAATAGTCAACATAGACATGGGAGCAGTGTCCAAAATACATGAAAAAGGAACAACGCAAACTCTTGACTATACATTATACCACAAAGAAAACAGCAACAACAGAAACGGCAGCATAGAGAGAACAGGTATGTAATCAGACTTCTACAACAAAGGTCCACAATAATCCCTTAGAGTTCATATACAGGAACACAAGTATAGAACACCAAGGGAAATCACGGACTGCAATGGCAACATACCATAACACTACCTTTTAATGCCTTTATCTTACTATACTTTAAATAACCTCTCAGCTTTTCTGTCCACAGGTGCCCTTGGATACAAAGGGCGGACAAACTAAGGTGGCAACTCGGGATACCACACGGGATACCATACCTTGCTTGCACTACGAGATGGCCACAAGAAAACTCTTTAACATACACTTTATCTCTAGGTAATACCTTCATTTAGGAATTGAAGCACGTGAACAGTCAGACCACTGAAGCAGTACCTGAGACGTACAGACTTAAACTACAGGCTCTATTCTTCGAACACATTCAATCAAACCAGCATTCCCTTGCTATTCTCTCCCCTCTTCTCACTACTTTTTTTTTCTTCTATTCTGCTCATTACTTTTTTCCCTTTCTCTCCCCCTTATCTCTCTAAGGTATTTTCTCTTTTCTCTCCCTTCAAACCCTTCCCATATACCTTCCCCTTCCTCCCCTCTGGAAATCCAACTATCCCTTCACCCCTCAATCCCATCCAGATCTCCCACCATATTAAAACTCTTCACCCCCAGTCCTTATTCTATTAGGCATCAAGATCAACCTCCTACCCAACGAACCAGTACCCAGCACCCAGGCGAGAGGACACCCAGATAAACCCACACCTCGTCTCCTGAAAGAAAAGACAGCCAACTCCCCTGTGGACTCATGCTGCGAGGCCCTCCCTACCAACTCCCCCTAATGCGGACTGCTCCTTGAAACCGGGCCTAGATCCAAAAGTATCCCCAAAGCAAGAACTCTTCCAAGACCTCCCTGCCGCAAACTTTTACCAATCTGAAGAAGGTCAGGGGGTGGGTTAGGAAGATGCCTGGGAACCCACACACAAGAAAAACCCAAAAGACAATGGGAAAAACTGTACTTCCAACATAGGCATAAGACCTGTAATACACCACCTCTTTACCTGCCCTCCCCCAAATGTAAGGTAGTCTTTTGCACCACTTTGGTCCCTTAAAAATTTCGCTAACTCATTTTATTTCTTTTTTTTAATTTATTTATTTATCTTTTTTAAATGTATGTCCTACATATATATTTGTGAGCACATACATTTTTAATTCCCCCCCCTTATTTTATTTTTTTTTCTCTTCGGTTTTTGGTATGTGACCTGTGTCTGTTATCCCATCAGTCCACCCACGAATACACAGACATTATAATGTAGCACCACTTCCCCCTACAAAGGCACACTAAGTAAAGGGGAAATATTACATATAAAAAAAAGAGAGCTCTTATCTACTAGAGATAGGAACTCATAGTTGTTTAAAATATAGGGATATCTCCTGCCTTGAAAATATGTCATGTGGAATCAAATTAGACCTCAGGTGATTAGATACCATTCATCCAGCTTTGAACCCTGGATCCCCGACATAGAAACGGCACAGCTTTTCACAACAGCTGCAGGAAACAAATTCCATCCAGGACGGCCTTAATACGACGAGACCAACAACAAGGCCCAGCTCTAACATGATATCCTGACAACGAGGAAAATGCGAACATCTTGACCTTAGAGCAGATTAGCCTACCTTACCAACTAATGACAAGACAAAACCAGAAGTCTTGGCACCCTTTGGTAGGTCCAAAACCCAAGATCGGGATTTACAGATGACTGGCTGCTAGATCCACGACCAGACTGTATACATCTTGGGACCAATAAAAAAGCCCTAGTTTAGGGTTTGAACTATGACCTGCACAATAATCATGATCCCCAGCCCCAAAGGTCCGGCAGAGACAACTGTAACGGAATGGGGCTTTTGGAAGCACAAAGAAAGACGCTATCCTAGGTGCCACCCTAGGTTCAGTGCAAAGACCAAGATCACCAGCCACAGAAGATGGATTAAAATGACACTGAGGTAACAGAACCTCTAGAACCACAAAGACTGACTTCATCATAAGTCCCACCTCAGGATCTGTGCAGATACTGAGACCTCTAAACACAGAGCAGAAGTCTTCCACACACCAAAAAAAAAAAGAGAAAAAAAAAACACCACCGGGAAAGTAAAGAATCCTGAGCAAAGTCTAGAGTTGATCCCATGACAGTATGCTCCAAGGACGGAGAAACCCCATATCTCTTAGGCTAAGTGAATTCTTTTTCGAATGACCCCAATATTTACTGTGCCAGGGCAGGAGGGAAAAAACAAAAATACAAAAAGCACAAAACCTTGGTTATTTTTTATATAAATATAGATATTACCTTCATTTATTATTGTTATTATTATTTTTGATTTACCAATCTATTTTGGTCTATTTTTCTGTTTGGGTGTGATTATTGAAAGTGTAGTCCCCAATTATACTTATATATATTTTTTTCTCTTCCTTTCTTCTCTTTCGTTATGTGCTATGCCATGTTCCTTAATTCAAGACCATGGCGTGATTTTTGTTTGTCTGTTTTTGTTTTTGTTTTTTTTCTACTTGTTTGTTTGTTTTGTCTGCTCTGTGTGGTGCTTATCGATATAGCTGGAGCCCTCACTGGATATTTGACACTTCTTTTGGTACTAGTGGAGTGTTTCACCTTCTTTTTCTCCATCTCCCAAATTGATGATGAGAGCCTTTAAAAGGACTCCGCCCATTTTCGGGGTATTAGACTCTTACCCCAGTTTATTAATTTTCTCTCCTTCAAACAAAACCACGCAACTTGAACTAGCTAGTCCTGACTCCAGTTAAAGGGGGAAATAAGGGAGGCATCAAGACCAAACAGGTGCAAGACTACTAAGTAGTGGGTTAGATACAGAGGGGACCACATATTCTAGCTGCCCTGGGGTGAGGGAAAAGGAAAAGGGAGGTAGGACAGAAACGGAGGTGTAGGGAGGACAATTTGGCGATGGGAATCCCCCCTGATTTTATGTAAATATGTACCTAAAATATTATTGTCAACAATATGTAATCCACTATGATCAAAATAAAAATTTATATTAATAAAAAAAAGAATACAGGAGATAAAGATGAACTGTAAAAAGACAATGTAGAGAAACTCTAATACCTGGAGACTAAACAACACACTGTTTAATAATAACTGGATCAAAGAGAAAATCAAAGAAGAAATAAAGAGATTCCTTGAGACTAATGATAATGAAAAAACAATTTACCAAAATTATGGGACACAACAAAAAGAGTGATTGGGGGAAACTCATAGTAACACAGACTTACATAAGGAAAAAAGAAAATGATAACATCAGCAACCAAAAGGCACACTTTACATATCTGGAAAACTAACAACGAAGGAATAACCACATGTTGAAGAAACGAAATAATAAAAATTAGAGCAGAAATCAGTGATATAGAAACCAAGAAAACAATAAAAAGAATCAATAAAACCAGGAGCTATGTTTTTGAAAAAATATACAAGATAGACAGACCACTGGCAAGTCTCACAATGAAAACAAGAGAAATTGCTCAAATAAATTAGATCAGAAATGAAAAAAAGGAAATTATAACAGAAACCCCAGAAATCCAAGAGAACTTTCTAAAAACAACTGTATTATGTTAAGCTAGAGAACTTAGAATAAATGGACATATTTCTGGAAATATTTAGTCTTCCTAATTTAATAAGGAGGAAGTAGATAGCCTAAGCAGGCCAATCACAAGCAAGGAAATTGAAACAGTAATTAAGAATCTTCCCAAGAAAAAAAGTCCAGGACCAGATAGGTCTATAGGTGAGTTTTTATCAAACATTCAGTAAAGACTTACCACCATTGATCTTTAAACTCTTCCAAAATATTGAAGAGATGGAATCCCTCCCTACTGCTTTCTATGAAGCTAATATTTTGCTGATTCCCAAAGCTGACAATACTGAGACAGAAAACTACAGACCAATATCAGTGATAAACATTGAAAAATCAATGCAGGTGGGAATGCTGTTTGGACCAATCTCTATGAAAAAACAGTATGGAGGATACATATTACACTCACAATTGAATTGCAATATGACCCAGCAACCCCACCTTGGGTATCTATTCCCTGGACAGATAAACATTCATCTAAAATGATGCATGGACACCGCTATACATTGCAGTACTCAGTACAATCGCTAGGAGTTGGAATTAACCTACATGTCCAGCAACAGATGAGTGGATCATGAAGATGTAGGACATATACACAATAGAATACTACATAGCTATAAGGAATGATGCAATCATGCAATTCATTGCAACATGGATGGAACTGGAAGATATTATGGTAAATAATGGAAGAAGGATATTATGTTAAATGATAGAAGAAAAATACATACAAGATTATTTTACATATATGCGATATTTAGAATAACTGCATGAAGAAATTTAATGGCTTAAATGGAGTTTATTGAGAATACTCTAGGCCCTAGAATATAGTCAGAAGAAGGAAAGAATTTGAGTAGAGAAGAAATGAAGGAGCTTTGGATGCAGGGAGCCTTGTGACAAACGTAAGTTTATATGTAACCATTTAAGGTTTGAACAAAGACAATGAGAACATAACCTTAACCGTGGGAAACTGAGTCTAAATTTATCTGAAGTCCCCTTTGTCTGCACATTCCTGCCTGCCCATGATGGGTCCCCGTTATCTAGGCATTTCTGCCTGCTTGCAATCTGTGTGCCCTGCCTAAGTGCAGAATTCTGCCCGCAAAAGAGAAGCCTGCTTTTTAGAAATGTATATAAGCTGAACTTCTTCCAATAAAGCTCACCACAAGGACTGGTGAATGATGTTAGGGAAATAACTACACTAACAACTAGCATGACAATGTTAAAGAATGAGAGAAGTAGAATGCCTGTTTCGAATACAGGCAAGGGTGGGGGGAGGACCTCGGTGGTGGGAATGTTGCACTGGTGAAGGGGGGTATTCTGTTTATGACTGAAACCCAACTACAAACAAACTTGTAATTATGGCACTTAAATAAAATTTTATTTAAAAATAAATAAATAAACAGACTCTTCTTCCATTTGTACTCTGTCTCTGTGTCTTGTCTGTTTTGTGTCTTTGTTCGCTTTCATACTCTCCCAGGCAACCTTGAAGCTGTGTGCCCTGTTAGTTGGGACAGAAGAAAAATACATATACGAAATGATGGGAGACGTGTTAAGGGGTCTCAGATGCATTGTGGTGTTAAGAAAGGTCAGAACTAAATATCCAAGCCAGAGTCAACAACAATGAAATCATAAGGCACAAATTTTAACAACCAAAGTTAAAAAGGTGCTTGTTATGATGGCAGGCTGGGGCAGGTGATAGTTGCATGGGACGGAATCTGGGAATATTTGTAGAAGAAATTTGACACTGGTAGTGGGATTGTCCTGAAATATTGAATGTTTAAAGCCCAACATGAATAACTTTTTAAATCATAATGGATTAAATAAAAACTTAATCACACACAAAAAAACAAAAATATTTAAGATTTGTGATAAAATACTTTTAAAAGGGCATTATTTTGTAACTTAAAGAAGAAAAACAGTACCTTAAAGATGGCATAAAGTTCATCCAACTCATGAAGGCTCAATTTCACATCTTGTGATACAACGCGCAACTTAAAAAGGATTAAAAGCACTTTAGAATTTAACACTTGAGTATGGAAATTCTCTTTGTAGCCACATAGAAATCATTCTTTGTCAGATTCAAACATTTTTCTATTAACTTTTAAAATGAACACTAAAGTTAAATGTACCTGTTTGCCCTCTATAAAAAGATCTACATAGTCTATAGTTCAGTTCTATTCAGCTGCATGATTTGACTTTAATCTTCTGAAACCCAGAAATGACTGCCAATGGATATTCATGTAATGTCTATAAATATGAGCAACAGAATTATAAATCTTATTCAATATATTCCTCTCACACTACATAAGCAATTCATCATGCCATCATTTGAGGCTGTCAGAAAATACTTTTAAATCTTTTAGAACATGTATATCTCGTCTCTGTTCAAAAAACCTAATCCAAGAAGGAATAAAAATAGGTAATTTTATCCGACTTCATGAAAAAAAAGCACAAATAATATAATTATGCTATTTAAGAAAGGTGAAAGAAAAGTAATAGAGGCCAGTTTTGTTGTTTTTAACCAGTGTGTTTGTTTAATTCATTTCAATGAACTCTATGATGGTTAAGAGAGGGAAAGAGGGTGATTGGTACAGTGAAAGGGTAGAGGTCTTTTTGTGATGGGATAGACTAGTACTTATGTCATGAGGTTAGTGAATCCTATACACACAGAGGAGTTAAACTTTAATACCTATATATGTTAGTTGTATTAGGATTTAACATTAAAAGACATATACAAATTACTTTAAATTTATAAGATAAAATGCTTATAATTCATAAAATTATGTACAGGGAAAGCCATGCTAAACTGACATGAAACAAACATAACATGTAAGAAAAGAGAAATATTTGACTATAACAATTAGAATCTTGTATACTTTGCAATATATTAATAAAAATAAACAAGATTCGGGGAGGAAAAATATTTGTCACAAATGAAATTAAGAATTAATGTCTCTGGGGCCAGAGAGACAGCATGGAGGTAAGGCGTTTGCCTTTCATGAAGAAGGTCATCAGTTCGAATCCGGCTTCCCATATGGTCCCCTGTGCCTGCCAGGAGCAATTTCTGAGCATGGAGCCAGGAGTTTCCCCTGAGCACTGCCAGGTGTGACCCAAAAACCACACACACACACACACACACACACACACACACACACACACACACACAAAGAATTAATGTCTCTAAAGTTCCTACAATAAAAAAGAAAACTGAAATACAAGAAAATATGTATAAATAATAGGCAATTACCAAGTAAAATAGACTAAAATGTAATCAATAAAATAAAAATAAAAATGATACCTCATTTTATCTATCAAATTGGCACAATTTAATTTTTAATAAATTACATTAATGAGAATGTGGGACAAATGGTCATCCTTACACATAAATGATATAATTATAATTAATTTTCAAGAGTTTACAAAATTTTGAATAATAAGATCTATCACATTCTAACTTAGCAAACCCCACATAAAAATTTAGGTATACATGAGACTAGAGAGATAATAGAGTGGACAGAACACTTGCTTTGCATGCAGCACCCAGGTTTGATCCCTTGAGTACTACTAGGAGTAATTCCTGAATATAGAGTCAGGATTAACCCCTAATATCATTAGGTGTGGTCCTAGTGAAACCAAAAAATAATTTAAGTGAACACAACCAGATTTTACTTTCAGAAAACTACCTTACAAAATAACTACTACAAATACTTAAGAGACTATACATTAGGGAAGTTTAGAAAAATTTCGTGTAAGAGGAATAATTACATCATACTATAAATTCATCAATAACAAAAAGTTAAATAATTATATTAATATTGTGATATGTTATGTATCAATTCAATACATTAAGAAATGAGGTACATATAGATCTACTGATATGTACTGAGCATGATATATTTTCCCTTTTTTTGTGGGCCACATCTGGCAGTGTTCAGGGATTACTCTTGGCTCTGCACTCAGGAATCACTCCTGGTGGGCTCAGGGGGCCATATGGGATGCTAGGGATCAAATTGGGTTGGTCTCCTTGAAGGCAAGAGCTGAATCTACAAGGATTACTTTAGGAGGGGGTCTAAGGTGGCTGGAATTGAATCCAAGTTGGCAACATACAAGGCAAGTATCCTATCTGCTGTACTATCTCTCTATCCAGCTGGCCCCTAAACATGATATACTTTTGGGTAAAATAAGTAAAAAGTAAACTGCATAATAAAGTGACTAGTTTGATCTTATTCAGAAACCATTATTCTCTACACATTAATAGACATATTTATGTACTTAGTCACATAGAAGAAGGATCTGTAGAACATAAATGTTCTTTTTTTCAGTTGTTTTGGCCACACCTGACAATGTTCTGGGGATACTCCTGGTCCTGAACTCAAGGATTATTTCTGGTGGGGATAGGGGTCCATACAGGATACTGGGGATTGAACCCAAGTCAGCTGCATGCAATGTGCAAGTGCTGTAACTGCTGTACTGTCACTGGAAGAACATGTAACCAATCATTTTAATACTGGTTATTCACTGGGTGGGAAAACTTTACCATCTACATTTTTGTAATGCATACATTATTTACAAAAAACATTGATCATATCAGTATTTTAAGAAGCTTATGTTTATATAAATTATTTCTCAATAAAACTGGAGGGAAAGAAAATAGAAACAGGAATCAAATAACCAGACAATGAATTACAAATTTTTTGAATTACCAATTTTTAAAATAAGGGTTTTATGTTGACTATGTCATCACAGTAATATCATTGCATTATTTAACTGAAATTTATATCTGGAACAGTTAGAAATGTTAATATTCCCAGATATGTATCTCTGAGGACTTATTCTTTAAATAAACCAGTTTACAAAAACAATGTATGCTCATAATAAATGCATAAAAACCATAGAATAATATTAAACAGTAAAGTAACTTTTCTAAGTATCTATAATCTCACTTAACAGATGGAATCAATATCAATAACTTCTTATGTAGTCATCTTAATATAAAAAGGAGTACATTTAAAATATTCTGGTACACATGTTTTACCTTTAGGTATCAAAAATAGTAAATCATATATTGGCACTGATTTCCATGTTCCTTAGTTGTCCTTCCTTCCTTCCTTCCTTCCTTCCTTCCTTCCTTCCTTCCTTCCTTCCTTCCTTTTTCCTTCCTTCCCTCCTTCCTTCCTTCCTTTTTCCTTCCTTCCCTCTTTCCTCTTCCCTCTCTCCTTCCCTCCTTGCTTCTTTCCTCCTCCCTCCCTCTCCTTCCTTCCTTCCTTCCTTCTTCCCTCCATCCTTCCTCCTTTCTTCTCCCTCCCTCCTTCCTCCTTTCCTCTCCCTCCCTCCCTCCCTCCCTCCCTCCCTCCCTTCCTTCCTTCCTTCCTTCCTCCCTCCCTCCCTTCCTTCCTTCCTCCCTCCCTCCCTTCCTCTCTCTCTCCCTCCCTCCCTCTCCATTCTTTCCTCCCCTGGTCCATTCCTTCCTTTGTCAATCCTCCCTCTCTCTCCTTCCTCCCTCCCCCTTTCTTCATTCCTTTCTTCTTTGTTTTTGTACACACTTGGAGGCTTGCAGGGCTTACTTCTGGTTTTACATACATGGATCAGTTTTGGTGGAGATCTGAGGTGGCTGGAATTAAATCCATGTTGGTTACGTACAAGGCAAGTGCCCCACCTAGTGTACTGTACTATCTATGCAGCTCCAGTTTTCTTCTAGTTTTATTTTGGGGCGTTTTTCACACTTGGTTACTCCTGGGTCTGTACTCAGAAATTACTCTTGGAGGTATTAGGTGGATCATATGAGATGCTGGGGATCAAACCCAAAATGGCTACATGCAAGACAAGTGCCCTACCTGCTCTACTATTGCTCTGGTCCCGTCTCCAGTTCCAGTTCTTATTGATGTTGCACACTACAAATAAATTATGCTTATACTCTTACATCATAGCATTAAATACTAAAGTTCAAACAATACAAAAAATATTGGAGAAACCAACACAATGCAAGTATTTAAAAATAGCATCTTTTCTCTTAAAAGGTGTGCAATAAGCTTAGCTATGCCATGAACCCAGCTCAAAAGTTTAGTTTTTATATATTTAAAAAAATTATGCTTCTTTAAATAAAGTTGAAAAAAAAGTTACTCGAATTACTTTTCTTTATTGGATATATGCTTACCACATTATGCTTTGTTGTTTCCTCTAGTGTCTGTATGACATACAATCTATTTCGACAGCGCATACTGTGTATATCTTCATAGCAAATAGTGCCAAATTTCTGTAAGAAATATAATTTCAGTGAACACCCATTCATAATTAAATCCACTCTTCTCACTTCAATTTCACCAGATTTTGTTCTTAAAGGTCTTAGCTCTCTATTTCTAGCTATTTTACTAATTTGTTCAGTGAATATGCAAATTTTCACTTCTCACCTTTGTGTTTTTCTATATAGTTGCTAGAGAGAATGTCATTTACTATGTGTTTAGACTCATGCACGAACATTAGAAAAATTCTTAGACACTAAGAAGAAAATAATTTTATTTTAATTTTAGCATAAATAGTTTAAGGTGGTCATTGTGAAAAAATTAATATAGTTTCACTTAATAAAAAGCAAACTGAAGTAGTAGTTATACAGTAAGTTCATTTTATATGCATGGTAACTTCTACATTTATTTATATAAACGATAGTAATATGTTGATTTGGTATTCACAAAGGTCCTAGAACCAATACACCACAGAATCCAAAGGATGAGTGTATACTGTTTTTTCCTAAATATATATCTATGATTATATTTAATTTATAAGTTAGGTACATCAAAAGATTAATATTAATATAATACTAAGTAAAATCAAAACAGAACAACTATGAGAGTATATTATAATAAAGGATATATACATGTAGTCTATACCAAAATATGATTGTCTAAATTGCTGAACCAATGGCAAATAAATCCACAAAAATTAAGACACAGTGAAAAATAAAGCTGTGTTGTCACTACAGACAATGACTTGGATTGAATAAACTAGTTTGCCTGGAGCCTAGAATTGGTCTTATGCCAGGAAACTTCAGGGGTAGGGTCTCCTTGTATTTAGACCAAGGCTTTTCCTTTCCATGTCCCCCCTATTTTGGTGGGACTATGCAAACAATATTTGCCACTCTAACACCATTTTTACTGTGTTCTTTTGACTCTAACCCTTAAAAAAAACCTTAAACTTTTGATGTTAACTTAAACTAATATGCATGTGCATGAAAATATAAAAAAATACTATGCCTTCAAGTTTTAAGGAATCACATAAATCTCATGGTTTTAGATTACTTTGTGTACTGCTAAGAAATACTATAATGTACTACAATCGGGGGACTTGTGGACAAAGTAATTGTGCATGGGTTCTGCCTTATTTTTCTTAATGTTCTTTGACTGTAAGTTCAATATTTAGGTGTCAACAAGGGGATTTCTTTTGAGAACTCTGTTTATGTGCGATTGTCCTTCCACTGTAACTTTACCTTCTCCTCTTTGCATCATTGTTCTCATAATTAAAAAGAAAAAAGAAAAAAAGAAAAAAAATTGATATGCTGGCTAAGACAGAACTACCATAGCATAAATGAATAGTTCATAAAAGTTATTCTTAAAGTGATATTAGATATTTTAAATGCCATTTTAAAGTGTACCTTATTTTTTTTTTGGTTTCTTGGGCCACACCCATTTGATGCTCAGGGGTTACTCCTGGCTAAGCACTCAGAAATTGCCCCTGGCTTGGGGGGACCATATGGGACATCGGGGGATCGAACCGGTGTCCTTCCTTGGCTAGCACTTGCAAGACAGACACCTTACCTTAGTGTCACCTCTCCGGCCCCAAATTGTACCTTATTCTTAATATAGCACATGTAACTATATGTAGCTATAGTATTTATCATATTCAAATCAGTTCTATTGTAGATATGGCTCAGAACCACTTACTTCATTTGATTCTCTAATCAACTGTGCAATATCCACTTTGATATTCCTGCCTTTTCCTCCATCATTCATATTTGAGCCCTGATGAACACTTGAAGGCAGTGGGCTATCTTTATTAGTGACGTTGTCAAAGAACCTATGCAAAATGACAATTATGCAAGAATCAGTGGAAGTAAAATGCAGAGAACATGATAATTGATTTCTCCCTAGTCAATCAAAGGTTAATTTCAACTAAGAGGACAAAGAAAATCCCTATAAAGCAGTAAAATTTAATGATAGTTGGGAGCTAGGAAAATAATGCAGTGGGTAGAGTGTGTGCCTTTCAAGCAGCTACCCTGAGTTTAATTCCCAGTACAAATTACGGTCCCCCAGGTATCTCCAGGAGTGGTCCTTTAGTACTGCCAAGTGGGGCCCAAAACAAGATAAATAAATACATTTGGGAAATAAGGGGAAAGAACGGCAAAGAAAATGAAATCAGAAGTAAGGAGAAGATGAAGGAATTAAACAGGTTTAGAAAATATTTAGCAAATTCCAAAATAACCAGTGCTGATAAAAAGCAAGGTACATATATAGAGGCATGTGATGAGAAATATTAAAGCTAAATTTTTATTCTAAACAATAGAATTTTATGCATATACATTATAAAATACCTAATTAAAATTAATGTATTTAAATTTACATATATAGTATATACATATTTCACATATATTTAATTATAAAATAATATTCATAGGAAAGGCACTAAGAAAATCAAGCTTGAGCTAACTGACTGAAACCAGCTAGAAACCAGAACAATCTTCCCCAACTGTCATATATAATGTCATCAATTCATCCCCCCATCTTTTTTTTTTTTTTTTTTTTTTTTTTTTTTTTTTTTTTTTTTTTGGTTTTTGGGCCACACCCGGTGACGCTCAGGGGTTACTCCTGGCTATGCGCTCAGAAGTCGCTCCTGGCTTGGGGGACCATATGGGACGCCGGGGGATCGAACCGCGGTCCGTCCTAGGCTAGCGCAGGCAAGGCAGGCACCTTACCTCCAGCGCCACCTCCCGGCCCCTCATCCCCCCATCTTAATGAGTTTTACATAAAGATATTTGATAGTTCAAACTGGTATAAATCAAAATCCAGCACATGGAATAAACAATATTAATAGAAATGTACAAATAACCTACTACTTCACTTCAAAGTACTTTACTTTGGTTATATTCTACCTGGAAACAGAAGACTGGATCTTTCATTAAACTAGATCTTTCATTAAATTGTCTTTCTGATCTTGGAAATGCTGTTTGCCATTTCCATGGTTCACTTCCCTCATCTTAAAATAAGGGGATCATAGGGCCAGAATGATACAACATATAAGGTGCTTGTCTTGAATGTGGCAAATCCAGGTTCAATGATCAGCATTACAATGATACCCTGACCAACATCAGGAATGATCTCTGAGTGCAGTCATAAATATAAATAAGTCCCAGGTTTTTCTGGGTATGCCCCTAAAACCAAAATAAATGGATCGATTAGTGAAATAAGGCAATTTAACAGGGGCTGGAGAGATAGTACAGTGGGTAAGATGCTTGCCTTGTACATGATTGATCTGGGTTCAGTCCCCAGCACCCCACACAGTCCCCTGAAATCAACCAGTAGTGATTCCTGAGTGCAAAGTCAGGAGTAAGCCCTGAGTATAGCTGCCTGTGGCACCAAAACAAACAAAAATTGAACTGTACAACATAATCTCTAAGGGTCTCCTCATACATAACCTTATGGTTAATGGATTGGAGCAATGGTATCGTTCACAGGGTAATTGCCTAGCATGTGGCCAATCCAGGTTTGACCCCTGGCACTTCATATAGTCCCCTGAGCCAAAATGATACCTGAGCACAAAGCCAGAAGTAAGCCCTGAGAGCTGCTGGATATGTACTTAAAACAAATAAAATAATGTTACATTTCTGACATACCTGTTTAAAGTTGTCACAGCTTCAGCATCATCTTTACATGCCAGCAATTTGTCTAAATTATAGTCAATTATAGTTAATCCAAGTTGTAAAATGGCCCTTATTCCATCATAAAAGAAATAGTCCACCACATTTACTGCACTTCCTATAGGTAGCACACTAATAAAAAGTGTGAGGAACCAAGAAAGAGAAACCGAGGAAAAGAATGTCATATCAGTCATATGTTCTGTTAGCTGGGGGAAATGGTCCCTGATAAGTTCTTCAAAGACTGCCTGATCCACCAAGGCACCTGAAGAAGAGAAAAGAAGTTTTGAAGTGAATACCTTTCAAAATGACTTGTTTTTGACAGCTTATGAGATCTATTTTTATGCTGATAGATCTAACTTCTCTTATAAATTATGACTTACTTTAGTGCTTTTCTTTATATTTCATACATCTCTATATCTATTCAAAATACATTTGAACATTTATTAAGTTTTATTATGTACAGAACTCTAAAAGGTATAAAACACGAGATAAATAAAACATTAAGAAATGGTTTTGGGGCTGGAGAAATAACATGGAGGTAGGGCATTTGCCTTGCATGTAGAATGACAGTGGTTCGAATCCCAGCATCTCTTATGGTCATCTGAGCCTGCCAGGAGCAATTTCTGAGCATAGAGCCATAAGAAATCCCTGAGTGCTGTTGGGTATGCCCCAAAAACCAAAAAAAAAAAAAAAAAAAAAAGGTTTCATCTTAAAATACCTTCTATCTAATCAAACAATATAAACAGATGACCACAACTAAAGAAAATATATTAAAGAGACCTAGAGGAAACCATGTAATTTGCTGCTGAGTGGTTCTGGAAAGTATCATGTTGAGAGATATTAGAAGAAGAGGTATATACACAGAATGGTTTAAAAAAAAACAAGAGAACAAATTAGGTACTTTATTTTATAGAGATGCATTAAACAATATTTTTTAATCAGATACTTAATAATGCCAGTGAATGTGCCACCAAAACATCCCTTTGATATTGCCTGCATTTTGTATATGTCAAAATTAAGGAACCGGGGAGATAGGACCATGCTTCAGGCACTTGCCTTGCATGCATCCAAGTTTGGTTCAATTCCCCAGCACTGAATCTGAACCCATTAGCACCAGAAGTGATCCCTGAGAAGAGGCAGTAGCAGACCTTAGCACTGTTGAATGTGGCCCCAACCGTCCCACCCCCGAGAAAACCCTACCTCAATTAATCCTTTCTTACATTTGACTGGAAATTTGAAAGAGAGGAAATATTTAAATATTTAAAAAATAAGTTTGTAAACTTTTTCTTACCAATGATTCGACGATTAAAATAATCAGGCAACATTCGTTCACACACAGCAACCAGAAGCCAAAAAGCTTCTTCCTCTTTTGCATACAAAAGCAACACTGAAGTCAAAATGTTCATTGCCTAAAATTCATGAAAAATATTAAAAATAAGTAAGACCCAATAGTTTTATTTTTCCTCGAATCACAATAATTAACAGTAACAACTAAAACATAAATATTAGAACACTGAGTCACTGCAAAGGCAAGGAAAGTGGTATCAAGATAACACTTGCTAATAAGCTATTTTATACAGTAAATTCATTGAACAAAGCAGTGATATCTTTTTTGTGTGTGTGTGGTTTTTGGGTCACACCCGGCAGTGCTCAGGGGTTTTTCCTGGCTCCGTGCTCAGAAATTGCTCCTGGCAGGCACAGGGGACCATATGGGACGCAGGGATTCGAACCTATGACCTTCTGCATGAAAGGTCTTACCTTCATGCTATCTCTCCGGCCCCAAGCAGTGATCTCTTAAAACAGAAGATCAAAGTAAAATTTCTTAAATTTAGACTGCATAATCTCAATAAGAAATAATCTTAATTATTGAAAATCTGAAAAACATAACGCTTTTGTCCACTATCATAAATTTTATTTGACAGGCAAATTCTCCAATATGAGTTCCTTTCTCCATAGATGGAGTTATTATGAGTATATTTTTGTCTTTTAAAAATGCTTTACATAAAAACTATGATTTAAAGTTATTCATAGTTGGTTTTTAGACATATAATATCAATATCCCTCCACTAATATTCCCAGAGTCTATCCCATGTGACCATACCCCAACCCCTGTTCCAGCTTGCCATCATAACTGTAGCTAATCACCTTAAGCACACACCCATCCTGTTTTAATATCCAGAGAAACACACTGTTTTTCCTGATCTGTTTACACTGTCTTCCCTAAACACAGAAGCACACACCCTGTTGTAATTTCCTCTCACATCTGACCAAATCAGCTGACACAGAGTCCACACTTTACTCTCTACCTTACTCTCCCTAACATAAATATCCCTTTTCCACCTGAAATAAACTGAGTTACTCTGCTGAAGTGGCTGATGGATTGTGAGTGTTCTACTAGCCTGAGATCTGCCCTTACCAGTGACTTCTACATCCGGTGACTGTGACCTCACCAGTGATTCTGACCTCATCAGTGACTTCTACATCTTGGTATATGAACTTACCAGCTTCACTTACACTTGGTACCCAAACAGGAACCAAAAGACTAGAGAAAAACCTGATAACAGTGAGTGACTTGACCCTCTGGTAGATAATCACCATGACAAACCTGTCAAGCTGGACTGAATGTGCTGTGCCTTTCACTGGAACATGAGTGCACATGGCCCCCATACTAAACATTTGCATGTTGCTCTGGTCCAGTTACCTGCATTTTTAGCTATGAGCTGTACATGCCAGGCCCCCTAGAAATTTTCCCATACATATGTTCCAAGAGAGGAAGGATGCCTTTCTAGTGGTGATAAGTTCTTAATCTAAGGGCCTTTCCCCAGGGCTGAAAATTTATTGTTCACTATTGGCATTAAACCAGAGAGAGCTCCATCTCCCAAGGATGATGAGCTGGCTACAATCTCAGCAGACTCAAGAGTCTGAAAATGGCTTGACCAGAGAGACACACCTGTGCCCCAAGCCAGGAGTCAGAGAGAAAAGTTGATGCTGGCAATCCAAGTCCTGAGCATTGTCAATGGCTTAATGTCCAGAAAGCTTATAGCAACAAAAATGACAACAAAGAAGATGTCTTTGTTCACTGGACAGCTATTAAGGGAAACAATCACAGGGAGTTTCTGTGTAGTGTTGGAGATGGGGAGACTGTGGAGTTTGATGTTGTGAAAGGAGAAGGGTCCAAAAGCTACTAATATATCCAGAGCTAGCAGAATGCCAGTGAAAAGTAGCCCACATACATATGTTCCCAAATAGACATGTTCTGCAAGTTTATCCCCTGGCCTCAATCAGCTGCCCCACAAACCATTGTAGCAGAGGTACCCTCAGGCAGAACAGAAGCAGGCAGTGAAGAGGAAAGGGCAGAAGACTCTGAGCAAGGACACCCACGCCATGTCAACCAACTTCAGTTGTGTCCAGAACTAAACACTTTCTTCCATAGGGAATTATCTTTTCTTTTGCTATCATAATTCAATTTGTCTTCATAACCGAGAGTTAGTAATTTGTCTAAGTTATCTTTTATATTTGCTTTATCCTCTACATTCCCATTAACAGCATAGCTTTCTGTTTCAAATTTTTGCACACATCAGATCATTACTTTGATTTTGATTTAACATTTGACAAAAATGTTATAAAAGTTTTGAATCATTAATGTAAAAATGTAGAAAATGTGAAAAGCAATGGATAAAATTAAAACTCTCCAACTTACCTAGAAAGCACTACTGTTAAGGAAACATTGTATTTTTGTGTTTTTTTGTTTCTCTTCTCTTTTAAAATTTGGACCAAATACCACACTTTTTTCACTTAGTATTTAATATATATATATTCAATGACAATAAATCATTTCTAAAATAGCACTTTGTTTTATTTTTTGGTTCATGTTCCCATACCTGGGGGTGCTTAATGCTTTTCTATGTGCTCAGAATTCACTCCTATCAGAGTTCAGGTGACCAGATGAGTGTTGTAGATCAACATCAGGTTTGTTACATGCAAAGCAAGTATCCTATTCACTGGACTATGTCTCCACCCATAAAGCATTATTATAAATTACTATTAAATAAGCAAATCCATTAAATTAATCTGCAGTCATCCATACCCAAATACTACCAGGTATAACCACGCTAAGCACAGAGCCAGTAAAAAGCCCTGAGCAGCACTGTGTGGCTCCCAATGAAATACAATATTATAAGACTTAATACTCCATATTTTATACTGTGACTCTGTTCATTATTAATTTATATAATTTTATATGATTTGACATTAAGTATATAAATTCTTTTTCAGATCGGGTGTAATATTTGATCTCAGCCACAGTGTTCCATAATGAGAAGCCATAATAGGATTGAGACTGCTGAAAATGTCCTCTGAAAATGCTTTTTTCTATAAAAGGAATAAGAATACTGGCAAAAAACAGAATCAATTTTTCTGTGATTAGAAAATTACCCCGAAATTACAGAAATTCTGAGAACATTTACTATAGAAAATTGTTAAATCTCATTTAAAAACGTGAGCTCAGTGGCTTGTAAAATGGTACTCTTCCCATCCTCTCTCATTAGCTTCATGGTAACTTTAAAAAACACACTCAATTGGCCTCGGATGATTTAATGACAATAGCTCCTCCCTTGCAAGCATTTGATACCCTGGTGGTATCTGACACTGATTATTGTATGAGAATGGATACCAAAATCAGACAAAGATATAAAATGAAAATTATATATCAATGCTACTTTATGATACTGTGAAAATTAGTATACAGAAACTGTAAATCACTGTGCTTTAATAAAATGGAAAAATGAGAAAATTGAACCTCTACTTTGTGATCTAATATTAATAAATTACAGACTAAGATTCACTGACATTTAACCTGATAATACAAAAATAGATCAACATATGAAAATAAACCAATACAGGGGGTGGAGAGATAGCACAGTGGTGGGGTGTTTGCCTTGCATGCAGCAGATCCAGGAGGGACCTGGTTTGATTCCCAGTATCCCATATGGTCCCCCAACCTGCAGAGGCGATTTCTGAGTGCAGAACCAGGAGTAAACCCTGAGCGCTGCCAAGTGTGGCCCAAAACCCAATCAATCAATAAATGAAGTTTAAAAATAAAGAAAAAAATAAGCCAATGCAATAACCATGTTAACAATATAAACGAAGAAAAAAATCACATGATTATCTTTGTACAGAAAAAAAGCCCCTTGAAAAAATTAAATAACCATTCATGATAACATACTATTCAGCAGATTGAGAATATGAGGAAACTTTCCCAACACGATAAAGAAAATCCATTAAAACCCAGAGTAATACCATGTTTAGAAATGTTATTACTGATGAAAGGCTATTTCTGTCTAAAATGAATAATACATGGATTTGAATAATTACTACTTTGTACAACGCTGAAATAATGAATTTAGCCACATCAAAGAGGCAAGAAGAAAAATAATCCAAATCGCAACAGAAGTACTAAAAGTATTACTAACTCAGATTTCATGATCACATATAAAGGTTTCTGACAAATTTAGTAAAAATTCTACTAGAGCTAATAAGCTTAGGAATATTACAATACAAGTAAAAACTTCCTATTAAAATATTTTCCTAATTAATTTACCAAGCAATGCATTAACTATCAAAATCCATGCTAAATTTTTATTCTACCCTCTCAATAGGATAATCTTAAAATTCATTAGGAAACACAACACACTCAAAAGTGACAAGACAATCTTGGAAACAATAAAGGAAAATAATTCAGATTTTTCGATTTTAAAACTTATACAACTGTAGTAAAGAAGATATTGTAACATTGATATAAGATATAAATATAAACCAATAGAGTAGATTTATGAGTTCATGAACAAACCTTATATTTGTGATCAACTAATTTCCAACAAGGGTTCCAAGAATTATTAAAGAATTAAAAAACAGCTGGGGCCGGAGTGGTGGTGCAAGCTGTAAGGCGTCTGCCTTGCCCGTACTAGCCTAGGACAGACTGCAGTAGGACAGACCGCAGTTTGATCCCCTCGTGTCCCATATGGTCCCCCAAGCCAGGAGTGATATCTGAGCATATAGCCAGAAGTAACCCCTGAGCGTCACTGGGTGTGGCCCAAAACCAAAAACAAACAAACACCCCCCAAAAAAAAACAGCTGATAAAAGTATTCTGGAATTAGATGAGATGGTTTAACCACTTTGTAAATATACAAAAATATACAAAGCAGGTTATAGTTGACAGAGTGAATGGAAGAAAGCACAGCGGTTACAGATGCCATTAAGAACTAATCTGTAATTCAACCATTCCAATTTCCAAATTGTATTTGAACTTCTTATTTATAAGAAAATCTGAACTGGATTTACATCATCATATGAAAATATCCTTTTCTTGGGGGGAGGGTTTGGGGTTTTGGGCCACACCTGGCAGTGCTCAGGAGTTACTCCTGGCTGTCTGCTCAGAAGTAGCTCCTGGCAGGCACAGGGACCATATGGGACACCGGGATTCGAACCAACCACCTTTGGTCCTGGATCAGCTGCTTGCAAGGCAAACGCTGCTGTGCTATCTCTCCGGGCCCAAAAAATATCCTATTTTTAAAAAACAAATTCTTTGATTTTTTTTTGTAAATTAGGGTAGGTATAGAGATTATTATGCTAAGTGAAATGAGTCAGTGGGAGGGGCAGGAGTGATAGCACAATGGTAGAGCATTTGCCTTGCATGTGGTTGACCCAGGATGGACCTGGGTTCTATCCCTGAGGTCCCATATTGTCCACCAAGCTTATTTCTGAGAGCATAGGCAGGAGTAACCCCTTAGCATCACCAGGTATGGTCCAAAATAAAAAAAAAAGAAATGAGTCAGAGGGAGAGGGATAGACAGAATAATTTTACTCATTTATGAGATATAAGAAAAAAGTATGTAATAATATCCAGAAATGATACAGATAAGGTAGGGCCTGCATTTTTCAACTAAAGTTTCTCAACCCAGATAGAAATGTGGTCTTGAGACAGTCTAGAGCAGAGATGAGCAATTGCAGTGACAGTGGGCAGTTTTTAGAACTAGAAGGGCTAATTACAACACAAACTAATCACCTAGAGATGAGTAGGTTGCTCCACCATGCTTTGTGGCCTCATAGTTCTTCTAACCAAGAAGCCCACACACAACACATTAAAAACACCACCATATTGCAAAGGCTACAATGGGAAGGCAACACAGAACTGCACCACACCTAGTGAACAAGATGGTAGTTCTGAGGACCCAGATATACAGGCTCTCTGATAAGGATTTTAGAGCAGAAATATGGAGGATGTTTAAAGAACTCAAAGGAATCATGGAACAGTCAATAAGATCCAAGAGAATATGAGAGAGCAAGTGATAAAACATCAAACGGATGAAAAATGTGGTAGGAAATGTGAAAAATTCACTGAAGGCCTCACCAGCAGAGTAAAAACTGCTGTGGACAAGATTAGTGAGCTGGAAGATGAGTTCCATAATAACTCCATAGACAGAAGAAGCTGGAAAAGACCCTTAAAATAAATGAACAGAAGATGGAAAATATCTTCAATATAAGTGAACAGAAAACCTTAGACCTTACAGATAAGTTCAATAGGAACAACCAAAGAATCCTAGTAAGTCTCAGAGAGACAGGAAAAAAATCCATATGAAGAAGCAACAGTCAAAGAAATTGCCAAGAAATTTCCAGAGCAAAACCCATTCTGGATTCCAGAAGAGTACCACCTAAAAGACACACAAATAAATGCACGTCAAGGCACATCCTAGACACAATGATGAAAATCACAGAGATAAATACTGAAAGCATCATGTAAAAAAGGGAAACTACATACAAAGAAGCACCCTAAAGATTCACAGATTTATCACAAGTCATCCTTCAGGCCCCAAGGCAGTCATGAGATATAGTAAAAAAAAAATCTTCAATGAAATGAATGCCACATCAAAAATACTTAACCCAGCCAGACTTCCATTCATGTTTGAAGGAAGGATACAAAGCTTCATGGATAAACAATAGCTCAAGATTTTACAGATTCAAAGGCAACCTTAAAAAACCAAATGGTGTACTTTATGGCAAGACAGAATCTACAAAAAATGGGTCAGACATGAAATCAAAGGGAAATAAAAGACTAATGGAAACAAATAAGAATAAAGATATGAAATATAATGATGTTTGTTATGGGACACAGAAGAGTGGTATTTTTATTTACAAATATAATTGTTCATGACTGAAATTCATACAATCTATAACAACCTGTACATTTCCCGCTACCAATGCCCCCAGTTTCCCTGTCATCCTCCCCACAGGCCTGTCTCTGGGGAATACATCTCTCTTTTTCTCTCTTTTCTCTCACATTCTCTTTTCTTTAGATACTTTGGTTTGCAATACAGTGCACATGCAAAAGCAGTACTAAGAGGAAAATTTTTGTTGTAAGTTTTCATCAGGAAGAAAGAAAAGGCCTATATAAATATGTTGATGACACATCTTAAGATATTGGAAAAAGAGCAAAAAATGAGTGGAAAGTATGCAACTGAAAAAAGTAATAAAACTTAAGAGCAGATATTATTGAGGTGTACACTCAAAAACAACCCCCAAAGATCAATGAACCTTATCGAATGCTTTCTCTGCATCTATTCATATAATCATATGGTTTTCTCTTTCTCTTTTTTTTTTTGATATGTTGTATATGTTGTATTATGTTGATTGATTTACCTATGTTAAACCATCCTTGCATTCCTGAAATGAAACCTTCCTGTTCAAGGTGATGTTAGCTTCATAAAAACTATTTGGAAGTGTTACTGATTTTTCAATTTTCTGAAAGAGCCTGAAAAGGACCGCTAGTAATTCCTCTTGAAAGTTTTGACAGAATTAATTAGTGAATCCATCTGGGCCTGGGCTTTTATTTTTGGGAAGACTTTGGATTACCGTTTTAATGTCCTCAGTATTGAAGGGTCTGTTTAGACATGCTAGATCATCCTGGTTTAACTGTAGAAGATTATAAGAGTTCAAAAATTTATTTATTTCTTCCAGGTTCTCATGTTTAGTGGCATAGAGTTTCTCAAAGTAGTCTCCCATTATCCTTTGAATATATGCAGTATCTGTAGTGATCTCCCCCTTTTCATTTCTAATCTGGTTTACTAAGTTTCTCTCTGTTTCTTTGTGAGTTTTGCTAGTGTTTTATAAATATTGTTTATTTTTCAATGAACCAACTTTTGCTTTCATTGATCTTTTGGGTAGTTTTATTGATTTCCACTTCATTGAATTCTGCTCTAAGCTTTGTTATATCCTTCTGCCTACCTATTTTTGGTTCCTTTCGTTGATCCTTTTTTAATTTTAATTTTAATTTTTTTAATTTTAATTTTAATTTTAATTTTACAAACTGTGCTATTAAGATTTTTATATAGGCCCCTTCCTTTTTGATGTGTGTTTACAAAGCAATAAATTTTTCTTTTAGTATTTATATTTAGTATTATATTCATTTAGTATTTTGCTGTGTCCCATAAATTATGATTAAAAACTCTCATCAAGATGGGAATGGAAAAAACTTTTATCAATATAGTCAAAGTCATCTACCACAAGGCAATAAAAAGTATTATTCTCAATAGATATAAACTAAAATCCTATCCTTTAAAATCTAGTACAAGAAAAGGCTGCCCTCTCTCACCACTCCTAGTCAACATAGTGCTAAAAGTTCTTGCCATAGAAATTAGGCAAGAAATAGATATCAAGGGCATCCAGATAGGAAAGGAAGAAATCAAGCTCTCACTGTTTGCAGATGACATGATACTATATTTAGAATACCCTAAAGACTCTACCAAAAAGCTTCTAGAAACAATATGTTCATATAGCAAAGTGTCAAGCTACAAAATTAACATGCAAAAATCAATGGCCTTCTTATACACCAATAATGATAGAGAAGAAATGGACTTCAAAGAAAACAGGGACTAAAATACATAAACTACCCACGGAATGGGAGAAACTTTTCATCCAATACCAGTTTGATAAGGGGTTTTTATCTAAGATATACAAGGCACTGATAGAATTTGGCAAGAAAAAGTATCTAATTCCATATAAAAGTGGAAAGAAGAACAAAACAGACATTTCATCAAAGGAGAAATTTACATGGCCTATAGGCACATGAAAAAAATGCTCCACATTACTACTTATCAGGGAGATGCAAATAAAAGCAATAATGAGATATCTTACAACACAGAGACTGGCACACATCACAAAGAATAAGAATAACCAGTGCTGATATGGATGCAGGGAGAAAGGGACTTTCATTTACTGCTTATAGGATGCAGAGTGGTTTAGCCTTTTTGGAAAACAATATACAAATTCCTCAAAAAACTAGAAATCCAGCTTCCATATAATCCCAGAATGCCACTCCTAGGGACATACCTTAGGAGCACCAAAACATGATGCAGAAAAGCCTTCTCCATTCCTCTATTTGTTGCAGGACTTCTACAATAACCAGAATCTGGAAACAACCCAATGTGCACAATGAGCACAGATGAGTGGCTAAAAACTGTGGTTTATTTACACAATGGAATAGTATGCAGCTATTATGAAAAATGAATTCATAAAATTTCCTTATACTTGGATGGATATGGAGACAATTATGCTGAGTGAAATGAACCAGAGGGAGAGTCAGAGACTTAGACTAATTTCACTAATTTGTAGGACATAAGAAAAATATAGTATGGTAATAATATCCAGAAGCAATAGAAATGAGGGCCATGAGGACTATTCCATGATAGGAAGCTTGCCACAAATAGTTGGTGAGTACACTGAGGGTAGAGAAGGGACCACTTCCAACAATGATAGTTGAAAATGATCACTCTTGACAAGAACTGGGTGGTAAAAGTGGTAAAGTGATATGTGTGGTATATATGCCTTCATTAATAGTGCAAACCAGTGTCAAAAATGGGGAAAAAGGATGACAGTGTGAGAGAGTGAGAGAGAGAGAAGTAATATGTCTGGAAAGAAGCAGGTAGCAGGGAGAGTGAGAGAGGGAGGGAGAATAAGAGAGGGTGGGAGAGAAACTGGGGACACTGTTGGCAGGAAACATGCCCTGTATACATTGTATACACATTGTATAACTGAAATTTAATCATGAACATCTTTGTAACCATGGAGCTTAAATAAAGTAGTCATAAAAATATACAAGCATTACTAAGGTGTAAATTTGGTGATTGCAATTATAGGTCCTGCTAGATGGTATGGGATAAGAAAGAAATAAAAGGGCCAGAGCAATAGCACAATGGGTGGGGCATTTGACTTGGACATGGCCTATTCTTAGGATGGATCCCTGGCATTCAGAAGTGACTCCCAAGTGCAGAGCCAGGAGTAATCCCTGAGTACTGCCAAGAGTGGGAAGGAAGAAAGGGAAGAAGGGAGGTAGGAAGGGAGGGAGGGAGGAAGGAAGGAAGGAAGGAAGGAAGGAAGGAAGGAAGGAAGGAAGGAAGGAAGGAAGGAAGGAAGGAAGGAAGGAAGGAAGGAAGGAAGGAAGGGATGGAAGGAGGGAGGGAGGGAGGGAGGAAAATGGAAGGAAAGAGGAAGGAAGGAAGGAAGGAAGGAAGGAAGGAAGGAAGGAAGGAAGGAAGGAAGGAAGGAAGGAAGGAAGGAAGGAAGAGAGAAGGAGTGAGGAAGGAAGGATGGAAATAAAACTATGGAAGGGAGAGAGGATGGAAGGACAGAAAGGAAGGAATAAAGAAAAGATAAGATATTGATGAGGAAAGAGGGGAGGAAGAGGAGAGGGGAAAGGAAAGCTAAGAAAAGAATATAAAGGGTTTAAAACTTCAGCTAGATAGAAATGGAATGGGGAAGGAAAAGAAGAGGGGAGTTCGAGAGGGGGGAAGAATAAAGAAAGGAGGAAGAGAAGGCAAACATTATAAGGGAGGGGTGAAAAATAGAAACAAAAGGTTACTTAGCCATAATATGGCTTATTTAGACCTTGTATCAGAAGCAATGAAACCTGCTTACCACCTTAATTTTAAACATTTCCCAAGCTTCATAGATACTCCATGACATTGTTCACAAAAAAACACATTTACTTCTTTTTTTTTGGAGGGGGGTTGGGGTCACACCCGGTGGTAGTCAGGAATTACTCCTGGTTCTATGCTCAGAAATTGCTCCTGGCAGGCTTGGGGAACCATATGAGATGCCAGGAATGGAACCCAGGTCAGTCCTAGGTCGGCTGCATGCAAGGCAAATGCTGTACTGCTATGCTATCTCTCTGGCCTCAGATACATTTACTTGTTGATTTGAAATGAATATAAGCAGTCTTAGATTCCAGGTAAACTTACTGTTGGGATGGTATTGCTCATATTGTTACCCTGATTGAAAATAACTTTGTTCTTAACTTCTATGTTTCTAACTTTACTCTCATATTTTATGGGGCAAAACTAAGTGTTGCCTAATAATTTTCTAAAAAATATTTTAAAGTAGAGATTTGGTGGTTACAATGACCACATCAATCACTAGAGTACCCTCTTCTTCCAAATCCTTAGCACAACTCCCTCACTTGGACCCCAACCCAGGTTAATTCTGTGGATCAGTTCTCATAGTATGTTGCCACTGGAAATGCTGTCTGCTTTGAATCCACTAAACTACTGTATATAGATACTAGCCAGGTTCTGTGAGTGTAATTTCTATAAGAAATATCTAAATCTCTGCTTAATTTGAATGAATGAACCATCGAAAGAACCATTTGAATGAATCTTCCTACCTTGAATCCTCTAAACTACTGCTTATATATACCATCCAGATTCTGTGAATGTAAGCTCTGTAAGAAATATGACTTCACTCTACCTTTCAGAGACTATGAAATAAGCTAATATACTTGTCATTTAGATGAACCATTCTCTTAAACTGCATTTCAAAAATATAGCAATATTTTTCATTGACTTATATATAATCATCGTAGGTTCTTAACCCACTATAAATAATGTGTAACAGAAGGCAGTTACTCACCATAATACAATCCCCTCTCCTATAGTATCTGAACATATGTATTCAGTGACATACAATTGTGTGTACTTCTTTGTGAACAGATTTGGTCATTCATAAATTAACATGAGTAATATTTTGCAATAAAATGTGATTTTATGTATCATGCAGACCTGGACATAAAATCCTTCACAAGTTTTTCTCCTTTCTGTTTTTTCCCAATAAATGGCAAAGACAATGTAAGAACACCTTGGAGGCCATGTTTTGAAGTTGAGAGCCTGTTGTCAGTAAGAGTCCCTAAATTAGCTCATAAGGATAACTGCCTACTGACTCATTCTTCCCTATTTAATCCTTTAAATATATTTGTAATGTGCTTGAGATTATTTGAACAGTATCAAATATTCTAATATAGTGTGCTATAATTTTTTTCAATGATTTCTGTTCTATTTACAAAACAAAATTCAATCATCTGGCTTATTCCAATCTACTTCATTATTTTTTTCTCCAATTACTTTGCTTCATTCACCTGATATACCTACTATACAAAACATAATCCTATAAATTCTTTTCTTTTTTGTTGTTAGGCAAATAACAACATGACCCCTTCACATTCAAAATGAATGTTATTTCATTTAAGCTCCTTTTCTTAATTATAATTATAGTTTATTCTTACTATAAATTGTGATGGAACTTTGTTACATTTGTTTTCATTTGACAATGAATACATTTTAACATCTGTTGGTCGATATTCTTTCAAGGGAAGAACTCTTGACTGATTCAACATCATGGCTTTATGCACCTACTGCTATATCTTTTACAGAGCAAGTATTCAATATATGTTAAATGTACAGGAATAAATAATTATTAAAATATCATTTATAAGTATATCCAGTAATATTCTACTTAGATTAATATATCTATTGTCAACCTTAGCCCAACTTGTTTGTGTTACCACGATTTTCAAATTTGTAGAATTGGATTTAAAATGTTTTTTTTAAGCCTACAGCACCCAGTATTCCCAGGCGGTCTGTCATCCAAGTACTAACCAGGCCTGACCCTGCTTAGCTTCCGAGATCAGACGAGATCAGGCGCATTCAGGGTGGTATGGCCATAGAATAGATTTAAAATATTTTATCACTTGTAATAAAGCACAGATATGAGTTCATATTGAAGTCATACCTGGCAGTATCCAATCTTGGGATTCCTGTATGCATAAGCAGTAAGCACCCGCCTCAGAGCAGATATACCAGTATCACTCTGAAAGGCTGGATGCTCAGGCATGGAGCGACGCAAATCACGTTCAATTTCCTCAGTAGCCAAGTTGCAGGTCCCAAAGGACTTCTCAACGACTTCAGCATAATAGCCAGGATTAGTAGCCATGTCATTGACAGCACCTATAGAGATGAATGCATTAATATATGGTAGTAGAGGAATATGATGAATCTACTAATTTGGCATATGCATGAAGATTTGGATTACATTAAAATTTAGCTCTATTCTCATGTAATCTCAGAGTATAAACAAAAAGCTCTATACAAAAATCTATAATCCCAAGCCATTATGTTACCTACCTAACACATACACATTTTCCTGAAGTAGTTTTCCCTCTTAAATTTTTTTGATACTAAAAATAAATAATTATTTCTACCATCAGTCAGTCATATTTTGCCTAATAAGTTAATCTGTTTAGACAATGCATATGTGACTATATAGTTAAGTAAAGATAACACTTCTATTTGACTAGTATGAAATTATAAGAGTATTTTCCTAACCTTCTTTGTAAATATTTTTATTTAGTTTAGCTAATATAGGGGAGCACAGTTAATGTCTGTTAAATTAATAAAGAAACCATAATACCTGAAAACAGCATCCACAACTCTCCTTTTAAGGTTTCTGGAATTCCTCTTATAACCAGATCTCGAGTTCTTTTGGTTCGAAACATGCTAACACCACGTCCACATTCTGCAAACAGGATGTTCCATGACTGTTCTTTCATTTTTTCTTTCAGCTATAAAAAAAGAACAATTCTCTAGAATATAAGGTAAAAACAACTACTTTCAAATAATGTGATAATTGTATTTCCCATAAAAAAATTCCCAGGAAATCAAGGATATAGAAAATAAAAAGGTATTATTTACATTGGATGAATACCATCCTATTTTATACCCATGTGAGTACAATTACCATTAACTATCTAAATGTTTACTTTTTTTCTATAAAGGATTATTTTCCATTTTTCCCAAATAAAACAGAGAAAAACATCATATTTAAAGAGTCAAAGTATTGACTCTTCTTTCTTCCCAAAGCAGCCCAATTTTAGAAACAGTAGAAATGTATGCAAATAAAAGCCAATGGTAGGGCCGGGAAATAAGACAGCAGGAGGGGATTTGCCTTGCATGTGAACAACCCAGGTTCAATCTCTGGCATCTCTGGCATCACTTCTGACAGAAGTGATTTCTGAGCACAGAGCGAGCCAGGAGTAACCCCTGAATACCACCGGGTTTGACTCAAAAACAAAAAAAATGACAATGATAGATTTTCATAATTTGTATTAATAACAACCCTTATTTACTACGGAACTAAACAAGTCACACAGTGGTACTTAGTGGAAAACATTTTCAAGCCTTAAGAATTTTCACTTGTGGGGCCGGGCGGTGGCGCTAAAGGTAAGGTGCCTGCCTTGCCTGCGCTAGCCTTGGACGGACCGCGGTTCGATCCCCCGGTGTCCCATATGGTCCCCCAAGCCAGGAGCAACTTCTGAGCACATAGCCAGGAGTAACCCCTGAGCATTACCGGGTGTGGCCCCCCAAAAAAGAATTTTCTCTTATGTTTAGACATACTAATCATTACAATTGGAAGAAAAGTATGTAATATAATGGGAAAGAAAAAGGGAGAGAGGGGAGAGAGAACAGGGAGGGAGTGAGAGAAAGGGAGAGAAAGGAAAGATAGAGAGAGGTGAAGAGATTGATGTTCCAGAGAAAATATGGGTTCCTCAAGGTGTGAGGGAACCAATACAATTTCCTTTTTTTGAAATATTCAAGTATTATTTCTACATTATTTAACTGAATCATCATGAGATGCACAGTTACAAAGTTGTTCATGGTTTAGTTTGTCATACAATATGCAGCACCATTCCCAGAGCACAGTTCCTGCCATCAATGCCCCAGTTTCCTTACTGCCTTCACCACTGCCCTCCCTGCCACCTGTTTCTGTGGCAGATATTTTCTTCTCTCTTTTTTTTTTCCTTTAGACATTGCAGTTTATAACATTATTACCGAAGGGTATCATGTATTCAATTTATCTCCTTTCAGCACCTTGTCTTTGTTCAGAACGATCATTTCCAACTATCATTGTCATAATGGTCCCTCCTCTGTTCTAACTGCACTCCCCCACTACATAATGGTATATTATGCAGCTGTTAGAAAACATGAAATCATGAAATTTACTTATCCATGGATGAAAATGGAGAGTATTATGCTGAGTTAAATGAGTCAGAGGCAGAAGGTTAAACATAGAATTATTACACTCATTTGTGGGATATTAAAAAAGATAATATGTAACAATAGCCAATAAATGGTGCCAATACATTTTTAATTTTATTTTGTTTAGGAACAACATCCAGAAGTGCTCAGGGGTTAGTACTTAGGTGGTGCTCCTAGTGGTGCTCAGGGGAACATACAGTGCTTAGGATCAAACTTGGTGCTAAGACTAAGGCCTATTCAATACAAAGCATGTGCTCCATAAATTTGAGACATCTACCCAGTCCTAACGTACATATTTGTGATCATATGCCAGGCCATAGACTTAAATAATTTGTTTGTATTCCTACCATTATGGTGTTAAGAGTTTCCAAATTCTGAGGATGAAATACTGTCATTAAGGCTTCCGTGTTCACAGTTTTACTGCACTCACTCTGATGTGCTGAAACTCCAGTATTGTCAGGTGCAGCTATAGAATCAGAACTAACAGGAACCTGAAAAATAAATAAAATATAACATAAATTAAACATACTGGGAACAATCGATATTTGGCTGAAAACCTATCTATTTATATTTGGTTGAAAACCTATCTATTTATCTATCTACCTATATCTTCTAACCTCTCTTTCATTTCTTCCTTCAAATCCAGTATATACTTGTTGAGTTTTAGCCTGCATAGTTTTTCAAGAGTTGATAGAGAGGTTCTGAAGTCTCCACCTACTATTGTGTTACTATTTCTCAAGTCTGGTAGCAGTTGTTTCAAAATTTTGCTGGCCATTCATTGGATGCATATATATATTTAGAGTGTTAATTCTTCCTGATATACATAACCCTTGATTATTAAGAAATGACCTCATTCTCTCATAACCTTTATGAGCATAAATTCAATGTTTTTTGATAGTAGATGGCCACCCCTGCCTCCTTAAGTGAGCTTTTTACTCAAAAGATTGTCTTCCAACCTTTGACTTTGCGTCTGTGTTTGCTCTGATTATTCAAATGTGTTTCTTTTTTTTAGATTTTTATTGGGGTAAAAGTGAATTACAAATCTTTCACAGTAATATTTAAGGCACATAGTGACAATGAATGAGAGGCATTCCCACCACCAGTGTTGTCCTCCCTCTATCCCTGTTCTCAGCATGCCTCCCACATCTCCCTCCTTTATCCCCTGTAATGCTAGTGGAACTGTTCCTCACTTGTACAGCTTGTTGTACATTGGGTGTTGATTCTGTTGTCGTTGACTTTGGATTTAGAATTCAAGTCTGATCATATTTTATTTCCACCAAATGAACATATGACTGTCTGGTCTTGGTACCATGGGTGGTGGGGAAAGGCAAACAAAAAGAGAAAAACTAGGAGGAGTCCGTCTAGGTGTTATAGATATCCATTTAGAAGAAAGGGAAAGAGAAGAAAAAGGTAACAAACCAAAACCAAAACAATAAGGGAGTAACAAAAAATGTACAAAAAGAATAAAAAATAAACCAAAAACCAAAACCATCAGCTATGGCAAAAACACACACACACACACACACACACACACACACACACACACACACACACACACACACAAAATACCCCGCAACTTCTTAGAAAGGGTTATATTCAATTTCATATTTCATTTTAACATTGTGTGTCTCTATTTTTGTTATTTTGGGGGGGTCACATCTGGTATACTCAAGGGTTATTCCTGGTTCTGTGCTCAGAAATCACTCCTAACAGGCTTGAGGGACTATACAGGAAGCTTACCACAAAGAGTGGTGAGTTTAGTTAGAGAAATAACTGCACTAACAACTATCATGACAATGGTAGTGAGTAAGAGAAATAGAATGCCTGTCTCGAATATAGACAGGGGGTAGGGGAGGAGAGAGATGAGGGGCATTGGTGGTGGGAAGGTTGCACTGGTGAAGGAGGGTGTTCTTTTTTTTTAACTGAAACCCAATTACAAACATGTTTGTAATTATGTTGCTTAAATAAAGATTAAAAATTGGGATAAATTCCACAGAACAACATAAGGAACACTGGGGTCCCAGAGATCCAGGAAGAAAATTCCTATGAAGAAATAATAGTCATGGACACCATTGCTGGGGAGTTCCAAGAGTAGACAAGAGATTGCACCCACATCCTGGAAAGTATCAACTGAAAGAAACACAAATAAAAACATCACAAGTTAGATCTTAGTCACAGTGATGAAGACTAGAGACAGAATACTAAAAACAGCAACATCAAAATAAGAACATATACACAAAGTAACATACTTGGGATTTACAGCATATTTATCACATGCAACTCTAGGCCAGAAAGCAGTGGTGATGTATAGTGGAAAAGCTCAATGAAATGAACACCTCACCCAGTCAGACACTCATTCATTTTGAAGGAAACATATACAGATTTATGGTTAAACATCTTAGGACCATTGCAGACTCAAAACCAACTATAAAAGAACAGAAGGGGGTTATTTAAGCCAGAAAACCCCCACAAACATACCAAACTTGTAGAAAATGGTGACACAAAGTTCCATGACAATAATCTCTCTCAATGTCAGTGGACTAAATGCACCAATTAAGAGACACAGAGTGGGGGCTGGAGTAATAGCAATAGCACAGCAGTAGGGCATTTGCCATGCATCCCAAATTTCTACTGCCATCTGTTCATTTATTTTGAGGATTGTTTTTCCATCTTCAGTTGTTTGGAGGTTTTCTGCATTTCAACTTTGGTCCTCAGCAGCTTTTACTCTGCTAGTAAAGCCTTTCAATGAATTTTTCATGTTCAATTTTGACATTTCTAATTGAATTTGTCTCACTTCTATCCTCATATCCTCCTGAATTTTATTGGCAGTAATGTCCCATTGTTTCTTTGAACTTGTTGAACAGCCTAAGCATTTCTGCCCTGAACTCCAATTCAGAGAGGTTATATATGTGACTACTATTGATTGAGGATTTAGGATTTCTGTCTTCGCACAGAAGGCATGATGGGTTTTTGTGCTGCTTTACAATGGCTCCTTCTATCATCTTAAGTTTCTTCTTCCCTCTGTCATTATCAGTCTTCCTTACTTCCAGAAAAGTCTCAGGGGAATTTATGTGGGTGAGAGATTATATTGCATAGGTATATGTGGCCGCCTAGTAGGGAAGCTATTTCCCCAGACACGGCCTGTTCCTGGCTAGAAAGGCTGACTTTCTTTTATGAACATATACTCCACAGTGATATTTGCTGCCATAGACACAAAATGGATTTGAGGACCGGTGCCCTTGGAAGTGATCTCTACGTAGCTGACAAGCCCAAGTTCATTATTTTGCACAGCTCCAGGCTGCAATGTCACCGCCAGCACTACCTCATGGGTAGCAGCTTGGGGACGTAAAGAATTATTCCTGGATATGTGCTCTTGGGTAACACCTGATGCCTAACCTGATGAGTCTCAATTGACTGTTGTGGTGCTGAGGATCAAACCTGTGTCAGACATGTGCAAGGTATGTGCCTGGTCTATACAGCAGGAAACAGCATGGCTTTTGTCTTTTTGTTTGATTATATTTTTAGTGACGATAATCCCTTTACATGTAGAATTTATATATACAACAAAGAAAAGAGGTATTTTTCAACTCTTTTAATGTGGATTGAAACCTGATATTTCAACTAATGAGAGAAACAAGAAGATGCATTTATTTCAGCTATGACAGATTTATTTAAAAATATCTGTACTGTTATTCTAAAATTTATTTACAAAATAGAGTATATTTAAAACATAAAAACAAAAAGGTAATTATTTGAGGTAAATAATATGCTAAATTTACTGTGATACTTGTTTCACAATATGTGCTATATATTATCATAACATTGCATTTTACAGCTAAAATTTGCAATACTATATGTCAACATATTTGGGATAGAATGAAAGAACCTGGCACAATTTATAATATAGGTACTTAAGTTCAATAAATAACTTGTTAAATATAAATGCATATATATGTCACCCAACCATAAAAATAAGGGAAACATAAATGCAATTTGCTAAAGAAAACAAGACAATCTAAGAAATGAAAATATATGGTTGAATCCAACTAAAGTACAAATTGGAAAAGGCAAAATCATGGAGACTGTATGAAGAACAGTAGTTGACAAGAAGGGAATGGGGGAAATGAACAGAAAGATCTTGCGACTTTCAGACTTTCCATATAATTATATAATGGCAAACAAATTATATTACACAATTGAAAGACTTACAGAACTGTACACCATAAAGAGTTAAATTATGGGTCTTAGTTAATAACACATTAGATGAGTTAGAGATACAGTCATCAGGCAGGACTCTTGCCTTGCCTACAGTCAACTTAGGTTTGAACGCTGGTACTCCATACAGTCCTCTGAGGTGGCAGAAGTGATCTCTATGAGGAAAAGTACTTCAGGTGTGGCACCCCCCAAAATAATAAAAATGTTATAAGATACAAAATTATTGATTAAAAGCTAAAGTATGACAATTGTTCAGCCAAAATATTAATTATTAAAATATATCAGTCAACAATGAATGAGGATGCTTTTTACATATTCAGTATCTCTCATTTTATTCTCATTTATTTGGGTGAACTCCCAAACAGTGCTTCAGAAGCCCAGGGTTTTTGGTCTCCACAATGCTATTTATTACCAGAGCCAGGTTGCAGATGCTCTGTGGAATCTGTGGCTCCACCCATAAAATGAAGCTCACCACAAAGAGTGGTGAGTACAGTTAGAGAAATAACTACACTAACAACTACCATGCCAATGTTAATGTGTGAGAGAAGTAAAATGCCTATCTCCAAGACTACAGAGGATGGGGGAGGAGAGAAAGGGGAAACATTGGTGGTAGGAATGTTGCACTGGTGAAGGGTGGGTGTTCTTTTCATGACTGAAACCCAACTACAATCATGTTTGTAATCACAGTGCTTAAATAAAGATATAATTTTAAAAAATGAAATGGACTATATGGTCCTGGGATTGAACCCTGGTCAGATCCATTTAAGGCATATGCCTTAATCCCTGTCCAATCTCTTTGCCCTCTATTGCCTATCATTATAAAGCAATCCAACTCTAGATATGGCACTCTTTTTACTTCACAATGCCAGAAATCTAACACATAATGCAAGACTGGCTCACACCCCAACCCTTTGTCATTTCATTATGCCACTCTTTAAATGTCATTTTATTCTGCAATTATTCCATGCATTAGCCACTCCACTGGATGGAAAACATCTCTTATTGTGGGTTTTGGTTTGCATTCCCCATATGTCTAATTATATTGAACATACTCCTGTCCTTACTGCTCATTTTGGGGGACATAAATTTTCTTAACATTATTATTAATAAAATCTAAACCACAAGACAATCCAAAATTCTTCTGCAGGCAAATATATAAAGAACTTCGTGACCATATATTGGGTCAAAACTCAGCAATAAAAAGTAAATTAGGGACCAGAGTGATAGTACAGTGGATAATATGCATGCTTTGCATGCAGCTGACCCAGGTTCGATCTCCGTAATCTCATATGGTCCCTTGAACATGGCAAAGGAATGATTCCTGAATGCATAGCCAGGAGTAATCTTTGAGCATTGCAATCATAACAGAAAAATAAGGGCAAATTTAATATATACAACAATAGAATAGCTTAAAGTAATTATACTGACTCAATGAAGTCATATCCAAATGAGTGCACTCTGTACAATCTACAAATTCCTGAAAATGTTATCTAATTTATAATGTTAAAATAAAAACTGTGGTTACCAAAGAATAGTAAGTCAAAGAAAATTTTTGGAAGGAATTGGCTTTTTTGAGTGATTATATGTACTAAAAATCATCAGATTGTATGTGAAACATTCTTGACTAAATAATATAAAATGATAAATACTGGTAATCCTTTGAGGAAATCTATTCAATTCTAATGAGCATTGAAAATGAAGGCTTATAAGTACTTTATATATACCGAATAGCATTTTTTCAAATCATGGTCTACAGTACTATTAATATATTCTTATGCACATGATTACAACACCACATCTATCACTGTTGTACCATATCCTTCCTGCAAAGACCTCAACACCCCTCCTTCATATGCCCACCAACTCAATTGTGTGGATCAGATTTCCCATCATGCTGTCTTTGAACATTTGTTGCTGTTGTATATGAAAATATTTTCATAAGATTATCCTTGACCTTCCAGGTAGAGGCGCTGTTGAGAGCCAAATACATAGCTCGGTTGCCAGGCATTCAGGGTCTTTTGCCAGAGTTGGCTGGCTGGCTCGAGGTGTGTTTTGGAGCTAGCAGCAGGCTGACAAAGGAGTCTCTTCGCCCAACCTTTTACCCCTTAACCCTCCTGTCTGTGTGGATTATTTTCTGCGGATAAATATTACCAAGATATCCCCCCAAAAGGGGATAAGGCATTGGGAATCAATTTCTCATTCTAGGAGCTCTTTATGGATTCACAAACAACCAATAAAGAAGTAAATGGGACCCAACAGTTGCTACTTCACTTTGGGTCCTTTAATCTCACATATGAGAGAGCTCATTCAGTGTCTGTCCCTTTTCTTGTGACTAACATAATACCATCTATTGCTGAAAATTGCAAATTTTTTTTCTAAAAGCTGCATAGAACTGAACAGCTGACTCTTACTGTAAATCAAAATTAAAAATATTTTTGTCCATTATTTTATTGCTTTCCCCCTTAATAGTATCTCATATAATGTTATTTATAGCATTTTTATATTACCACTTTTAATTTTACTGTTATTTAAATTGCCTATTTTACTTTTGTCATGGTTTATGTGTATGTTACAGCTAAGAAAAACACTTGCCTAATTCTAGGTCTTGAAGATTCATTCCTATAAGTTTTTATTTTAGCTCATATTTATATCTGATCCATTTTTAGTTATTTTTTTAGGTACATTTTTAGTTAATTTTTATGTTTGGTAACATGGAAGTGTCT
The DNA here is from genome assembly GCF_024139225.1 of Suncus etruscus. NCBI lineage: Eukaryota > Metazoa > Chordata > Mammalia > Eulipotyphla > Soricidae > Suncus > Suncus etruscus. The sequence goes on from NC_064868.1 coordinate 96,397,722, forward strand.
AAATGAGAGACTATCTTTGTTCCAGCACTATTTGTAAAAATAACACTTTTCCTTAAATATTCTTAGGCCCTTGCTGAAAGTCCTTAATCAAATGAATAATTTAGACTCTAACTTCTACTACATGAATCTATGTCTACCCTTATACCTGTTAAATTGTCTACAACTGCAGTAACTGTAGAGATTAGAAAATGTGAGGCTTATAACTTTATTCTATTCCTTGATATTATTTTAACTGTTCTAGACCCCTTGCATTTCCATATAAATTATGTAAGAACCTAAGTTTTACTTTTAAAACAAGTTATCCAGCTTCTCTATATTCCTAGAACTGTAAGTTACCACTAGAGCACTAAAAAAAAGCTCACCTTACCAACACCATAACACCATCCCTTTAATTTTCAGTGGCTTACAGAGGTGAAATGACTAGGTGTTGATATATGTGTTAACCTCTTGTAATGGTAATTGGACATGCCCTAGGAACTGGACATGGACATGCTCTCTGGTCACACCCCCTGTAATGGACAAAGGTCCAGTGGTTTTTGTTTTGTTTTGTTCTTATAATTTTTATTTTTTACAAGTTTTTCATGGTTATATTTCAGTAACATAGTATCTGTTCATTAGGGCTGTTCCCACCACCAGTATTGAACTCCCTCCACTATAGTTCCTAGCATGCATTCTGTACCTCCACAATTAGCCCCTAGACTGAAGACTGCTAGCATAACAGGTCCATTTTGTGTATAGTTTGTTATAGTTTGGGTCTCTTAATTCTACTGACATTAACATTGGTTTAGGTATTTAGGGCTGAACATTTTCGTTTTGGGTTTTCGGGCCACACCCCGTGACGCTCAGGGGTTATTCCTGGCTATGTGCTCAGAAATTGCTCCTGGTTTGGGGGACCATATGGGCCTCTGGGGATAGAATCAGGTCTGTCTTGGGTCAGCTGCATGCAAGGCAAACATCTTACAGCTGCACTATGGCTCCGGCCCATTTTTTCCACCATTATTTCCACTCTATGCTCTTGAGACCAGTCCACTTTATTTTTCTTTTTCTCTGTTTGTAGGGAGACATATAAATGTGAGGCAGAACCAGTTGATTCATGTTCTATGGTTCTAAAATTAAAAAGTAAAAGGGTGGGGCCCCTATCTAGAAGCTATAAATATAAATAAAATTGAAAGGAAAGAAAAAAATAAAAATGGACACAGATGTGGCAAGTTTTTTTTTATTTACTTTGCATAGGTGCAGTAAACGTTGGGGAAATTAGAAAGAAATGTCCTTGGCCTAAGAGATACAGGATATCTCCACCTTTGAAGCAGTTTTTAAAGAAAATGTTTGAAAGTTGATGGGGACAGGGCAGGTTAGAGTTTGGAGCAGAGCCTGCTGACCTGGACAGAGATAAAACTTTGGTGAGATGCTGCCTGCTCCCTTCTACCTTTCCTTATTCTCTTTTTTCAAAGCCTCCCCCAACCCTCTCTGACCAGTAAATTGCCGTATAATACCATAAGATGCACTTTTTTTCCCTCCAAAAGATGGGGGAAATGTCTGTGTGTTTTGGGGAGTGAACACCGCTTGGAAATAAAGCCTGAGTATTTAAAAAATGATGTTTTTTTATTTTCTGATGTAAAAAAAAGCTTAGGTAAATGTGTTTAACCAGCTGTGGACCGGCGTACTGTAAATATACTTTGGCCTCGCAGGGTGGTTGTTCCCAGCTGCCATCTCCTGACGGCATCTCATGTTATACCATTTGCTTTAGAATGCTTTTCCTTGTTTTCCTTGTCTAAAACCTATGTGCGTCTTATGGTCAGGTGTGTCTTATAAAGTGAAAAATACAGTCCCTAACTCTCTCTCAGAACACCCTCATCTCTCCCCCATGCAGTGGCAGACCTCAGGCAGGGAATAAAATATGTTGTTTCTACCCCTCTTTCTCTTTTTTCTCTCTCCCAGGCCCCACTCTGAGTCCTACAGCTAGGAGGAATGAAAGTGTCAAAAGAATAAAAAAAAGGAAAGGGGTGGTAAAATGTCTGCCCAGAGGCAGTCAAGGAAGAGGGTGGATGGAACATTGGGGAAGGGGTGATGGGAAACAGGCACTTGTGAAAGGAACGTGTACATTGTTTGACTGAAACTGAATCATTAACAATTTTGTAACCATGGCACTTACATAAAAAAGTATCAGTCGAAGATGGAAAGCATGAAATCCAAGAAGCCCAGAAGCCCCAGAGTCCATGAGTGTTGAATAGTAAGAGAATTCAGCAAAAGTTAGAGAAATATTCAAATTGGGGCTGGATCAATAGTAGAATGGTAAGGCATTTGATTTGCATGTGGCCTACCCCGGATAGACCCTGGTTCGATCTCTGGCATCCTATATGGTCCCCCTACCCTGCTAGGAGTGACTTCTGAGCATAGAGCCAGGTGTAACCCTTGAGTACCATTGGGTGTGGCAAAAAATACTCAAACCAACAGAAGCCGATAAAGAAAAGAATAATGATTTAATAATATGGCTGCCAAATTACACTTATTTTTAAAAGCCTATTTTTGATAAATCTAATTTACTACTCTATGTTAAATTTAGCTGTTTTAATGAGGATGTGTTTTTATAAATACAGATTTTAAGAAAACGATGGTTGTAGTTTAGATCCTAAACAAAGTGCATACCCTGAGTTAAAGACAAAAGACAAAGGCACCATTTTATCTACTGGGGGTGGCTCCTGAGCAACCATGACCACAATACCAACAAACCCAGCAATTCAACAAACCAAATAAACCCCCTAAATTAACAAACATGGGGCCCAAATTAATGAGATATTTGAATTTTGAAGAATATATTATGTAGTTTGTAAAAGAAAATTAGGATTGAGTCAAGAGATAGTACAAGAGTTAGAGCTCATGTCTTGCATGTACCCAACCTGAGTACGTGATCCCTAGCACCACCTGACCTTCTGAGTATCTCTAGAAGAAGGCTTGAAGAGCTCTGAGCATTACCAGGTTTGTCCTTGGAGGTTTTATGCACCACAGGACACAGCACTGAACTGCCTGCCAGGTTGGCTGAGCACCACTAGGAGAGAGACTTGGGAGAATCTCTCTTCTGAAAAACCAATTAAAAACAAAAAAATTACTAATATTAAACAAGAAGGTTTTTAGTTTTGGTTTGGGGGCCAAATTTGTTGGTGCTGAGGGATTACTCTTGATTCTGTGTTCAGGAATCACTCCTGTCAGGTTTGGAAAACCATATGAGGTTCTGGGGATCAAATCCTGGTTGGCTATATGCGAGGCTAACAACCTATTGACTGTACTATCACTCTAGATTGGCCTTACATATCTGTTCATTTGGATGCTCATGTTGGTGACAGGAATATTAAAATGGACATTTAATTCCTGAGCAAAATCTGAGTCACATCTAGGAATTAGGATAAGTTGATTCCATAACAGGTGTTCTTCATCTAGTTTGGTTTTTGGTATCTGATATTGCCATTTGATGTACCATATGCTTCAAACAGTAAAGAAAAGATGGGGCAAAAATTAATATGTTTAATATGTAACTTTTCTGTGAACTCAAAAGTTTAAATAAGAATATCTCGAGGTTGGAGCAACAGCTCAGTAGGTAGGGTGCTTGCCTTACAAATGACCAACTTGGGTTAGATCCTGGGCACCACATATGGTTCCCTGTACAACAAGGCATTATTCCTGAGCTCAAAGCCATGAATAAGGACTGAGCACAGCTGTGTGGGGCCCCCAAATCAAAAGCAAGCAATCATTAGATTAGAATATATTAAAACTCTAATGATGACTAGGAATCAGAAGTGATCTGTAAAAATAAAATATTGAAACAAAAATATAAAGAATTTCTCTCAGATATCAGAAGTTGATCTAAACATAGGATCCAACTGAAGATTTATTTAACATTAGATGCCAATTTTATCTTTTCAGGCAGGGCCAGAAATGGCACAAAGGATAAGGCTTGCATTGCACGTGACTGACCTGGGTACCACACTGCACCAGGAACTCAGGAGTGATTTCTGACCACAGAGCCATGAGTCAGCCCCATGTACCACTGTGCGTGTACCCAAACAATTAGATAATAATTTTATCTTTGAATAAAATTCCTGATTTTAACCTCAGAAATAAATCCATCACATATAGCTATAATATCTGTATTTCAGTTGAGATTTATATTATAGTCACATATATGATTTACAGGAAATATGACTAATTAAGGTGAATAAGTACCACTATGTGGATTAAACTATGTATAGATAAAGAACCTAAAAATTAAAATGTAAGGGGTCACAAAAATAATACTTTGGGTAAGGCATTTGCCTTGCCTATGACAGACCCAGGTTCAATCCCCAGCATCTCCTGTGGTTCCCCACTTCCAGAACCACTCCAGAAGTGATCCCTAAGCACAAAGCCAGGACTAAGCTCTTAATACTGTCATGTGTGGTCTCAAATAAAACAAAAAAGTAGAACATAGTGTTGATTAAAAAGACTAGTGAAACATGTTTACCTGATAACATGAATAACAGAGAGTTGAGGCGTATAAGTTTATGTATTTTCCCAGTACTTTTTCTATTTTGAAAGAGATAGTCTTTTTACTGGGCCTTCAAAGAATTTCTCAGGAGATGCATTGGCCTCCTCAGAATTATTGGCCAAGTAGGCACGATCTTCAAGGATAAAGTGCTGCTTGGGCTCTACAGTGCTAGGGGCCTCCAAGGCCGCATCTGGCAATGCTCAGAGAATGATGAGATGTCAGGGATGAAATCAGGATTGGTTAAATGCAATTCATGAGTCTTAACCCCTACACTATCTTTCCAGCCGATAGTCTTATCAATATTACATTATAATTAACTTCAACATAATATTAGTTTCTACCCAGGAGAGAAAAAATATTCTATGTTACAATCCAAATAAAATAGTATAGCTGGTAAAGATCATGATCATTTAAAATTTAAATTTTGGGATTTTGCTCCCTCACTTCCACAAACTTACATGGTTTTTCAGGCAACACTCAGTTCATTGTTTAGGGTGGTATTGGGGTCATGTCCCTGATGGTGTTCTACAGTCCATGTGGTCCCAGTGTGAGCTCTACCCCTTTGGGCTATATCCCCTGACATTCAAATTTAAATTTTAGTAAAACTATAAAGTTGTGATTGGATATATCTTATTAATGTATTAAAACTTTCATAACAATGTGAATGCATGAGGGAAGTAGAAAGCCTGTCTCGAGTACAGGTGTGGGGGGGTGGGGAGGAGGGAGATCTGGGAAACTGGTGGTGGGAATGTTGCACTGGTGAAGGGGGGTGTTCTTTACATGACTGTAATCATACAACTATAATCATGTTTGTAATCACGATGTTTAAATAAAGATAATTATAAAAAATTATTTTATAGGAATAATAGAATAAAAAGTAAATATTGTTTGAAAAAATCACATCTATTAATTATTCTAATGAGTCTATCCTAGCTTTTATTTGTTTTGCCTGTTATGGTATTGTATGATATATATATATATAATATGTGTTATATAAGATTATAAGTATAATTTGACCTATACTAAATGTATTGACAAAGAATTATAGATACATGAACAATTGTGATGAATCTGTATGGAGATATTTTACTGCATTTTAAATGAGTGAAAAAACTTTAATCTACACTTTTTGATGTAATGATGTAATGAGATATGATGGAAGATGTGTATTTTAAAATATAAACATGTGCTTTTTATTAAAATAAATAAATAAAAAAACCATAAAAAAAGAAAGTTACTTGACACTAATAGTTGACCTTTCAGAACTTCTGCCTTAAGTTTTACAATGGTTTAAAGGTCACTAATAAAGCACTGGTCAGTTTATTAAAAAATAATATTCCTAGCACTGAATAAATTATTTAATTAAATTCCACATTTCTTTACAATACAAATAAATAATACTATTTTTATTTGAGCTAGTGTATATCTAACCTCACCTACACAATAAAAAGTTTAGTATAGTTTAAGTTAATATTTATGCTATTGCTATGCAAAGTTACTTCACTGCATAACCACCAGAGTGCTCAAGAGCCTCTTCTACATCCCTTGTCACCTCTAGTGTGCCTCCTAATATTTCCCCATTTCTTGGTAATCTGAGATTTGTAATTCAAGGATTTGCCACTAATACTGTCTATTCCCTTGTTTTGTCTCGCTTTATATCAGAGATGAATAATATCATCTCACCTTTATACTTTTCTTTCTGACTTATTTATTTTGCTTTATGATACCATATCCATTCCATGAAGAGTACAGCAATGACAAGATTTTATCTTTTCTTACAGCTGTACAGTTTGACATTGCGCACATATACTATAAATTATTTACCCATTCATTTGCCATTTGAGTTATTTCTATACAGTGGCTTATACATCATGCTGAACTGAACACACACACACACACATATATATAAATAAATATATACACACACATGTATCTTTTTCAATTAATTACTGTGTTTGAAATCATTGGGTGATATGGTAGCTCTTTTTTGTCTTTTCTTTTTTGGTTTTTGGGCCATACCCTGTGATACTCAGAGTTACTCCTGATTTTGTGCTCAGAAATTGCTCCTGGCTTGAGGGATCATATGGAACACTGGAGAATCAAACTGCGGTCTGTCCTAGGTCAGCCACGTGCAAGGCAAATGCCCTACCACTGTGCCACAGTTCCAGCCCCTGTTTTTATCTTTTAGGGATACCATTACTATTTTTAAAAATATTCAAACTGGGTTAAAATTGCTGTTACCTTATAGTGATAAAACACATTATTTGAAAATTTCAATAAATTTTCAAAAATATAAATTTCTCTGAAAACATAGTCTTTCATTCTTCTGCCTTACATGAATTAGAAAAAGTACTATGAATTACTTTTGAAAGAATGAACCCAAAACATAAACTTTTTAATCAAAATGATTAAATTCCATACAATTACCTCTGTGCCTGTATTAGGATTTTTAATTGGAGATGTCCCACACTTTAACTTGAGCTTTGACACAAGCTGCTCAAAGTCTTTTACTTCATTGAAGCGATACACTGTTTTTCCTTTGATGCTAATGACAATGGATTTGCTGGAATCATTTGCCTTATCTATAGCTAAAACCTGGAGGGTAAAAACATAAATAAATTAATCACATTTTCCAGGCTGTTGACACCTTAAATAAAGCATGCTATACCAGCTCTCAAGGAAATTGTTTAACAAGCACACAGCCTTTAAAAATTGCACAAGAAAGTTTTAAAGAAAATAAATGTAATTACAAACAAAAATCTTAACACACTATAAAATGTTGAGACCTGTAAGAAACTGAAGAAAGGGCCAACAAAACAAACTACTAAACTTGGGGAAAACTAAGGTGGCTAATAAAGTAAGAGGTGATCCCCAGATGGAGTGCCTTTTTGGTTGGTTGGTGGTTGATGTTGGTGGTTGGAGGGTAGAAGCTAGCTGGAGGGGGCCAGAGTGACAGCACAGCGGTAGGGCATTTGCCTTGTACTCGGTCAACGCAGGACAGACTCCAGTTCCATTCCAGGCATTCCATATGGTTCCCCGTGCCTGCCAGGAGTGATTTCTGAACGCAGAGCCAGGAGTAACCTGAGTGCCATCGGGTGTGTCCCCCCCAAAAAAAAAACAAAAAGAAAAAATAGCAGGCTGGATTTTCCTTAAAGGCTTCTCTGTAAGGACCCTGGCATCCTTACAGTTCCTATTTTCTTCATTAAAAAACCCTGTGTAGACAGAGTCATTACTGCCTGACAACAAGTGGAAGGCACATTTTTTATATATGTGGCCTAGAGTATAATGGAAAAATGTAAATAGAGCAGAGAAGAAAGAGATATGTGAAATTAAAGGGGTCAGGGACCAAGGGGACTCAGGTGCATTGATGGTGTTAAGAATAGAACTAAATATCCAAGTCACAGAGTCAACAACAATGAAACCAAGATCCCAAACTTAAAAGATGCATGTTATGACAGCAGGCTGGGACAGGATGGTGGTATGGGGTGGAACATTAGAGGAGGGAGATTGACACTGGTGGTGGGATTAGTGCTGAAACATGTCTAAAACTTAACTATGAATAACTCTGTAAATCACAATGCTTTAAACAAAACGTTTTAAATTGCTACAGATGATTGAATTTTTAGTAGTTTACAGCATAAAAGGACATTTTGTCTTTGAATTATAATGTTTTCAAAGTAAAAACTGATAAGTAATCAAATTTACAATACCTCTCGTAATGGGATGATTATACTACAGAGATTACCATCTTGGCTAGTAAAGCAGACATAGTTTTCTGAGATGCACATTTTCCCACGAGTGTTGAGGTGAGTGAATGGTACCCATAAGAAACATTCATGTACTTCTTTCAAAGTCTCCTCTTTGGGAAGTCTAAAAACAGCATTAAACTGCTCGCTATGAGCTCGATTTTCCAGACCTCTATAGGAAAAAAAGAAAAGGCAAGGAAAGGCTCAAATGATGGCTTCTTATGAATAGATTGTCCATATTAATCTAAATTTACTATAAAGTAGAATGTTGAATCTTAACAAACACCTTTCATTTTATTTGTGAAAAATGCACAAATATTTAGAGCTCAAATAGGTCTTTAAACCATCTGTTAAGCTATGATTTGCTGGAAAAATTATTATAATAGGACTACATTTTCATAATGTGACTGGTAGAAGACTATGATGGCAGACAATAATTTTTATATCTGGCAATTAAAAATCAAGAGTTACCCATTCAAACAAAAAAGTAATAAAAACGTAAAGCATTAAAAGTTCAGAAGGGAAGAACAGTCTGTAGCATATTAAAATTAAGTGAAGCAAAATTTTAAATAAATTTTAAAAAATATTTATAGTAGAAGCAAAATAAAACAATACTGCTTATGTAATATTGGGAACAATTTAGGTAATACATATGATATATTAACTGATATATATATATATAAATTGAAAAGCATAAGTTTTCTAGAGACACTAAACATTCATGCCAAGCAACAATGTCACCTGTGAGTAATAAGTAAATTATGCAAGTTTTAGCTCAAATCCAATGAAGTAAAAAATTAAATTCGTCTTTTCAGCAGATACTATTTAGATGTGTTACTTCACCTTCTTTTTCAAAATGAACTAATATGAACTAAAAATCAGCCTTTGTAACCGCATAATTAGCAATTTGGTAGGTCACTTTACTATTATTTAAAAGGATGAGACCTCTCTATATAAATAAAAAGATATTCGTGATATATTACTTAGGTGGTAAAACACTATAGGACAATATGTATTTAGTTTCATTCATTTTTTGTATTTATTTTAAATGCATACATACAAACACACAGATTACGCAATGCATTAACCATTGCCTTTATAGTCTTTATGTTATAGAACACATTTTTGTGAAAATAATAAACTAAGCAGTAAAGGCATTTCATTTAAAAAAAGTCAGCTGAAGACTAAGGTAGTATTCTTTTTTTGTTTTTGTTTTTTGTTTGTTTGTTTGTTTGTTTTTTGGGTCACACCGGCAGCGCTCAGGGGTCACTCCTGGCTCCATGCTCAGAAATTGCTCCTGGCAGGCTCGGGGGACCATATGGGATGCCAGGATTCAAACCACTGTCCTTCTGCGTCTAAGGCAAACGCCTTACCGCTGTGCTATCTCTCTAGCCCCTAAGGTACTATTCTTAACTTCTGAGAAAAAAGGATTCAAAAATACATAATTTCCAATTATATGTTCATATAATTCAATGTCCACAGATGTAACAGATTTACTATATCCTATTCTAATACAAATTTGTCAATAGAAAATTCATTAATGGATTATCTTTAGAAAATATTTTAAGGGAAATAAGATAACTAAAAGTTATGTTTACTAGTGGCTAATAAAGAAAAAACATGAAAACTAATGTCTAATATTTATAATATAACAAACAGGATTCATAATTCTTTTAGAGTTTTATTTATAAATCAAAAATGTCAATTTCGGGGTCTGGGGAGATAGCATGAACGTAGGGCATTTGCCTTACATCCAAAAGGATGGTGGTTCAAATCCCGGCATCCCATATGGTCCCCTGATCCTGCCAGGAGCGATTTCTGAGCATAGAGCCAGGAGTAACCTCTGAGCGCTGCTGGGTGTGACCCAAAAACCAAAAAAAAATGTCAATTTTGTCAAAAAGTTCTCCTTGCTAATCTATTTTTCCTCAAAGCAGTCAGGTTCACAAAGGATTTCTATTGTATATAGATTTCAGGAAATCTTAGAAGTGGATATCAGGAACAACTGTACCAGTTAAGATTATGTAGTAATCAAACAACCCTTAAGGTCTCTAGTTCTGACATTCATTAAGAATGAAGCTTAGGTTTCACTTATACTTTCTTTAGTCTGTACTTCCATCCTCCTTGACAGAAGCTACTTTCACTTGCTCTTTCTGTATCCTCTCCTCTCCCTCCCATTTTGGTATGATTATCTTAATAAACAGCTCTGAATGTTGAGGAGAATGAATGAATGAATGAGTTCTGGCCAGTTTCACCAAACCAAGTATCATGGCAAAAAGTTCTCATCAGACTTCTGATGTATGTAGTAATAATGATTATTACAAATCTACTGCTATATATTTTAGAGTACTTTTGAGGCCTAGAAGTTGACTCAGTAAAAATAGAAGATGGCTCAGTGGCTTATAACAACTGCTCAGAAAGTACAAGGCCAGCATGAGATCAGACCTCAAACTCTTGTCATCACATGTACCATGATGATCCTGACAGTCTAATTATCTGATCGCTGGCAAGGGGAAAGACATACTTTTCTATGTTATATTGTTTATTTCTTTTATAGGATTTTTTTGGTTAGGGCTGGAAAGAGTTTGAGCCACACCCTATGGTGCTCAGGTGCAATATTTGGCTCTGTGTTCAGGAGTGCTTGAGGGAACTATATGTGGTGCTGTGATCGAAACATGGGTCAGCCACCTAAAGGCAAGCATTTTTCTTCCTGTGCTCTAGCTAACCTCACACAAATCCTTTTTAGTGGAAATAACAGGTGAATAAATGAGGTCTAAAGAGACTATTACTTGTTTTAGTGTTATGATACTCATTTTAGAGTTCATGGTTCACTTACTCTACAAATGTACCTATTCATAAAAATGACACTCTCTTTAGATATGACTAAAATAAATAATAAACAACTTAAGACCTGAAAATTTTCAAATAAATCATAGAAATTTAGGGTAAAAGTAAGCATGAACAAAAAATCTCTACATTTCTAAAAGTAATCCTGGGAAAACCCCATCAAGATTTCAAGAACTAACTTTCAAGTCTAATTTCTCCTACTCTTTAGGATTAAATTTCATGGAGATGATTCTATTTATACCCATATGAATAAACTCCAAAACTTGCATGTTAATGATAATCAAAGGAAAACTATATTACATAAAACTATGATACTATATTACATAGATAAAATAAATGCTATATACTTTTTGGTCAAACAATACTTTTGAAACATTAATTAAACTTTGATTACCTCTTGGTAATTTGTAGAGGATCATCCAGGATTGGGTCATTATCAAATGTTTCCTTATCAAAAAGTCTCTTTATAGCATAGCTGGCTAATTGTTCCATAAGAAGGAAAGTCTGGTTAATATGCAAGAACATTGAAAAGTAATGATGTTCCCCTTCAGAACACACATGAATGCTCTCAGTCAGTAAGACATTCGAAGTCTTTTCAAGTTTTGAAACTGAATCCCAAGAGATAATGAGTTTTACTGCAAAGAAAAGAGTTATAAGCAGATGTAACTAGAATTCTAAATACTGATATATAAGTATTTGAAAAATAATAGCTTCAAAATATTATAGATAGTTAAATACATTAAAATTGAAGATTAGTTAAATTTTTGAAGTATATTGGGCAGGAGCAATAGTACAATGGGTACAGCATTTGCCTTCCAAGTGGCCAACCCAGGTTTGATCCCTGGCATCCCATATGGTCCCCTGAGCCTGCCAGAATCAATTTTTTTTTGTTTTTGAGCCACACCCATTGATGCTCAGGAGTTACTCCTGACGATGCGCTCAGAAATTGCTCCTGGCTTGGGGGAACTATATGAGATGCCAGGGAATCGAACTGCGGTTCATCCTAGGCTAGCGCTTGCAAAGCAGTTGCCTTCCCTCTAGTGCAACCACTCCAGCCCCCAGGATCAATTTCTGAGCACAGAGCCAAGAGTAACCCCTGAGTGCTGCCAGGTATGGCCCCAAAAGAAAACAAAACAAAAATGCGAAATATAGGGCCAGAACAATAATGCCACAGGTAGGGCATTTGCATTGCACATGACTGACAGGGGTCTAATCCCAGCATACTATATAATTATAATTCCCTAACCCCTGCTAGTACTGATCGCTTAGAGCTGAGTCAGGAGTAAGCTTTGAGCACTTCCTGGTGTGGCTGAAAAAAAATATTTCAGTATAACCATGAGTATAAACATATTGTTTAAGGAAAAAATGAAATTGCATTTAAATGTTATTTTACATAATTATGCAACACGATGCAAAATCTATAGGATTATAAATTATACTGCTTGATTCTTATTTGTAGTTGTGGCTAATTGAGTACTATGGCATTTCTTTTACTGGTGTCAGAGATCAAATGCAGTTCTCGTACATGCAAAGCAAGTGCTCTACCACTGAACTACAGTGCTATCCCCAGAGAGGAAAAGGAAAGAAGGAGGGAAGATGAGAGGGAGAGAGAGGGAGAGAAAGTTTTGCAGTGACGGGGATCAAACCCAGGGCCTCACATACAACAGCATATGTTCTATTACAAAGCCACACACCCCAGTTTCTAACTTCTATATTTATATTGTATTTCCAAACAAGTTTCTAAAACAGAAGCAAACAGTTGAAGACCAAAGGAAAGAAAGAAATTATATGCCAATTACAGCCATTATTTAATATTCATTAACTTCTTCCCTGATATTTTACCTTCCCATACACAATCTAATGTTCAATTTAAGCAATAAGCCTTAAAAATAGTCTTCCTCTATTGGAAATGAACCTGTTAATAACCAGCCATAATTACATTTTATAAAAGGGCTAGAATATAGCTTAGTGTCAGAGAAACTGAGTAGCATATTCAATATCCTGAGTTTTTCCCCAAGAACCACACAAAATAATAAAAAATTACTTTTAATGCTAATAAATATAATATAATATAATATAATATCACATAATTGATAGGTCAGTCAACAATCTCAATGTTCTGGTAAGAAAATGAAACCACTTACTTTCTGATCCCAACAAAAAAGAATAGAAGCTCAGAAAATTGGTGCTGAGATAAAGCCAGCCCTGACAAGGAACACGTCCTTTCCAATAACTGCAGGAGTAATAGGTAACCAACTTCTCTTGCTCTGGTAAACCAAAGCTTTTTTCAAATTTCAAAATGGCTTCTCGAAATTTCTCTGGATCATCTTCTTTTGCAAAAGATTGTTTTCCCTCTTCAGCAATTAATCCCTAAATAAAACAAGATTTATTTTGAAAATCATTACCTATTGTTAGATGCCCTAGGTGTTCTTCCCCAGGCAGATAGAACCCCTGTTGAGCAATTGTTCCAAGATTTGACGTTGAAAACTTTAGATACCACTACACCAGAGATGGGGCCAGACAGCACAAAGAGGAGCACCACCCCTCAAGGTAGAAGATTCCTAAATGTGCCTGACCTTGGGGCATCCTTCACAGAGAGCTCAGTTTAAAATACCTATCAATACTGCCTTGCTCCAGGGCACTCCTAAACCCCAAGGTTCACTTGGAGTTTGTCCCAGCACCTCACCTGTTACCCTTCAGATATCCCAGTTCACTTTTGGTCCTATATAAGCATTGTTTAAAGGGAATAATAAACTCTCTTGGCACAACAAAACCCTTGGACCAGTTCCTTCTTGGTGGTCAAGTGGGAAAACATCTTCAGTCTAGAATTCACTAGGGGAACAGGACTTCCCTTGAGGCCAACAGGGTCGTACAACCTACTAACAAAAAATATGTTTCATATATTCAAACAGTGCTTTAAAACTGTATATTGTTAGGGGCTGAAGACATAGAACAGTTGGTAAGGCAACTGCTCTGAATGCAGCTGATCCAGGTTTGATTTCTGGCACCCCATATGATTCCCTAGCCCATCAGAAATGAACTCTGATCTCAGAGTCAGGGGATAGCCCTCAGCACAGCTGGGTGTGAGCCAAAAACAAAAACAACCCCCAGTGTAGCAGGACAGCCCCTGAAGAGGTTGACTGATGGAGGGATGGAGAATGAGGCCCTTTTCTTCCAGCTCAGAGCACGTGTCTGCCACCCTGTCTAGCCCACGGTTCTGAGGTGAAACGGCGGGTAAACAGCTCGCAGACAATCAGGCTCGTGGAAATATTTGCTTTATTCGGATGGACAAAACTGAAGTCCAAAGACTCAGATTCAGTTCCAGCCAGCAAAAGCCTCTCGCCTTCCACAGACCCTTGCTCTTATAGTCCAGAGTCAGGTCCCACCCAATGGTGGGATCAGATACCAACCAATGGTGGAAGCAGAATCAGGTCCTACCCTAGGGTGGGGGCAGAATGCCAGGTCACACCCTAGGGTAGGGCACAATCACCTAATCAGATTAGGGTGAGCAACATAGTAATCCCCCAAAATATTTACATACACAACACCCCAGAAGAAAAAAAATCTAATATTGCTACACAGTATGTAGTATATATGTATATATATATATATACAAATATTTGTATGTGTTTGTGTATGTGTGTATATATATATGTAAAAACAAAGAAGTATATTTTCTTCAGTTTATAATTAGGCTTTCTAATGTTACAAAATAAGTGTCATATATGTTTTTTGATTCAGTGAAGAGTTGATTCAAATTCTAAACTGAAAAGGTATTAAAGTGAAAATATCCCTAAGAGCACTTACAAGAATATTAAAGACAACCACTGACTTTACAATTGTATTTAGCATTAACCTTGGAATTTATATGTTTCTGCTAATGCTGAAGGGTGTCAGCAGAACAATGACCTTCAATTCAATCTTTGATACCATATAAGGTGGTAAAAAATTGTCTTCCTTCCACAAATTTATTCATATCACTTACTCTTATCTTTCCTTGTACAAAATTAGTAATATCTTCATTTGAATCAAACACAGACAAAGTCTTCATTATATTTTGTTCCAACCAATCCCAGTGTTTGGTTATTTCTTCTCTGTTGGCCCCTGATTTATCGTGCAAAAAAAGAAAGATAATAAATACAATATACTTGCTCTTGAAATGATAAGCTTGGCTACTAGTAAACAATTTTTTCAGTTTCTAAAATGATGGCCAAGAAGGATGAAGGCAATAAGTTTATTGTTTACTTCATTTCTCCATGTAAGCATCAACACTACTTTTTATTATAAACAGAAACAATAATGTATGTAATTAAACCAGAAAAAAGTAAATGCAACGCATGTGAAGAGATAAAATTCTGAGGACAGCATTACTGCCCTATAATCTATGACTAAAACAGCATGCACGATTTATACCATAAAAATTTAGATTTCAGTGGTGGCATTAACTTTATGATAAGGTCTAAGTTCTTTGCTCAGGGTGACACCATTCAATAAAAAAAAAGTAATAACTATCTTTCCTGCTAGAAACATAGTACAGTTGATAGGGTGCTTGACTTGCACAAAGAAAATCTGGGCTTAATCCCCAGCATTCCATATGGTCCTTGGAGTCCACCAAGAGAGATTCCTGAGCACAAAGTCAGGAGTAAAAATAAAAATAGCCAGGTTTGGTCAAATAGGAAAAAAAAAGAAGAAAACAGCCACTCAAAAGCAAAGTATGAAAACATCATGAAAGAAATTTAAAAAACCCTGTAGGGTTAATTGATGTGACTTACTGAAACAATGTTAAGTGATTTATTTGATTTGACTTACTGAAGCAATGTTTAGTGATTTATTGAGGGTAGGTTAAGTATTACAGTTATTTTCTGGTTTCTTTGTCTTCAAATAACAACTTTTTAAAAATCTTTCAATATGTTATAGTTACATAACCTTTAAAATAACCCTAACACTGTGGATTATGTAAATCCCATTTAAAAGATTTATCTTAACTTTTTAAGTATATTTTATAATATGCAGGGTATGACACATTAAAATATAAATTAATAGTGTAGAATTACCTATTAAAATTTGGTTAGAATGATGTTCTTGTTATTAAAGTAATCTTAATACGTTGTCTAACTTTCTGAAATGAAGCACACTAAAGGGAGAAATTCCGAGCCTGTTTTTAGACTTTTAGGCATTCAGAAACTTTAATTAGTATGAAAATGCCTTTCCTACATCACAATAATTTGAGGGAATGCATCACATAATGATGTATTATGTCTTTTTCACTTAGTTTAAATGGTAGCACACAAGAAATTTAGAGGAAAGGTAGACAAAATAAGTGATATATCATAACTGTATGCTTTACATTAACACATATGAACTATCCAGTATGCTGTTTCCCAAAGTGAGCAATATTTTCCCTGTGGGGTGATGGATTGATGGTGAGGTAGCAGTACCCTTGGCTGCAACTAGAATACAATAAGATAGTAGGCCAAACAAATTTGAGGATCTCTGATAGAAAAATTCACAAAAATCCTTTTTCATATCTATTTAACAAGAGAAGGGGGAGAAAAGACTGCATTTTAACATTAAAAACATCAGAAATGGGCCGGGCGGTGGCGCTAAAAGTAAGGTGCCTGCCTTGCCTGCGCTAGCCTTGGACGGACTGCGGTTCGATCCCCCAGTGTCCCATATGGTCCCCCAAGCCAGGAGCAACTTCTGAGCACATAGCCAGGAGTAACCCCTGAGCGTTACTGGGTGTGGCCCAAAAACAAAACAAAAAAAAACAAAAAACAAAAAAAAAACATCAGAAATATGGGGCTTCAATAATAACTAACATTATTATAGTATCATATAAAGAAGTAACTGACATTTCTTTTTTGTTTTCAGTTTTGGGTTACAGGGTGTGATGACAGACCTTGAACCCTGGGGTCTTGCATGCAAACCATGTACATTTGGGCTATCTCTCTTGGAGCACTGTCATTTCCCGTTGTTATTATTGTTGGATCGCTTCACTAGGAACACTAAGTATCTCAATAATATAAGCATATTCATATAGAATTATCCATGAATTTTTTTATATTTCAAGGATGTAACAAAAGTGGTTTGTATTTTATAGTAATACTTCCTTAAAGGAATAACAATTAAGATTTGAGTTTTCAACTGAGTTATTAGAGATAAAGTTCACGTAAAAGTTCTCATCTTCCCAGAAACTGAATGAAGCAGAAGTAGATTGAAGTAATGAGTCATACAGCACTAACCAAGTCTGAATCAGCACCAGTGAAAAAATGTATGCTTCAAGCTTCACAAGCCAATAGAATTTTTAAGACCACAACCTGTAATCTTTGAAATAACAATTAAGTTACTCCTTTCTTAGTGGTAGGAAAGTCACTAATAAATCTCAATATATTTTGGAAGGTTACACAATCTTTAGTTTTGTAGTATTCAGTTTCTTAGTATCAATTATTTATTTAAATTATATATTTTAAAAATCATACTCACCACAAGCAATTGATAAGTAAACTTGAGAATCAGGTGTCTGGAGTAAGATGCGAAATGGAGCTACTTTTGCAGTAGAGTCTAAAACTGAATCAAGAGTCCCAACTAGAAGCCCTGTGTAATAAGAGAGTTGAATGAGAATTTTACCAGAGATGAAAAACAATGTCCTTATATTAAGCTGAGAAGCTTCTGCACCTCAAAGGAAATAATGCCTAGGATACAAAAGCCACTCACTGAATGGGAGAATCTATTCATTCAATACCCATCAAATAAGGGTCTAATATCTAAGATATACAAGGTACTCACAAAATTTAACAAAAAGCATATAACCCCATCAAAAAATGGGGAGAAAAAATGAGAAGAAATTTCTTTTTTTGGGGGGGGTCACACCCGGCAGTGCTCAGGGGTTACTCCTGGCTGTCTGCTCAGAAATAGCTCCTGGCAGACATGGGGGACCATATGGGACACCGGGATTCGAACCAACCACCTTTGGTCCTGGATCGGCTGCTTGAAAGGCAAACACCGCTGTGCTATCTTTCCGGGCCCCAGAAGAAATTTCTCAAAGAAGAAATACAAATGGCCAAAAGGCATATGAAAAAATGCTCCACATCACTAATCATCAGGGAGATGCAAATCACAACAGCAATGAGGTACCATCTCACACCACAGAGACTGGCACAAATCACAAAGAACAAGAACAACTAGTGCTGTTGGGGATGTGGAGGAAAGGAACGCTCATTAATTGCTGATGGAAATGCCATCTAGTCTAGTCCTTATGGAAAACAATATGGAGATTCTTCAATAAACTGGAAATTGAGCTCCCATTTGATCTGGCTATACCACTCCTAGGGATATACCCTATGAACACAAAAATCCAATACAAAAATTCCTTCCTCACACCTATATTCATTTATAATACCCAGACTCTGGAAACAACCAAGATGCCCTTCAACAGATAAATGACTAAAGAAATTGTGGTACATATACATAATGGAATATTATGCAGCTGTCAGGAGAGATGAAGTCATAAAATTTTCCTATACATGGATGTACATGGAATCTATTATGCTGAGTGAAATTAGTCAGAGGGAGAGAGAGACACAGAATAATCTCATTCATCTAAGGGTTTTAAGAAAAATTAAAGACATTGAAATAATTTCCAGAGATGAGAGCTGGAAGGACTGGCTCAAAATATGAAGCTCACCACAAAGAATGGTAAGTGCAGTTAGAGAAATAACTACGCTGAGAACTATCATAACAATGTAAGTGAATGAGGGATGTAGAAAGCCTATCTCGAATACAGGCGGGGGGTGGGGAGGGAAGATATGGGGGCATTGGTGATGGGAAGGTTGCATGGTGAAGGAGGGTTTTCTTGTTATGACTGAAACCCACATATAATTATGTTGTAATCATGGTGTCTAAATAAAGACATTATAAAAAAAGAAAAATGATGTCCTAACTGCTGTGTAGTGTCCTATTGTGTAAATGTACCATTATTTCCTTACGCACTCATCTGTTCTCAGGCATTTGGGTTGTTGAATCCAAAATCTGCATTCTGGTAATTGTGAATAGTGCTGAAATATACAGAGGAGTACAGATGCCTTTTCTGCATTGTGTTTTTGGGACCCTAGAATATATTCTCAGAACAGTATTTCTGGGTTGAATGAAAGCTCAATTTCTAGTTTATTGATGAAAGTCCTTATTGTTTTCCAAAAATGGTTGTCATAAAATTTGCTTATATATATATATATATATATATATAGAGAGAGAGAGAGAGAGAGAGAGAGAGAGAGATGTATATGGAGAGAATTATGCTGCATGAAATATTTCAGAGTGAAAGGGACAGACAAAATGATCGCATATATTTGTGGTATATTTCACAAAAAGACAGCGTGTTAATAATACCAAAGGACAACAGATATGAGAGCCAGAAGGACTAGTGGTAGTAAGCTTCTTACAATGGTAAGGATTTCAGTCAGGATAAAGAAAGTATCATTAGGACAACAATAGCTGGAACTGAGTGCTGAAATGAGGTAAAAGTGATAGGCATGATACCCCTTCATTAACAATATTTCAAACTACAGTGCATAAAAATAAGACAATAAAAAATGTCTTCCACAGACGCAGACTGGGGAGGTAGGAAGGAAACTGGGGATATTCTTGATAGGAAATACACAGTGGAACATTGTATGAATGAAACTCAATCACGAACAATTTTGCAACTATGCACCTCATGATGATTTAATTAAAATTATATTAATAAAAACCCAAACAAACAAAAGACATATCCTATGGTTGAAGCAATAGTTAAAGTGAGTAAGGCACTTGCCTTGCACACACCCAACGCAGATTTGATTCCCTAAATCCTATACTCTCTCCTGAGCCCAACCAGGAGTAATTCCTCAGCATAGAGCCAGGAGTAACCTGATCATTCTTGTGTATGACCCCAAAACTTAAACAATAAATCACACAAAAAATAATAAAACCACAAGAAATAATTTGCTTTTTATTTTCTATCCCAAAGTATGTAGATTTCATATGTAGATTTTCTCTAAGTACTATTCATGGGGCTTTATTCTCTTTGATATAAGAAATATCAGGCTCAATTTTAAAAATCAAATATAGTCACATTATTTAAATACCTTATTCGAAAGGTTGTATGTATGACAAATAAAATCAGATTCTGATACAAGAAATTTCTTAGGTTTAGTTGAATCTTAGGTCTCTCACTTACTTGTATCAAATTAACAAAGTTGATTTGCCTCTTCTTGATCTTCATTTATAATATCACAAGGGGAGAAAAACTTAAAACAACAGGGTCAGATAGGGGAGAGGGCAGAGGGAAGGCTGGGAGGAAAATTGGAGACATGGATGGTAGGAAATGTGAACTGGTGAGGATATTTTACATTGTAATGACTGAAACTCATTAACAAACAATTTTGTAACATTTAAAAAAGCTATTATGAACAACCTTGTAAATCACAGTGTTTAAATAATTTTAATTAAAAATAAAAAGGTTGGAAGAGTAAATGAGTTATTAATACATACAAATCACTTAAAATAATATTTGGTATATGCTACTGCCACCCTTGTGTAAGTGACTTTGACCTTGAGACCACAAATAAAGGAGGGCACCAGGCTCGAGAGATCTTAACTGCTTGTACCCAAAAGGGAGGATACCAGGCTTGAGAGGCATTAGCTGCCTGTACCCACAAGGGAAAGCACTAGGTATTGGGAGACCTTGGCTGTCTGTCCATGAGGCACTTAGGGAAATGGGGAAATTGATAGGGGACGTGGTATAAATATTATTTGAGATATAACTTCATCTTCATAACTTAGCATTCTAAGGACCTTTCTTTGAAACTCTCTTAAAGACTTTTCAGTTCTGTAAACCCACCAGGTCACGAGCAGTTGTTGAGGACCATCCTCAAACCCAGCTTTACTGTTAGCCTAAGTGCAGTCATATTAAGGGTTAATATATTTAGCTCAGCTTAGAATGCATGAACTGGAACAGGCCAAAACAATACAAAATACCAGTCTTTGAAAACTGACCTTGGTGACAGAAACTTCAGACAAGATAGCAGAAGCAGCACAGAAGCTGGAAACTGCCTTAGGTCAGTAAAAATAAATACAGCTTACCCTGAGCAACTCGCCCTGTACATTTTGCTTGGCACAGTGTAAGAACTAATAGTTATGTCTTCAATTATGATACCTTTCCAAGAAAATTAGTATAAGTATTCCAGCTTGTACATTCAATAAATGGAAAAAAATTTGAACCCCACTTCTGAATGTCTGACATCTGCCTCCCAATCGTCAGCTCTGTGCATCCACCTTCCTCAAGGACCCCACGGATTCCCTTAGTGTCCAGACCAAGCAGGAAATGACAGGTACATAATAAAATATTAAAGCTAATGAATTTCATTTATATAGAAGAAATTTTGCGCTATTTATATAAGATAAAACCTTGCTTAATGAAATGTTAAGGTAGAGTAATTTTAATAAATAAATAATAAATAATTCCTCAATTTGAATTTGAAAGGTTTTGGTGAAACAGTTCAACTTCAATTATATAATTATGTTTCCTACACCATCCTCAAATAAGTTTTGTCATTTATTTAAGACAAAATATTCTTCCTTATTAATCTTGTTCCTTTATCTAAATTAATAACACTGAGTACATTAACTGTCTTCTTCCATGGTTTTATATGACTAACTTTCAACATTGATTTCCTAGCAACAAGAAAATATGTTGACTAAAAAAATAAGAAATCTACCTTCCTTCTTTCGATTCATTAAGTATTGCTTCTTTTTTAATGTAAATTTAACCTTTAATTAAGCTACACATTTTTGAGATTTATTAATAAATTAAAAAGCAAGATATTTGGCAAATTTTCTACTTTACACACTTATAAAAATTACATGTTTTATTTTTTTTTGTTTTTTTTGGGCCACACCCGTTTGACGCTCAGGGGTTACTCCTGGCTATGTGCTCAGAAATCGCCCCTGGCTTGGGGGGACCATATGGGACGCCGGGGGATCGAACCGCGGTCCTTCCTTGGCTAGCGCTTGCAAGGCAGACACCTTACCTCCAGCGCCACCTACCCGGCCCCACATGTTTTATTTTTGATTTTTGGGTCACACCTGGTACTCAGGGATTACACCTGGCTCTGCGCTCAGAAATCACTTCTGGAAGGCACACGGGACCATATGAGATGCTGGGATTTGAACCGTGATCATCCTGTGTTGGCTGTGTGGAAGGCAAACACCTTTCCGCTATGCTATTGCTCTGGTCCCTAAACAGTGAAGTAAGTTTTTAAGCTACTTTTGAATTAGAATATATATGGTCTGGCAGCATGTGGTGGAAAATTATTTTCATACAAAAATCAGAAGAGTAGGTGACAGAACAAAGAAATACAGAGAAATTGGCTCTGTCAAAAGTATGAGCGTGATTATCAAAATAGGGAAAATGTTAAAATGGAGGTCAATACAGAAGCCAGATTTGAATTAGCAGTATCACATAGGACTTTGGAAGTAGGGTGAAGGAGAAATAAAGAAGATATGGACAGTACTAAGAAACTGATACAGACATACAAGCAGTAGGTTCCTCTATCATTAAGAGATATTTTCACCCCAGGTCAGTGTACCTTGAGGGAAAGAGAACCACACAATAGCAGAGGTCTTTCATCTACCTTAGATTAGATACAAAATGCCACCCAGTTCTAAGAAACTGAGGTAGGCAGATAAATGGGAAGCAGGGTCCTCTTTGATTCAGAAGAACCATTTTCACCTCAGCTAAGTGCATTCCAAAGGAAAAGACAGAGGAAAAGAGAAGCAATAGGAAAAGGGGAGGGGACTTGCAACCATCTCATCTAGGGTCAGACCAGCAATACAGTTCCCTAAAAAGGAGGCTGACAGGGACCTCATTAACTCAGAAGACCCATTTTCACCCTAGGTTAGTGTACACTGAAGGAAAGATAAGCTTCAGGACAATTAGGTGAGACATTACATCTTGGCTCAAACAGGCCACAAATTCCCAGGAAACAGATGCTGACAAACCCATATTAGGGTGCTCTTAGATTCAGAAAAGCCATTCTTACCCC
Organism: Suncus etruscus; assembly: GCF_024139225.1. Taxonomy (NCBI): domain Eukaryota; kingdom Metazoa; phylum Chordata; class Mammalia; order Eulipotyphla; family Soricidae; genus Suncus; species Suncus etruscus. The sequence continues at coordinate 96,420,911 of NC_064868.1, forward strand.
AAGGGAAAAAGAAGCATCAGAATAAGAGAATGGGCCTTCCAGCTGCCTCTGCCTATCTTTGACCTGCCACACAGAATCAAGAAATGGAAGTAGTTAGACAAACAGAGACAAATGGTGGGGGGTCCTCTTTGACTCAGAAGAGCCATTTTGACTGCAGGTAAGAGTACCACCAAAGAAATAAAAACCTGGACAACAGGAGGGGCTATTCCTGCCAATCCTGGTGGGATCCACCACCCACACTTTACCAATTAATCAAGACAGAGGGACAGGTAGCAAGGTCCTCTATGATTCAAAAGAGTCATTTTCACCCCAGCTCAGTATACCATCAGTTAAAGAGAAGCACCAGGACAAAGACATATGTCTTCTAACAACATCGTCTAAGAAATGGAAGCAGACACACCAGTAATGGCTTCTTCTTTGAGCCATTTTCACCCTAGTTAGTGTATCTTGAGGGAGACAAGTACCTGGAAAATTGGAGGGATCTTCCGGCAACTCAAGTTGGGAACTACCCAGCTACAGAGAACTAAGAAACAGAGGCAGAAAGATATACAGTGTGATCCTCTGTGATTCATAAGAGCCATTTTCACCCCAGTTCAGTGAATCCTGAGAGAAAGAAAAGCAGGACAAAGGAAAAGGTCTTCCAGGTATATCAGCTGGGCTCCATCCAGCTACACTGTTCCAATTAATAAAGGCTATCTGAAAATAAGAAAGGTCTTCTTTGACTCAGAAGAACATTTGTCACTCCATGTCAGTCAGTTCAACTCAAGGGAACAAGGATTACTAAGACAATTGAGGGGTCTCACAGTCATCAAAGCTGGCATCCACCCAGCAACACAGTCTTTTTTATTATTATCTTAAGTTAAACACCGTGATTACAAATATGATTGTAGTTGTATGATTTCAGTCATGTAAAAAGCACCCACTTTACCATTGCAACATTCCCGCCACCAATGTCCCAAATTTCCCTCCGCTCCACCCCTCCTACACCTGTACTCAAGACAGGCTTTCTACTTCCCTCATTCATTCACATTGTTAGGATAGTTCTCAATGTAGTTATTTCTCTAACAGCACTCATCACTCTTTGTGGTGAACTTCACGTTGTGAGCTGCACCTTCCAGCCCTCATCTCTTTTGTCTCTGAGAATTATTGCAAAAATGTCTTTCATTTTTCTTAAAAACCATAGATGAGTGAGACTATTCTGCATCTATATCTCTCCCTCTGACTTATTTCACTCAGCATAATAGATTTCATGTAGGTCCATGTATAGGAAAATTTCATGACATCATCTCTCCTGACGACTGCATAGTATTCCATTGTGTATATGTACCACAGTTTCTTTAGCCATTTATCTGCTGAAGGGCAAGTTAGTTGTTTCCAGAGTCTGGCTATTGTAAATAGCACTGCAATGAAAATACTTGTGAGGAAGGGATTTTTGTATTGTATTTTTGTATTCCTCGGGTATAGCCCTAGGAGTGGTATAGCTGGATCGTATGGGAGCTCAACTTACAGCTTTTGGAGAAATCTCCATATCACTTTCCAAGCAACACAGTCTTAATTAATGGAGGCAGAGAGACAATATTCAGCAACATCCTCTTTGATTCAAAAGAGTCATTATCATACTAAGTAAATGTGCCCCAAGGAAATGAAGAGCACCAAAACAGGAGTGGGGTGTTTCAGTCATCAGACCTGGTCTCAGTACAATCATATTGCCCCAAGAAATGGAAGCAGATATACCTGCAGCAGGGAGGTCTGAGAATTAAAGATATTTTCAGCCCAGGGAACTGCATTACTAGGGAAAGACAAGAGGACTATCAGACATTCTGGCTTGTCTCCAAATAGCCACAGACTTGAAAATGAAAGTAGACAGACAGGCAGAGGGTTTTTCTTTCAATCAGAAGAACCATTTTGACTCAAGGTAAGAGCATCCCCAAAGAAATAGAAGCAGCAGGTCAAGGGGAGAGGGTTTCCAGCCACACAGCTGTGATCCATCAGCAACACTGTCCCCAATTAATTAGGCAGACATAGAGACCAGCATCAGTGTCCTCTGACTCAGAAAAGATACTTTCATCCCAGGTCTGTGAACCCCACGGGAAAGAGAAGCACCAGGACAAGAGGAGGGTTCTTACAGTCACACATACCCAATAAAATGAGGCAGACAAAAAGGCATCTGGGTCTTCTTTGACACATATGAGCCATTTCACTGTAAGTCAGTGCTCTTCATGGGAAAGAGAAGCATCAAGATAATAGGGAGGGGTCCTCCGGCCTCCTAAGCTAAACAGCACAAAGCCATACAGAGTGAAGAAATGGAAGCAGCACAAGGCCATGAAGGAAGCCAGCAGGAGGGATGTCAGGCAGTGTGGCAAGACCCCCAGTCCCGCAGAAGAAGCAAGAAACTGTCTCCCAGCCAACAGCTCTGACGGGATCTAGCAGAAGGTCTGATCAGTAGCATAATGAACTTTTCCAGTCCCCAGTAGGCAACAAGCAAACTGTGCCAGGCCTGCAGCCCTGAAGAAAACCAGCAGGAAAGATGACCAGCAGCTTGGAGGGCTCACACAGTCCCCCAGAGGCTGCAAGAGACCAGCGTCTGGCCTGCAGCCTTAAGAGAACCAACATGAGAGCTGTCAGTGTAGCAAGATACCCCCAATACACCAGCTCTGAAAGGGAACCAGCAGGAGGGCTGACCAGCAGTGTGGTGATCTCCCAACATCCACTCTGCAGCTGCACACATATGCTCTAGAATAAACACCAGCACACATACTTTCAGAAGGCCTGAAAGCCAAAAACACACCCCATGAAAACCACAGAATTAGCCCACAGTGCTTGTAATTTCTGTACCATGAAACAGTTCTCAATCTTTTAATACTGTCATCCTGGTAGGAACGCATCAACTTAGATGCAAACATGTATTTTAATCTACCTAATGTTTAAAACCAATAGAAGTAACAGAATGATAAACTTAGCAGTGAGAGCTTAGTCATTAATGACTTAATGACCTTACTGTGAAATGTAGTATTTTTCACATATTTCTTGATGCTGTACTCTTTTCCTCTTTGCTATTTTTCTTTCTTTCTCACTCTCTCTCTTTGCTTTTAATAATTTCTCTCACTTTATTGGAAACAAATATATTATGATCATCTATGTAATATGTGGTCTTAAAATAAAGTAATTTATTTATATTTAAAAAATAAAACACTGCAAATGGTTGAGTATGATGATCGTAGCTCTGCATACTCAATAAATGCTGGCCAACTATATAACTTCTCTGATAAAAAAAAAACTTTAGAGAGAAAATCTGGAAAATGCTCAAAGAACTCAAAGAAATCATGGAGCAAACCAAATTAACCACAAATAAAAATCAAGAGAATATGAAAGTACTAAGAAAACAAATTTGGGTTGGAGCGGTGGCACAAGCGGTAAGGTGTCTGCCTTGCACACACTAACCTAGGACAGACCATGGTTCGATACCCCGGTGTCCCAGATAGTCTCCCAAGCCAGGAGAGATTTCTGAGCACATATCCAGGAGTAACCCCTGACCATCACTGGGTGTGGCTCAAAAACCGAAAAAAAAAACAAAACTTCAAACTGATATAACAGGCTAGAAAACTTGGTAGGTGAAATAAAAAACTCACTGGAAATCCTGGCCAGCAGAATAACAGAAGCTGAGGAGAGAATCACTGAGTTGGAAAATCAGATGTATAACAACTCCATACAACTTAAGAGATTGGAAACAAACCTTAAAACAAATGATCAAAAGATGGAAAAACATCTTCAAAGAATGTAAACAGATGAAACTAGAAGTCTGGGATAAATTCAATAGAAACAACAGAAATCTTTGTGGTACCAGGAGCCTAAGAAGAAAATCCCCATGAAGAACCAAGAGTCAAGGACACCATTATAGAAAAACTGTCAAAACTAAAGAGTAAAAGCAACAAAGCCTTCATACTCCAAAAGTATCAGCTAAAAGAGATACAAAGAAAAGCTCACCAAGACACATCCTAGTCATAATGATGAATACCACAGATAGGGAGAGAATAGTGAAGACAACAATATCAAAAAGGAAAAATACATACAAGGTAGCATCATTAAGAATTACAGCAGATTTGTCACATGAAACCTTCAAGATCCAAGACAATGGTGGGATATAGTGACAAAACTCAACAAAATGAATGCTTCACCAAGAGTACTTCACCCAGGCAAATTTACATTCATGTTTGAAAGTTATACACAGCCTTATGGATGAACAACAGATAAAAATCTTTACAGACTCAAAATAAGCCTGAAAAGACAAACTGAAAGGTCTACTTTAAGATATAACAAACTCCTACAAAAAGATGACACTAAATCTCATGACAATCAATCTCTTTCAATATCAATGAACTAAATGAACCAGTTATGAAACTCAGAGGGGTAATAAGGTTCAAAAAGTTAAATCCAACATTTTGCAGCCTACAAGCAACACATCTGAAAAGTCACAACAAACATAATTTCAAAGTCAAAGGTTGGGGAACAATCATTCAAGCAAACAACTCTCTTAAAAAGGCTGGGGTGGCCATACTAATATCAGATGATACAGAACTTAGACTGAAAAAGGTTATAAGGGACAGAGATGGACATTTGAAGGAAGACATCAATAGCAACAAAATAAAGGTCAGAGACTTCAACACCAACCTGTCACACATTGATAAATCAACCAGGATAAAACCCAACAAAAATATACTGGCTCTGAAAGAATAAATGGAGGAGTGCCTTAGTATATATGTATGTATATATCTCTATACCCAGAAAACTGGATACACATTCTTCTCCAATACACATGGGTCATTATCAAAAATAGACAACATGTCCCATAAAACATACCTCCATAAAATCAAGAGGATGAAAATTGCATGAACTACTTTCTCAGATCATGATGCACTGAAATGAAAAGTGAATTACAGACACAGTGCAAAAATTTAATAACTGGAAATTCAATAGCTCTCTTCTGAACAACCAATGGGTGAGAAACGAAATCAAACAGGAAATCAAAATATTTCTGGAAACAAATGAGAATGAAGTCATGGATTATCAGAATTTGTGGGACACAGCAAAAGCAATAAAAAAGACAATTTATAGCTTTGCAGGCACTCCCAGGAAGGAAGAAGGAGCCTACATAAATAACTTAATGGTGTAGCTTATAGAATTGGAAAGTTATCCACAGATGAAACAAAAATAGCCAGATGGGAAGAAATAAAGCTTAGAGTGGAAATTATTGAATTATAAATCCAAAAACAATCTGAAATATCAAGCAAGAGTGGGTTCTTTAATAAATAAATAATATTGATAAAATGCTGGCAAAACTCACAAAGGGAGATATATAAACTAAAACAAATTAGAAATTAAAAAATGGAGGTTACAGCATATACTACAGAAATTCAAAGGGTAATCAGTGATTACTTTGAAAAGCTATATGCCACAAAACAAAAAAATGGAAGTAATGGATAAATTTTTAGATTTTTATAACCTCCCTAGGTGGAACCAAGATTATGTGGCATATAAATAAACCTATCATTATTGAAGAAATTCAAACAGTAATTAAAATCTTCCCCAAAGCCCAGACCCAGATAGATTCACTGGTGAATTATTTCAAAGCTTTCAAGCTGGCTTACTACCAATTCTTTTCAGGTTCTTGCAGAAAATTCAAGAAACAGAAATACCCCCAAATAGTTTTTATAAAGAAATTATAACCCTGATACCAAAAACACACAAAGACCAATATCCATGATGAAAATAGATACAAAGATCCTCAACAAATTGATAGCAAATAGGATCCAATGTCTCATCAAGCAAGTTAATACCATGACAAAGTAGGATTCATTCCAGAGATGCAAAAATGGTTTAATATAGGCAAGTCAAACTATGTAATACATCATGTCAACAAAAGGAAAAACAAAAATCATATTATCATATTAATAGATACAGAGAAAGCATTTGATAAGGTCCAACACAACTTCATGATAAAAATTCTCAACAAGATGGGAATGGAAGGAACTATTCTCAATGAAGTCAAGGTAATATACCAGAAGCACATGGCATTTCCTCTCAAATCTGGCACAAAAAGTCTTCCCCCTTTCACCACTCCTATTCAACATAGTACTGGATGTACTTGTCAAAACTATTAGGCAAGAAAAAGATATCAAGGGCATCGAGATAGGAGAGGAAGGAGTCAAGTTCTCACTATCTGCAGATGAAACAATACTGTATTTAGAAAACCCCAAAGACTCTACCTAAAAGCTTCTAGAAACAATAGATTTGTATAGCAAAGTGACAGTCTACAAAATTAACAATCAATGGGGTTCTTATAACGTTTAGTCAAATAATATTGAATCAACTTAACTAAAGAGGTGAAGAACCCATACAAGAAAACTACAAAGCATCGCTTCAAGAAATAAAAGACAATAAAAGGAAATGGAGACATATACTCTGATCATGGATAGTGATGATTAACATCATTGAATTGGAAGTACTCTGCAAAGCATTGTACAGATTTAAGGCAATCCCTCTACTAAGGATAACCATGGTAATCTTTAAATAATTGCGTCAAACATACCTGAAATTCATTTGGAATACCCATGAATAGCTAAAGAACTCTTAGGAAAATGAAAATGGGAGGCATCATTTTCTCCAAGTTTAAATTGCAGTACAAATCAATAGTCATTGGGCTGGAGGGTGGCACAAGTGGTAGGGCATTTGCCTTGCACACGGCTAACCTAGGACAAACCACGGTTCGATCCCCAGGCGTCCTATAAATTCTCAAATGCCATTGAAAAATTTTTATTAATTTACTTTGTGTGCCACATCAGGTGGTGATAGGGGTTGTTCCCAGTTTAATGCTTCCAGTGGTGCTCACAGGACTAGAGTGTCAGAGACTAAATCTGGGGCTCCTATATGCAAAGAAGGCTTTCCCATCTTTTAAGTCCGTTACGCCAGTAGACATTCAGTTTGTTAGAAATTCCTCAGTTGAATAAGCAAACCGTTGCAAATACTCATAGAGGTTCTATTCTTATAGATCTGCAAATCTGATAACTATTTCTCTGTAGTTGTTAAGTGCCAATAATTGACAGGTAGAACCAAGGGCTGAGTACATGAGGAAAGGCATATATGGCAGTGACAGGTTAAAGATCATAATCAATAGTTTAGGAAACTTTAGTTTAAAAAGTGGCAATTTCTGCTTGTATACTAGAGTGAGGTCACAATGTAATGTAGCACCACTCTAAAAAAATTAACTGAAATAAACTTCCTAATTACATGCATGGCATATCCATTCTAAGCAAGATGCTTGATTGTAAAACTTGGGTCAAAGAAAACTTGTTGGATCTGTTAGCTGTCATATTTACAAAGTCAAAGAAACACTTTTAAGCTGAATTTTTAATAATCTTAATTTCATTGTTTTGTGTTTTGGGGCCACACCAGGCAATACTTACAGGCTATTCCTAGTTCTATGCTTAAGGGTTACTCCTACTAGTATGTGGGACGACATAAATGGTGCCAGGGACCCAACCAGGGTCAGTAACACACAAGGCAAGTGCTTTAACCACAGTATACATTAATAATCAATACTCTTTGTAGGAATTACATTGAAGAAGGAAAAGTAATGGTCTTTGTAGGATTGTGGGTTTTCCTAATTAAACTCCTTTTTGATACGAAATTTAATATCCACAGCTGGAATTTTGAAACCTGCTAACTTTACATATACAGCTTTGAAAAACAATTAATATAAATAATTGTTTTCTCTGCTTTCTTCTCCTTACGTTCTTTTAATAACCTTTACTGGAAAACCATATATGTGCAAGTAGTCATGTCCTTCTCTAAGCCACAATCTTTGTTTATTAAAGGATTTAGAATTGTTATCAGAGGTAACTAATGTTACATATGGTATATTGCATATTACAATGTTATATGGGTAAAATAGAATAGGGTAATTGTGGGATTATGGGATTTATCTGTTTCTACATCAATCAACATCCACATTGTTTCTCATTGGATGTAATTCTTTGAATATAGCCCCTCTGATTGGTAGTGAAACCAGATGGTCCTACTGTCCAGATGTGACATTTTCCTCATATAAAAAGCTTGGGAAGAAATGAAAAAGCCCTTTTGTTTCAGATATCCATGGAGCTGGCCACTTGGAGTGGTGGTCTGAGGATAGGAGCGAGGGTAAGTTGGGGAATTTTCCAAAGTCTCTCGTCTTTTTCTAAGTTTGTGTGTTTGGATTGTTTTACAGATCACCTTCTGACTTCAGACCCGTCTTGCCAGTGTTCAGGGTCGGAACTGAAAGGTTTAGATTCAAAAGCTAATTAATAATTAAAAGCAGTTATAGGGGCCGGAGCGGTGGCACAAGTGGTAGGGCATTTGCCTTGCATGTACTAACCTAGGACAGATCACAGTTTGATCACCTGGCGTCCCCCAAGCCAGGAGCAATTTCTGAGCGCATAGCCAGGAATAACCCTGAGCGTCACCAGGTGTGGCCCAAAAAAACAAAAAATAAAATAAATAAAAACAGTTATATTATTGAAGATTAAATTTGTAAAGTATTATAATTATTTTTTATCATTGAGGAGGGCTCCCAAGTCATGCTTAGGGTACAAAGGTGGCACTTGTAGCAATGATAAGCTAAAAAGATCAGCAGTTCAGTGTGAGAACCCTGAACAGTCCTGATTAGCACAGCAGTTAATGGGACCATGATGGTCCTATTCAGTGGTGTTCAGGGTTCTCCAGGGCCACATTTAGTGATGCTCAGAGGCTAATGCTTAGTGCATTACTGTTGCATGCACTCATGATCCTGGTGCTATATCTAGTCCCTACAACATCTTCATTTACTTTATACCATATGAACTACCATTGTGCTTTGATGTTAACTCAATCCCCAGTGTCTGGTTACTTCTCTCTGATGATATCATGGGACCATGGGAAGGGCATAAAAAAGATACCATAGATCCACTAGGATAATCAACACGTAAAGTACAAGGAGAGGGATCAGATGACAGAAAAGGGAGCAATGTCAGTGTTCCTTGGATCCCTCTACAAAGTTGCAGGGGAAAAAAGAACTAATCACATGATCCTACATGGGGCCCCACTGAAAATGTCCACCAGAGAGCCCAGCAACTATATTTAGGATATTTGCTGCTGAGGAGCAAGCAAGGAGGAATAGTGGTGAATTTCAGAGCTATGTAGCAGGAGTTCAGGAAGGGAGTAGTGTGGTACAAAGGCTATTAAGACACTGTACTTTGCCCTGGGAAAGGCTCTGAGCCAAGTTGAAAACTGGCACCACAACCCTGAGACTCCACTCTCACAAAACCTGATCTGGAGGTAGAACTAGGACAGACAATATATTCAGGACATGCTATTACACCAGGCATACATGGGCATTCCCCTTCAAGCCTGCAGGGGGCTATGATCCTTTCAGAACAGGAAGCAGCTCAGGCAAATTATACTATTTCAAAGCTGAGGGCTGTGCTCAGATGAGGTGAGTGACATCTGTTTGCACCAGGGAAAACCAAAAGCAGCCCTCCTCCCAACAGCATATGACTGGAATGCAGGCTGGGGAATAAATGCTTAGAATCAAAAGAGACTTTTGTGGAGACTAATGAAAGCTATCAATAAACATACTATTGGATGCTGTGCACTTTCAGCCTGCATTTGAAAAATTCACATTTGCTTAAAGCCAAAACCAAATTAAACACAGTGTTGGATGACAGAATATTTCCCACGTTGATTTGCATGTGACTATCAGGTGTAAACAAATCTAAATAGTCTTATAGGTATCTGATCTGAATAGAGTTATAGATGTTCTGGCCACTTCTGAGTGCAAGGCCCCATTTGCTGTCCAAAGATGAGGGGGCAATGGGATACTTATGGCCAGTAATAGGCAACTTTGGGATGTAATACAGGTCTATCTGACCTTAGAGATAGAATTGAAGTAAGCTTGTGGCTGCACATTCCCAGCAGTGGTCTGAAGCAAGATCAACTAAGAGCTATAGTCTTTTGGTGAAATTAGCTGGTATGAACCATAAACCATCACTCAGGTTGGCACAAAATCAAATTGAAGACTTCATATCATACCTAACACAATAAAGAAAAAAGGAATGCTTCTACATAAATGAAAAACACAGGAAGTAGTCCAAGCACAAAGGAAAACTCTAAACTGTCTGATGACTTCAATTGACAATGGTAAAGATGTTCACTGAATTGAGGAGAGCAACAGAATAAACCTCAAGGAAATATGAAGCACAACAGGGGCCTTTTGTACAAGTACAGCATTTGAGGCATTTGTCTTGCACACAGCCAACCCAGGTACCATATTCTCTAACCCATATTGTCCCTTGAGCACTGCTTGAAGTATTTTTGAGTGAAGATCTAGGAGTAATCCTTGAGCATTGCCAGGTGTGGTCCCAGATCCCACAAAAGTAAATAAAAATAAAGCATGGGAAACTTCAAATCAGAAATCAATGGCTAAATAACATAGTGGTGAACTAAAAACCATGAGAGAGTGGCTCAGAAATAAAATGACAATAGCTAAGAAATACATAAATCAGTGTTGCTGAGGATAAGGTACATGAAATTATTAATAAAGAATAGAAAGATAAAAATTTTCAGAAAAATTAAATACACATAAGAGACCTATGTAAGTTTCAAGAGCAATAATATTTGCATCATAAAGGTTCTTAAAGGAGTAGGAGGAAAATAGGCAAGAGTTATTGGTTGAGAAAAAGCTGCCAAACAGCCAAACTGCCAAATTGTCCAGCTGGTTCAACTTCTGATCTGAAAATGTGGGCCTTTTGGGAATTGGGAGAACAAAAGACTAGAAAACAAGCATGCACACAGATGGTAGCCTATAAAAAGCTGGAATAGAGAAAATACCAGACAAAACAGAATTAAAACTAAAAATGTAATGAGACAGGTATAGATATTATATAGTGATCAGGGACATTTATACCAAAAATATTTAACACTTGTTATATATATGAATTAAATGAAGGTACATCAAACTATATAAAGCAACTACTAACAGGCCTTAAGAAATATATCTACAGGGGCCGGATTGATAGCACAGAGGTAGGACATTTGCCTTGCATGCAGCTGACACAGGTCGTACCTAGGTTCGATTCCCAGCATCCAATATGGTCCCCTGAGCCTGCCAGGAGAGATTTCTGAGCGTAGAGCCTGAGTACCCCTGAACACTGGTGGGTGTGGTCCAAAAGCAAAACAAAAATAGCTACTACAAGACAATAGTGGCAGAATATTTGAATAACATACTCTCACTACTGAATAGCTCAATCAGACAAAAATTATTAAAGAAGTGTTATTCTTATATGATGAAATGGAATAGATGGGCTAAACAGGTATTTATTAGGAACCCCAATTTCTAAAAACTAAGTATTTATTCTCTTCCAGAGCACACTAGGCATATTTTACAATAGAACACAAGGCGTATATAAAAAGGGGAAAAAACCCTAATCCATGAAATCATGATGGTCAGAAATCATATTTTATCAAATATCTTTTTATTTTGTATATTTTTGGGTTTTAGACTCCTACTAGGGGAGCCTGGACTTACTGAGTCTACACTCAAAGGCCACTTCTGTCTGAGATTGGAAAGGACCATTTGGGTTGCCTGAAATTGAACTCAGGTAAATTATGTACATGGTAAATTCCCTATGATCTATACTATTTCCACAGCCCCTCACACATCTTTTTAGACTACAGTGCTACTAAGGAGAAAATGAAACACAAAATAGGGTGGAGGAAAACTCAAACACTTGATGACTACGCGGCATATTAATTAACAAGTGGGTCAAGGGGGCATCAAAGATGCCTAGAATACACTTAGCCACAAAGTATAAGGAGGCAGAGGACAGTAAAGAAATTGATGGAGATGAGATGGGAAGATAAGAAAAGAAACAGTAAATCTGAGAATGTTAGTAAAGTGGTATAACTGGTATAAAGTGGTACAAAATGGTATAACTCCACAAAACACTAAACAACACTAAAAATATGATATCCAAACTACAACCATCAGACTTTAAAAATATGCCTGCCAAGGTTGCAGGATGGGTTAGGGTGAAGGAACATGGTAACAGTGTGGAAGGAAGTTGATACTAATAAATGAATTGGTGCTATATTATTATATGCCTAAAACTCAACTATCAATAACTTAGAATTGAAGGCAGAAAGGGAGGGGGATTGAAGGAATAGGTGTGAAAATTTATGTCTGAAATCCAATCATCAATAACCTTGTGATTTCATGCTAACTAAATTTAAAAACTCCCTAATAGTGAATAATGCATCGTAAAATAACTTTCTCAATCATAATTTAATTTAAATTATGTTTATATTAACTTATATTTATATTATAATATTAACTTATATTTATAAGTTCCTTATTTTAAAAAAACTTTTGAAAAGGGACATCAAAAATAAAAACATTCCTAGAAGCCCATAGGAATAAATGCATAAACTATCATAGTATATCACATGTATCATACACTGTTCTAAAAGGCAAACTGAGAGTCATATTATAATATAGAATTATATCAAGAAACCAAAAAGCCTAAAATAAATAACCTAAGCTCACAAATTAAGAGAGCAGAAAAAGAACATGGGCTGAAACCCAAAAAAGAAGGAAAAAATGAGAAGAAATCAATGATATGGAAATAAAAAATACAAAGTATCAATTCTCTAGAATTGGTATCTCAGAATAAAAAATTAAATTTTCTTACCTAACTTACTAATAAAATATAAAGAAAATACTAATAAATGATACAAATTAAAAGAGACTAGACAGAAATCATACGAGAATTGCTATAAATTCTTTATGTCATTAAGTTGAAAATCTAGAATGGCTAAATCTTTTGAATGGCTAAATTTTTAGAATTTTACAGCCTACAAAACTGAATTAGGATGAAATAGAAAACCTGAACATACCCATAGCTTATATAGAAATAAAAACAATAGCCAGGGTCTGGAGAGATAGCACAGTGGTAGGGTATTTGCCTTGCATGTGGCTGACCTGAGGTGCAACCAGATTTGGTTCCTAGTAGCCCATATGATCTCCCGAGCCTGCCAGGAGTGATTTCTGAGTGCAGAGCCAGGAGCAACCTCTGAGCACAACTGGGTGTGGCCCAAAAAGAGAAGGAAGGAAGGAAGGAAGGAAGGAAGGAAGGAAGGAAGGAAGGAAGGAAGGAAGGAAGGAAGGAAGGAAGGAAGGAAGGAAGGAAGGGAGGGAGGGAGGGAGGGAGGGAGGGAGGGAGGGAGGGAGGGAGGGGGGAGGGGGAGGGAGGAGGGAGGGAGGGAGGGGGGAGGGAGGGGGGAGGGAGGGAGGGAGGGAGGGGGGAGGGAGGGGGGAGGGGGGGAGGGAGGGGGGAGGGAGGGAGGGAGGAAGGAAGGGAGGGAGCGAGGGAGGGGGGAGGGAGGGAGGGAGGAAGTAAGGAAGGGAGGGAGGGAGGGAGGGGGGAGGGAGGGAGGGAGGAAGGAAGGGAGGGAGGGAGGGAGGGAGGGAGGGAGGGAGGGAGGGAGGGAGGGAGGGAGGGAGGGAGGGAGGGAGGGAGGAAGGAGAAAGAATAATCAGAAATCTTGCCCAGAATAAAATTCCAGGTTCAGATAGATTCATTAGTGAGTTCTTCTAAACCTTCTAATTGAATCTGCTACCCATTTTTTCTCAAGCTCTCAGAAAGACAAATAAACAAGAACTATGCTTAGCTGTTTCCTTGAGGAAACATTATCTTGATAGAAAAAGCAGGCAGGTATGATTAAGGAGAAAATTACAAACAATATTTCTGCTGAACATAGATGCATAGACCATAAGAAAATATGAATGAATTAAATTCAACATCTGTGGACTGGAAGAATTAACACTTAATTAACACCTACTATACAAGCATTATTCATATTCAAGATAATCCATTTGTAATTACAATAGCATTCTACAAGGACAAAAAAAAATTACTACAATTTGTATGGAATTATAAAACTCCCCAAAATAGGCAAAGCAATTTTGAGAAAAAAATGCGGAATAAAAACACTCCCTAACTCTGAACTGTACTATAAAGCCACAATGATCAAACATTATGGTACTAGAATAAAAGCAGACCACCTCAGATGTTTGGATAGTTACTTGATCACAAAGGGGATAACAGCTTTAAGTAGATGAAAGAAAGCCTTTTCTGATGGACTCAAAAAAAGCAACATAAAGACCTCAAACTAGATCTGAATCCAAAAAAAAAAAAAATCACATCAGGGGAAATAGAAGCATAAGACACCGCCATAGTGATCTCAAGGGGCTCTTCAATGAGATACCAATGGGAAAGAAAACAAAAGAAAAAGTAAACAAACGGTACACATCAAACTGAAAAGTTTAGATACTGTTAAACAAACAAAGGCTGAAACCAAGAAAACTCGCTCAATGGGAGAATATGTTTGTACAGCATACATCTTTGCATGCCAAGATGTATAACACTCAAAAATTCAACAACATATAAATAATCTGAAAATGGGGAGAAATTATGAACAGACATATCTTCAAAGAAGACAGACAGAAGGCCAACAGGTATATGAAAACAAATGTTCAGAATTACTATCAGGAAAATAGAAGTCAAAAGTCCATGATATATCACATATGACATTGTGAGTGGCCTACATAAAATATGAATATAAAAATAAGCAGTGCTGGCAGGGATGTGATGAAAAAGGAACCCTCATTCACTGCTGGTGGGGATCTAGTTTGGTTTCTATGGAAGAGTATTTTTCTCTGTGGAGACATCTCAAGTAATTAAAAATAGAACTTCATTGGACCCATAGATTCCATTACTGACATCCATCCTAAGAATACAAAAACTAATTTGAAAAGATATATGTATACCTAGATTCACTGCAGGGCTGTTTACAAAAGCCAATATCTGGAAACAATTCAAAACAGATGAGTGGATTAAAAATTGTTATATATATACATATACATATATATATTCATAGAGTATTATTTTCAGCTATAGCAGAAAATAAAAGTTAAGAACAAGCATCCGGATATTTGGTATTTGGAGGCATATTTGAATTATAAAGAAATATTGCAAGGGATTAGGCAATGGCTAATGAAATAAAACATGTATTTCTCCAACAGAATTGAGTCTGTCAAAGTAGAGGGGTCACAACAGAAAGATTCTTCCTTTCTAGTTTTCCATCCTTGGTTGTGCCTATGCAACAAAAACAAAACTAAACTAATAATAATAATAATAATAATAATAATAATAATAAAAAACCCATGCTACACACACCCTTTTTTTCCTTTTGTTTCCTGTCTTTTATTTTTTTTTTTTTTTTTTTTTTTTTTTTTTTTGGTTTTTGGGTCACACCCGGCTGTGCTCAGGAGTTACTCCTGGCTGTCTGCTCAGAAATAGCTCCTGGCAGGCACGGGGGACCATATGGGACACCGGGATTCGAACCAACTACCTTTGGTCCTGGATGGGCTGCTTGCAAGGCAAACACCGCTGTGCTATCTCTCCGGGCCCGTTTCCTGTCTTTTAGATGGGGACTCCTACCTTTTTCATGGAGCCTTGGAACACGGATTACTTCGTTTTGCCACATGTTTCTGCATTTTTATATAGTACCGGGAGGGAGGGAATGAAGAGATGCTGGGAGCCAGGTGGTCTCAGATGCATTGGTGGGGAAAGAATGTGGATAGAGTTGAATGTGCAAAGCAGAGTCGATGGTGGTGGAATCCAGAGACCTGAACCTTAGCAGTTGGGCCTTTTGTACTGGCAGGCCGGGGAACAGAGGGCGGTGGTGTGGGTGCGCTCTAGGTCCCTTGGTGGAGGGGGGTTGATGCTGGTGGTGGGGGTGGCCCTGAATTACTGTGTGTCCAGGATTCAACTGTGGGAGACTCTGTGGATCACAACTGTTTCAATGGAGTAAAATTTAAAAAATCAAATCCCATTGATGCTGGGAAATATGTATATTCTATGACTGAAACTCAATCATGGACAACTTTGTAATTTGATAAAAAAAAACAATAACAACACAACTGTATTATGAACAGCTTTGTAACCACAGTGTCAGGGGTCTCAAACTCGCGGCCTTCAGGCCGTTTGAGACCCTCCGTACAACATTTTGTGGCCCTGCCCTAGAGGAATCTTTTTCTCTTTTGTTTTGTTTTAGTTGTTTGGGTCACACCCCCCAATGTTCAAGGCTTACTACTGACTTTGCACTCAAGGATCACCCCGACTTTGCCTCCTGCGGCCCCCAGGTAAATTGAGTTTGAGACCCCTGGATTTAATATAATTGAAAATAAATGAAGAAAAAAATCAAAGAAAAAGAGAGGGAGCGTGAAAAGAGACCTAGGGATAACAGGGAAGCCGTACTGCCATGCTGGTGTTAGGTATACTTCAATAACACTGTAATATGATGAGGCAGGACTGATAGCACAGCAATAGGACATTTGCCATGCACGTGGCCGACCCGGGACAGTCCTGGGTTCGATTCCCAGCATCCCTTATGATATCTCAAGCATGCCAAGAGCAATTTCTGAGTGCAGAACCAGGAGTAACCCCTGAGCGCCACTGGGTGTCCCCTCCCAAAAAACACTGTAATATAAAAACAGTAACATTAATACTATTATAAACTTTGATACCTTAATTTTAAAATAATTTTAAAATATCAGTATTTTAAAATGTACTTAATTTTAAAATATCAAAATACAAGCAGGCAACCCTCAGAGAATTATAGAAAATATAACATCTGAATAGTTAGGAACAAAACAATAAGAATCAGCAAATAAATGAAGTCAAATGCAGTACAGTATTTTTTAAATTGCTAGTGGTACAGAGGATCTAACCCGTGACTTCACACATATAAGATGGGTGTTCTGCCACTGAATTTTATCTCTGGCATATATAGTATTTTTATTTTAAAATAAGAATAGTTTCATATAATAATAAAAATCTACAAATGTTATTAATCCTTGTTTAAAAAACCACATCTTTATAGTTATGTATTATTTAATGATATAAATACATTCTGAGAAATGAGACATTAGATTTTGTTGTTGTGACTATGTTACAGTGTATCATTATACAAAGCTAGATATAGTATTGGCATATAAGCTATATAGTATATGCTATTCAAATCAATATTGTAAATGCAGTCTGTTGTCACCAAAACACTGTTAAGTGACATTGGACTGCATTGGATCAAGATAAAAACAGATCAAAAAAGTTGGTGTTGAGAAAGCAGTGGAGAAAAAACTAGCATTTCTCAGGTTCTCTTTATTTTTTTGCTTTTTCCCCTTTTTGATGTAATATATTGTTATTCAGTTGCTTAGATAGATTCATATCTTGAGTCTTTTAACAACAAATAAATCTAGATCATCTATGTCCACAACTTAATTTTATATTTGCACTCTCATTATTCCTCCTACTTTGAAACTCCTCCTCACTTCTCTCTACCACATGACATGTCAGTTCTCAGAGAGGGCTAATTCAATTAATAACAACCCAAACCAGGTTTTGGCAAAACGCTCCACAGATGGCACTTTGGGATTCTGCCATGAGTTCTTAACCTATTGTATTAATCAGCTTTTAGGAAGTCTCTGTACCACATAATAAGACATTTGATAAGTATACAAGACCACAGATGGCCTGGAAAATTGCTTTTGGATTTTCAAATATTCCTCCTTTATAGAGGAATAAGCCAGCAAAACCATGTTGGTATTATTATTAACTCTCTCAGTAGTTACATATCTCTTGGCTTACTTGTTTATTTTCTGTATGTTCCAATAGATTATATACTTGATGACAACAGGAACTGTTTTTGTTTTATTCAAAACTTTACCAAAACACTCAGGAAAGTGGTCAATGATTAACCCATTTCTGTTTCACTTCATAACAAAATTCTAGAAAGAATCACCTATAATCACTATAAGCCCAAATTAGCTTGACATATACTCTAGTCTCCCTAGATCACTTTAATAGATCACTTTAACAAAAAGCCTTACCTATGGTTCAAATATATAACAATATAATTATATAACCTTTTCACAACATGTGTTTCTGGGGGTCCCAGACCCCTGACCCTATTACCTTCCACTGGCATCTTGCAATTACACTGAAAGCAGGAACTCAAAATTACAATAACGAAATTTTAAATTGTTGGTTGGTGAAGTTAGAGGGAAGTTGACACTGATAATGGAACAGGAGATGGAATATTGTATACCTGAAAATCAAGTATGAATAACTTTACAAATCAATATGCTAAATAAATTTTAAATGTATTGTTAAGATGGTATTTTTAAATAAGGTTTTCTCTGATAAAATTAAACTACCTACCTTCTTTTTTAGAGGCACCATTACTTACACTACTGTTAATGACAATGCTTTAATGCATTCAGTTTTCTAATAACACAGCCACAACCAGGTGTTTGTCCTCTTCTCTCCAATGCCTCATGGTTCCCCTCTTAACATCCCTCTGTCCCCTACTTAGTAAATTCAATTCTGTATACCCCAGCCTTTGAACATTTTTGTTTTCTTACTATGTTTATATCTCACATGAGAGAGATCATTCAGTATTTATCCCTGTCTTTCTGGTTGACTGCACTTAGCATGATTCTCCGTATTTCCATCCATGTATGATTTATCTTATAGCTGAGTAGTATTCTATTTTGTATATAGATACTGTAATTTCTCTATTCATCTTTGACATTTAGCCTGTTTTCACATCTTGACTACTGTAAATAGTGCTGCAATGTACTTTTTTTTCAAATTTTCATTTTCCTGATAAGTACTTTTCTTTATGGCAATTATCATCATGATGTACTGTTTATTTCCCTCCCTTCAATAGAATATTAACTCCATAAGAACAGGGATTTTCAGCTCATTTATATTATCTCCAGCAACTAAAAATGTATTTTTTTGGGGGGGTGTATGAGGGACTCCGGGATTGGGGGACATTCCTGGCATTGCTTGTCAGACCAAATGGGTAGTTCAATGCTTGAGTTCTCAGGTGCCAGAGACTACCAGACTCACTCTGGTGGCACTATGGGACTCCCAGGACCATACCCAGCTGTGCTAATGGCATACTGGTATTGGAGTTAAAATTCAGATTCTAGTTCATGCTGTGCTTGTTCCCCTGACTACTGAGCTATCTCCCTAGCCCTTGGCCCTTGGTTTTTAAAAGAAAGTTGGAGGAAGAGAATAATACAGTGGACAAGGCAAACCTTTCATGTAGCTGACTCAGGTATAAAACCCCTGGTACTCCATAGGGTTACCTGAATCTTCCCAGGAGTGAAGTTGGCCCAGAGCCAGGAATAATTCCTGAGCACCACTGGGTGGAAGGGACAAAAGAAAATACAAAAATAGAAAAAAAATAAAAATAAAGACACTGGGTTAATATGTTGACCAACTATTTTTGAAATATCACATTTAAAATCTATTTTAGCCTAGCTGCAAAAAAATACAAACCTAAAAGGCTGGTACTATAAAAATCTGTCATAGATGTAGAGCAATGTGGTGAATGTTGTAATCTTTTACTTCTAATCATTAATGTTTAGCTTATCTTAGATCCACACTCATTCCACAACTGTCCAGTAGAAATAAGGGATTTTACCAACTGAATTTTTATCTCTTCTTCAAGTAGTATTCTTTAAAAAGTAATGCTAAAGTCTAGGCAGATGTGGCTCAGTAGTAGAGCATTTGTACTGCATGTATAAAAACCTAGGTTTGATGACTGATACCCCATATTTCCCCATTCCTCCAAGCACTGCCAAAACTGACCCCTAAGTATTAAGCCAGGAATGGTTCACAAGCACTACAAGGTATGGCTCCATAAACAAACATACAAAAATACTACTTCTGAGGAAAATATGGGCTCCCTTCTCACATTTCAAACCAATTTCAAATAAGTTAATACCAGAGAACAGAAATTTCTGAGGTGCAACTGAGTCAAGAAGACAGAACATAAAAAGAAATGCATTCAGGGTGTCCTTGAAATGAGCGTAGTATCACTTTGTATTCTTTCTAATCGTGGAATAAGTTTCCAAATTGATACTGTTGTTAAGGTGGTCTGAGTTTGTTTTGCAAAACAACATTTCTTGGAAATCTCTGCTTCTTGTCAGCTACCTACAAATACCTTACCAGATATTTTATAAAATGGAGTTCTAGCCTTTGTTCTCAGCCAGATCTATGTATAGAAATGTTGCTTAAACATTCCAGGTTCAGGAAAATTATACCTTAAAAAAAGTATTTTTTCGATATTTTACTCTAATTTTGTAAATTCTTGTGATGATATACTATCAATGCATTACATTTATATTAGCATTTTGCTTTTGTAATGCTATTATTGCATAGTGGAACACATGACTTGCAAGCCAGGGTCCTGGGTTCAATTCTCAAGTACCACAGTGACCCCAAGTACTGCCAGAGAATAAGACTGGGCACTAAGTTGGAGCAGCCCTAGAAATGCCTGGTACGGCCCAAAAATCAAAACATAAAAGGTGATTAATAAGAAAAACTGTCCCTTAGTCATCAGTCACAGAAAACAGAACTTAACACCTCATTCCTTTATTAATGGATAAATTCATATTAAAATTTTGTAGGGCCCAGAGAGATAGCACAGTGGCGTTTGCCTTGCAAGCAGCCAATCCAGGACCAAAGGTGGTTGGTTCGAATCCCGGTGTCCCATATGGTCCCCCATGCCTGCCAGGAGCTATTTCTGAGCAGACAGCCAGGAGTAACCCCTGAGCAACACCAGGTGTGGCTCAAACAAACAAACAAACAAACAAAAAACACAAAATTTTGTATAGCTTATCATGAGTTTCAAAACTCATTTGATCCAATAACAATGTTCTGCAATAGAGATAATAAATTTAGTTTATATTTTACAGTTGGATAGACCATAAAATTATGTTTCACAGGGGGTGCTTAGATATAGTACAGTGGGAAGGGCCTTTACCTAATAGGTGGCCAACGAGGGTTTGATTTTTCTGAAATGCCATATGGTCCTATGAGCTCCACTAATAGTGATCCCTAAGCACAGTCAGGTGTAAGCCCTGAGTACCACTGGGTATGGCCCCAAAACAGAAACAAAACATTAAAGAATCTGAGAAGACCAAGAGTTGAATAAGTGAAGTCACTGATCTCAGCAGTATCATCATATATTTGTGGATGCTGAATTGCAGCTATCTTATTAAAAGAAAACCCCATATGGTTACTCACTGGGAAGGGGAAAATCACACTGTGCACCTCATCCCACCATCTCTGGAATATGTTGGTCCTTGTGAAACCAATTTATGCTATCTTTAAATGAAAATGAATAGCTTTATATGATATTTAAGAAAGGATTTTAAGATTAGTCTTTTTTGGGGGGAGTACACATGGCAGTTGTCAGAAGCTACAAGATGCTCAGGTGTCACTATTGAGGGTGCTCAGGGGAACATGTGGTATGGGAGATAAAACCTTGGCCTTCTTCAAGCAAAGCATATTCTCTAGCCTATTAACCTATATTTCTAGGCTCCTTGTTGTTATTCCTGAGGAAGATGTCTACCTGATAGAAAGTGTCAGTGTCAATAGTATAAAATATATACTATTTTAACAGCAAAATAAACTTTGCATATGATCCACATCATTATTACTACAATAAGGTTTGTAATCATGATGCTTAACTAAAGATGTTATTTGCAAAATATAAAACTAAAAAAAATTACTTAAACTATATTTCTAATTTTGTTTCAAGACCACACCAGAGTCCGTGCTCAGGATTTACTCCCAGTTCTGTGCTCAAGGGTGACACCTGGTGGTGCTGGAGAGGGTGGGAACAAAGAGGTGCTAGGGATCTAAGCTGTAAGGGCAAAGCTTAGCTCTGTTCAGTTGAGCTATCTGTCCAGCCCTTATACTTTACACTTGATTCATACTGCTAAAGTGAATTACACTATGAGTTTACAATTCAAGGAAACATTCTGGAAGCAAGTAAGGAGGTGACTGGGGAAGAAAGCACCATATCTAGTTAAAAAGTTAAAAAGAATCAGAGGCTTATAGGTCAATATAGGTATACAATAGTCCCTCCACTACCAAGAATAAAAGTGGTGGCATGAATCAGCATAACACTTCTGCTCCCCCCATAAAACTCTTCTTTTTCATTCAAGGAGATATTTGAAGGGAGCATTTATTTTTGGTTTATTGGGACACGTCTGGTGGTTGTTCAGGACTTAATCCTGGCTGTGTGATCAGGGATCACTTCTAGTACTGCTCAGGGAACTTAGGTGGTATCTGGGATCAAATCTGGGCTGACTGCATACAAGGTAAGCAGCTTATTCCCTGCACTTTCCCTCTGGTCTCTCAAATTCCTGCTTTTTAATATGTTTTATTCCTAGTCTTATTTGCATTATAAAACAAGATTTAATGAAGGATATTATAAACATCTATCAAGCACAGCAACTTGTTTATTTATGCTCAATAAACCAAATATGCATACTATATTTTAATTACATCAAACTAGGTGTCAGGTTTAGGTGCCATAAATAAGTTGTTATTCTTATCAGCCAGGAGGCATAAGGAATAGTGTAAGACAACTGCAAAATTTAAGAAAGTTAGGGTCGGAGAGATTGCATGGAGGTAGGGTGCTTGCCTTGCATGCAGAAGGACAGTAGTTTGAATCCCGGCATTCCATATGGTCCCCTGAGCCTGCCAGGAGCACTTCAGAGTGCAGAGCCAGGAGTAACCCCTGAGCACTGCTGGGTGTGATCCAAAAACCAAAATATAAAAATAAAGAAAGCTCAATGATTTGTCAAAATGAAAGATAATCACGTTATCTATACAGTAATCTTATGCAAACAAACTTTACAGAAGATAAGTCACTATAATGTAAACGAGGACAATAGAGTAAGATAAAGTTAGGAAAATTCTAAATAATTTGTTATCCACTAAAAAATATTTTAGAAATTCCAGCATTCTAACATCTAAACTAGTTTCTTTGACAAAGAAGAAATACAAATGACCAAAAGACACATGAAAAAATGCTCCACATCACTAATCATCAAGGAATTGCAAATCAAAACAACTATGAGGTACCACCTCACACCACAGAGAATGGCACACACAGCGGCGTTTGCCTTGCAAGCAGCCGATCCAGGACCAAAGGTGGTTGGTTCGAATCCCGGTGTTCCATATGGTCCACCGTGCCTGCCAGGAGCTATTTCTGAGCAGACAGCCAGGAGTAACCCCTGAGCACCGCTGGGTGTGACCCAAAAACTAAAAAAAAAAAAAAAAAAGAATGAGAATAAACAGTGTTGGCAGGGATGTGGAGAGAAAGGAACTCTTATCCACTGCTTGTGGGAATGCCATCTAGTTCAACCTTTATGGAAAGCGATATGGAGATTCCTCCAAAAACTGGAAATCAAGTTCCCATATGATCCAGCTATACCACTCCTAGGAATATACCCTAGGAACACAAAAATACAATACAAAAACCCCTTCCTTACACCTATATTCATTGCAGCACTATTTACCATAGCAAGACTCTGGAAACAACCAAGATGCCCTTCAACAGACAAATGGCTAAAGAAACTGTGGTACATATACACAATGGAATATTATGCAGCTGTCAGAAGAGATGAAGTCATGAAATTTTCCTATACATGGATGTACAAGGAATCTATTATGCTGAGTGAAATAAGTCAGAGAGAGAGAGAAAAAAACACAGTATGGTCTCACTCATCTATGGGTTTTAAGAAAAATGAAAGACATTCTTGCAATAATAATTTTCAGACACAAAAGAGAAAAGAGCTGGAAGTTCCAGCTCACCTCAGGAAGCTCACCACAAAGAGTGATGAGTTTAGTTAGAGAAATAACTACATTTTGAACTGTCCTAATAATGATAATGTATGAGGGAAATGGAGGGCCTGTTTAGAGTACAGGCGGGGGTCGGGTGGGGAGGAGGGAGACTTGGGACATTGGTGATGGGAATGTTGCACTGGTGATGGGTGGTGTTCTTTACATGACTGAAACCCAAACACAATCATGTATGTAATCAAGGTGTTTAAATAAAATATAAATAAATAAATAAATTAGTTTCTTACTGAAACTCTCTTAGGGTTCGCAGTGGCTCCAATTCCATTATTACGAAAAAAAAAAAATAGAGTCAACTAAATTCACCAACTCCACCAGTACATTATAGTTGGTGATAATTGCCAATTCTCAAATGGCAAATAAATGAAATTTTAACCTATAAGTCTCAACATTTCAAGATGTTCATTATCTTTCCTTCATTTTAAACAAAAAATGTGTAAATATATATTTATTGCTTTTTTGTTTTGTGGGGAATACTCCGGTAGTACTCAGGGTCTACTTTCAGCTCCACTCAGTTCTGGCAGTGATGGGCAATGATTTTCAGTGCTCTGTATTGAACTCATGCACAACACTGCAAGGGGTTCCTTCTGAGCACTGGGGATTGTGTCCCAGTCTCTACTCTCTCTAGTTTCTCTCTCTGTCTCTCAAACACACAAGCACATGCAAAATTAGGCACATCAAATGAAAAATACAGAAAGAAGGAATGATTATTTAAAGGAAATCTGCCACAAGTGCTACATTAAATTGCTTTGATTTTCAGGAAATGAATTTATCTATTATTTTCATAAACAGTTGTACAAAGTAAAAGACGCTTCTCTGGTAAATGTGATCAGAAGAACCAATAAATAAAAATTGTGATGCTCAATTAAAATATGGGTAGCCAAAATATGCTGTAACACATACCGTCTTATAACATCTACTTTAAATATATCCTGGCCTATTCCACGATAGACTTATATGAGTAAATTATGTCAGGAAGTAATATGAATCCTGATGATCAAGTTTTAATCTAAAAGATTTTCACCTATTAATTAGACTCCTTTGCAAAATAACACAATTAAAAAAAGAAAATGAGGTCCAGAGAAATATTACAGGAAGTAAAACATTTGCCATAATAACCAGATCCCCTGCACATTATATGGTTCCCTGACTAAGCACTGTTAGGGGGTCATTCCTCTGCACACAGTCCTTGAGCTCTGGGGTTGCTGTCTATTCTCTATTGTCCCAAATTAAGCAAAATGTGAATCTGATTAAAGCAATTTCTGTTGCCATTTTTTGGTGGGTGTGGGGATACTTGGGAAGCAACTTGGACTTCTCACATGCAAAGTGCTCTGAGCTATCCCTCCAGTCTCAACTGCTTTATTTTCAAGAGGATTTTTTTAGAAGTTATATAAAATGAATATAGGTCCTGAAAGATTAAAATATAAAGTCCCATACAACCTCAAAATTCTCTTCATTGTATTTGTGCCCTGATAAAAGGGATACTAACAGCACACATTATCACCTTATCATGCTTTGATTTGGCACTTATCTGTCATTTTGCCTTCTCTACTGTGAGATAGACACCATGTTACAGAAGCAAAAAAAGAATATCATTTTTCCACTAATCTTTACTCAGCACTTCTATCATTTATAATGATACTTTTGTTGCTTTCCTTAGGTACTGGCTGTAATTGTAACATCCGTTTTACAGATTAAAAAACAACCCTCTCCTTTTAGACAGACTATTACAAAAATGGAAATAAATCTTAATTTTTAATATTGTAGCCTTCCATGTGGCATAAAAGTGAATGCTAAGATTAAAATCACAGGGGCAAAAACTAGCAAAATTTTTCCACAAGAGATGTGAATGGGACCAGAATCCAGGGTTTCAGATGATTTCTTCCCTTTCATCACTTGGCCAAAATCAAACCTGGTCCACCACTTCAAAGCTACACGATCAAATTAGAAATTGACAGGAAACCAAGGCCTCATATGCCAGATATCCAGAAGTTTCAATGTCTCTGCCCAAGATGAGGGATCCTAAAATAAAAATTTTAAGAGACTTGAAACACTTAGCCACGGCATATTTCTTGATTCCTACTTTAAAGAATGGGGGGCTGCATGGGTGAAATCAGAAATCAGGAGGAGTTCATTTCCCTTGATTTCACTCCTTTGATGGAGGCTTTGAAAGGACAAGGACAAACCATCAAGAAAGAGAAGAATGATAATAGACACTGAACTAGCGGGCGGGCGGGACAAGGGGGTGGGGGATGGGGGATGGAAGGGGTCGGACCCCAAGGACTGAAAACTTAAGAGATCAAGACAAAATAGTAAATTGGGAAAGGGCTGCAATTCCTAGTCCAATCCCTGGTCCCAACTCCTAGGACCATTTTTCACACCTCCTGAATGTAATGCCTCTTTTCCAGGATGGTGTCGGGCCCCTCCCTTTCTTCTCATCACAGTCCCCGTTCTCCGTTCCCCTTAACACTCCACAAGGTGGTGATTATCGATCTGGGGGTTAGTGGGAAAAAGTTCAGTCCACACCTGCGTACTGGCCCTGGCCACCACATTCAAATAGCTACCTGGGGGGCTACCAACTATCATCAGCCCCATCCCCATCCCCCATGGGAAGCCGCAGGACAGTTATTTAGCCTCCTGGAGAATCCCAGATTTGCCCAGAAAGAAACCTTCTTCCCTTTCGCTCCAGCCCACCAAAGAGACAAGTACGACCCAGAGGCATTCTCTAGTTTCGCGGAGGGCACTGGAAGGTGGTGGCTGGAGACGAACCCGATGTCCAAGGTTTGGGATGGGATGGTGGTGACTAGCAACGAGTGACAGTTTCCTTGGCCACCACTGAAGTATCAATAAAGAAAGTCCCGAGATAGGTGAGGGGGAGAGCCAAGAGCTTACCTGTGAGCCCCCCACCTTTCTCCTCCCCGTAGCCCCGACGCCTTTGCAGCACGAAGTAGTCATTGGACCTTTCCATCATCCACAGCTTCAGCGCATTTTTGAGGAGCACTTCCTCGGGTTTCAGCCACATCTCGGAGAAATTTGTGGCGCCACGAGCGGCGACCCATATGTCCTCCTCACCTCACCGTCCACCCATCCCTTCCGTCTACTCTCACTGAAGCTTCTTTAGGCGGCAGCATCTCGGGTTCAGCTTTTCTACACTTCCCCCAACCCTCCCTTCTCTCCACGTAGGCAAAGAGATTGCCAATTCCCTCCCACAGCGCTACTGTTAGACTGGGAAATAGCTCCGCTCTTGGCCTCCTGGGAATTGTAGTTTCCTCGGTTTATTTTGTTGCCAAGGAACCGACGCGCTGAACCACATTTCCCACAGTGCACCGGGGGGAGAACGAACTGGGTGGGTGTTTTTCAAAGCTGTACCCGCCACTAGTTAAGTGTAGTTTGCCTAGCTAATGTTTAAAGTTATTTGCTAAAATGAGTGAGTCCCGGGTTTGAAAGAATTGCTTCTTCTTACTTCGAAGGCTTAAAACAGTTTCTGAAATTCGGAAGGGCCCGTTCTGGGAAGCAGCAACTCATGTTTGTTTATTGAGCTCTACTGGATTATCTCGTCTTTTACAGAAGGCTGGCAAAGTATATTTTACCCCCACTCTTTGTCCATTGCTAAACATAAAAATGCAGATCGGTGACTTATATACAATCACGCAGAAAGTGGAATAGGATATAAGTTATTGTCTAATTCAAAATCTTCCGCTAAGCCCTTTTTGTCCGTACAGGAAGAAATCAACAGAAATAACCAGATGGGCTTTTATTTTTTCACTTTAACCACCCCACCCTTTGGCCCCACTGCCTCTTGAACTTGTTTATTTAACTACTGTGATTTCGTATCAAGTCACAGAGAATGTTTAGCTTTGCTTCTAAACAATTATATGGGGAGTTTTTTGTTTGTTTTTGTTCATTTTTTTGTAAACCTTCAAGGGGAAAAATACATTTTCATGGCAGCTTCTCTTTAACTTGACAATGATACCCAGAAGTATAAGCAAGGTGAATGAGGTCCGTGATTTCTGTCTTTAAGAGGTTTATTTATGTAAGTATTTATTTAGCATGACCATTGATTCCCCAGAATTCAAGTGTACTGAAAGCAAAAACTTGGGGGTCTAAGCTATAGCACAGCGCTGGGAGGTCTTTTGCGGTCCTCAGCATCCCATATGTTTCCCCAGAACCACCAGTTGTAATTCCTGAGCACAATGCCAGGAATAGGTGTGGCCCCAAACCAAACAACAATAATAAAACAACTGTTTATGGAAAGAAGAAATCAGGAGATTTGTACAAAATAAACAAGAGTTTTTGCACATAAACAAGGGGATTTTAGCCAGTTTTTTTGAAAATCTGGAGCCAAGAACACTGTACCAGAGATATTACCCTCCTTCCCTTAAAGATATGGGCCAGCTCAAGCCTATAGGCATGTGCTACAAATAGGGGTTTTTCTTTCTGAAAACGGAATGAACTTTAGGTTCTCTTTTACTAAATAGACATAAGCTGTCCTAAAACAGGTTTGTGGAGGTAGCAAACTTACTTGTAGCCCAAGTGCAATGTATCTTCCATATCTTGCCATTTCAATTCGGATATGTACTAAGAAAGATTATTGCTCTGGTAAAAGATCTGTAAATATAACAAAAGAGACATGCGAGGCTTCCTTATTTCTTTTTACCTTCTCTTACCTTTTTTTATAGCTTTTCTCATTAAACTACAGTACATTCTTTTAGAGATTAGATGTCCACATGAAGTTTCCAGATTGCATGGCTTCTCTATTTTTTTTAACACAACTCCAGCCAGATATATCCATATGCATAGAATCAAACCCATTTTAGACACAGTGCAGGAAGTTTAGAGTACCTGCATTGGTTAAAAATGTTCACTGATTAAAGAAAATATTTTCTTCCAATTACTCCTGTGTTGTAAAAATTTGGCTTGAATCTATACTCTATTTCAAGGCTTTGCTTGAAATATATAAAAGCATTCCTCTGAAAGTGATTAAATAACAGATCCTGCCACTCTATTTATGTTCAATTATATATTACATATATCAATGTAAATGGCATTATAAACTGGAAAATTTATAACAGAAAATCAGAGAAGTCAAGTAACTTTTCTAAGATCACATAATGACATAAATCACAGGGGTGATATTTGAATCTACATGTGTCTAATTACAAACGATGACAGAATTTTGCCTATGTATATGGTTTATATATACCTCCACTACAACATACCTAAAATCAAATTTATAGCTCAAACATGTACCCCCCTTCTCTGGTCCAAAGTTCTCTTACTTTGTTCTCATAGTTTATATCACTACTGTTAATTCAAATTAAGAATCCTGGAATAATTTCAAATTTCCCACTCTCGGGGCTTGGGGTATGCACAGCAGGGAGGGTGTTGGCCTTGCATGCGGTCATTAGGAATTGGATCCCTGGCTTCTCATATGGTTCCCTCAGCCTGCCAGAAGTGATTTCTGAGCGCAGAAGCAGGAGTAACCCCTAAGCGCCATAAGGTGTCCCCCCCCAAAAAAAATCAAATTTCCCACTCTCACCATCTGCATGGTTTCTGCTTCTTATTCTGAAATTCATGCCATATCACTTCAAGTTTCACATTACTTTCCTGATAGTATTTTTATGCTAGTTTTCAAGTCATCTCTTTCAATTTTTGTTTGTCTGTTTTTATGGGCACTCTCTAAAGAATACTTCTTTTTCATCTAAAAGTCAATCTTTCAGCTGAGTTTTCTACATCAGAGCCTTAAATGTGCAAAATGTAATTCCAAACTCTGTGCCATGCACTCACGAAGACTGTCATCCATGATTATATTATCTTCTTATTGAAAAAAAAAACTTTACCAGTATAGTTTACAGTTTACATCTTCAGTAGATTTACAAGCCATAAGATTAAAAACAAATGGAACACTACAAGAGAAGAACCATTTAGAACTTTGTTGTTCAAAATTTAGAGTGTGGATCAGCAATGTCTGTATTACTTAGGAGTTTACTAAATTCAGAATATCATATTCCATTACAGACCTTATAAATAAGAATGTGTATTTAACAAGTTCCACAGGTAGTTTGCAGACATGTTATGACTACTAATATGTACTAAATTAAATAAAATTAAAATAAAATAATAAATCAAATTATATTTTTGAAAATCAAAATCTACAAGAAGAAATTATGTTTCCATTAAAACCTGCATAGGTATTTAAAAATAATATACTTTGTTAATGAAATTTATATAAAATACATTTTGGAGGGCACACTCAAAAGTGTTTAGGGTTTAAACTGGCTCTGTGTTAAGGGATAACTCCTTGCAAGTTCCGGGAACATATGTGGTGCAGGGGTAGAAATTGCCAGTGTGCAAGACAAGCACCCTAACTGCTTAACTATATCACAGTTAAAACTCTTCTTTTTTTAATACTGTGGTTTACACTGTTAATGAAGTGGTGTCTTGTATGTCACTTTATCCCATTTTAGCACCCAGTTCTTGTACAGTTCCAAACATCACTGTCATTGTGGATAATACACTATCCTAACTTCATTCACCATTTTTTCTGGTAAGCTTCCTACCATGAACTCATCCTCCTGATACTCATCTCTATTGTCTTTGGGTATTATTACCATACAATCTATTATTTTCTTATACTTCACAAATGAGTGATTGTTCCATGTCTCTCACTCTCCCTCTGACTCTTTTCACTCAGCTTAATAACATCCTCATTCATCCATGTATAAGCATGTTTCATGACTTTATTTTTCCTAACAGATGAATAGAATTTCATTATGCAGTACTACAGTTTTTTGCCCACTCTTCCATTTTGAGGCTGTTTCATATATGGCTATTATAAATAGTGCTGTGATAAATATAGGTATGCAGAGAACTTTTGCTGCAAGGTATTTTGGTGTTACTAGGGTATAATCTGCAAGTGGTATTGCTGGATACTTTGGAAGTTCAATTTGTAGGTTTTTGTTTTGTTTTTGTTTGGTTTGGTTTGAGGACCACACCTGGAGGTGCTCAGGTGTTACACCTGGCTCTGCACTTAGAAATCGCTCCTGGAAGGATTGGGAGATCATATGGGATGCCAGGAATAAAACCTGGGTTGGCTGCATGCAAGGCAAACACCCTACAACTCTGCTATCACTCCGGCCCCAAAATATTACTTT
This sequence comes from Suncus etruscus, assembly GCF_024139225.1. Lineage (NCBI taxonomy): Eukaryota > Metazoa > Chordata > Mammalia > Eulipotyphla > Soricidae > Suncus > Suncus etruscus. The sequence goes on from NC_064868.1 coordinate 96,451,923, forward strand.
TGTTTTTTATTTTGGGGTCAATTTCTAGTTTTTTTGAGGAATATTTATTGTTTTCCAAAAAGTCTAGACCCGTCTACTTTCTCACCAGCAGTGAATGAGAGTATCTTTCTCCCCACATCTTTGTCAACACTAAGTGTTCTTTGTGATGCATGCCAGACAAACTCTGTGGTGTGAGATGATACCTCATTGTTGTTTTTATTTGTATATCCCTGATAATTAGTGATATGTAGGTTTTTTTCATGTGTAATTTGTCCATCTGTATTTTGTTTTGAGAAAATATCAGTATATTTCTCCTCCCCCCCCTTTTTGAGTGGGGTTAGATTTTTTCCTTTTAGATGCATTTTTTCTTGCAAAATTCTATCAGTGCCTTCTATATTTTAGATAGTAACCCATTATCTAGTAGATATTGGGTGAATAGTTTCTTCCATTCTATGGGTAGTATCCTAGACACGGTTTCCTTTGAAGTACAGAAGCTTCTCAATTTAACGCAGTTCCATTTGTTTATTTTTGCTTCCACTTGTTTAGACAGTGGTATTTCATTATTGAAGATATCTTTAGCTTCAATGTCTTGTTTTGCCTTGTGTCAGATCTTAGGGCAAAGACTTGCAATTTTCCCCACTGATTATAATATTTGCCATGGGCTTGTCATGAATGGCCTGGACTATTTTGAGAAAATTTCTTCCATTTCCATCTTGTTGAGAGTTTTATCGTGAATGGATGTTGGACCTTATCAAATGCGTTCCTTGCATCTATTGATATAATCATATGGCTCTAAATTTTAAATGTTTTTGTGGCATATTACATTGATTGACATGTGTACTTTGAACCATCCTTGCATCTCTGAAATCCAACTTGGTCATAGTATATGACTTTATTGATGATTCATTGGATCCTATTTTATAGGATTTTTAAGGATCTTTGCATCTGTGTTCATTAGGGATATTGGTCTTTTATTCTATTTTTTGTGTGTAGAATCTCTTTCTGATTTTGGTATCAGGATGATGTTAATTTCATAAAATTTATTTGGGAGTGTTTCTGTTTCTTCAATTTTCTGAAAAAGCATGAAAAGTATAGGTAATAGGTACTCTTAATGGGTTTGAAAGAATTCGCTAATAAATCCATCTGGGCCTGGACTTTTTTGATTTGAAATAATTTTGATTACCATTTTAATTTCCTCAATAGTGATGGTCTATTTAGATATGCTAGCTCTTCATGTTCAACTATGGAAAATTTTGAGAGTCCAAGAATTTATCAGTTTCTTCCAGGTTCTCATGTTATGTGGCATAGTTTCTCAATGTAGTTTCTGATTACCCTTTAAATTTTTGTAGTATCTGTAGTGATGTCCCCTTTCACTTCTAACCCAGTTTATTAACTTTTTCTTTTCTTTCTTTGTGAGTTTTGCTAGTAGTATATCAATCTTGTTTATTTTTTCAAAGGAAAAACTCATGCTTTAATTGATCTTTTTAATGTATTTTGAATTTCCCATTAATTGATTCTTCTTGAAGCTTTATTATTTACTTTTGTATTACTATTTTTGGTTCATTTTGTTCATCATTTTAAAATTTTGTAACCTGTGACATTAAGTTATTATGTAGGTCCCCTCATCCTCATTCATGGATGCTTGCAAAGCTATAAATGTTCTCCTTAGTACAACTTTTGCTGTGTCCCACAGATTCTGATAATTTGTGTTTTCCTTTACTTTGCTTCCAGGAATCTTTTGATTTCCACTTTGATTTCCTCTTGGACCCACTGGTTGTTCATAGTGAGCTGTTTAATTTCCAGCTATTAAAATGCTTTCTATGCATCTGCTTGTTGCTCACTTCTATTTTCTTTAAAATAATATATTTACTTAAGCACAATGATTATAAACATGCTTATAGTTGGTTGGGTTTAAGTCATAAAAAGAGCAAGCCCCCTTTACCAGTGCACCACCAATACCCCCATCTCCTTCCTCCCCCACCCCTGCCTTTTTTTGAGACAGGCATTCTATTCTCTCACCCATTAACATTTTCATGATAGTTGTTAGTGTAATTAATTTCCTTACTGCACTCACCATTCTTTGTGGTGAGTTTCATGTTGTGATCCAGTCCTTCTAATCCTCATTTCTATAGTCTCTGGGTATTATTACAATAACGTCTATTATTTTTCTTAAATCCCATAGATGAGTTAGACTATTCTGTAACTATCTCTCTCCCTCTGACTTATTTCACTCAGAACAAGAGTTTCCATGTCCATCCATGTATAGGAAAATTTCCTGACTTCATTTTCCTGACGGCTGCATAGTATTCCACTTTGTACATGTACCACAGTTTCGTTAGCCATTCATCTGTTTAAGGGCACTTTAGTTGTTTCTAGATTCTGCCTATTGTAAACAGTGCTGCAATGAATATAGGTGTAAGCAAGGCATTTTTTATTTTTTGCGTTCATAGGGTATATCCCTAGGAGTACCATAGGTGGATCTGATGGTAGCTTAATTACCATTTTTAAAAACAATCTCCATATTGTTTTCCATAAAGGCTGGTCTAGATGGCATTACCACTAGCAGTGAATGAGAGTTCCTTTCTCTCCACATCCATGATTGTTCTTGTTCTTTGTGATGTGTGCCAGTCTCTGTGGCATGAGATAGTACATCATTGTTGTTTTGAGTTGCACCTCCCTGATGATTGGTGATGTGAAGCATTTTTTTCATGTGCCTTTTGTCCATTTGTATTTCTTTTTTAAGAAAGTGTTCATTTCTTCTCCACAGTTTTTCATTCAGTTAGATTTTTTTCTTGTTAAGTTTTGTGTGCCAGTCTCTGTGGCATGAGATAGTACATCATTGTTGTTTTGAGTTGCACCTCCCTGATGATTGGTGATGTGAAGCATTTTTTTCATGTGCCTTTTGTCCATTTGTATTTCTTTTTTAAGAAAGTGTTCATTTCTTCTCCACAGTTTTTCATTCAGTTAGATTTTTTTCTTGTTAAGTTTTGTCAGTACCTTGTATATCTTAGATATTAGTCCCTTATCTTATGGGTACGGGTGAATAGTTTCTCCCATTTTGTGTTACAATTTCCTTTGAGGTACAGAAGTTTCTCAGCTTAATATAGGCCCATCTCTTTATATCTGCTTCCACTTTTTTGGACAGTAGTGTTTTCTTCTTGAAGATGACTTTAGTCTTTAAGTCATAGAGTGTTTTACCTACATGTTGGTCTATATACCTTATGGTTTTGGATCTGATATCAAGATCTTTAATGCATTTGTCTTTGACCTTTTTGCTTGGTGTTAGATGGAGGTCTGAATTCGCTTTTTTGCATGTTTCAGACCATTTGTCTCAACACCAGTTATTGAAGAGACTTTCCTTGCTCTATTTTGCATTTATTGTCTCTTGATCAAAGATTCCTTGATTGTATGTCTGGGAAATATTTCATCAATAAATACTTAAAGTCTATTCCATTGATCTGAGGGTCTGTCTTTATTCCAATGCCAAGCTGTTTTAATCACTATTTCTTTGTAATACAATTTAAAGTTGGGGAAAGTTATGCCTCCAATATTCTTTTTCCAAAGGGTTTCTCTAGCTATTCATGTTTATTGTTCCAAATGAGTTTCAGGAGTATTTGATCTACTTCTTTGAGGAATGTCATGGATATCTTTAAGGGAACTGCATTGTATCTGTACAATGGCTTGGAATTATTGCCATTTTAATTATGTTAACCCTCCCAATCCAAGAGCAGGATATATAGCTCCACTTACTTGTGTCTTCTATTTCTTGAAGCATTGTTTTGTAATTTTCTTTGTATAGGTCCTCATCTCTTTAGTTAAGTTGACTCCAATGTATTTGAGTTTGTGTGACTCTAATGTAATTCGGATTGCTTTTTAAATGTCCATTTCTTCTCTATCATTATTGGTGTATAAGAAGGCCATTGTTATTTTTTTTTTCATTTTTATTGTGGTCAAAGTGAATTACAAATCTTTCACAGTAATATTTAAGGCACATAGTGACTTAGTTTTGTCCTCCCTCCACCCTGTTCCCATCTTGCATCCCACATCTCCCTTCTTTACCCCCCATAATGCTAGTTTTACTGTTCCCCCCTTGTACAGCTCATTGTAGGTTTGATTCGATTCTGTTGTCATTGACTTTGGATTTGGTATTCAAGACTGATCATTTTTTATTTCTATGAAATGAACATACGATTATCTGGTCTTGGTACCATCCATTTTCCCCCTCAAATTATGAGGCTGATCAAGGTGATTCCAGTGGTTCTACTGGAGATATAAGAAATGATATGGGAGAAGAAAAGAAAAAAAGAATAAAAAAAGGCAAACAAAAACTGAAATATTAGGAGGAGTCCATATAGGTGTTATAAATATCCATATAGAAGAAGAAAGGAAAAAAAGAAGAAAAACGTAACAAAACAAAACAAGACAAAACAAAAACAAAAAACAATAAGGGAGTAACAACAACAATACAAAAAGAATGAAAAAAAGATTAAACCAAAAACCAAAACAATCAGCTACGAAGAAACAAACAAAAAAAAAACAAAACAGACCAGCAACTTCTTAATAAATCGTTGTTTCTTCTTCTTCTTCTTCTTCTTCTTCTTCTTCTTCTTCTTCTTCTTCTTCTTCTTCTTCTTCTTCTTCTTCTTCTTCTTCTTCTTCTTCTTCTTCTTCTTCATCTTCTCCTCCTTCTCCTCCTCCTTCTCCTCCTCCTTCTCCTCCTCCTCCCTTCTCCTCCTTCTCCTCCCCATCTCCTCCTCCTCCCCCCTTCTCCTCCCCATCTCCTCCTCCTCCTCCCCCTTCTCCTCCTCCCTTCTCCTCCTTCTCCTCCCCATCTTCTCCTCCTTCTCTTCCCCATCCCCTCTTCCTCCTCCCACTTCTCCTTCTCCTCCTCCTCCTCCTCCTTCTCCTCCTCCTCCTCCTTCTTCTTCTTTTCTTCTTCTTCTCCTCCTCCTCCTCCTTCTTCTTCTTTTCTTCTTCTTCTTCTTCTTCTTCTTCTTCTTCTTCTTCTTCTTCTTCTTCTTCTTCTACTTCTCCTCTTCCTCCGTTTCTTCTCCTTCTCCTTCTCAGAAAGGAGTCCACTGTCTACAAACTCATGCCCACATAAAGTCAGACATTGGTGTTCTATTCTTAGGTTGTTGTTGGAGACCTGACCCTCATAGGCTGAGTCTGAGCTCTTAAGATAAGATTGAGCTAAGAAAAGATAAATAATTGGTTAAAATATGGCTTAGGAGAGAAAGGAGGGCAAAACAAAAGGTAAGAGTGAAGAGAAAACAAGAATAGGTAACTACAGTAAAAATAAGTTAAAGAGGATTGGGCCAGTGTGTTGATATTGGAGGGTTTTTCACTCTCGAGGTTCTTCATCACTGACAGGGTTGGTCTTTGCTAAATAAAGGCTTCAGGATGATAAAGTGGATGGAGCTTTTTAGGATAAGCACAGTTTTCACATCTAGAGTACCCCTCTTCCACTTCATTTGAGCACTTCTCCTTGTTATATGCTGGCACCTATGGTGTTTGGAGTTTTTACCCTTTCAACCCTTGTATACCTCAAAGAAGTGCTATCATTCTGTATTTATCCTTCTTCTGCCTTACTTCATTTAACATAATATTTTCTTTCTTATTTTTTTTATTTTGGGCCACACCCGGCAGCGCTCAGAAGTTACTCCTGCCTATCTGCTCAGAAATAGCTCCTGGCAGGCATGGGGGACCATATGGGACACCGGGATTTGAACCAATCACCTTAGGTCCTAGTTTGGCTGCTTGCAAGGCAAACACTGCTGTGCTATCTCTCTGGCCCCATTATTTTCAAGATCTATTCATGTTGCTGCAAAATTCATGATTGAATCATTTCTCACTGCTATGTAGTATTCCATTGTGTATAAATACCATATCTTCTGATCCATTCATCTGTTGTTGGGCATCGAGGTTGGTTCCAATTCTTGGCTATTGTGCTGAGTGCTGCGATGAATAGTGGAGTGCATACATACTTTGGGATGAATATTCTTCCATCTTGGGAGTAGATTCCCAGGAGTGCGATTGCTGGATCATATGGCAGCTCAATTCTGAGTTTACTAAGCACCCTCCATACAGATTTCCATAGGGGTTGGGCTAGGCAATAATCCCACCAAACAGTGGATGAGAGTTCCTTTCTTACCACATCCTTGCCAAAAGAGATTTGTCCCATTATTTTTGATGTGTGCCATCCTCACTGGTGTTAGGTGGTACCTCATTGTTGTCTTGATTTGGATTTCTCTAATGATGAGTTATGGTGAACCTGTTTTCATGTGTCTCTTGGCCATTTGTCACTCTTCCTTGGGAAAGTGTCTATTCATTTATTCTTATGGCTTTATTAGGTTTTGTGGAGTTCACTTTTCTGAGTACTTTGTATATTCTAGATACCAATTCTTTGATGTGTCAAGTGTGAACATTGTTTTCCATTCTGTTAGCTGTCTTTTAGTTTTAGCCAGTGTTTCTATTACGTACAGAAACTCTTTAGTTTCATGTTGTCCCATTTGTTTAAGTTTAATGCTATTACTCTTGCCATTAAGGCCATTGAATTTTGCATGTTAATTTTGTATCATGCCACTTTGCTATATGATTTTATTGTTTCTAGAAGGTTTTTGTTAGTCTTTATGATTTCTAAATATAGTTTCATGTCATCTGCAAACAGTGAGAGCTTGACATTTTCTTTTCCTATCTAGATGCCCTTGATATATTTTCCTTGCCTAATTTCTATGGCAAGAATTTCCAGTACTATGCTGAATAGGAGTGGTGAGAGTGAACTGCCTTATCTTGTGCCTGATTTTAGAGGTAAGGCTTCTAGTTTTTATCTATTGAGAATAATATTTGTCATGCGCTTGAGGTAAATGGCCTTGACTATATTGAGAAAGTTCCTTCTATTCCCATCTTGTTGAGAATTTTTATCCTGAATGGGTGTTTGACCTTATCAAAAGTTTTCTCTGCATCTTTTGATATGCTCATATGGTTTTAATTTTCCTTTAGTTGATATTCTTTATTACATTGATTGACTTACATATGTTAAACCATACTTTTATCTCAGTATGAATCCTACTTGGTCATGTTTTATGATCTCGATGAGACATTGGATCCCATTTACTAGGATTTTGTTGAGAATCTTTGCATGAGTGTTCATCAATGATATTCTTGTGTAATTATTTTTGTGGCAATTCAGTCTACTTTTGCTATGAGGGTGATGGTAGCTTCATTATAACTATTTGGGAGTATTTTTTTTTATCAATTTCCAGGAAGATTCTGAAAAGAATTGGCAGTAGGTAATCTTGAAAGGTTTGAAGGAATCTAATAGTGAATCCAACTGGTCCTGAACTTTTGTTTGGGGAATTTCTTTTTACCATTTTATTTCCTCAATAGTAATAGGTCTTTTCAGATATATCAGATCATCTTGGTTTAACCTTAGAGATTATAGGAGCCCAAGAATGTATTCATTTCTTTCAGGTTCTCATGTTTGTGGCATAGAGTTTCTCTAAGTCATCTATGATTATTCTTTGAATATCTGTACTGTCCGCAGTAATCTCTCCCATTTTATTTCTAATTTGGTTTATTAAGTTATTCTCTCTCCCTTGCTTTTCAAGTTTGGCTAATGATTTGTTGATCTTGTTTAGTAATGCAAAGAACCAACTCTTGCTTTCATTAATCTTCCAGGTTGTGTTTTGGATCTCCAGTACATTTATTTCTGCTTTAAGCTTTATTATTTTCTTCTTTTTCCCTCTTTTGTTCGTTTTTTCCCAAGCTTTTAAGCTGTTCCATTACATATTTCTGTAGGCCCCTGATCCCCTTTTCCTTCCTAATTAATGCTTGTAAAATATAAATTTTCTTCTGAATACCTTGTTGCTCTGTCCCACAAATTCTGAAAGTTTTTGTCTTCATTCTCTTTTGTTTAAAATAGGGGTATCAAACTCAATTTACCTGCGGGCCGCAAGAGGCAAAGTTGGGGTGATCCTTGAGTGCAAAGTCGTAAGCCTTGAACATTGGGGGGTGTGATCCAAACAACTAAAACAAAACAAAAAAAGATTCCTCTAGGGCAGGGCCACAAAATGTTGTACGGAGGGCTATTTGCGGCCCGCAGGCTACAGGTTAAAGGAATCTTTTGATTTCATCTGTGACCCACTGGTTGTTCAATAGTAAGTTGTTTAATTTACAGTTGTTAAAGTTTTTCTCTGTGTTCCTTTGTTATTCACTTCTAATTTCTCTGCATGATGATGTCAGAAGGTAGTTCTTAAAATTTTTATCCTCTTGATTTTATGGAGGTACATTTTATGGACCAGCATGTGGTCTATCTTGGAGAATGACCCTTGTACATTGAAGAAGAATGTGTATTCATTTTTCTGGGGATGGGGAGCCCTATATATACTAGGACATTCTCTTCCATTTCTTTCTTCAGAATTATATTCTAGTATATTCTTGTTGGGTTTTAGCCTGGTTGACCTATCAAGGCCTGACAGGACAGTACTGAAGTATCCTCTTATTATTGTGTTGCTATTATTGTCTTTCTTCAAATCTGTCAGCAATTATTTTATACAAATTTTTTGGTCCCTCACTGGATGCAAATGAGTATGATTTCTTCCTGGTGCACATAACCGTTAGTTATCAAAGTGTCCATCCATGTCACTGATTGCCTTTTAAGTCTGAAGTCTAAGGGAGTTGCTTAATTGAATGATCTACAACCCTTGACTTTGAGTCTATGTTTGATATGACTATTGACATGTGTTTCTTGGATTCAGCAAACTGTTGGATTCAATATTTGGTTTATCGTGCCACTCTCTGTCTCTTAACTGGTTTATTTAGTCTACTGACGTTGAGAGAGATGATTATCATGGCATTTAAGGTCATCGTTCTCTCAGAGTTTGGTATATTTGTTGGGTCTCCCTTGCCTTAAAGTAGACCTTTTAGTCCTTCTTTTAAGGCTGGGTTTGAATCTGTAAAGTTCCTCATCTCTTGTCTATCTGTGAAACTTTGTACTTTTCCTTCAATCCTAAAAATAAGTCTGGTAGTGTGAAGCATTCTTGGTGAATCATACATTTCATTGAGTTTGTCACTATATCCCACCAATGACTTTGGGCCTTGAGGGTTGCATCTGGCCAATATGCTGTAAACCTTAAGGATGCTCCTTTGTACATGATTTCCCTTTTTGTTCCTTCTGCCTTCAGTATTCCATCTCTATCTGTAGGATTCATCATTTTAATTAGGATGTGCATTAGTGTTTTTCTTTGGATCTTTTTAGCCAATAATCTTTGGGCATGTAGTATTTGGTTGCATGCACTATTTAGCACTGGGAGTTTTTCTGCAATGATGTCCTTGACTGTTAATTTTTCGAATATTTTCTTCCTGGACCTCATTCTTCTGTAATTTCTACTGAGTTTAAAGCAGAGCAGTATTTTTTAAAAAATATTTTCACATTTTTGATAGTTTTGGGGCATCTGATAGTTTGTTTTAAGGCTCTTTTTCAGTCTCTTCTGTTGTATATAGTTTTTTTAAATTAATATCTTTATTTAAATACCTTGATTACAAACATGATTGTGGTTGGGTTTCACCCCCCTTCACCAGTGCAACATTTCCAGCACCAATGTCCCAAATCTCCCTCCTCCCCACCCCATTCCTGCCTGTACTCTAGACAGGCTTTCTACTTCCCTCATACATTCACATTGTTACGATAATTCTCAATGTAATTCTTTCTCTAACTGCACTCATCACTCTTTGTGGTGAGCTTCATGTAGTGAGCTGGAACTTCCAGCCCTCCTCTCTTTTGTCTCTGAAAATTATTGCAAGAATGTCTTTTATTTTTCTTAAAACCCATAGATGAGTCAGACTATTCTGTGTCTATAGTTTTTATGCATATCATCTTCCACCTTGCGGATTCTGTCTTCTTTGGTTTCTACTCTGGTAGTAAGGCTTTCCAGTGAGTTTTTTATTTTTTCTAACAAGTATTTTGGTTTGGAGTTTTCTTATTTCTACTTTCATGTCCTCTTGTTATATGTGTTTTGTTTAGTTTTTTAACCCTGATATTTTGGTTTGGAGTTTTCTTATTTCTACTTTCATGTCCTCGTTATTTGTGTTTTGTTTAGTTCATTGTATGAATTCCTTGAACATCCTCCAAATTTCCTCTCTAAAATCTTTCTCAGAGAGGCTCTGCAGGTGTCTGGTACTTGTTGGGTTTTCAAATCCATTACCTTAATTTTCTAAGCATTATGGTGTTCTGTGGTGCTTTCCCAGTGTCATTTGCAGTGTGTGTGTGTGTGTTTTTCTATGTGTTGTACTGGTGTACATTGATTGGATATGAGTGCAGCCACAGATCAAATCAGAGTGGCTGTGCTCCTATCCATGGTGTCTCTGGGCAGGAGAATCCTGTTTTCTCCTAGCAGAGGAGAGTCATCACCTCTTAGGTTAAATGTATAATTTTGGGGAGGAGGTACTCACTCCTCTATTTCTCAGGGCTTCTGCCAACCTAGGCCTGAGTTGGGCTTCCTGCTGTTTTTGTGTTTCTGGACAGGAGAAGCCTGTGTTCCTTCAGCAGAGTAGGGACATCACTTCTGAGTTAAATATGTCCTTCGGGGGAGGTGGCACTTACCACTCTATTTCTCAGGGCTTCTGTTAGCCTCCATCATTCTTTTAATTGTCCATTTTAGTCCATTTACATTGAGAGAAATGATTGTCATGGGGTTTTGTGTCATCTTTTTGTACAAAAATTAAGAAGTAATGTCTAGTATTTTTCCGATTTTTACTAAATTATTTCTAATGTAGAGGATATGAAATACAATGCAATTTCTGTTAATTATAAAATGAGCTCTCAGAATATACTTCCTTCTTAAATTGAAGCTTCCTGTATATCAATTATATTTACTGCTACTGTAAGTAATATTAGCTCACATTTTATTACTTATTAAAAAATCTTACACCAAACAAATTTTTATTACAAAGATAATTTAACACAGATGAAATGCACTACCTGTTTTTCTATACCCAAAATAATTGAAAAATGCATATACACAAAAATAATTGTATGTCATTATCCGTAACATCCCCAAAATATGGACTATTGTTCCAAGTGTTCATCAACTGATTTTATGAGCAATATGGAGTGCTTATATGAAGGAATACTGTTTAGCAACAAAAATAAAAGAAATAATTCATGCTTCAACAGGGGTAAAAATTGGAAAAATATGCTGAGTGGAAACAAGCCACAAACCAATGTACTCTCTAAATATGGAATGTACAGTATAGTCATTATTTATCTGAAGAGGACTGACCTGCTTCTGAAATGCTCAGAAGCTTTTCCTGGCTATGTGCTCAGGAATTACCCTAGTGGTGCTTGATACCAAAAATCAAGGCCCATTTTCTTAATAGGCAAGTGCCTTACTATTTATTCACCACTACCCCCTTCCCCCCAGAATATTTAATCATTAAACACAGAAGGCAAATAAGTAATTCAATGGGACTGAGAATAGGAGCAGAAATTGACCACATGAGGTTTTTAGAGGGGAACATTTTTAAGGTGATGGAATGATCTGAAATGGGATTTTTTATGCATAATTCTAAATTTCTGTTTAACACTGTCAAGCCATATAGCCAAACATCACTAAGTTGTACATTTGGTAAAAATTCAAAAATATCATAATTGTCCCCCAAAGAACTACCACAATAATTCATCCTAAAGTTTATTATGTGGCATCAAATACACGTGTAACTGACACAAGAGTCATGGTTCTGAGATGTTCCAAGAAGGTTTAATCTTTTTTTTTTTTTTTTTTTTTTGGTTTTTGGGTCACACCTGGCAGTGCTCAGGGGTTATTCCTGGCTCCAGGCTCAGAAATTGCTCCTGGCAGGCACAGGGGACCATATGGGGCGCCGGGATTCGAACCGATGACCTCCTGCATGAAAGGCAAACGCCTTACCTCCATGCTATCTCTCCGGCCCCCAAGAAGGTTTAATCTTAACATGTTTGAGCAAAAATGTTTTAGTTAAGGTTTGTGAAGATAGCTCAGCATTCAGGGACACATGCTGGCATGTGTTAAAACCTGGTGTCACTTGGCACCCTCGTAGCCTCCAGTATTATCTAGTGCAATGCAACATCTTTTCCAGTTGACTGAGTTGTCTGTGGATCTCCTAGCATTGCTTTATAGCCCTATTCCAAATTAAGGATGCACATATTTAATGATCAATATCCCAACAGTTCTATGATTAAAAAGAAGGCCAAAGAAAAATTTGTCATAAGATATTCTCTTGGGGCCAGAGTGATAGTACAAAGGGTAGGGCACTTGCATTGCATGCTGACAACTTGAGTTTGATCCCTGATATTTCATTCTGTTCCCCAAGCTGGCAAGGAGTGACTCCTGACTGCTGGGCCAGGAGTAACACCTGAGCATTGCTTGGTGTGGCCCATTTTAAAAAATGGTTTTAAGTTTTGGGTAGTATAAATATAATCTTTCAAGGCAGGAGAGATCACTCAATAGGCTGGAAAGCATCCTTTAAATGCAGGAGGACTAAGTTTCATTCTTAATGCCATATAGTCCTCCAGTCACTGCCAGTGAACCTTTGAACATAAAAACATGAGCAACCCCTGGGTATAGGCCCTCAAGCAAATGTAGAAAGAAAAACATACATGCACCAATGTCTTTTTCTAACCTTATGTTGTATTCTTTATAACTATTTACTTTGCTAATATTTAAAATTAATTCACAGTAGATTCAGTGACATTATAATGGCAGTAGTCCCAATCTATGTAATAAAATATATGAATGTAATATGACACTATTCCAGTTTTTTTGATCAAATATAGCAATAGCAACTTATGTCCAATTATTTTTTCCTCTCAAATGCAAGTGTATGTGAAGAGTCAATATATCTTAAATAAACACAAATTTTTTGGTAATATTTTATTTACATTTTGTATTTAAAGAGAATCAATACAAATCAGAACATATTTACAGCATTTTAAATCAGTGTACAGGAATGCAATGGTTTCATCCATTCTACATTTTAGCAAACAAAATACATGTATATTCTGATGTTGCTTGTATTTTTCTGGAATTTGCACTGGAAACTCTAGAACTAAAATTCTACAACTAACGATAAGTCACAGAGAATACAAATAAAGTGCATTTATAAAGAGCTTGATTTCACTTTGGTGGATTAAGCTTCAAATTTTATATTAAGGCACCTGGAATTCTATCCCCCAATTAATTTTCAAACACCAAGCAAATGATTTTTACAAAATATATAGACACATGGATGGATTTTTGTATTCCAAATATAATTTTATCTCATTTAGGTAAAATATAAACTGAATTATCAAAGTCAAAATTATTTGGAAACAATTTTTACATATTAATTTCTGTAGACTTGTACATAAGGATCAGTTCTCAGGTCTTATACAACTTACTCCTTACCATTTTCATACAGTGTGATAATTTATATACTTGGCTTTTGAGAATTCTACAAGTTTGAGAAATTGTTCCCTGACATTTTTCATAAGGCAACTTTTTGCCTGTAATTTTGTTTCAAATTGATGTAATTATTTATGCCTATCTATCCAGTTCTGTCTATATTCTTGGATAAACGATGTTCAAAAACACAGATGAAGTACACTTAGCCTAATTTTAAAAACAAAAAATAATTGAGTATTTTGCTTTAAGATTATTCTAATAAATTAAGGTAGCTTAAATAGACATGTCATGAATGATCATCTAAGTTTGTATTAAAATTCCAGATCAATATGCACATCTGGAGAAAAACCCTGACACATTCAGAGCCCAAGCTAACATAGTATTTTTAATTAAGAATTATCATAAAGTAATGTGATTACAGCTATTTTATATTTTAAAAGTAACAGTTCTGTATGAGAAAGTTGTTATAAATGAAAAACATGACTACTTGAAGACAGTTGTGAGTATTTAAAATGTTTCTATCATTATTGATAAGAAACTTACCTATAAAAACCATTATGAGGGGCCGGGAAGGTGGCGCTAGAGGTAAGGTGTCTGCCTTACAAGCGCTAGCCAAGGAACGGACCGCGGTTCGATCCCCCGGCGTCCCATATGGTCCCCCCAAGCCAGGGGCGATTTCTGAGCACATAGCCAGGAGTAACCCCTGAGCGTCAAACGGGTGTGGCCCAAAAACCAAAAAAAAAAAAAAAAAAAAAAAAACCATTATGAATATGAGTTTGTGGGAAAAAGTTCATAGATTAAATATTTAAGTCATTTAATTATAGAATATATTAGTCATCTCAGTACTTTCAGTATCATTCTTATTTTATGAAATTTATTCAGTTCATTGATAGTAAACTAGGCCCTCATTGGCAGTTATGTTATGACTAAATGTTTTTTTCTATTGACACAGATTTATGATTTAATTTCTCTAACAGCAGTCTCTTTATCAGGAGATTCATCTTCTTCAAAGGTTGGATTATCAACATGAGGAACAACATCCACTGCCATAGAACTTGCTTCATGGTTTACCAGCTGTAGATTTTCATCTTTAAAAAAAACAGCAAATATAGTCATTTCATTTCTCTTTAAGAAAAAATTTCAACATGCATAACCAATAAATTTTCTTTTCACATTCCATCATACTCTGGTTCACATTCATTCCCCATTACTTTAATAATTACATGATTTTACTATAGTTTACATAAATCACAGAGAAGAGTATTATACTGATTTAAAATTACTCTTAAAATTGTCTCCTGCTAGGGCCCGGAGAGATAGCACAGCGGTGTTTGCCTTGCAAGCAGCTGATCCAGGACCAAAGGTGGTTGGTTCGAATCCCGGTATCCCATATGGTCCCCCGTGCCTGCCAGGAGCTATTTCTGAGCAGACAGCCAGGAGTAACCCCTGAGCACCGCCGGTGTGACCCAAAAAAAACTGAAAAAAAAAATTGTCTCCTGCTGCTTCCTTGTCCTAATAATAACTGCTTTTAAAACTTTTCTTTACATTTAAATTACACGAGGAGCTTAAAAGTTACTTATATATTTTTATATTCAGAGAGAAATGATGAAGATGATGATAAGCATAATAGTCAGGAATTTGGGGGGAGTTCATAAGATGGGATATGGATAATAATAAATACATAACTGTATTATAAATGAAGTATATAACCACTTTGAAAATGGAGAAGAAAATAAATTAACTTTAGAAAACAATACTTTTACTAAATCCTATGGATTAAAAGTAAATAAACTATGCAAAGATGAAACAGGTTTTCAGAAGGATGTGAGGTAGCAGCATTCAAAGTACTCTGTTGATTCTAAAGGACTGAATAAATATTGTGAATAATGGTATTTCAATTCTGTCAAAAAAAGGGGAAAGCTAGAATAAATTTGTGTTTTGAATCAGATCAGTATAAGCTCTTAATATTTTTTAAAAAATGTGATTGAAGAGATATTACAAGAGCCAAGGCACTTTCCCAGCACCAGCTGACCCAGTTTGCTCCTGGCATAGCATAAGGTTCCCAGAGCACGACCAGGAGTGATCCCAGGGCACAGAGCCAGGGAGAAGCTTTGAACACCATCAGGTATGGCTAAAAAAGGTTTAAATACTTTGTTCAGCTAAATATATATACATATATATTTGTGGCTATGTATTTATGCACACATTTACTATTTTCTAGTTTTATTCATTAAAAGTGAGAGATAGCATGGAGGTAAGGCGTTTGCCTTTCATGCAGAAGGATGGTGGTTCAAATCCCATCATCCCATATGGTCCCCTGTGCCTGCCAGGGGTGATTTCTGCCCGAGTGCTGCTGGGTGTGACCAAAAAAAAACAAAAACAAAAAAAAAGTGCTAATAGCAATCAATAACCATTCAATAACATGAGTATGCCTGCTGCCTAGATCTTGTTTTGAAATGTACTGTTATAATAAAGTCCCAGGTCACTTTGGGGGAAAGTTTTACTATAAAACCATCTCTATAAAGGCATGTAGTGTATATATTTTTATGTATGTATATTTATGAAAAAATTGTTGCTTTATAGTGAAGTACCTTGTAATATAATGAAAATCTTGTATTACCAGTCATACTCCTAAAAAATGAGCTCTGCATCTAACTGTGGGAATAGTCAAGTTGGTTTCTGCTTATATTCCTAAATGTAAATATGTCTTTTCAGGGGCTGCTGCATTTATAGGTGAGAGGTTCTAGATTAATGAAGTTGCTGTATTTACTGTGTCTTCTTTTTAATTTAAAAAATTTAAAAATATATTTAGGCACCATGGTTACAAACGTTTATAGTTGGGTTTCAGTCTTAAAATGTACACCCCCCTTTACTAGTGCAACCTTCCTGCCATCAATAGCCTCCATCTCCCTCCTCCTCCACCCCCTGCCTGTTTTTGAGACAGGCATTCTATTTCTCTCACTCACTACTATTGTCATGATAGTTGTTGGTGTAGTTATTTCTCTAACTGCATTCAGCATTTTTTTTTGTGGTAAGCTTCATATCAAGGGCTGGCCCTTCCAAACCTCATCTCAATTGTCTCTGGGTATTATGAAACTACTGTCTATTTTTCTTAAATCACACAGATGAGTGAGCCTATTCTATGTCTCTCTCTCCCTTTAACACACTTTGCTCAACTTAATAACTGCCATGTCCATCCATGTATAGGAAAATTTGATGATTTCATTTTCCTGATAGCTGCATAATATTCCATTTTGTATATGTACAACAGCTTCTTTAGCTACTCATTTGTTGTAGAACATCTGGGTTGTTTCAAGATTCTGGCTATTGTAAACAGAGCTGCAATGAAATTAGGTGTGCAGAGGGCAGTTTTGTATTGTTTTTGTGTTCGTAGGGTATATCCCTAGGAGTGGTATTGCTGTATCACATGGGAGCTCAATTTCCATTTTTTTGAGGAATTTCCACATTGTTTTCCATAAAGGCTGAACTAGACAGCATTTTCACTAGCACTAAATGAGAGTTCCTTTCTCCCCACATCCCTGCCAGCACTGATTGTTCTTGTTTTTTGTGATGTGTGCCAGTTTCATTGTTTTGTTTTGCATCTCCTTTTTATCTCCAATGACGGTGGAATGGATGCTCAATCTATAACAAGCTGTAAAGTGGAGACCAATTGCACTAGCATTCTGGGGGGTAATGGAGGGAGATATGATATACATGTTGGGAACAGGGGTGGAGGGAGGACAGCACTGGTGGTGGGAATGCCCCTTATTTGTTGTCACTATGTACCATAAAAGATGCAGTGAAAGATTTGTAATGCACTTTGGTCACAATAAAAAATTAAAAAAAGTATTATGGTAATAATATCCGGAGACAATACAGATAAGGGCAAGGAGGACAATTCCATGGAAGGAAGCTTTTCACAAATAGAGGGTGTATACAGTTAGGGATGTACTAACAGTTAGGGACCACTATGACAATAATAGTTGGACATGATCATTTTGGACAAGAACTGGATGGTGAAAGTTTATATGCACAATATCCCTTCAATAGCAATTTGGCAAACTACAATGTTTAAAAGGGAGAGAGAAAGAGAGAGAGAAGAAAAAATTTTATTTTTCTTGCGAAGAACAATGTCTTCTAAAGTTCAAAATTTTGATTTAAGCTCTGTACATCAAAAAATCATTCTAGAGAAGCTGTCCAATAAATTTGTTTCTTCTGACAATAATACCATCCTATTTAATTTCATGTTTCAGGTATACTTGAATAAATGTACATTAAGTTGAAGTAGATATTCATCCTGCTTTGGATCTGTGTTCATATAAAAAACTTGAATGTGTTAATATCTGAATGAAATGAATGTTTAAAGCAGGACTACTTTGCAGAGTACATAATCCACAATGGAGTACTTGTTGGGGACCAATGACTCCCAGGTTTGGTGCTTACTTGCTAACTGCACATGTTCCTCCAAAGGTGGTTCATCTGTTCCCTGAACTGAAGCATATCCAGATGATGCAGTCTCACTACGATTATCCTCTTCATGAGGAGAGGCACTATCAGATGTTTCATTGGATACAGGGACTTGCAGAGACACTGAGCCATCTTCAACATCCACCTTTGGAAAATATTTGAACAAATTAAAATAATTTCAGAGTACATACTTTTCCTTGAAATATCAAACATAGTTTCTTTATAGGTAACTTATTAGAGCAATTATTAACTGATTATTTTTGGGCATTTCATGCCATACCCTGTTATGCTCAGGACTTATACCTGGCTTGAACTCAGGGATACCTCCAGGTGGGCTTGTGGATAATATAGGATGTCAGGTATTGAACCTGTGCCTGCTTGACTATCACTCCTTCCTCCCTCACCCCATTTGTTAATTTTTTGATGTCACACCTGGCATGTTCAATGCTTATTAGTGGCTTTACACTCAGTGATTAGTTTTGGCTGCGTCAGAGGACCACGTATGGTGCCAAGAGTTAAAATCAAGGCCAACCTTGTATAAGGCAAGTGCCCTTATCATATACCATCTCTCTGGTCCAAAATAACTCTTTGAAGCTTTTAAAATCCATTTTGATGAGAAAGAAATTTCTTGCTAATCCTAAACAGGGCACTTGCAATAACTCAATATAGCATGGGATAAAAGATGCTATTTTGCAAGGTGATCCTAGCACATCATAAAAAATTGTCTAGGACAAGGAAAACAATAAAAACTCCCCTGTTATCCTCTGAGAGAAATACAAATCTTTGTAGTTTGGATATCTACCCAACTCAAGAAGATTTTGTTTCTGAGATCACCTTTCTTCTGTATGTACTGTGAGTTAGCTAGTGGGTTCTTTTATACCAAATAGAGTTATGATTTAATAGTTATCATACTTTCTCAAACTATACTCAACTAACAGTTTTTTATGCAAAGGTGAGAATAAAACGCAGGAGTGTTAAAAACATTTGGTAGTTTACATGGCCATCACTTCAAATAATAGTACATTTGAAGATCGAAGAAGGAAAATGTAGGTAGTTCACCATGACACCTGTCTCTGTGCTTTATGAATTTGAATTATAAACTCTAAGTTTAAGCCATGTCATGTCTAAAAAATAAGGCTAATATGTTCCTGAATATCCAGTTACATAAATAACACACTGCTTAATTTTCCTTTATAGCAATGCTTACCTCAATTCCCAAAGCTTTGAGGATGTCACATTTGCACATGGGGCAAGTCCTGTGTTCAAGCAGCCATGGGTCAACACACGTCTTATGGAATATATGGCTAAGAAATGGGGGGGGGGAAATAACATAAATTTTATTAGCTATAAAACGACAATTTCTCACTATACTAACAGGATGTTTTTCAATTTGTTAAGCTTCTAATAGCCACCGCCTTTTAAAACATACTATAGCAATATCAACACTGAAGAGTAGTCACAGAAATAACATTTGAAAATGTTTTAAAACAGTGCTTTAAAATTCAAAATGTTTTGTTTGAATTCAATTAAAGTGTGTAAGACCAGTAGGAGAGGCCATAGGTTAAGGACAATGCACACCATCCTTTACCAGTGGACTCTTTCCATCACTGGAGTATCTCATTTTCCTTGCACTCCCATCCCCCATGCCCTGTCTTGCTATAGAGCAGGCAAATTGCTCCTCACTCTATATCACCTTCTTTTGGGGGGGGGTTTGGGCCACACCCGGCAGTGCTCAGGGGTTACTCCTGGCTGTCTGCTCAGAAATAGCTCCTGGCAGGCACAGGGGACCATATGGGACACCGGGATTCGAACCAACCACCTTTGGTCCTGGATCAGCTGCTTGCAAGGCAAACTCCGCTGTGCTATATCTCCGGGCCCTATATCACCTTCTGATCTCTCTCTGTCTTTCCTTTTTGACACTGGTTTGCACTACTGTTAATGGAGAAGTTTCTTGCTTGTTAGTTTCTCCACTTGAAGTGCGTAGTTCTTTTCCAGAGCTATCAGTTCCAACTATCATTGTTCTAGTAGCTCCTTCTCTAATCTATCTATACTCACTGCCCTTTGTGTAGACCTTTCAACACTGGGATGGAACTCCTCACCTTTGTCTGTATTATTATTATTGCCATACCATCTCTTGTTTTTAATATTTCTCACAAATGAGTGAGATTATTCTATGTCTATCCCTTTCCCTCTGGCTCATTTTGCTCAGCATAAGAGTCTCCATATCCATCCATATGTAAGCAAAACTGATGACTTCATTTTATTTCCTAATGGCTGCAGTATTTCATTGTGTAGATGTACCATGATTCTTTGACACTCCTCTGTTGTCAGATACCTTGGTTGCTTCCAGATTTTGAATATTGTAAATACTGCATCCCTGAAGATAGGAGTGCAGAAGGATTTTTTGTATTATCTTTTTGTGTTCCTGGGTTATATCCCAAAAAGTAGTATTATTGGGTAATATAGAAACTGAAGAATTCTATGTTGTTTTCCCCAAAAGTTGGACCACTCTGTATTCCCGAAAGCAGTAAATGAGAGTCACTTTCTCCCCACATCCATGCCAGCATTGGTTGTTCTTGTTTTTTGTAATGTGTACTAATCTCTGTGGAGTGAAATGATTTTGCATTAATGATGAGGAACATTTTAATATGCCTTTTGGCCATCTGTATTTCTTCTTAGAATAAGTGTATATTAATTTCTTCTCCACATAAGGTTAGATGCTTATTTCTTGTAAAGTTCAATCAGGGCCTTGTATATCTTATATATTAACCACTTATCTGATTTGGTATTGAGTGAATTCAAAAAATTTTTCATTTTTTTAATTTTCAATTTTTCAGTGGATACCTTTTGTATTATACTAACTATTTCCTTAGAGGTACAGAAATTCTGAGTTTAATGTAGGACCATTTGTTTATCTTTGTATCCACTTTCTTTAGCTTCAATAGCATGGAATTTTCTGCCTATTTTATCCTCTCTGCACCTTATGGTTTCAGGTGTGATATCAAGGTCTAAAATGCAATTTGATTTGACATTTTTGCATGGCATTAAGGAGAGGTCTGTGTTCATTTTTTCTTTTTTTTTCTTTTTTTTTATTTAAACACCTTGATTACATACATGATTGTGTTTGGGTTTCAGTCATTAAAGGAACACCACCCATCACCAGTGCAACATTCCCATCACCCAAGTCCCAAATCTCCCTCCTCCCCACCCAACCCCCGCCTGTACCCTAAACAGGCTCTACATTTCCCTCATACATTCTCAATATTAGGACAGTTCAAAATGTAGTTATTTCTCTAACTAAACTCATCACTTTTTGTGGTGAGCTTCCTGAGGTGAGCTGGAACTTCCAGCTCTTTTCTCTTTTGTGTCTGAAATTTATTATTGCAAGAATGTCTTTCATTTTTCTTAAAACCCATAGATGAGTGAGACCATTCTGCGTTTTTCTCTCTCTGACTTATTTCACTCAGCATAATAGATTCCATTACATCCATGTATAGGAAAATTTCATGACTTCATCCCTCCTGACAGCTGCATAATATTCCATTGTGTATATGTACCACAGTTTCTTTAGCCATTCGTCTGTTGAAGGGCATCTTGGTTGTTTCCAGAGTCTTGCTATGGTAAATAGTGCTGCAATGAATATAGGTGTAAGGAAGGGATTTTTGTATTGTATTTTTGTGTTCTTAGGGTATATTCCTAGGAGTGGTATAGCTGGATCGTATGGGAGCTCGATTTCCAGTTTTTGGAGGAATCTCCATATTGCTTTCCATAAAGGTTGAACTAGATGGCATTCCCACCAGCAGTGGATAAGGGTTTCTTTCTCTCCACATCCCCGCCAGCACTGTTTGTTCTCATTCTTTGTGATGTGTGCCATTCTCTGTGGTGTGAGGTGGTATCTCATTGTTGTTTTGATTTGCATCTCTCTGATGATTAGTGATGTGGAGCATTTCTTCATGTGTCTTTTGGCCATTTGTATTTCTTCTTTGTCAAAGTGTCTGTTCATTTCTTCTCCCCATTTTTTGATGGGATTAGATGTTTTTTTCTTGTAAATTTCTGTCAGTGCCTTGTATATTTTGGAGAGTAGCCCTTTGTCTGATGGGTATTGGGTGAATAGATTCTCCCACTCAGTGGGTGGCTCTTGAATCCTGGGCACTATTTCCTTTGAGGTGCAGAAGCTTCTCAACTTAATATATTCCCATCTGTTAATCTCTGTTTTCACTTGCTTGGAGAGTGCAGTTTCCTCCTTGAAGATGCCTGAAGTCTCAATGTCCTGGAGAGTTTTGCCTATGTGTTGTTCTATATATCTTATGGTTTGGGGTCGGATATCGAGGTCTTTAATCCATTTGGATTTTACCTTCGTACATGATGTTAGCTGGGGGTCTAAGTTCAATTTTTTGCAAGTGGCTAGCCAGTTGTGCCAACACCACTTGTTGAAGAGGCTTTCTTTGCTCCATTTAGGATTTCCTGCTCCTTTATCAAAAATTAGGTGATTGTATGTCTGGGGAACATTTTCTGAGTATTCAAGCCTATTCCACTGATCTGAGGGTCTGTCCTTATTCCAATACCATGCTGTTTTGATAACTATTGCTTTGTAGTAAAGTTTAAAGTTCGGTGTAGCATATGAAAAAGTTTCCATAAGATGATTCTTGGAATTGTATATAAAAGTGTTTCCTTAGGATTGTTCTGTGACTTTTGCCCCACCTAACCCTTCCAGGTGGGGCGCTGTGGAGTTGGCAATAAATAGCTTGAGGGACAGGAGTGAGGGGTCCTTCTGTGAAAAGCTGCTGGCTGCAGGAGGATTCTCTGGCTCTCCTTGCCCGATCTTTTAAACCCTATCGTTCTTGTCTGTGTGGATTATTACTTGCTGCGGATAAATATTACCAAGGTCTTCCCCCGAAAGGGGACAAGGGGATGGAAAGTAATTTCTCATTCTGGGGACTGTTCTTGGATTCACAAATACCCAGCCAAGATAACGGCGAAGAAACCTTGCAAATGATGAATCCCCATTGTAGTTGCTTGTATGATGTATTTATGTCTTAACACCACTATTGATCCAGGCTCACTTGACAGAAAGCTTCCTCATCGTACTAAGGTATTATATAGCAATATATTGAGATATACTCATCTAACAACTTTCACTCTTTCACTCTAACGTCATTGTTTTATTTGCCTCGATTTAGGCTTCTAGATGGAGGTGAATTTAGGCTTCTAGATGGAGGTGAATTCATAATTTTGACATAACAGTACCTTTTAGGTGGACTCTCTTTACAGTGCTCATCATCTATGGTTACGATAGAATTACTTGTCTCTACTTGTATTATTGGTTTCCTTGGTCGTATGGTGCATGAAATTCTCTTGCAGAGTTACTCGACTATGCCTTAAAAATATATCTTTTGTTGTTGCTGTGAACTTAAAGATTTTCATCTAAACTGTTTGCCGGCTATTGTATTTTAAAGCGCTTTTTGTTGCTTCAGCTGAATTCTTTTTTTTTTTTTGTTTTCGCTCTATTTGGGATCCTCCCAGCTAACATTTTTTGGTAAGTATGAGTGAGTGATGGCCATGTTTGTGTGAAATATGTTTATGTATGTCTTGTGTGTCTGTATGTCTTACATGTTTTGTATATAGTTCTCTTTTCCTGACTTTATCTTCCCCAATTTATTCTTACTTATCCTTCCCTCTTTTTTCCGAGTCCCTAACAGTCTATTTTCAGGAATCCCTCCACATTTGCAAATCATCGTGTGCAAATTATCACCCACTATGACAAGCCTCCTGATCTCTGACTGAGAAAGACATCGTAAACTGTTGCAGTGCTGTATCCTGCTTCTTATTACAACTGCTTTCCCTGACTCATCAAGTTTCTTTGGTGGGACTTTTGGGAGTTCTGGACTCCCTATCTTTTCTTAGTAGTTTTTGAACTTGGGAGAAATTTTCAGCTCTTGTAGTTTTATAATTGTAATCCTGTAAAGTTATATTTGAGTCTACACTTTTGTTGATTACTGTAATTAATGTTTTTACATCTTAGTTGTGAATTCTCAAAATTGATATGGTATTTCATTAAGGTTTTACTTTTGTTGGGGTTAGATACTGTCATAAATAAGTTGCTATATTGTAATCCTGGCTGGTATTTTGGCCTTTTGCATGGGTGCATCATTGGAAAAAATAGCAGGTGCAAAAGGAGGTTTTATCCATTTTGGATAGACCCTCAATTTTTTCATTTACACGGGGAAGTTCTCTGCCTTAAGCATTTTGTTTTGGTTTTGAACTTAAGCTCCCACCTAATAATCGGCCATACATGGTTCTTCATTTTCGGACCTCTTATGAACTGCTGACTGCACTAGAACTCATCTTGGATTGAATTCAAGTACATATGGATCTTATTTACTTTGGCGCCCATTGTGCGGGTGTGTGTGTGTGGCTCTTCCTTCGAAATAGGGGCCTAATTCACTGCCTCCAAAGATGGGCTTTCTTCTGCTCAAACTGGACTGGAATGGAAAATGTGTGTCTTCTCACCTGCTACGCAGCCTTGTGAGCATCTCATCTAAGGATCTCTGTCTCCGAATTACTTTCGGGCTTTGTGATTGCCCCGGGAGCTCCCCATGGCCTATTAGGTCCTGAATATTGGAATTTCTTACTCGACTTCTGCTTTTCAAGGGAATACTTACTCGGAATTGATCATCTTGGATGCTGTAGAATTTATTCTACTCTGGAGCTTGTAGTTAATTCCTTTACATCTGTTTCTGGTTTTGAACACCCTGTGTTAGGCTAAAAAAATTTTTTTTCTATACATTTTCCCTTGATGCACTTATGCAAACAGCCACTCTTTTACAATTGCTTAGTTATTCTTTTTACAATTAAAAAAATATATATTATTTATTTCTGTACATTATTATTGTTTATTGTTTCTTTACAAAAAAAGGGGGAATTGTAGCATATGAAAAAGTTTCCATAAGATGATTCTTGGAATTGTATAAAAAAGTGTTTCCTTAGGATTGTTCTGTGACTTTTGCCCCACCTAACCCTTCCAGGTGGGGCGCTGTGGAGTTGGCAATAAATAGCTTGAGGGACAGGAGTGAGGGGTCCTTCTGTGAAAAGCTGCTGGCTGCAGGAGGATTCTCTGGCTCTCCTTGCCCGATCTTTTAAACCCTATCGTTCTTGTCTGTGTGGATTATTACTTGCTGCGGATAAATATTACCAAGGTCTTCCCCCGAAAGGGGACAAGGGGATGGAAAGTAATTTCTCATTCTGGGGACTGTTCTTGGATTCACAAATACCCAGCCAAGATAACGGCGAAGAAACCTTGCAGTTGGGGAAAGTAATTCCTCCCATATTCTTTTTCCCAACCACATGATTATATCAATAGATGCAGAGAAAGCATTTGACAAGGTCCAACACCCATTCTTGATCAAAACTCTCAGCAAGATGGGAATGGAAGGAACCTTTCTCAATATAGTTAAGGCCATCTACCACAAGCCAGTGGCAAATATTATCCTCAATGGAGAAAAACTAAAAGCCTTCCCTCTAAATTCTGGCACAAGACAAGGCTGTCCTCTCTCACCACTCCTATTCAACATAACACTGGAAGTACTTGCTATAGCGATTAGGCAAGAAAAAGATATCAAGGGAATCCAGATAGGAAAGGAAGAAGTCAAGCTCTCACTGTTTGCAGATGACATGATGCTCTACTTAGAAAACCCTAAAGACTCTACCAAAAAGCTTCTAGAAACAATAGACTCATATAGCAAGGTGGCAGGCTACAAAATTAACACACAAAAATCAATGGCCTTTCTATACACCAATAGTAATAAGGAAGAAATAGACATTAAGAAAACAACCCCATTCACAATAGTGCCACACAAACTCAAATATCTTGGAATTAACTTGACTAAAAATGTGAAAGACCTATACAAAGAAAACTATAAAACTCTGCTCCAAGAAATAAGAGAGGACACGCGGAAATGGAAACACATACCCTGCTCATGGATTGGCAGGATTAACATCATCAAAATGGCAATACTCCCCAAGGCGTTATACAGATTCAACGCTATCCCTCTAAAGATACCTATGACATTCTTCAAAGAGGTAGATCAGGCACTTTTGAAATTTGTTTGGTTCATTTTTTTCTAGTGGTTTATCAGTTTACCCAGCACCACATGATGCAAAGGCTTTCCTTTTTCCTTTGTATTTCTTGCTCCTTTATAAAAACTTAAATGTTCATAAACTTGTATATCAATCTCTGTATATTCAAGTTCATTCCATTGATCTAAAAGTCTGTCTTTATCCCAATACCATGCTGTTTTAATAACTACAGCTTTTTTAATATAATTTTTATTTTGATCATAGTGGCTTACATATTATTGACAATATTATTTTAGGTACATATTTACATAAAATCAGGGGGGATTCCCATCACCAAATTGTCCTCCCTACACCTCCATTTTTGTCCTACCTCCCATTTCTTTAAAGTTGAGTAAAGTTATTTCTTTTTTTTTTGGTCAAGTATTGCTTTAGCTATATGTGGACATTATTTATACATATGAATTTCCAAAGCAGCTGACCCAGTACTTTGAAAAATGTCATGGGAATTTTTATAGGGATAGCATTAATTCTGTATAATGGTTTAAGAAGCATTGCTATTTTCATGATGTTAATCCTCCCAATTCATGAGCAGGGTATAGTATCCATTTCTTGTGTCCTCTTTTATATTTTAAAGCAGTGTTTTGTAGTTTTCTTTATATAGCTCTTTCATCTCTTTAGTTAAGTTGACTTCATAGTACTTCATTTTCTGAGTCACAATTGGGAATGTTTTTTTTTTTTTTGGTACGTGTCATTCTCAATGGAGTGGAATGATTTCTTTTATTTTGAGGGTCTTTTGTGTTTAGGGTATGTCCCTAAGAGTGGTATAGCTGAATCTTATAGGAGCTCAACCTCCAGCTTTTGGAGGAATCTCCATATTGCTTTTCATAAAGGTTGGACTAGACGGATTCCCACCAGCAGTGAATAAGAGTTCCTTTCTCTCCACATCCCTGCCAACACAGCCTGTTCTCATTCTTTGTGATGTGTGCCAATCTCTGTGGTGTGAGGTGGTACCTCATAGTTGTTTTGATTTGCATCTCCCTGATGATTAGTGATGTGGAGCATTTTTTCATGTGCTGTTTAGCCATTTGTATTTCTTTTTTGTCAAAGTGTCTGTTCATTTCTTCTCCCCATTTTCTGATGGGGTTAGATGTATTTTTCATGTTAAGTTCTGTCAGTGCCTTGTATATTTTGGATATTAGCCCATTATCTGATTGGTATTGAGTAAATAGTTTCTCCCACTCAGTGGGTGGCTCTTGTATTCTGGGCACTATTTCCTTTGATGTGAGAAACTTCTCAGCTTAATATAGTCCCATTTGTTTATGTCTGCTTTCACTTGTTTGGAGAGTACTGTTTCCTCCTTAAAGATGCCTTTAGTCTCAATGTCATGAAGCGTTTCACCTACATGTTGTTCTATATACTTTATGGTTTCAGGTCTTATATCTAGGTTTTTAATCCATTTGGATTTTACCTTTGTACCTGGTGTTAGCTGGAGGTCTAAGTTAGCTTTTTTACAAGTGGCTAACCAGTTGTGCCAACACCACTTATTGAAGAGGCCTTCCCTGTTCCATTTAGGGTTTCTTAGTCCTTTATCAAAAATTAAGTTATGGTATTCAAGCCTATTTCACTGATTTAAGGGTCTGTCTTTATTCCAATACCATGCTGTTTTGATAACTATTGCTTTGTAATACAATTTAAAGTTGGGGAAAGTAATACCTCCCATATTCCTTTTCCCAAGTATTGCTTTAGTTTTTCTTGGGTATTTATTGTTCTAAATAAATTTCAGAAGTGTTTGATCCACTTCTTTGAGAAATGTCACAGGTATCTTTAGAGGGATCACATTAAATCTGTACAATGCTTTGGGGAGTATTGCCATTTTAATAATGTTAATCCTGCCAATCCAAGAGCAGGGTATATATTTCCATTTCCGCGTGTCTTCTCTGATTTCTTGTAGCAAGGTTTTCTTTGTATAGGTCCTTCACATCTTTAGTCAAGTTGACTCCAAGGTATCTGAGTTTGTGTGACACTAATGTGAATGTGGTTGTTTTCTTAAGGTCCATTTCTTCCCTATTATTATTGGTGTATAAAAGGCCATTGATTTCTGTGTGTTAATTTTGTAGTCTGCCACCTTGCTATGAGTCAATTGTTTCTAGAAGCTTTTTGGCAGTCTTTAGGGTTTTCTAAGTAGAGTACCATGTCATCTTCAAACAGTGAGAGCTTGACTTCTTCCTTTCCTATCTGAATTCCCTTGATATCTTTGTCTTGCCTAATCACTATAGCAAGTACTTCCAGTACTATGTTGAATAG
This sequence comes from Suncus etruscus, assembly GCF_024139225.1. NCBI lineage: Eukaryota > Metazoa > Chordata > Mammalia > Eulipotyphla > Soricidae > Suncus > Suncus etruscus. Next base: position 96,480,164 of record NC_064868.1, read on the forward strand.
CAGTTGTGAGAGGGGGCAACCTTGTCTTGTACCAGAATTTAGAGGGAAGGCTTTTAGTTTTTCTCCATTGAGGATAATACTTGCCATTGGCTTGTGGTAGATTGAGAAAGGTTCCTTTCATTCCCATCTTGCTGAGAGTTTTGATCAAGAATAGGTGTTGGACCTTATCAAATACTTTCTCTGCATCTATTGATATGATCGTGTGATTTTTATTTTTCTTGTTGTTCATATTATGTATTAAGTTGATGGATTTACGAATGTTAAACCATCCTTGGGTTCCTGGGATGAAACCTACTTGATCATAGTGAATGATCTTCTTGATGAGGCATTGAATTCTATTTGCCAGAATTTTATTGAGGAATTTTGCATCTGTATTCATCAGGGATATTGGTCTGTAATTTTCTTTTTTGGCAGTATCTCTGTCTGGTTTTGGTATCAAGGTGATATTAGTTTCATAGAAGCTGTTAGAAAATGTTCCTGGTTTTTTTTCAATTTCATGGAAGAACCTGGCCCCTCTTTTAATCCACATGAACTGTGAGACAAGCAAGAGGGGCCATAGGCAGTGGCCATAGTTTGCATTTAAAATGCACCAATTTCAATTGAACTGAAGTATGTAAACCCAGACGCAGCTGCATGTCAGTTGTGGATGGATTTTCAAGAAATAAAGCACCAGTTTGAATCCAGCTGAGTTTAAATCTAGTTTGAATCCAATTTGAGTCTAGCTCCACTTTGCTCTGCATCTGGACATTCTTTTCAGTCAAGGAGGTGTACCACAACACATAATAACAGAACCATACAACAAAGTTCACAATGAGGAAATTAGACAGAAACCTACCATACCTTTTGACTTAAGAGGCTAGTTTTGGAGAGCTAAACAACACTGACCACCTATATAGAGATGAAAATTAAGTATATTAAAATAACTTTAAAAATTACGGAACAGACATCCCACAGACTGAAGAGGATATGAGAGTAAATAAGAAATGAGAAAAATTCAAACAGAACTATTAGTGCTCAAAAATATGGTAGGCGAAATGTAAAACTCACTTGAAAGCCTTACCAGCAAAATAAGAACCACTGATTACAGAATCTGCAAAGTAGATGAGCTGCATAACACCCATACAACAGAAAAGCCTGGAAAAGTTCTCTTAGAATGTGAACAGATGACAACAGAACTCTGGGATAAACTCAATAAAAGCAGCATACAATTATTGTGGTACCAAAGATACAGAAGAAAATCCCCATGAAATATCACCAGTCAAGGACACGGTCACTAAGAAATTACCAGATCTAAAGTGTGCATGAAACTTCATCCTGGATGCCTCAAAAATGCCAACTAAAAGAAAACTTACAGCTTTGCATGCATTCTTCAGGAAATAAGAAAGTTTACATAAATAACTTAATGGCATAGCTTAAAAAGTTGGAAAAATGATCAACAAAATGAACCAAAAATAGGCAGATGAAAGGAAGTAACAAAGCTCAGAGGGAAATTCATGAACTGGAACCCCCCAAAACAATCCATAATATCAATGAAAGTAAGTGTTGATTCTTTGAAAAAAAAAACTTACAGGACTCTCAGAGAAAGAAAGAGAAACTTAATAAACCAACTTAGAAATGAAAATGAAGAGGTTACTACAGATAATGCAGAAATTCATTGGGTAATTGGAGTACTTTAAGAAACTCTGTCACTAAACAGTAAAATGTAAAAGAAATGAGTAAATTCACAAGATTGAACCAAGATGATCTGAATCTCTGAACAGAACTATCACTATTGGGGAAATTGAAATGGTTATCAAAATATTCCCCAAAAATTCACTAGTGAATGTTTCACACCTCTTAAGAGGACCTACTGCCAATATATGCCAATATATGCAAGTATATACCAATACTCTTCAGATTCTTCCAGGAAATTAAAAAAACATAAACACTTCCAAATAGTTTTTATAAAAGAAACATCACTCTGTTACCAAAAGCAGAGAGATGCCACAAAAAGAGAACTACAGACCAATATCCTTGAAGACAAATGCAAAGATTCTCAACACAATTTTAACAAATGCATACAACAGTTCATCAAGAATGTCATACACCATGACTGAGTAGAATTCATTACAGAGATCAAGGATCATTTAAATATGCAAATAATTCCATGTAAAACATCATATATATAAGAGTTAAAATAAAAATCATGATCATATCAATAGATGCAGAGAAAGAATTTGACAAGGTACAACACCCCTTCAATATAAATGTTCAACAAGATAAGAATGAAAGGAACTTTTCTCAATAGATTCAAGGCCATTTACCACAATCTCATGGTAAATATTATACTTAATGAGGAAAAGCTAAAAGCCTTTTCTCTAAGATCTGGCACTAGACAAGGTTGCCCACTCTTACCATTTCAATTCACCACAGTACTGGAATTACTTTCCATAGCAATCAGGCAAAAAAAAAGATATCAATGGTATCTAGAGAAGAAAGAATATGTCAACCTCTCACTGTTTGTAGATGACCAGATACTATATTTGCAAACTCTTCAAGACTCTCTTAAAAGCTCCTAGAAAAATAGAATTGTATAGCAAAGTGGCAGGCTACAAAATTAACACACATATTCATACAATTTTATATACAAAATAATGAAACATTAAAAATCCCATTCATATTTTTATCTCAGAAAATCAAGTACTTTGTAGTCAACTTAACTAACGAGATGAAAGATGTATACAAAAAACTTCAAAAGGGGTCGTAGTGATAGCACAGCAGTAGAGTGTTTGCCTTGCACATGGCTGACATAGGTCAAACCTTGGTTCGATCCCAGGCATCTCATATGGTCCCCCAAAGCCAGGGGTGATTTCTGAGCACATAGCCAGGAGTAACCCCTGAGCATCACCGGATGTGGCCCCAAAACCAAAAACTTCAAAACACTACTTCAAGAAAGAAAAGACGACACATGGAAATGGAAACATATACTCTGCTTATGAATTGGTATTGACTAAAATGTCAATACTTCCCAAAACACTGTACAGATATAATGCAATTCCTCTAAAGATTCTCATGACACATTTCAAAGAAATAAATAAGTAACTCACGAAAATAATTTACAACAATCATCGTCCATGAATAGCTAAAGCAATTCTTAAAAAAAAGATGGGAGGCATAACTTTCTCCAAAGTTATATTGTACTATAATGTAATAGTCATTAAAACAGCATGATACTGGACAAAAGACAGGCAATGGCAGTGACTTAATCTTGTGAGACTGGACCCAGGTATAGCCCAATTATTCCTTAGTAAATAGAAAAGAAATTTAAAGCAGAGCAAGGAGAGCCTCTTAAGTGGTGTTGGAAAAATTCTCAATTACCTGCAAAAATGTGAATTTAGATCTCTTTTTAACACCATGCACAAAGGTTAAATAAAATGTATTAACAACCTTGATATCAAATCTGAAGCCATAATATATTTAGAGGAAAATATAGGCAAAACACTCTATGACATTAAGTCCTAAGGCTTGTTAAAGTAGGAAACACCACTGTTCAAGCAAGTGGAAGTAGAGATGAAGAAATGGGACTACATTAAACTGAGAAGCTTTTACACTTCAAAGGAATCAGCAAGGATACAAAAGCTACCCACAGAATGGGAGAATCTATTTGTGCTAAAGCTATTTGATAAAGATATATAAGATGTATATGGTGCTGACAGAGCTTTGCAAGGAAAAACATCTAACATCATAAAAAATGGGAGAAGAAATAAACAGACATACAAATAGCCAAAAGACATGTGAAAATCATCCACATTACTAACCATCAGGGAGATGCAAAACAAAACAACAATGAAATGTTATCTCACACCAAAGAAAATGTCACACATCACAAAGAACAAAAACCAGTGCTGAAATGAATGCGGGGAGAAAGTGACTCTCATTCATTGCTGATAGAAATGCTGCCTAGTCCAATCTTTCTGAAAAACTATATGGATATTCCTCAAAAAAACAAACAAACAAACAAACCCTGAGCTTCTTTTTGATCTAGCATTACCTCTAGGAATATACCTTAGGAATACAAAACACAATAAAAATGTGTTCTGTACACTTACGTTCTTTGCAGTACTATTTACAATATTCAGAATCTGGAAGCTACCCAGGTACCCAACAATAGGTGAGTGGCTAAAGAAACTGTTGTACAGCTATACAATGAAATACTATGCAGCCATTAGGAAAAATGAAGTCATTATATTTGTTTACATGTGGATGATATGGAGATGAACATGTTGATTGATTTGGGTCAGGGGGAAGAGGGATAAACAGAATAATCTCACTCTTTTGTTAGGTAGCAGGGAAATAAAAGACAGTGTGGGGATAATATCTGAAAACAATAGAGATGAAGAGTAAGAGAAAGGTACATGGTAGGAAGCTTGACACAGAGTGGAGACTTCAGTAAGAGAAGGGTCTACCATGAAAGTGATATACATGGCACACCTTCATTAACAGCAGTGCAAACCCCAGTGTCAATAGAGAAGAGAGAGGGAGTGAAGTAAAATACCAGCCCCAGAAGCAGGTGGGAGAGTATGGATAAAGGGAAGAGGGCATCAAGGAGGGCTAGAGGGAAACTATTGCCATTTGTGATTGGAAATGTGCAATGATGAAGTTTGTTGTATATTGTATGACTGTAACTCAATCATCATGTGGAAAAATGATTTTATGAATAACCTTGTAATCACTGTGTTTAAATAAAAATTAAAAAATATACAATATTTCAACATCATAATATACTTCAGAAATGAGACATATCCCGGGGGGCCAGATGGATACTACAGTGGTTAAGGTGCTGATCTTGCCTCTAGCTAACTCCAATTCAATCCCTACTACCTTATATGGTTCACTGAGCACCCTTAGAGATAAATTCTGTGCAATGAATTAGGAGTAACTCTCTGGATACTTTCAAGAGTGGCTAAATTCTCTCCTCTCCTCCAATATGATATATTTCCAGATTATCAATATTGACTAAAATAACAAGTTTTTAAAAGGCAGAGGAGTTAATTCCAAGTGCTGAACCGCATACCTGAGATGAAGAGGCACCAAGTATCTCTACCACCATATGCCCTGTCCCCTCCACCAGTTCTGGTGGGCCCTGATCATAACCACTTGTATGATCCTGGTAGTTCCCCCATTAACAGATATAAGTAGGATCACATCAATGGACTGAACCATAGAGTCCACATAGCTAGGCCAAGGGATAGAATGACCCCAGAGCCCTAAACTTGAAAATAATGAATATGAAGAGTTTTTAGGACGGAAAGAATAGTCCAGAAAGTAAGGTACTTACTTTCTTTTTGCAGCTGCAGCTACAAATCTAGTTCAGATTCCTATTCTAGATACGGTGCTCTAAGTATTTCCCTGCAAGTCCATGAGCACAAAGGTAGGGCTAGTCTATAAACACTACTTGGTGTGTTCCCTCCACCCAAAAGTGACTTTTAAGAGATGAATAATAAAATCCACAGGAATATAAATTTCCCAATAAATGCTTATATGTTTTTTTTTTTTACCGCACCCAGCTATACTCAGGGTTCTGTGCTTAAGGATCACTCCTGGCGGGTCTTGGGGGTACTATATGTGTTGTAAGGAATTAAACCCTAGTTAGATTATACACAAGGAAAGCACCATACCATTGTTACTATCTCTATGAACCTCTCATGTGCTATCTTTATTATACTTAATATGATTCTTTTTCTTTTGAGGGGTAGAATTTGATGCCATACCCAGTGATGCTCATGGATTTCTCCTAACTCTAATTTCACAGATCACTCCTGTCAGTAATGGGGAACCATATGTGATTCTGGGATGGAACCAAGTAATTTACTCCTGTACTAGCTCTCTTCCCCCAATAGTACTTTTAGAATAAATGTAAGTAATTTATTTTCAAATTGAACCGGATGATGGAAAGTCTTCATGTTATCACCATTACTAATTCAATAATACAAACTACTTTCCTCTGTTTAAAGTGAGCAGTGAAAAAGAAACACTTTTAAGGAACTGTTGTGGAGGCCACACAGGGCAGACTGAGGTGCATGCAGTACTGAGGAATAAACTCAGAACTTGATATAAGCAAGGTATGTACTCTACCATGGAAGATGTAAGTCACATTTCTAGCTCCCCCTCACAGAAACCCCACTATTTTAATAAATTTTGAAATTTTAAAACTAATTTCTTCCCATTAAATAATTTTTATAAACCAGCAATTTTTATTGTTAGAAAAAAATCAAACTTACTTGCAGGTTAAGATGCGCACTACATCATTTGGCTTATACAGTTCAATACACACAGCACAACTATCTCCATCAGGGCCAATTTCCTAAAAGGAAATATAATTTGTTAATCTCAAAAATATTGTAAAATATAGAAGAAAATGAAAATACACATGAATTTAAATTACTTTAGGAGCATTATAAATGACTACAGGCTAATAAGCTATTTAAAATCAAATAAATTTAATTGACATGCTTTTCTTTAGGTTAAATTTAAGTAGTTGATAGGAACTAAAAATTGGGCAGAGATTGGAAAAGGGTATATTATTTCAGTAATACGTTGAATAGTGTGAGGACATTATATAAAATATGGCAACTATTGATAATACAGTCATATTTTAAAATTTTACAAGAAAATTATTTATACTGATGGTAATAGAATAAAATAATAGGGGAACAGCACAAGGAGAAGCATTTAGCCCTGATTAATGCGTCTTTACTCATTTTAGAATTCACAGAATTCCAATTTTACAAGTTCTATAGTTAGCTTTTCCCATTAAAATGTTTAATGTGAGGCAACCCAAAAAGATTGGCAGTGGAGCATGATGACTGCCCTGTCCTCATGAGCAACAGCAAGATGATCATGTCCTTCCACCCAGAGGCGAAACAGTGAGAGTGGCAGCACAGTGTGGTGACCCTGCCCTGCCCACACAAGCAGCAGTGATTGTCCCATGTACCTTCAGGGACCCAGTATATTGGCAGAACATAAAGCATTTGATAAGGACCAGCACCCATTCATGATAAAAAAAAACTCTTAACAAGATGGGAATTGGAGCTAGAGAGATAGCATGGAGGTAAGGCATTAGCCTTGCATGCAGAAGGACAGTGTTTTGAGTCCCGCCATCACATATGGTTCCCTGAGCCTGTCAGGAGCGATTTCTGAGCATAGAGCCAGGAGTAACCCCTGAGCACTGCCTGGTGTGACAGAAAAGATGGGAATTGAAGGAACTTTCCTCAATATTATTAAAGTCATTTATCACAAAATCATTACAAACATACTCAATTTGGTAAAACTAAATGCATTTCCTCTAAGATCTAGAATAAGGCAAGGTTGTCCCACTTACAACTTCCATTGAATATAGTACAGGAATGCTTGTCATAACAAGCATAACAAGAAAAATACAACAATATATAACAAGAAAAATACAACAATGTCATCCAAATAGGAAAGAAAGAAGTGAAACTATCGCTATTTGCAGATGACATGATACTGTATCTAGAAAATACTAAAGACTTCACAAAAAGCTTTTAGAAACAATAGATTTGCATAGTAAAGTTTTAGGCTACAAACTTAATATGCAAAATTCCATGGATTTTCTATATGCAAATAATTAAAAAGGAAAAATTAATAAAATATAATCCCATTCACAATTTTGCCTCATAAAATAAAGTAAGTTGGATTCAATTTAACTAAAGAGGTGAAATACCTATATAAAGAAACCTACAAAATACTGTTTCCATAAATAAAAGAGGACAAGAAAAAATGGAAATATATGCCCTGCATATGGATTGGGAGGATTAATATCATTACAATGTCAATACATACCAAAGAATCGTACAGATTTAATGCAATCCTATAAGGAAAATAAACCCATGAACCCTACCACAACATGTAGTAAAAACCACACTACAAGCGTGGCAATGGGGAAACAACACAGGACAACAGCATGCATAGACAAAGAAGATGGCAACTCTGATGACCTGAAAAGAACCAACCACCTAATTAGCCCCTCAGGTAAGAAGTTTAGAGTAGAAATATGGAGGGTGGTCAGAGAACTCAAAGAAAGCATATATCGAGTTTAACAGACCACTAAAATAAAAATCAGAAATCTTCAAACTGAAATAACAGGACTAAAAATATCGGTAGATGAAATATAACCTCAATGTAAAGCCTCTTTAACAGAATACCAGAACCAATGAGCTGGAAGATGAGCTGCAGAAGAATTTCATACAGCAGAAGAGATTGGAAAAGAACCTTAGCAAATGATCAGACAATGGAAAAAATCCTCAAAAATTGTGAACAGATGAAAATAGAAGTCTTTTATAAACTCAATAGAAACAACATAAGAATCATTGAAGTCTCAGAGACCCAGGAAGATAATCCTCAGGAAGAATCAAGTCAAGGACAAATTACAGAGAAACTCAGAAAGCTAAAGACAGCATGCAACTGAATCCTGCATGCTCGAAGAATACTTGTTTAAAGAGATCTGAAGAAAAGCACCACAAGATACATCTTAGCCACAATGATGAACCCCACAGATAGAGATTGAATACTGAAAGTTGCAAGATCAAAAAGGGAAATTACATTCAAAGGAGCATGCTTAAGATTTACAGCAGACCTGTCACAAGAAAATTCAGGGCCAGAAGGCAGTGGTGGGATTTAGTGACAAAACTCAATGAAATGAATGCTTCACCTAGAATACTGCACCCAGTCAGACTCACTTTCAGGTTTGAAGGAAGTATACATAGTTTCACTGATAAACAGAAGCTCAGAAACTTTACCAACTCAAAACCAGCCTTAATAGATAAATGGAAAGGTCTATTTTAAGACAAGACAGGCCTAAATACACACCAAACTTCTACACAAAGATGTCTCTAAATCCCATGTCAATGAGCTCTCTCAATGTCAATGGACCAAATGCACCAGTTAAGAGACAGAGTGGCAAAATGGATCAAAATCTGAAGCCAACATTCTGCTGCCTACAAGAAACACATCTGAATAGTCACAACAAACACAGACTCAAAATCAAAGTTTCGAGCACACATCAGGAAGGAAGAGGGGGCTTATATAAATAGCTTAATTATACAGCTTATAAATTAGAAAACTATCAATAAAATGAACCCAAAATAAGTAGGCAGAAGGAAATAAAAAAAGTTTAGAGCATAAATTAATGAAGTGGAAACTCAAAAAACAATCCAAAGGACCAAAGAAAGCAAAAGTTGGTTCTTTGAAAAAATAAGCATAAATCATAAAAATGTGAATGAATGAGGGAAGTAGAAAGCCTGTCTGGAGTACGGATGGGGGTGGGTGGGAAGGAGGGAGATTTGGGACATTGGTGATGGGAATGTTGCACTGGTGAAGGGGGTTGTTCTTTACATGACTGAAACCCAACTACAATCATATTAGTTATTAAGGTATTTAAAGATATTAATTTAAAGAAAGAAAACCAAGGCTGAAATTAAAGATGGCCCAATGTCATGAATACAATAGAAATATAATGTTTCTTAATGTTTTTCAAAAAAAAAGAAAGAAAAATAAACAAGATGATAAAACACTAGCAAAACTCATAAAGAAATGGAAAGAGAAAAACTTAAAATGGATTACAAATGAAAAGGGGAACATTGCACTGATGAAGGGGGGTGTTCTTTACATGACTGAAACCCAACTACAATGATATTCGTAATCAAGGTGTTTAAATAAAGATATTAATTAAAAAAAGAAAAGGGGAAAATTACTATAGATAATACAGAGATCCAAAGGGTAACCAGAGACTACTTTGAGCAACTCTATGCCACAAAACGTGAGATCCTGGAAGAAATTGGGAAAAATAAAGAAAAGAAAAAGAAAAGATATTATTATAATAATGACAAGAGACAATAGAGATGAGGGCCAGAAAGACTGGCTCAGGATATGAAGCTCACCACAAAGAGTGGTGAACGCACTTATAGAAATGACTACACTAAGAACTACCAAGATAATGTTGATGAGTGAGAGAAGTAGAATGCCTGTCTTGAATACAGAGGGTTGGGGAAGAGGAAGAGTTGGTGGTAGAATTTGCACTGGTGAAGGGGGGTGTTTTATCTATGACTGAGGCCCAATTACAAACATGTTTTTAATCATGGTGCTTCAATAAAGATAAAAATAATACTTGGGTACATAGCTATACTTAGATGTTTTCTTGTTGATTTGAAATTCAAACTTAACTAGAAATCCCGTGATTTATCTGGTACTTCTACATTAAGTTACTATTATAAATTATTACTGAATTTTTAATTCAATTATCTATTCTTTAACCACAGAAAAACTATGAAAGAAAAAGGGTCCCAAGTTTGGTGAAACTTTGTGGAGGAAGTTGCATAAAGTGACAACTACCACTTCATAGGGAGGATGATAAGCATCATGCATGTGCTTTCAGCTCACAAAAACTTCCAGTTAGTTCTGTGACACACTACTATTTCTATTTTATAGTTGCTAAAACTGATGTTTAGAGAAGGTATTGACAAATTACTTTGGACATTCAACTTGACACAAAGTAATAAAAGCAAAGACACTCTCACCAATTCCACCTGCTGTCCTGAGCTGATTCCAAATTGCCAATGCCCTAGTATACAGATCATATTTTTTAGAAATATCTGCTAAAGACTGTAAAATGACGTCCAGCTATTAACCCAAAACAAAGGTGTTCCCCCAATTTCCTCTTTCCTTCTCACCTAGTCCTTTAATTTATAAAAGTCTACCTGGATCTTACTCCACACTCCCCACCTGATTGAAATTTGTACTGAGAATAAAGAAAAGGCAGTATGGCTTTGGCACTCAGAGAGAGGCCACGAGGCAAAAAACAAACTGACAAAGGAAAAGAAATTTGTCATAGATATCCATACAGGAATTGGATTTAATTCTGTACAGTGCTTTGGTAATTATTGCTATTTTAATAATGTTAATACTCCCAATCCATGAACAAGAGGTGTATTTCCATTTTATTGTGTCCTTTTTTATTTTTTGAAGCACAGTTCTGCAGTTTCCTTTCTTTTACTTCTTTAGTTAAGCTAGTTCCAATGTATTTGATTCTCTGAGGCACAATTGTTAAAATGATTTTTAAAAGCTCTGTTCTCTTTCATTATTTGTATATATAAAAGCCATGGATTTTTGTATATAATTTTGTAGCCTAGCATTTTACTATACAAATCTATTATTTCTGGCCCAGAGTAATTTTCCTTGCAAGCAGCTGACCTGGGATTGACCCAGGTTCAATCCCCAGCATCTCATATGGTTCCCCAAACCTGGCAGGTACAATTTCTGGGTACAGAGTCAGTATTAAGCTCTGAGCATCAATGGCTGAGGCCCACCCCCCAAACCCAAATCTATAGTTTCTAGAATCTTTATTGTAAAGTCCTTATGATTTTCTAAATATAGTATTGTGTCATGTGAAAACAGTGAGCCATTGACTTCTTCCTTTCCTATCTGGATGCTCTGGATATCTTATTCTTGCCTAAGTGCTATCGCAAATATTTACAATGTTGTACTGAATAGACATGTTTTGTGCAGATGTTAGAGGAAAACTTACATTTTTCCTCATTGAGTATAATGTTTGCCCTGGGCTTTTGGTAAATGGCTCTGACTATACTGAAAAAGTCCCTTCAGTTCAAATCTTGTTGAAAGATTTTTTTTTTATCATGAATGGGTACTGGGTCTTGTCAACTGATTTATCTTCATTTATTGCTATGATCATATAAATAATTTTATATTCTTTTATATAAATGTATATTGATTGATTTGCATATGTTAAACCATCCTGCATCTCAGCAATGAATCCTACATGGTCATGGTTTATGAACTTGATAAGTTGTTGGATTCCATTTGCTTATATTTTGTTGAGTCCCTCTGCATCTGTGTTTATCTGTAATTCTCTTTTTTGTGGTGTCTCTGACTGATTTTGGTATCAGGGTGATGTTATTTTCTTAGAAACTGGGAGTGTTTCTTTTTCTTCGATTTCCTGGAGGAGCCTGATAAGAATTGGTAGAAGGTTCTCTTGAAAAGTTTGAAAAAATTTACTAGTGAATCCATCTAGACCTGGGCTTCAGTTTTTAGAAAGCCATTTGATTCCAATTTAAATTTCTTATTAGGATTATTAAATTACTCTCACTTTCTTCCTTTGTGGATCTTGCTAATTGTTTATTGATCTCATTGTCTCAAAAAAACATCTCTTACACTGGTATTTTGCACTTTTTTATTTCCAGAATTTCTGTTCTAAGTTCAATCATTTTCTTCCACCTATCTTTTTTGGGGGGGAGTCATTTTGTTGGTCATTTTCCATTTTATTAAACTGTGCATTGAATTACTTATATAGGTTCTTCCTTCCTTACAAATGCTTGAAAAGCTAGAAGTTTTCCTCTTAATAAGACTTTGTTGTGTCTCACAAATTATGATAATTGATGTCTTCATTCTTATTTATTTCCAGGTATCTTTTAATTTCTCCTTTGATTTCCTCTTTGATCTACTGGATTTTTAGTTGTGAGCTTTTTAATTTCCAGGTATTAAAGATAATTCTCAGCTTCTGTTTGTAATTCGTTTCTATTTTCAGTGCATTTAGTTTGAAAATACAATTGATATAGTTTCTATTTTCTTCATTTTATGTAGGTATTTTTTTGGTCCAGCATGTGGTATATCTTGGAGAATTCCCTTATACATTGGAGAAGAAAGTATATTCACCATTTCTAAAAATGAATGGCACTGTATATACCTACAAAGTCATCCTTTTATGCAAAATCAGCATATCCTTGTTGACATAGAGCTAGGTGATCTATCAAGAGGTTCTAGTAAAATAGTCTTGCTTGAGATAAAGCTCAGGTCAAAACCAGGGCACAGGAATTGTATAGCTTGTCATGTTTACCCCCAAATACATCAACAATATAATATGGCATCATTCCTTTTTGCATAGGCACACTAAAATGAGGGAAATCTTAAGTATAGAAACAAGTTCTTATCTACTAGGGATAAGAACTCATAAATTTCATAATATAGGGGTGCCTTCCAGCCTGAACATATATTCAACTTAGACCCCATGTGATCAAACATCTACTGTCCAACACTGAACCCCAGATCCCAACCTTAGAACTGGCACAGTTCCCTGCAGCAGCACCAGGAATAAACTCTCACTAATACAGCTCTGGTACCAACTTGTCCAGGGTAGATTCATAGGATGCCTTGTCGATGAGGAAACAGCAACAACTTAAGCTAAGTTCAGGTTGCTGTACCTCATCACCTAATGGTGAGATGATATAAAAGACACTCGGTCCTCTGAATGGTGCAAAAACCAAAATAACTAAATACAGAAGTCTGAGTACAACTATGAATGAGCAGAACTTCTAGAACCATAAAGAAAGACTCTATCCTAGACTCCAATTACAAAGAAATGGCTTTGACAACCACTACTAAGCAGAACTTTTCCTGGCACCAAAGAAAGACTTTGGGATTCAATAATAAACAGGTTCAGAGCCTACAGTTGGGCTCATTACAGTATGCTTCAACGGTGGAGACATAATGTGTCTCTTAGGCCATGATAATTTCCTTTCTAATTTCCCCAATACTTCATATGCCTATGCAAACAAACAGAAAAACCCAAAATCATGATACCACCCCCTTTTCTTAAAAATTCATATTTATAGTTTTTAGATGGGCTCCTGCCCACTTTTTTAATCATAACTATAGAATATGAAGTATCTTGTGCTGCCTCATATTTCTATATCTTCCTACAATTTGAGAAAGAAGTGGCTGGTACCAGGGGCAAAGCAGTCTCATGAGCATTGAGTGGAAATAAAAATATAATCATACTTTTGTATCCTAGTCACTATTACCTTTGAAGTGCAGAAGTTTCTGAATTTAATGTAGTCTTATTTGTTCATATATGCTTCTACGTGCTTGGCCAGTGGTGTTTCATCCTCAAAGAGGTCTTTGACTGCAATGTCATAAATTGTTCTACCTATGTTTTCCTCTATGTACCCTATGGTTCCAGAGTAATATCAAGGTCTTTAATCCATTTTGATTTGACCTTTGTGTATGGTGTTAAGGAGAGATCTGAGTTTCTTGTTTTGCCTATAGTTGTCTAGTTTTCCCAGCACCACTTGTTGAAGGGGCCTTCCTTGCTCCACTTTGTATTCCTTGTTCTTTTAGCAAAAATTAATTGTTTTTATACCAGTAGTTTTATCTTTGGATGTTCAAGTCTATTCCATTGACCTAAGGGTCTGAATTTATTCAAATATCATGCTGTTTTTATAACTACACCTTTATAGTACAGTTTAAAGTTGGGTAAAGTGATTATTCCCATTATTTTTGCCAATAATTGTTTTAGCTATTCACAGTCATTTATTTAACTGTATGAATTTTGATAGTGTTTGATCCCTTCTTTGAAAAATGGCATGGGAATTATTATAGGGATTGCATTAAATCTGTACAATGCTTTATGTGTAATGGTACTTGAATGATGTTAATCCTCGCAATCCATGAGCAGTGTACATGTCTCCAAATCTGTGTGCCATTTTTTATTTACTGAAGCAGTATTTTGTAATTTTCTCTATATAGCATTTTCACATCTTTACTTATCTTTACAGCGAAGGTAGTCTGCAAAATTTCTATTCTCTTGATCTTATGGAGGTATGTTTTATGTGCCAGCATGTAGTCTATCCTGGAGAATGTCCCATGTACATTGGAGAAGAATGTGTATCCAGGTTTCTGGGGATGGAGTGTCCTATATATATCCACTAGGCCTCTTTCTTCCATTTCTCTCCTCAGGTCTAGTATATTCTTGTTGGGTTTCAGTCTGGTTGACCTATCCAGTGTTGACAAAGCCTTGTTAAGGTCCCCCACAATTATTGTGTTGTTGTTATTATTTTTCAGATTTGTCAACAGTTGTATTAAATATTTTGCTGGCCCCTCATTCGGTGCATATATGTTTAGGAGAGTGAATTCTTCCTGCTCTACGTACCCCTTGATTCATATAAAGTGTCCATCTTTGTCCCTTACAACCTTCCTGAGTATAAAGTTTGCATTATCTGATATTAGTATGGCCACTCCAGCTTTTTTATGGGTGTTGTTTGCTTGGATAATTTTTCTCCAGCCTTTTATTTTGAGTCTATGTTTGTTCTGACTATTCAGGTGCGTTTCTTGTAGGCAGCAGAAGGTTGGATTGAGTTTTTTGATCCATTTAGCCACTCTGTGTCTCTTAACTGGTGCAATTAGTCCATTGACGTTGAGAGAAAGAATTGTCCTGGGATTTAACGCCATCTTTATTTCGAAATTTGGTGTGTCTTTTGGGTAGTCTTGTCTTAGATTAGGTCTTTCAGTTTTTCTCTTAAGACTGGTTTTGTGTCTGTGAAGTTTCTGAGCTGTTTTTTGTCTGTGAAACCATGTATTCTTCCTTCAAACCGGAAAGTGAGTTTTGCTGGGTATAGTATTCTGGGTGAAGCATTCATTTCATTCAGTCTTGTCACAATATCCCACCACTGCTTTCTGGCATTGAGTGTTTCTGGTGACAGGTCTGCTGTAAATCTCAGGGAAGCTTGCTTGAACGTGATTTCCCCTTTTGATCTTGCTGTTTTCAGAATTCTGTCTCTATCTGTGGGATTTGTCATTGTGACTAGGATGTGTCTTGGGGTGGTTTTTCTGGGGTCTCTTTTGGTTGGTACTCTTCGGGCATGCAGGATTTGATCACATATATTCTTTAGCTCTGGAAGTTTCTCTTTAATGATGTTCTTGACCATTGATTCTTCCTGGAAATTTTCTTCCTGGGTCTCTGGGACTCCAATGATTCTTAGGTTGTTTCTGTTGATCTTATCATAGACTTCTATTTTCATCTGTTCCCATTCTTTGACTAATTTTTCCATTGTCTGCTCATTTGCTTTAAGTTTTTTGTCCAATCTCTCCTGCTGTATGGAATTGTTATGTATCTTATCTTCCACAGCACCAAGTCTATTCTCAGCTTCTGATACCCTGTCCCAGAGCTTATCCATTTTGTCATTCACTTCGTTTACTGACTTTTTCAGTCCTGTTAGTTGACATGTTATTTCAGTTTGGAGTTTTGTGATTTCTGTCTTCATATTTTCTTGGTTCTTATTAGTGTTCTGTTCAACTCGATCCATGGTTTCTTGGTGGTCTTTGAGCATCTTCCATATTGTTAGTCTAAAGTCCTTATCTGAGAGGTTGATTAGTTGGTTGGTCATTATCTGGTCCTCAGAATTGTCATCTTCATTCTCTATGTCTGATGCTGGCCTGCGTTGCTTTCCCATTGTCACACTTGTATTGTGGGTTTTTCTACATGTTGTGGTGGTATTCATTGTCTATATGATGCAGGCAGCACACTCCTCTGGCTCCTCCCTTTCTGGATGGGCTGACTTGCCTCTAAGGGAGGGGAGTCCTCCGTGGATGAAGCCTCACACTGGGTCAAATCTTAGGCCCGAGCATGCAACAGAGAAGACAGTCCGGAGAGAAATGTTTGCTTCTGTGATATAGCACCGTTCTTAGTGTAATTTTTCCTTCTTGTTGCAATGGAGTTCTTTCCTTAGAAAGAGTGCCCGGCCGCGTAGCGAAGCGGAGCGGCTGTGGTCCGCTGGAGCCTTTTTTTGTCCCACTCGCAAGAGTTTCACGCAAGAGGACAGTAGACAGACATATACAGGTCACACTCACAGTTTTTCACAGTTGGGCCCCACTGGGCCGGTGTACTTTCGTGGATTTTCCTCGCCTGGTGTCACACACAGGGAGCCGGCTTTTGCAAAGTCTTGCCGGTTTTCATGCTCTGTAGTCCCTCCCTGAAAATGGCCTCTGGGCGAGCGAGTTTTCTGGAGCCTCTTTTTGCCCCACTCGCAAGAGTTTCACGCAAGAGGACAGTAGACAGACATATACAGGTCACACTCACAGTTTTTCACAGTTGGGCCCCACAGGGCCGGTGTACTTTCGTGGATTTTCCCCACCTGGTGTCACACACAGGGAGCCCTATCCACAATATCTTATATATTTTTATGGCCCCTCATTGGGTGCATATATGTTTAGAATTGTGATTTCTTCCCTTGATTAGTAAGAAATTTTCATCTATATCTCATATAACCTTTTTAAGACTAAAGTTTTTGTCATTTATATTAGTATGACAACCCTAGCCTTTTTTAAGGAAGTTGTTTGCATGAATGATTGTTCTATAGTCTTTGATTTTCAATCTGTTTGATCTGACTATTCAGGTATTTTTCTTGCAGGCAGCAAAATGTTGGATTCAATTTTTTGATCCATTTTGCCACTCTGTGTCTCTTAACTGATGCATTTAGTCCATTGATATTGAGATAGATGATGGTCATGGGATTAAGTATCATTTTCTTGTAGGAGTTTGGTGTGCTTGTTGGATCTGCCTTACCTTAAAGTAGACCCTTTAATTCTTTTAAGGTTGATTTTGAGTATGTAAATTTTCTGAGCTGTTGTTTATCCATAAATCTGTGTATCTTTTCTTCAGACCTGAACTTAAGTCTGGCTGTGTGATGTATTCTTGGTGAAATATTCATTTTATTGAGTTGTCACTATATCCCACCATTGTCTTCAGGTCTTGAGAGCTCTTTGTCATAAATCTACTGTAATCTTAAGGATGATTCTCTGTATGTATTTTCCTTTTATCTTGCTGCCTTCTGTATTCTATTCCTATTTGTATTATTCATCATTGGGACTATGATGTGATTTGGGGTGTTTTTCTTTGGATTTCTTTTAACTGGCACTTTTCAGGCATGCATGATTTCATCACATGCACTCTTTAGCTCTGGGAGATTTTCTGCAATGAGTCCTTGATTGTTGATTTTTCATGGGGCTTTTTTTTTCCCTGGGCCTCTGGGACCCCAATGACTCTTATATTGTTTCTAGTGAATTTATCCCAGACTTCTATATTTAACTCTTCACATTCTGTGAAGATGTTTTACATCGTCTGTTCACTTATTTTAAGGTTCTTTTAAAGCCTCCTCTGTTGTATGTATTTGTTACGCAGCTAATCTTCCATCTTAGTTATTTGTCCTCAGTAGCTGTTACTCTGCAGGTAAGGCCTTCCAGTGAGTTTTTTGTTTCAACTACCTTTTTTAGCTCTGTTATTTCAGTTTGAATTTTTTTTAATTTTGCTTTCCTATCTTCTTTATTATTGGTTGGGGTTCATATAGCTCATTCTATGATTTCTCTGAGTTCTTTGAACATCCTCCATATTTATTCTTGAAAGTCTTTATCTGAAAGCTATATAA
The DNA here is from genome assembly GCF_024139225.1 of Suncus etruscus. Classification (NCBI taxonomy): domain Eukaryota; kingdom Metazoa; phylum Chordata; class Mammalia; order Eulipotyphla; family Soricidae; genus Suncus; species Suncus etruscus. The sequence continues at coordinate 96,498,433 of NC_064868.1, forward strand.
GTGGTTAATACTAGTTGGGTCATCATAGCTACCATATTCATTCTCTAAGCATAGGGGAAATATGCATTGTTTCTCCATTGTCACACTTGCAGTGAGGTGTTTTCTATATGCCATGCTGGTGTTCATTGACTAGGAGAAGTGTGTGGTCATGGAAAAATTGGAGTGGCTGCACTCCTCTGGCTCTGTCCCTCTGGGCAGGTTGGTGCTCAATTGGCTGGTGCAGTATCCCAGGCAGCAGTGGGAGGCTGAGGTATTTCTCCAGTTCTCTACCTCTGAGTGAGACAATGTTCACTTGGCTGGGTGAAGCATTTTTTAGCTTTATTTTTGTTTTTTGATCCACACATGGTGAAACTCAGGGTTACTACTATCTCTGCACTCATAAGTCACTCCTGTCAGGCTCAGGGAACCATATGGAATGCCAAGGTTCAAAGCCAGGTTGACCATTTGTAAGGCTAATGCTCTATCTATGTTGGCCATGTGCAAGGCTAATGCTCGACCCACTTTGGTATTGATCCAACCCTGGGTGAAATATTTTCGTTAAGGGATAATTTCATTGACATTATTTCATTATATTCCACTACTGCTTTCAGGCCTAGAATGTTGCTTGTGATAAATTTGCTGGTAATCTTAACAATACTTATTTGTATGAAATTTCTCTGACTGATTTTGATTTCATTATTATATCTTTATGCTTTTTATTATTCTGATTAAGATATGCCCTGGGGTGTTTTTATTTGGGTCTACTTTAGATGGCGCACTTTGGGCATCCAGGATGTGGTTACATGCACTCCATCACTGGGAACTACTCATGAATGGTGTCTTTTTTGATTCTTAATAGGAGTTTTATTTCTGACTGCCTCAGATTCTTTAGCTGTTTCTGTTGAATTCTACCAAAGTTCTATTTTAATCTGTTTGCTAGTTTTGAGGATTTTTCTATATTCCATTTAATTATTTCAAGACTCTTTTCCAACTTCTGCTGTTGGATGGAAGTGTTATGCAGTTCATCTTCCAGCACACTCATCCTGTTCTCAGCAGCTGTTTCTGTGCTAAAGAGGCCTTCCTCTGTAGATGAAGAGTTTTTAGAGTTTTTCATTTCACCTAAAACGATTTTAGTTCTGTCCTTGATGATTGACATTTTCTCATTTCTAATCTCATATCCTCGTGAGTCTTATTGGCTGTCCATTCCATGGTTTGAGTTTTATTAACATCTTCAAAATTCATTTTATATAGGTTGTTTATATTAATTCAGTATTCAGGTCATCTCCTTGTTCTACTGCATCCCTTTCCCTCAGGATGCACCAACTTAGGGTGAAAACATCTTTTCTGTGTCAAAGAAGACCCTGATGCTGGTGTCTGTCTGTGTCCATTTATTAGGAATATGTGGCTGAGCAGCTCCTAGTTGGGGTAGCTGGGCTGTTCCTGCCTAAACTCATCCTGGACCCTGGTTTTTCTCTTCCCCGAAGGCTGTACTGACCTGTGATTAAAACGCTTCTGTTGATTCAAATAGAAGTGTACCTACTGTCTTTCTGTATACCTCCAATTTTTGGGTCTTTTGACTGGAAGACCCCTCCCTAATTGTCCTGGACATTGTAGTGCAACTCTTTCCTTTGGCAAACACTGACCTGGAGTGAAAATGGCTCCTCTTGGACAAAGAGGAGCAAAAAACTGCAAGTTTTTTCTGTCTGCCTCCATTTCTTGCGTCTCTCTTTTGATGTCTTGAAGTAAAATATATTTCCCCTTTAGCAAACTTGCTTTATTGTCTTTTCTAAGTAATTTTTGCCTAACTCACATTATGAGAAAATTTTTCTCCAAAAATATCTTCTCAAAATCACTTAGTTTCATGTTTTATATTTTCGTCTTCAATACATTCTGAGTTAGTGGTTATACAGTAGATAGAGGATTGAAGGTTTTTTCTGTATGGATATCCATTCACTTACAGTCAACCATTGGCTATCTTTTTGTCATTGAATTGTTTTTACAGCTTCATTAAAAATTAAGTGACATATATATGGGTATACTTATGAACTCCGATCTAAAGATGAAGTTCATCTCCAATAACACAGTCTTTATTACTGTAGCTTTAAAATAATCACAAAAAGCAGGTCATGTGAGACATCCAAATGTATTTTCATCAAAATTGTTCTGGTTATTCCAGTTCCTTATCTTTTCCTTATGCTGTTAACACCAGTTTATCAAATTCTATAAAAGATTTCCAAGGACTTTCATTACAATTGTCCTGAGTCCAGAAACTCAAGAGGGAAGGAGCTGACCTCTCTATAGAAATAAGCTTTTTGATCTATGAACATGTTATAAATCCACATTTATTTTTGTTTATAAAAGTTCTGCCTTTCATTAATTTCTTAGTTTCCAGAACATAGAACTTACATATTTATGATATAATATTATATCTCAATATTTAACTATTTGGGTGATGTTATAATTGATATATCTTTTTTCAGTAAGCTATTTTTGAGACATGTTCCATATAAATGGTAATGTTCAAATTGTCCTAAATCTGAGAATGGCTGGTCCTCATCAAAGCTGTAGTAAAGAATTTCTTTGTTTCCTGCTGCTGCTGTAACAAAAACCCATCATTTAGTGACTTACAAAAACTAATATTTTTATTAATCTAGAAAACAAGTCTAAATAGTACATTGTTTGCAGTGCTGTGTTCCTTCTAGAGATATCATCGGAGAATCCCTTAATTACTTCAGCTTCTAAATGATGTGCCCATTTCTTGGCTCAATGCTCTCTCATATCACTCTGATATTTTGCTTCCACAATCTCATATCTTACTATATTATAGTGAAATATTCTATTTCTTCCTTCTTAAAAGGACTCTGATGATGTTAGAAACTGTTTGATGATTGTTAGAAACTACTTGTATCATTTAGGATAATCTCCCTATCTCAAGATTCTTAAAAACACATGCAAAGTCCTTTTTGCCATATAAGGAGGTATTTTATGGATTAGGATCTCATTATATTTCTAGTGGGACAGGATGATGATGGTATATATTACCACTTATAGTCTATACTTAGCAGATAAAATATGAGTATGATTTTTGAGTTTTGATAGAAAGTGCTTTTTGGAAGAACAGTTTTACCAATAATTTGATAGGGTTTCTTTAAAAAATATTATTTAAGAAAATTATAAGTAACCATGCTTACAAACAGTCACCATGTTTGAACTGGGAAAGCTCCATAGATTCACTCTTTCCTCAAATGTAATGTAAATAAAGCCAGAAAAGATTATGGCTACACTGGCTCACACAGCAGAAAGCTGGCCATCTCAGGAAGACAAGGTGGGCAAAGCACCCCACTGTACCATAGCCATGCTTGCTGCCTCCATCTCAAAGAATCGTTGTTTTCCCAATGGCTCTGCCTTGTTTGTGAACCTCTATGATTCTCTTCATGGACACCAATCTGTCCATACTTTAAGTATGCTGTTTTGGGGGCTGATATCATCAGGACATTTTTGGAGCTAGTGTGGGCACCCTCCCCATATCTTTGGTATTCCAGGAGGATTGGCAGCTGAGTACATGCCACTAAAGTCAAAGTATTAGTAATAGTGCTTTGAATTTCTGGAGAAATTCCATTTATTTGAAGCTATCATTCCTAAGGGATCACCCCAATTTAACAGAATGGACATCTAATAAGAGCTTACTAAACCTTCTGCCATTGTATTAATGACAATGGAGATACAACTATTTTTTATAAATGTACTAGATACTATTCTTTTTCTTTATTCTTTATTCTTTTTAAACTTTATTTTTCTTCTCTTTCAATCTTTTTATTTCTTTTTTTCAATAATCTTGCTTTCAGTTATCTGGAAACAAATGGATTATGATCAACTATGTCAAATATGTGATGCATTTTTAATTAAATAATAGAAAACCATAATTGTACCTTGTCTCCTTGTTTCAGTGTGCGTAGCTGAAGCCTTCCAATTGCTTTTTTAGCATCTGCCTTCAATTGCCTCTGGAATAAGAGGAAAATAGGTATTAGAAAATTATTTTCAAGAGAAATTTTGTGAAAAACAGAAGAAGCATGGAAGAGTAATAAGTATTTATCATGCAAGCAATAATATATAAATTATTTTTATCCTATTTTTCTAAGCCAGGGGCAATTTCTGAGCGCTTAGCCAGGAGTAATCCCTGAGCATCAAACGGTGTGGCCCGAAAAACAAACAAACAAACAAAAAATATATGGTTTACTGCCAAGTTAATTAGCTAAAATTCTATACTTCTACCACAAGAAAGTGACAACTATCTATTGTTTTCTAAGCAGAAAAATAGCAGAAGTAGTTACTATAGTAGAAGTAGTTATAATGACAGCCTAGCCCCTACAAGAAAAGAGGTGCGAATCAATGGCTTTTCACTTTTGGATTTAGCTTTATGGGAAGGAAAATTGTATAACACTATTTAATTTTGAGCAGATGGCCGATGATGATGGAAGTTTTGCTCAAAATCTCAGAGTTGGTTTGTGTCAGTACCACTCAAGAATAGTCAAGTGTTCTTTTCCTTGATCTAAGGTAGTCTTTTTTGACTAGCTTTGGGATAAAAGTTAATACTTCTTTCTTTTTATAATTTTATTTATAATTATATTTTTATTATTTTGGATTTTATAATTATTGTATAATTATATTTTATAATTTTTATATTTCCTTTTCAATGAGGTAGCATTATCTTCCAAAAGTGTATATCCTTTAGTAGTACAGCTCTTCAAATACTTTTTTGAAGATCTAGTGCTATACCTGGTAGTTGCTCCTGGTGGTGCTCTGGTAACAGGGATCAAACCAGTTGGCCACGCAATTCAAATGCCCTACCTGCTATACTAACTTTCTGATCCTATATTTATTATCTCAAACTTCACAAAATATCCCTAAAGGAGAGAAAATATCCATTTCAAATATGAGCAAGTCACCATTCAAAAGAGCTTGGAGTATCTCCCTGATAGCACTGGTACTAGAACTCTGCTTCCCATATTCTAAAGTTCTATTAAATATAAAATCTATAAATCTATTACCTTTGAAAGTCTTTCTACCCTTTGACTTTATGGTTAAGTAAATTGCGGTCAGTTCCTACATGGTGTATGCAGTCTGCCCACAACATCCTGGCTCTGGGTTAGATTTACTATTACTGCTTTCTTTTTTACATAGAACATGAGTTATTTATATTTCAAAAGGATAAAAAATGTAAATGGTGATAAATATTGACCCAATAAGAGCAAAGAGTGTAAGAATTGAAATCAGTTAATGATAAGCCTGATCTTTTACAACCATTTTGCATATTCTAAAAATTTGGGGCACTTCTGGTCTGGGTTTTAGCAACAAGCTCCTCAACATAGTTGGGGAAATGTTCTCACAAGGAGGTGATACAGTGCCAATGTATTTACATCATTAGCTAAAATTCAGTCATAGTGTCTGAGTTTCCAGTGCTAGTTCTTATGGACTTATTTGGCATAAATGCTAAAAATTTAACTATTTAATCATAATTAAAACTAGGGCAAATTAATTTGAGAAGAGGTATCAAAGACAATCTTTAAATGCAATGTTCCCAGTCTGTGTTGATGAGAACAGTAGGGGCTCTCTGCAAAAGAAAAGTGAGAGCTACACAAAATACAAGCATAATCTAAGATTCCAGAAGATCCTAAGGAAGGCTCTTATTTATGAGGAGTCCCCAGTGAAAGAATGCAAGCCTAGAATGTATGAAGCCCTGGGGTTGACTCCTCCAATCACAGGCACATAAAACAAACAAAAAAGGGCAGTTATGGGGCATGCCCGGCATGCATCCAATCTCAATTATACTTTCAAGCCCTAAAGGTCCATCAAATAGCAGAGTACTGCTCTGAGAATCCTGGAACACAGCAACTGTACCTTTAGGGTGGCCTGTTTATTCCTATCACCATAGGGCCCCGGAGGCATTCCACCCTGGGGCCCTTATGTAGAACCTCCTGCCTGGTTGGTCGAGAATTACCAGTAGAGCATCTGGGACTCCTGAGAACCTCTTGGGAGGTTTCTGTGAGAAAATAAAGATCCAAGAGATCTAAGCCTAGCACAAAACAAAGTTCAACAGAGTCATGCTGATGTTTAAAAGAAATTTCTTTAAAAGGAAATGTGAATACTTATGGTATCTCTCTTCTATTCAGCTTTATTTTAAAGGAAATAAAAGCCATTTTATTTTAGTCTGAACGTGAGGCACATGATTCTGGAAATAAGTACAAAATGTATCTTTAGAGCTTGAATGAAGCTTGCAAAATGTTACATCAGTATTTAAAATAACACTATTACATGGATTCTGAGATTTTCAAAAATTCATTCATTCCTCTATAATGAAAATATGAAGTGTGAGGGGCAGGCATGGATGTTGGCTAACTAGCAGAACACATGTCTTGTGCATGTGAGGTCCTGGTTCAATCCTTTTTACTACATGGGCCCTATATGCCTGTTTCCCAGAGTACTGCCATTTGATGCCCCCCACAACAAAGGAAAAATGAGAACAAAATTTAAGACCAAGTAGATAATATTAAATTATGTTTGTGTTATATTTCAACCAGATTTCTGAGTCACTCGGTATTTAAGGACAATATGTCTCAATACAAATTATAATTTATATTTTATTCTTTAATAAAACTTCAAGATATATTTATTTTGCTACACAATATACATTAAATATACTTTACTGAAGGTTTTCTAGCACATCAGATTTTGCTTTCAACAGATAAATTCCAATAGCAAACTGTTCCACTTTTATCATATTTTGTAACTCTATTATTTAATGTGTCTTTCTCTTTTGTTTTATTGTGAATAGTTTAAAGGTGGGGCCATAGTCATTTTGTTTTCGTGTTCCTGTATTGTCCAGTTGGCTTAGAAAATGAAAATATTTTAATGATTTTTCTCATCCAATTCACAGTTTCAGTCACTGAAATCCTCTAATTTACTACATTTAAATTTGGAAATAGTGTTTTAAAACTGCATTTCTCAATTGGGTCTTATGTGCCTCAGGATATTCCAAGTAAACCATAAGTGAAAATCACATATATAGGGACACAATGTGATACTAGGAGACCAACTGGCAGGACAGGGGACAAAATGAAAAAGGGTGAAATGGTTGGAAAAAGGTTGATAAACGTTGGCTTAAAGCACATGTCGCTTACCTGACAATGTGTAAGGTTCAACCTTAAGCGTTTTAGATATTTCATCTTGTGTAATCATTTATAATCACGTAAAATAACATTTTAATATGCATTTTTATAGATGGGAAAGGGTTTACAAGTTTGATTAAAATTCAGTAAGATTTTAATAGTTGCAGAGTTATGCATCACACCCAGGTTAAATTTGGTTTAAAAGCCCAGGATTTTTTATTTATTTATTTATTTATTTATTTATTTATTTATTTATTTATTTATTTATTTATTTTTCGTTTTTGGGCCACACCCGGTGATGCTCAGGGGTTACTCCTGGCTATGCGCTCAGAAGTCGCTCCTGGCTTGGGGGACCATATGGGAAACCGGGGGATCGAACCACGGTCCATCCAAGGCAGGCACCTTACTTCTAGCGCCACCACCCGGCCCCAAATATTTTTTATTTAAACACCTTGGTTATAAACATGATTGTGGTTGGGTTTCAGTCATATAAGATGACACCCCCCCATCACCAGTATAACATTCCCATCACCAATGTCCCAAATATCCCTCCTCCCCTCCCCGCCCCCACCTGTACTCTAGACTGGCTTTCTATTTCCCTCATATATTCTCATTGCTAGGATAGTTCACACTGTAGTAATTTCTCTAACTAACTCATCACTCTTCGTGGTGAGGTTCATGAAGTGGGCTGTAACGTCCAGCCCTCCTCTAAAAGCCCAGATCTTTCCTTTATTGCTCTGCTATGTTATTTGTGAAGAAGAGAAATACAAGGAATAAGAAAAAAAGTCAATGTTAGTTATTGTCCAATCTATGAATCCTTCTAAATTTGCTACTTATTGTGACTTGGAGAGGACAAATCAAGTATTTTATGCCAAAGATTCTCCCCTCACATTCCCTAGTCTTAAGAGATAGCTGGTATAACTACATTTGACAGTAATATTGAAGATTGATTTAAAAAATTTCTATAGGTACAGAAATCTAAATCTGGTAGTTCAGTTTGGAGGAAGTCCTACTTTGAAATTAATTTTGGAGAGTCATGTGAGGCCTTGTTTTATCAAAGATTGACTTACATCTCAACATGAGATGTGAACTCTGGGTTTTCATTCTAGAGAAGCCCCAATCTTCTCTTGAATATGTCTCTCCCTCCCCTCAAATTTCCCTGAGCTAATTTACTTAAAATAAGTTTATTTTATTTCACTTAAAAAATCAGAGTTTGGGGGAGGAAATTAGAGTTTTGATCACCAACTATTACTCTTTTTTAAAATTTTTATTTTATTTTATTGAGATCATTATGCTTTATAGTTGGGTTTCAGAGATACAATGAATCAGGGCCAATTCCACAACCAGTGTTGACCCACCTCCATCTTGTTCCTAGAGTGTATCCCAAACACCAACTGATATACTTAACAGAGGGACCAGAGCACTAATACAGCAGGTAGGGTGTGTGCTTTGCATATGGCCATCTCTGAGCACAAAACCAGAAATAATCCCAGAGCTCCACGGTTTGTGACTCAAAAACCAAAAGAATACTTATAATATAATATTCTTAATAGAACCTTAATCATTATCCCAATTATTAAAATGTTATTATCACTCTTATCCATGAAGATAATTATATAGGTCTGTTATTTATTTGCTTTTGATTTAGGCTGAACTTCCAAGACAAGCTAAATTGTTAAGCTATACCAAAATTTTTAATTTCACATTTAAAATTTTAATTTCATGTTTAAAATTTAAACATGGCATTCTTTAAAAATTGAACATTTTAAATAGAACTGCAATGAACATAGGCATGCAGAGGACATTTTTGTATTGGGTTTTTTGTGTTCCTAGGAGTGGTATAGCTGGATCATAAGGGAGCTCAATTTCCAGTTTTTTGAGAAAATTCCATATTGTTTTTCACAAAGGCTGGACTAGACAGCATTCCCACCAGCAGTAAATGAGAGTTCCTTTCTCCCCACATCCCCACCAGCACTGATTGTTGTAGTTCTTTATGATGTGTGCCAGTCTCTGTGGTGTGAGATGGTACACCTCATTGTTGTTTTAATTTGCATCTTCCTTCAGGAGTGTATTACCAACTTCTTTGAAGAATGTCATGGGTATCCTTAGAAAATTTTTTATCTAACAAAAATGCTGAAGTTTTATTTATTTGCTTAAGATATTCCAGTAAAAATTGTACAGATACACAAATTTCAAAGAGTTTATATTTAATAAATAAGTTCACAACATATTACCACTTAAAATACATTGCATGTTTTGCAAAAGTAAATCTACTGACTTCTAACCCCTGAAAACAACTCAGAAGCCCAACAATAGATAAGTGGCTAAAGAAACTGTGGTACATATATATACACAATGGAATGCTATGCAGCTGTCAGAAAAAATGAAGTCATGAAACTTTCCTATACATAGATGGACATGGAAACTATTATGATGATTGAAATGAGTCAGAAGGAGAGAGAACAGTTTCACTCATATGTATGATTTTAAAAAATCTCAAAGACAGTATGGTAATAACACCAAGAGACAATAGAGATGAGCTTTGAAAGGAATAGTCCAGGATATGAAGCTACCACAACGATTTGTGAGTACAGTTAAATAAATAACTACACCAACAACTATCATGATAATGGTAGTGAATGAGAGAAAAAGAATGCCTGTCTCAAATACAATAAAGGGGTAGGGGAGGAGAGAGATGGGAGGGTTACACTGGTGAAGGGGGATATACTTTTTATGATTGAAACTCAACTACAAACATGTTTATAATCATGTTGCTTAAATAAATAGCACCCAGGATACAAGATCCCCCCCACTGAGTGGGATAAATTATTCACCTAATACCCATCAGACAAGGGGCTAATATCCAAAATATACAAGGCACTGACAGAACTTTACAAGAAAAAACATCTAATCCCATCCAAACATGGGGAGAAGAAATGGACAAACACTTTGACAAAGAAGAAATATATATGGCCAAAAGACACATGAAAAAAATGCTCCACATCATTAATCATCAGGGAGATGCAAATCAAAACAACTATGAGGTACCACCTCACACCCCAGAGATTGGCACACATCACAAAGAATGAGAACAAGCAGTGTTGGTGGGGATGTGGAAAGAAAGGAACTCTTATCCACTGCTGGTGGGAATGCCGTCTAGTCCAACCTTTATGGAAAACAATATGGAGATTCCTCCAAAAGCTGGAAATCGAGCTCCCATACGACCCAGCTATACCACTCCTAGGAATATACCCTAGGAACATAAAAATACAATACAAAAATCCCTTTCTTACACCTATATTCATTTCAGCACTATTTACCATAGCAGGACTCTGGAAACAGCCAAGATACCCTTCAACAGATGAATAGCTAAAGAAACTGTGGTACATATACACAATGGAATATTATGCAGCTGTCAGGAGAGATGAAGTCATGAAATTTTCCTATACATGGATGTACATGGAATCTATTATGCTGAGTGAAATAAGTCAGAGAGAAAAAAAGATGCAGAATGGTCTCACTCATCTATGGGTTTTAAGAAAAATGAAAGACATTCTTGCAATAACTTTCAGACACAAAAGAGAAAAGAGCTGGAAGTTCCAGCTCACCTCATGAAGCTCACCACAAACAGATGAGTTTAGTTAGAGAAATAACTACGTTCTGAACTATCCTAATAATGAGAATGTACGAGGGAAATAGAAAGCCTGTCTAGAGTACAGGTGGGGGTTGGATGGGGAGGAGGGAGATTTGGGACACTGGTGATGGGTGGTGTTCTTTACATGACTGAAACCCAAAAGCAATCATGTATGTAATAAAGTTGTTTAAATAAAAATATAATAAAAAAGAAAAATGGAAAAATTTAAATTAATATTTAATTTAAATTTCATATTTAAAATTTTATTTTTTTGTTTTTTTTTGGGGGCCACACCTGTTTGATGCTCAGGGGTTACTCCTGGCTAAGTGCTCAGAAATTGCCCCTGGCTTGGGGGGACCATATGGGACGCCGGGGGATCGAACCATGCTCGCAATCTTCCCTTGGCTAGTACGTGCAAGGCAGACACCTTACCTCTAGCACCCTCGCCGGCCCCTCATATTTAAAATTTTAAATAAAATTTAAATTATATTGAAATTTTAATATATGTTGAACTTTTAGATTATAGTAAACTCAGAGAGTTCATTTGTATTATTGAATACAATTAAGTAAAATATTTATTTTGATGATATTACAATTGAGTCAGTCTGGTTTCTTATTGCAAGGTGTTCAGCTTTTTACTGGAACTCACATGATAACCCTAGGCATGTAGTCAAACTTAACAAGTAAAGTATGTACAAAAGCAAAAAGGAAGTTAGACATTTCTTTACTTAAATCATCACTTTAAAATTTTTTTTCACTAAATGGTTCAAAGTTTACAGAAAAGAGTACTAAAATAAATAATCATAGTACCAAGATTATTTTCTTCATTTATATTCTTGAGAGCAAAATCAATGTCTGAATCATGTGTCTAGTTAAGTATATAAACAACATAAATTAATTTTTCACAATTTTAAATATACATATTATCTTTTAAATGAAACTTTTATTAAACATAAGAATTTCCTCCTGCTTAACAGGAAAATCAGCACTTAATAAAAGGCAGGTTTTATGCAACTGAGCAGAATGTTTCCTGGCACCATAAAAAGACCTTGGATTCGACAATAAACATGGCCAGAGACTGTAGTTGATCTCATGACAGTATGCTTCAAGGGTGGAGACACCCTGTATCTCTTAAGCCAAGGGAATATCCTTTCTAATTTTCCCAATACCTACTGCGCCTATGGAAAAAAACCCAATAAAACAAAACAAAAAACTTACCACACCTGCCCCCCTTCCTTTTTTCTTTTTCTTTCTTCTTTTAAATTTATATTTATAGCTTCTAGACAGGGGCTCCTCCCCACTTTTTTTTCCAACAGAACCATAGAACATGAATCATCTTGTTCTGCCTCATAAATTGAGAAAAAAAGTGGATAGTACCAGGGGCAAGCAGTCTCATGAACATTGAGTGGAAATAAAAAAAAAAGGTCAGACCTAAATACCAACCCAAAAGAATCAAGAAACCCAAACTACAACAAGCTATACACAAAAGGGACTGCTGTTAACACTAGCAGTCCAGGGGCTAAGGGGGGAGGGGAGATGCATGCTGGGAACAGGGGCAGAGGGAGGTCAACATTGGTGGTGGGAATTGCTCTAATTCTATGTACCTTAAATATAACTGTGAAAGACTTGTAATTCACATTGGCTTCAATAAAAATTATTAAAAAATCAAGTTTTACTCAGACAAGAATCTATTTAATCTGCCCTTATACAAAAGTCAATGTAATGGCTTTCTTAATATGCAGTAGATGCTGCTTAGTTTTCAAGTTCATTTCATGTGCTAACAGAGAAACTAATACAACTTAAAGTATTTCATATATCTTTAGTCATGTTTTAATATGAAGGACACATTTTAAGATATCAATATAACTTAAAGCTCCCTCATCAGAGACCACACAGGAGTGTTATCTTTTTGACTTAAACTACAGGAAAATATCTCTGCCTAGAGAGCCAATGAGTCTTAGGGTCCAAGGCTCATATGTGGGGCTGATCACTGGACTAATGCTTCTAGCATCTGCTTCTGGCCAGGCCTACTGAAGCACTAGGAAACTGACAATGAAACCAGGAGTATATTATCCATCTTGACTCAGCAGTCATTGCAAGCCGGTAAATATGGTCACATTTTAGTTATTATGCATAATTCTTTAAGATGAAGAAACTTTAAGGAGCATATATATTCTCATATTTGTCTGAGGGCCAAGAACTATAGGAGTAATGTATTAGATCTACAGTTATCTTTTTCTTTATAATCCATTCTCCCTTGATTTTAGTCAAGGTCTTTTTTAAAGTTCTTTTTGGAAGGTAGTAAGCTCCTAAGCATGCTTCAAGCAGCCCTGAGGCTGCTCAGTCAACTGACTCATTTAATTCAACGCTCATGTTAGCAATGAGGGTAGGACTTCTTGGTCTGGTGGTACTGAGGGATACATCTTATGGGTACTCAACAGGCAATTTGATACTGAATTTAAATTCTAGTCTCTGCACATGCAAGATATGCATCCAACAACAAAACAATCACAGTTGCTTGAACTGAATAAGTGATTTTATGAATAAGTGATTTTTTTCTTTAACTCTTTATCTCTATCTCTTTTCTCTTTCCCTTTCCTTCCCTAACCTTCCCTTCCCTTTCCTTTTTCCTGGTTTTTGGACCATACCCAGTGGTACTCAGGGGTTACTACTGGCTCTGTACTCATAAATTACTACTGGAAGGGTCAGGGGACCATATGGGATACCAGGGATTGAACACGGGTAGGTTCTGGGCAAAAGTGCTACCCATTGTGCTATCATTCCAGCCCCAATTTTTGTTTTTCTGAAGAAACACTCTACTGAAAATGAACTGAGCTTGTTCCATTATTCCTTGCCCAGCTTCTATTTAACCTAGAATCATTTTTATCTCACTGGCCACTGTTTAATCCCACACTCCTTGTAGCCATTGAGATTAATTAGTTGAGTGTAGTTAAGACAGATGCATTGAAGCCAAACATGTTGCATTCTCCATGTCAAATTCAAGCCTTTAGTGGTCACTCCTAAACTGTTTAGTTTGAGTATGCCATAAGGTTTTACATAATCTTCCTTGTCTTGGGTTAAGGTTGTTTCCAGTGGAGACACAAGCCATACTATGTTTAATAGTTTTTTTCAGTGACATGCCATCGATACTTTTCCATATATATTTTTTTGTTTTGGGGCCACACCAGGTGATACTGGTGATACTCAGGAGTTACTCCTGGCTATGCGCTCAGAAATCACTCCTGGCTCAGGATACCATATGGGATGCCCGGGATCAAACCCAGATCCGTCCTGGGTCAGCAGTGTACAAAACAAATGCCCTACTGCTGTGCTATCATTCCGGCTCCACTTTTCCATATTGTTTAATAGCTTTCCATCTACTAAAATAGTGCAATGTCATATATCATACACTGATATTGCATGTGAGCAGTCATGATGATCTGCTCGTTAAACTAGGGAATTCTGGGCATCAACATTTTTACATGTATATGTTTACCTCACATGACACTGCTTGTGTCTAAAATGGAAGGAAGACATGTTTGAACAGTCTAAGTGCTAGTATTCTAAAGTTTCCATAACTCAGTTTCATTACCATATCTACCAGTAATATGAGGACAGTGTTTTTAATAGTGATAATTATAGTCATGTATATATATATCATGCTCTATATTTTTAAAAATCAAATAGCATGCAAATGATATATTCATACATTCAACTAGTTATAAGCAGAAGGAATATGAATTATATATTCAATTCTTTAATCAATGAATAATCAGACATATAGTTCACTCATTAAGTAGCAAACAAAGCTCTTTGAAAAGAAAAGGCTTTCCAAAAAGATGGGAAGTTGTGTGTGTGTGTGTGTATATGTAGTATAAGCCTTGTACATGTAAAGCCTGTATTCTACTACTGAGCTACTTCCATGGATATAATTATTTCTATTATGGATAGTTTTTACAAAAGTTAATTTGTAAAAATATATAATAAACTATGAAAATTAAAAAATAATAAAATCAAAATATCTGCTAAATATTATGTGATGACAGGGAGTTATTTATAAAATATAATATATGCTGGACAAGTTAATATCATGTGAATAGAGTTATTATAACACTCAGAATACAGAAATATACTCCCCACAAAAATATAGGCAAATAGTCCTTTCACTGAAATGATGATACCATTTGAATAGTCAATAATACTTGATACCGATATCAATTTCTTTCCAACATAAAATAAAATATCAGAATTTGACAAATATTAACAAAGTGTGAAACAAATAGTGTAACATGGGTATTTTTAACATTCTTTGACCACCGCAGGTAACAGGCTGAACCTATCAGAATGTGATAAGTTGAATATGAGGAGAAGCACCGAAGTCAATTACCTTTAAGCACTATGATAATCATCACCCATTATCATATGTTGGCTTTAATTTTATGAAGGTCTTATAAGATTTTAATTTTTCATATGTTCCAGAATTCAATGTTCCCCAGCTCTCAAACTGGGCTCCTTTTTGACTACAGGAAAAAAAATGGATCTGACATAGCTAGAATTTCGCTGCCTTTGCAGGAATTTCAGGAGATATGAAAATATATTACTGTATCTACTATGAAATCGCCAGAAAGCACTAAATACTGAACATTGTGGGAAAGTAGCATACCATTCTCTTGTTGCACTGAGAAAGAATGAAGAAATAATGAGGTACAAGTCATAGAATCACTACAAAATAATCAGATTCTGAATACAGAATGAATGTAGAGTCAGTAGGATTTTTCTGGTGGAGGTTATACAGAATGTGAGAGAAAACAAGGAGTTAGCATCCTAAGATTTCTATTATAGAGTTGAGAAGGTCATTTTAAAAATGGAAGCTGTAATGTTTCTGTTGTGTCCTCCGTAACAAAAGAAGATAAGGGATACAGCTCTAGGTGTAGATAGCTGACTCTATGTATGGGAGCTTAGAGATATACTCTTTATTACTCTATTTCCTCACATCTTAACCCTCCCCCTCAGGGATGATTGCACAACTGGGAGGGTTTAGAGAGATTTTTGCCCCACTAACCAGTGCTCAGGGTCTATCCTTGGCTCTGTGTTCTAGGGATAGTTCCTGATGAAACTCTGGAGGCCATATAGGGTGACAGGTATAGAATCTGGCTCTACAAACAAGGAAAATACCCTACTTAAAACCTGGTCTCAGGTTTTAGAGATTTAAGGAAAATAGAACATATATTGTAGTCACCCAGTAAAACAGAATGGGAAATGGTTGAGGAACATAATAGTGAGGCACAATGCTAGGCAGCATGAAGGGCTCACTCTGAGCTTAGGCCATAAATTTAATGTGTGATCAGTCTATATAGATGTAATTGTTGTTTTGCTACTTCAGCGATTCAAAAGACAAGTTGAGAGTAGCTGGGAAGTAGGATTGAATCAGGGCTAGGCTTTAATCGCAAATGGAAAGGAGCAAAAAAATGAAGGGAGCATAGTCATATGCATAGTAGTATGGAGGTTGAGTTAGGGAGAGATAGAAGTGAAAATACTAGTGTTGAATGAAGAGCAATTTAAAGGTGACAGGATAGGCTTCACACTACCATAGTATTTGATAGAGACCATTCAAGGATGCAAGGGTACTACTGCTTGGTTATTCATATTCCTTGTATCTGTTTAAGTATCGGTTTTAAAATATGGCAGAAATGGTAAAGCAACTCTGGTGTTGAGCCCAGTAAATTACTTTAACCTGCCTTCTCTTTCTTTCCAGTCCTGTCACCACATGCAAACAAACATATTACTGGCACACCTAAACATACATATTTTTGTGGTGAGTACAGAACTTCTATGAGATGGGATTTGGAAGTAAGGATTATTTCCTTTGTACTTTATTTAGGGAGTGCACATTCACCTGTAATCAGGGCTTATTTCTGGCTCTGTGCTCAGGCATCACTTGTGGCAGGCTCAAAGGACCATATGTTGTTCTGGAATTGAACCAAGGTCAGCTGCATGCAAGTGTCCCACCTATTGTACTATCCATCTATCCCTCCCTTGAACTTTCTAAGCTTTCAATATTAAATACAAGATGCAGTTGTAATTTAGAAAAATATATTTTGAGGAACATATTAACACTCATATAAAATTACATATTGTCTGTGCTCCTTGGAGTTTAAAGAGCTAAAAGGGGCAGGATACAAAATTATAAAAATGAAAAATTACAAAATTACAAAAATCTAAAAAAATTTAGAGAATATTGTACATATTTTTGTTTGTTTGGGGGCCACACTCAATTGTGTTCAGATATTACTCTGGCTCTGGACTCAGATATTACTCCTTGTAGTGACTGGGTGTGCTGCAAATCATAGATTGGCTATATGCAAGGCAAGCACCCTACCTGCTGTACTCCCACTCTAGACCCAATTCATATATTTTAAAAACACATGTTTCTGGGATAGGTAGATAACTCAAAGTGATAGAGCATTTTCTTTCCATACCCAAGAGCTTGATCCCTGGTACTAGATTTTTTTGCACTCACCCAGTACATCTGGGGAATATCCCTTGTAGTTCCCAGCATACTGTAATGTCTGCCAGAGCAACATATCATTACGCCGGAATCACTAGCATTGGCTCTTAAGGCTTCCAACTCTACTGGAAAGTCCCTTTCCAAATAGACCAACAAAAGTTACCAGATTTCATAAAGCATAGACATAATTTTTTGTCTGGCAAGTGGATTTTCCCCAAAATGCACAATGCCTAAACCGATAATACATTTGAATAGTTTAAAATTGGGATAAAGAACCATCACCTACCTGCTTTCTGCTTTGAGCTCTTGCATTCCGCAATCTTCGAGCAGAATAAAAAATAAAATAACCCACTGTTGCTGCTGTGATAATAAAAAAGGACACAGAAACAAAAAAAATTGAGTAGTGGTTTACCCAAGGTCCATGTTTTTTCCCTACTTCGATGACCATTGTTACTTGTATTCCTTTTTGAATAGACTGTAGAATTTTTGTGCCTTTCAGATTGCCAATCATAATTGCAACAATATCTGCAGCACCTGTAAAAGAAAAAAAAATTCAGTTTTAGTTTGGAAAAAAATATTCAGTATAAAAGTTATAAATATTTTAAATGATAAAAGGGTATAAACTTACATCAGACTTAATTACTGATCTTAAAGAATTAACACTTTAGTAACAAAGCTAGCTATCACATATAGAAAAAGCCTTCCACTGGTTAACTTCCAACATAATTCAGCTGTATTTGGCTTGTGCTGTGTGCAGCTTTGCCTGAAGATTTTCCTAAGACAGTTCTCTAAGATACTATAGAGTAGGTATTATTCACTAGGGGATTTAAGAAATGGGAAAGACACAAATGTTCTATAGCATATTTTTTAACTTTTAAGTTGGCAGACTGTCCTTTGAGTTCACTACTAAAACGGGTGACTTTACATATTGGGGTTAGTAATGGTCAAAATATTCATAACCTCAAATTTATAACCGATAGAATAAAAATGTGCCATTTTTATATAGTCAAAAAAACCTTTATATAAGTTGTTCAAGGTGCTCTAAGGTTTCACGTGGACTTGATCAAGATACAAATGATACCAATGAATACAGGTAAAATTTATTAAAAGTTATGATTCTATTGACACATATTAAACTTGAAACAGACTAAACTTATCACTAAGGACTACTCTGTACCACCTCCCTCTCTGTGCCTGACTAGGTAAATATTGGGCAAAAAAAAAGGACAAATATTATCTCTTACAGTGCTATGAGCATGTCAGATTACACATATTATTTCAATGCATATCAAGATTTCTAGCCCTTCTAGTTTGTATGACATGAGACCAATAACCTTAAGGAAAAGAGTTATTTGAATTTTAACAGACTGCAAATAGGAGAACCTTCCTACTGATACCAGGTTAAGGTACTAAAGTAGGTTAATAATCAAACTCTTAGTCTATAATAAAAACAAGCACATGTGCATGTGACTCGCTAAAAGAGCCTTTAGACTAGAATTTAAAAATAAAGAACATTAAACTGGTATTCACACATTTTAAATGATGAAATTAAGAGTACAAACCTTAAATTGCAATATTCATAGAATTATTGCCTAAGTAGTCCTTTAAAAATATATTACTCAAGAAACCAAAACCTTTCTAAGATTAAGACCTTCTTACAGAAAGTTATTCATTTAAAATACATACATAGGCTTTTACTACAGTACATTTGATTTTTTAAAAACTGTAATAACATAGTTTAGAAGAGAAAGAAAGTTCTTAATGACATATTTTCATCTATAATCACTAGCTAATATCTTTTTGGGGGAGGGATACTTAAATTTCTAGCCTTGGTACTAAAAGCTCAGGCATCAATAGTCTTTTCTCAACTTCTGTCAGGAGAATTCTGGACTATGAAGTTTTGGTTAAGTGTATAAATTTGTACATATTTTAATATTACAATATGTAAACCTTTTAAATGACAGCTAATTCTATATATCCTGTTTAGAAATATTAGTAATTTGAAGAGTTATAAAAGATTACAGACTGATACTTTGAGGTTTGTTGACTAATAGAAACAATTTTTCAGGCTTTCAGAAACTATGAGGTAGGTGGTATCAATGTATGCTCAGAAATATGCAGTTCATTGACGTCATAAAGAAATTGATTCACAGTATGGAGCCAGAGAGATAGCACATCGGTAGGGTTTTTGCCTTTTATGTGGCTGACCCAGGATGAACCTGGGTTCATTTTCAGGCATCCCATATGGTCCCCAGTGCCTGCCAGGAGCAATTTCTGAGTGCAGAGTTAGGAGTAACCCCTGACCGCTGCTGGGTGTGGCCCCAAAATAAAAAAAAACTGATTCACAATATTTTTTAAAAATATTAAAATTGGGAAAGGGGAAGTTTAACTCATACCTGAATGTTACCAGGAGTTATCTCTAGCAGTACTTAGGTGAGGGACCATATGTGGTGCCAGGAACTTAAATTAGAATTGCAGCAGCCACCACCACAGCTGCATGAAAAGCAATTTACTTACTTTCTGAACTATTTCTCTAAGATCCAGACAAAAAAGTTAAAAACAAGGATAACAAAGAGTGTATATTGTCTACGTGTAAGGAACATTGCTATGCTACAATCTATGCTTCAATTCATAGAGTTCAAGTTAATAGCACTATCATCCAATTATCTATTATCTTTGTAATACTTTAAAAACATTTCTAAGTATTATTATCTCTTGCCTCTTTTCCCATTCCATACTCTCATAATGATTTAAAAATGTCTCCACTGTTCCTAATTAGTTAATCAGACCACTATCATTCTGGCAACCTGGTTGATAATCTCAGAAGCACATTATAATCCTCACTGCTAATCAAGTCATTCTGTAGATATGTTTCTCAACATTTCTCACTATTACATCCTTTCCAGTACTGCTGTCTTGCTCTTATTTTATTTCTATTTTTATTATTTTTATAATATCTTTATTTAAACACTGCGATTACAAACATGATTGTAGTTGGGTTTCAGTCATAAAAAAGAACACCCCCTTCATCAATGCAACATTCTCACCACCAATGGTCCCCATTTCCCTCCTCCCCTTCCTCCTGCTTGTATTTGAGACAGGCATTCTACTTCTCTCACTCAACATTGCTGTCTTGCTCTTAAATACATCAGTAACCTAACTGGTTACAGTCTCATTTTCCCCTTTAATGTGTCATATAATTATACCTTCGTGGTTGACTTTTGCAAAAATTTTTCTAAACCATGCCTGTTCCTTGCTCAAAAGTCTTAGTACGTCTTTATTACTCACATTAAAGTCTGACTCCCTAGCCTAGCTTTCAACACATATATGATCTACTCCTAGTTGCCTCTTTTTAGCTTTGGGCCACATCCAGTAATGCCCAGGGGTTACTTCTGGTTCTGCACTGGTTCTGGTATCATTCTTGGTGGTGCTTGGGGAACCATGTGGGATGCCAGAGATCCTACCTGGGTCAGCAGGTGCAAGGCAAGCGCCCTACCCACTGTACTATTGTGCTGGCCTCCTGTTTGCCCCTTTTATATTTGTCTACTATACTACATATCATAAACATTAAAATCCAGCCACGTGAACCAGAAAAAACTATAGCAAGGGGGTAAAGAACTTGTCTTGCATCTCATTCTCTTGGATCCAAACTCCCTGCAAAACATATGTCTCTTGTAGTAGTGGCAGGGCTTAATCAAACAGCCAGAAATAGCCCCTGAGAATAATGTGACCTAAAACCCTTTCAAAAAGAAAAAAAAAACAAAAACAAAAAGATCCAGTCACAGGGGAATGGCTATTATCATGTATGCTTGACTCTCCATTTTGGTCTATTATTCTAGTATGTTCCACATGCCTGCTCAGATATTGGCCCTCTAATTATCTATGTCTCACAAAAATTCCAGTTCAAATGTTGCTCATTTTATTATTTTCCAAAGTTCCTCATAGAATGTAAACATCTTGTTACCTGATTCTTAACCTTTCATTGAACTTATTATTTTGGCATTTCAGTTGGCAAACAACATTCCCTCCTCTAATTTAGCAACCTTTAAAGGTAGCAACTGTCTTTTAATTAACTATAGTAATACTTTCTTTTATCTGATATTGTCAGGGAATTAGGCCTTCCACATAAATAAAATTGCCAAGTTCTACACAAATATTTAATTTTAACAATTTTAACTAAACATTATAGATATTATCTACGCTGCTGTATTTCCTTTGGGGTAGAGGCCAATCAACTAGTGCTAAGGGGCCCAGGTTACCAATCTTGGCATTATTTGGCTCAATGCTTGGGACAACATCATGCAGTTTCAGATGTCCAAATCAGGGCTCTATATATCTGGAATGCATGCAATCTAGCCCTTTGTGTTAATGCCAGATCCTGCTTCATTTTGTTTAGTGTTAATGGTGTATTCTTTTTTTTTTTTTCATTTTGGGTCACACCTGGCAATATTGAGGGAATACTTCTGGAAGTGCTAGGGAGACTATTAGTGACTTTTGGTATCAAACTTGGGACCACCTTGTGCAAGCTGCACTATCAGCTTTTGATAGTACTTTTGCACTAACTTTTGAGAGTAATTTTGAGAGTACTTAATGATTTTCTGAGAGTACTTGACAGTGATTCCTGGCTAAGTGGGCCAATGTTTCAGTGTGAAGGCCTGAGAATTCAGTGTTGTTGCTCATTCATTGCAGCGCCAGAGACCCAGCCACCCCTGTAATGCTCTGGGGCTTCCAGAGTCACATGATGTTCAGAGGCCTCCAGGGCAGCAACCAGCAATGTTCAATTGCAGTATGTTTCCAGGCATCTAATATGAGTCAATCACATAAAAGGCATGTGTTTTCTTAACTAGCATATATTAATTATATCCCCTGTTTTTAAACTAGCATATATTGACTAGGATTAATTACAGATATTACAATTCATTATGACTTATCTTTTTGTTGTTGTTTGTTTCAGAGGCACACCTGATGATGCTAAGGGCTTATGCCTGGCTTTGTGCTCAGGGATCATTCCTGGCAATGATCCGGACTTACATTTATCTCTGTGCTCAGAGGTCACCCCTGGAAATGTTCTGTGAATCATATGCAGTGCCAAGATTTGAACCAGAATCACCTGTGTGCAATACAAGCATTATACTCACTGTACTAACTTTCTGGCCCTGTATCATCTAAGTCATTATTTAATATAGTAGTAACTTTGCATTAGAGTTTTTCCCAATAAAGTCATACATTTTGGAGTCAGGAAGAATGTTAGAGATGTTATTATATGATTTATTTTCAGGTTCCCATTTTGGGAAATTTTCTTTGGAAAGAGAGAGGATCTTACACCACTCCCCCACATTTTTTTGTTGGTAGCACCAAGAACTGAAGACTTCACACATGCAAGACAAATGCTTTACCACTGAGCCATATTCCCAGCAGTGAGATTCTCACTTTAACTTGCTGCTTCTAGAAGCATTTTATTACCTTTCTAATTATATACTTTTAGTCTACTGTTAACTCTACAAAGTGCAATAAAACTCAGATTTAAAGAACAAGTTACACAGACTTAGAGAGAGCTTTGAAGTCTTCAGGGCAAAGTATCCTTTGATATTTATGCTGGTTGTTCAGTGACATTTCTATTTATTTCCTGAATCTTGGCTATACTTTGTGTAGTTGAGGTTGCAAGAAAATATTTGTATATAAACTAGAATACTACATTAACATGTTTTTATTTTCCCATCAACAGTTTAAAGATAACTTTAAACTTGTTAGGATAAATACAAAATTCACATTGAAAGAGTCCAATAGATTAGAGCACATGATTTAAATGCAAGAGACCCAGGTTGAATCTCCCAACAATACATGGTACCACATGCACTGAGACAGGGATCAGTCCCATAGAATTGTCAGCTCAAAAACCACTCAGAAAATAAAAACAAATTCATGCAGTTGATAGGAATCTGGATGAACTGGAGGTTATCATGCTGAATGATTTGGTCAGACGCATAAGGATAATTACTGTATGAGTTCACCAATCTGTGGTATATAGAGAAATAAATCAATGATATAGTAGTATCATTCAATAATAAATCAGGGCCAGAGAAATAGCACTTTGTGTAGGGCGCTAGTCTAGCATGTGCCCAATACATGTTCAATCCCTGGCATCCCAAATGTTCCTCTAAGCACCGCCGGTAGTCATTACTAAGCAAAGCCAGAAATAACCCTTGAACACAACTTCTGATACCAAAACAGAAACCTGAGAGTGTCAGGTTAAGGGAAAGATGAGGGAGTGTCAAAAAAGCTGACAAGAAGTAACATAGGAACTGAATAGAGGGTTTAGAATATATGGACAGTGCTAAGAAAGGTAATAGTATATAACAAAACCATAACAGTCAATCAATAAACATTTAAAGAATGTGGGATGGACAGAATATTGTACTAGTGGTGACATTGGGTTTGAGGAGAGTGTGATGGCCAGTTTTGTGGAACGAGTATGCAGTACCATTGTACATCATTACCAACCCCATTACCTAAACTATAAACTAAAAGTGGAAGTGGCCAGTTTGCTTCAGTGTCTTTTGTTTGCTTTGGGCTAAATTTTGCAATGCTCAGGAATTATTCCTGGCTCTGCACTCAGAAATCACTCCTAGCAGTACTCAGGGAACTATATGTGATGTTGGAGATTGAATCTGGGTTAGCCACATGAAAGGCTTGCACACTAACTGCTGCAATATCACACTGGCCTGTGTCTGTAACTTTACTAGCATTAGTTCTGCATTCAATGAAACAAAAAGCTGTGATTTGACTAAAAAGATACAAATTAAATAAGCACATAGATGGAAGAGAGCCCTAACAACTGGTTCTGAGAGTCACAAGAAAGCCTTAATTTTTAATTTGTGCTAAATCTTAGTTTGACTACTCTTCCTATAACTGTATTGATGGGGAGTTGATAAAACTAAAAAATGGGTGCAACCTATAGAACCACCTGACTCACCCATACCAATGGATATTAAAGCGTATACTTAAGTAGAAGTGTTTGTTCATGTCTTCTCAATTTTGTGATGTTAGATGTTTTTTTTCTTGTTAAGTTCTGTCAGTGCCTGTATATCTTAGATGTTATCTCATTGTCTGATGGGTTTTGGGTGAATACCTTCTCCCATTCTGTGGGTGACATCTGTATCCTAGTTATTGTTTCCTTTGAGATGCAGAAGCTTCTTCTCAGTTTAATGTGGCCCCATTTGTTTATCTCTGCTTCCACTTGTCTGGTCAGTGGTGTTTCCCCTTTGAAGATGCCTTTAGTCTCAATGTCATGGAGTATTTTATCTACATGTTATTCTATGTAACTTACGGTTCTGGGTCTAATATCAAGGCCTTCAATCTATTTGAATTTGACCTTTGTGCATGGTGTTAGATGGAGTTCTGAGTTCGCTTTTTTGCATGTGCTTGACCAATAATACTTGTGAAAGAGGCTTTCCTTGCTCCATTTTGAGTTTTTGCCCCTTTATCAAAGATTGATTGATTGTATGCTGGGGAACATTTTCTGAATTCTCAAGTCTATTCCATTGATCTGAGGGTCTATCTTTATTGAAATACCATGATGTTTTAAATGACTATTGCTTTGTAATACAATTTAAAGTTGGAAAAAGTGATGCTTCCCATCTTCTTTTTACCTATTGCTTGTTTTAGCAATTTGAGAGCATTTATTGTTACAAATGAATTTCAGGAGCATTTGATCCATTTCTTTGAAGGATGTCATGGCTATCCTTAGAGGAATTGCAATAAATCTGTTCAATGCTTTGGGGAGTATTGCCAAATACAGATGGCCAAAAGACACATGAAAAAATGCTTCACGTCACTAATCATTATGGAGATGCAAAGCAAAACAACAGTGAAGTATCATCTTATGCCACAGAGATTGGCACACATCAAAGAACAAGAACAATCAGAGTTGGTGGGATGTGGGAAGAAATGAACTCACATTCACTGCTGGTAGGAATGCTGTCCAGTCCAGTTTTTCTGGAAAACAATATGGATATTCCTCAAAAAAACCCCCTAGAAATTGAGCTCCCATATGACCTAGCAATACCACTCTTAGGGATATACCCTAGGAACACAAAAACACAATATAAAAATGCCATATGCATTCCAATGCTCATTGCAACTCTATTTACAATAGCTAGAAACTGGAAATAACCCAGATGCCCAACAATAGATGAGTGGCTAAAAAAACTGTGGTACATATACACAATGGAATACTATGTTGTTGTCAGGAACAATAAAGTCATGAAATTTTCCTATACATGGATGGACACAGAAAGTATTTTGCTGAGTAAAATGAGTCAAAGGAGAGAGATAATAATAGAATAGAATGGAATGGAATGGAATGGAATAGAAGAATAGAATAGATAGAATAGTCTCACTCATCTAGGTATTTAAGAAAAATAAAAGTCGGTATTGTAATAATGCCCAAAGAAAATAGAGATGAGGTTTGAAAGGACCAGCCCATTATATAAAGCTTACCACAAAGACTGGTGAGCGCAGTTAGAGAAAGAACTATACCAACAGCTATCATGACAATGTTAGTGAGTGATAAAAATAGAATGCCTTGTCTTGAAGACAGGTAGAGGTTGGGAGAGGAGGAAGATGGGGGATTGTTGATGGTGGGAAGGTTGCCCTGGTACATTTTTTAATATAATTTTTATTTTAATCATAGTGGCTTACATATCATTCACAGTAATATTTTAGGTAGATATTAATATTGAATCGGGAATTCCCATCATGGAATTGTCCTCCCTCCATCTCTGTTCCCGTCCTGCTTCCCATATCCTCCACCCTCACCCCTGGGGCTGCTAGAATGAGTGGTCCCCTCTGTGCCTAGCTTACTATTTAGTGATCTTACAACTGTTTGGTCATGGTACCTCCATTATAACCCCCTCTAATTGGGAGACGGGACTAGATCGTTCAAGCTATGTGGGTTTTTTTTTTTTTTGGTTTTTGGGCCACTCCCGGCTGTGCTCAGGGGTTACTCCTGGCTGTTTGCTCAGAAATAGCTCCTGGCAGGCACGGGGGACCATATGGGACACCGGGATTCGAACCAACCACCTTTGGTCCTGGATCGGCTGCTTGCAAGGCAAACACCGCTGTGCTATCTCTCCGGGCCCAAGCTATGTGGTTTTGTTTGAAGAAGAGAAAAGTAATAAAATGGGGTAAAAATCAAATACGCCGAAAATGGGCAGAGTCCTTCTAGAGGCTCTCATCTATGGTTTGAGAGACGAAGGGGGAAAAAGAAGGTGAAACACCACAACAGTATAAAAAGAAGTATAAAATAAAATATTCAGTGAGCACTATAGCAATAAAGATAGGCACCACATAATAGCCATGGTCTTGAAATAAAAAACATGACAGAGCACAATACGGAAGAAGAGAAAAGAAGAAAGAAAAATAAATAAATAAATAAATAAAAATGGAGACAAGTTCAATATCCACACCAAATCAAAGAAATTGACAAAAACTAGATAGATAAATTAAAGATTATTTTGTGCTTTTTGTTTAGTTTCTTTTTTTTTCCTCCTGCATAGACCCAGTAAACATTGGGGTCATTCGAAAAGGAATTCTCTTGGCCTAAGAGATACTGGGTTTCTCCACCCTTGGAGTATATTGTCATGGGGTTAACTATAGACTCCTTTTTAGTTCATTTACTCTTCCGTTGGTGTTTTTGTGGTGTATGGAAGACTTCTGCTCTGTCCTGGGTGATAAAATCAGGTCTCTGTATCTAGAGATCTCAGTCTCTGCACAGGTCAGGATGGAACTTATGATGAAGTCTTTCTTTGTGGTTCTTGAAGTTCTGTTCCCTCAGTGTCATTATAATCCGTCTTCTGTGGTTGGTGGTCTCAGTCAGACCTTTGAAATTAGAGATCATGGTTGCTGTGCAGGTCGTAGATCAAATCCTAGACTAGGGCTTTTTTATTGGTCCCAGGATACATACTGCCTGGTCATGGTTCTATCAGCCAGTCATCTGTAGATCGCGATCTTGGCTTTTGCACAGACCAAAGGGTGACAAGTCTTCTGATTTTTCCTTATCATTAGCTGGTGAGGTAGGATAACCTGATCTTATGTCAAGTTGTTCCCAATTTCCTCATCGTCAGGATATCATATTAGAGCTGGACTTGTTGGTGTCTGAGCAGTATTAAGGATGTCCCAGATGGAATTTGGTTCCTGTGAAGAACTGTGTTGTTTCTATGCCTGGGATCCAGGGTTCCAGGCTGGACGGTCGATGTCTAATCACCTGGGGTCTAAGTTAGTTCCACATGACATATTTTCAAGGTGGGAGATGCGAAGAGTACTTTTTATGACTGAAACCCAACTACAAACATTTCTAACTATGGTTCTTAAATAAAGATATTAATAAAAATACTTAAGTAGAGGGGCTGGAGAGAAAGCACTGTGTGAAAGCCACTTGACTTTATGTGGCTTGCCCTCATTTAATTCCTTGAAGCACTCAAACCAGCCCAAAACATTAAATATAAATTGCATACATTTCTGGACTTGTATCAATGTTACTCTGTTTATTTATTTTACTAATCCAACCAACTTTGAAAAAAATATCTTGTATATAGTTCCAAATAAAATGTTTTGCTATTTGATACACTGAAAATACGATAAATCCAGAGACTAAAAAGAAAAGTCAAATTTCCTTTAACAGAAAACAAAAGCAACCCTTTTATGACTGTGCAAATTTGTAATTAATACTTTTCTACCTTAATTGTATATTCTTAAAATATTGAAATCAAGGCTGTTATGATTCATTTATTCTAAACTTCTCAAAATTAGTGAGTTTGTAAATGACCTTTTCAAAGCATCACAAAGAACACTCTACATATATAAAGTTAGCCATTTAACATAAATGTGGTAATGTTAAGAACCTACTTTGTATTCTTGCTCTGATTTCCTGGTGTATGGCAGATTAGATAGCAAAATGAATATTTAAAATACACACAAAGTCAAAAGCCTTTCTCATACTATACAAGATGTAGGAATTGCAAAGAATGTCACTTGTTTCAAAGGGATAATTAAAACATTTCCCCCTTATAATGGTAAATGGTGCTATTTAACTCCTAGAGAGACTCAAAGCATTTTTTCAATGCCAATGAGAACAATCTTCTTTGAAGATGTATTTTAGGCCCAGAAAAAACAAATGCTTTCCACACTAACATATTTTTCACACCATGAGATGCATCCCCCCAAAAAAGATGGGTAAAATTTCTGTGCTTCTTATAGAGTGAATACCACCTGGAATTGAAGCCTGAGTGCTGGGGAGAAGAGCATATACTAACCACTTGACATCCACAGTGCTAAACCCCTTTATTGCGCAGACATACCACATAGTACAAGCAATCATGTTAACACATTTTCACCATCAAATATAGAGAGCTTTTGTTTAAGACTATTTGATCATGGCTGCAACTGGCGTAATTTAAATATACTTCGTTCCTCACAGGCTGGTTGTTCCCAGCAGCTGTCTTCTGACAGCGGCTCAAAATGCACAATTTTCTTTAGAATATTTTTTTTCTTGTTTTCATCATCTAAAAACTATGTGCATCTTATGGCCAGGTGTGTCTTACAGAGTGAAAAACATGGTATATTATTGTATTGCTGTTTCCTTGAATAGTTCAATTTATCTTTAAAAGTCTATGCCAAAATACATATATATTTATGTATAAGTTATTAACTTTTCTAGTTTTCTGTTCAAAATATTACCAAACAAAAACTATTTATATTTTTTAAATTTAAAGATCATGATATGTGGATTTATCAATTTT
Source organism: Suncus etruscus (assembly GCF_024139225.1). Lineage (NCBI taxonomy): Eukaryota > Metazoa > Chordata > Mammalia > Eulipotyphla > Soricidae > Suncus > Suncus etruscus. Next base: position 96,527,518 of record NC_064868.1, read on the forward strand.
TGAGTTTTAGGCATAGAATATTCCAACACCAGTCCCAATACCAGTGTCAACGTCTTTTGACCAGTGTTCTTAAGCTTCCTCCTTCTCCTGCTTGCAACCTTGAGAAACACAATTAAAAATTCAGTGGATGCATATATATTTACTGATTGATTTTTTTGACTTCTTTATTTTGGTGTAGATATTGAAGTTGATGTCTCCAATTTTATTTTATTTTATTTTATCTTTCTCTTTCTTTTTGCACTCCGGCATAGTGTGATTTCAGGACCGAGACTATTGTGTGGTGCTTGTCTTTATTGCTGTAGTGCTCACTGGATATTTAATTTGATATTTCTTTCTGTATTGTGGCAGTGTTTCAATTACCTTTTTCATGTACTCTCTCAAACTGAGGTTGAAAGCCTCTAGAAGGACTCTGCCCATTTTCAGCCTATTTGATATTTTTACCCCATTCTATTGCTTTTCTTTCCTTCAAACAAAATCACATACCTCGAACTATCTAGCTCTGCTTCTCAAATAGAGGGGGAAACAAGGGAGGGTACCAGGACAAAACAGTTATATGATCACTAATAGTAAGCTAGACACAGAGGGGCCCACTTACACTAGCAGCCCGGGGTGGGTGATGGTGGGGGATATGGGTTGCAGGAAGGGAACGGGGGTGTGGGAAGGACAAATTTGGTGATGGGTATTCGCCTGATTCAATGTTAATATGTACCTAAAATACTACTGTAAAAGATATGTAAGCCAATATGGCCAAAATAAAAATTAAAAAAAATTCAGTGGATGTAGTTTAGATGTCATATTTTCAGTGTTGAATCTGTGCTCTGGACATATATATGTATAATTCATATATCTCATATCACCACTATAACTGAGGCCTGAACTCTTGTTTCACAATTACTTCCCTTTCTCATCTTCTCATCTCCCTCCCCTCAATTTTGTTCCTTTTGTCTTTCTGCTCACTATATTTTGAGATCAAAGGTGCATCTCCCCTTTACTACATTAAGGTTCTTTGTCCAGTTATTCTATATACCACAAATAAGTGATATACTCTATATTGAATAAAATAAGCTAGAAGATAAAAAACAACCACCTATGGAAAATATCAGCTCCACTGGTTAAAAATGGTGCTGATTTTATATATATCAGAACACATTTCACATATATGAGAACATTTTTCATATGTTTCACATCTATGAGGTCTTGGATTTGATGAAATCTTTGGCTCCAATAAAAAACAACAAAGCATGGGAACTGAGCGATAGCATAGTGGTAGGGTGTTTGCCTTGCACATGACTGATGTGGGACAGAACCAGGAATCCCATATGATACCGAGCCTAGCAGGAGTAATTTCTGAGTGTAAGTCAATATGGTCAAAATAAAAATTAAAAAAAGAACCAGGATTAACCCCTGAGCGCCACCAGTTGTGGCCAAAATCCAAAAATCAAAACCAAAACAAAATCATAATATACATCTGATCATGAATATGTCATTATATTATCCTTCTTATGAAGCAGTTGTATAGGACGGACATCACCTTCCATTTCACGTATTAAACATTTTGTTTGTTTTGTTTTGGAGCACCCAGGTGTGCTCAGGGGTGACTATTGGTTCTGCTCTGACAGACTACTCCTGACAGATTCAGGGGACCAGATAGGTTGCCAACAAATCGAACTGGGGTTGGTCATGTGCAAGGCAAATGCCTGATCCACTGTGCTAGTTACTGTGCCCCCCTCATGCATTGTCCATTTTAGAAACCATACATTTTAGAAAAATTAGTAGTCTTTGATGGTACTGAAAGAGCTGCAAATATAGTATCTTTCTTTAAGGTATCTTGCATCTCCTACATTAACTATTCACTGCTAAGAAGAATATGAACTTAGTAAAATGAATTGTATATCTATATTATCATGATATTAATATAAAAATATTCCCAGCTGGCTCAAATAGCTAGAATGCATGTTGTGTGTGTGTGTGTGTGTGTGTGTGTGTGATCCCTACGTTTATTCATTGGCAATGCATGGTCCTTCAAGCACTGCTAAATTTATTTCCCAAGTCAAAATCAAACAAAATACTCTCCTCTGACCAAACAATGGAATAGTAGGTCTATTCCTATAATAAAAAAACTCAATTTCTTTTGTATAATGTGTATAACTGTGGTGAACTGGTAACTGGGATCTTGGATATGGCTTAATATTAGAGCTTGCCTTCCATGCCTTCCTTCTGGGCTCAATTTCTGACACCAATAAATAAACAAACCAATAAATATATAGATAACCAAAATCGACTGATATTTGAGTGGAGAACAAAATAGCATGCACTAAAACCCAACCAAGCAATCTAATATCAACAACTATAATGACAGAAACCCAGTAATGTAGGTACTAGTGGAATCAGCTGCAATTATGAAAGAGCAAAGGTAATGTGAAGATTATGAGATTTGTAATCAAGTCTGGCATGAAAATGTGTCTCTTTCTTATGACCTCATGTGATTTCCAACCACAATGTTAATTTTATTTTTTTATTAAAAAAAGTAATCTACAATAAAGGAAAATGCTGAAATTATCACTAATTGATCATTAACTGGAAAACAAACTACAATTGTAGGAATACTGATTACAAAAAAATCTGATTTTAGGATGTGATTATCTCTAAATTTTTTATTTCACACATGGTTATGAGCCCTTTATATACCTTTTGGTTCCTGAAATTGAGGTCTAATCATTAAGCCAATTATAAAAGTTGTTAGCTAACCTTTATTCTAGAGCTGGATCTCTGTGCCCCAAACAACCAACACAACTGCACTGCTCCCCTTTCTCAGCCCTAGGACCAGAAAGTCATCCATTTTGACATCTGTCTTCCCCACCTCATCCCATGTGTGTCATCCTGGGGAAGGGACCTGTACTGCTGTATCTTAATTTCTATGCTCCAGCCACCCAACACGATCTGCACCCCTCCCGTTTCCCAGCTCTAGGTCCAGAAAGTTGCCCTTACTTCCATCTGACTCTTATTCCTAAACTATGCAGACACTAGCACATCTGCAAAGATGGCATTCCAACTTGTATCTTCTATTTCCAAGTAGCGGGCCCTAACACTTCTTTCTTACAGAGAGTATACAGTCTTAAATCTCAACAGACCAAATCAAGTAACTAGTTGGCATTTATTTGCATTAAACTAACCCTGCATGGTTAGGAAAATAACCTGAAACGCAAATAAATTTGTAGTCAAATTTTGTATAATCAATTCAATAGGTCATTTTCTTGTGTAATGAGGAATCTTAAACTCCATTATTCCAACCCACAAAATGTAAAGCACAGTGGGAAAACTACAGAGTTAACTGCAGTTATAGATAGCAAGAGAAATCTAGGCAAATTTCCAAGCCCATCAAAATGCCTAAGCCTGTTCAATGAAGACCTAAAATCAATGTCTTAGCAACAGAAATCAAGGAGCACTAGCTAGAGAAATTAAACAATCAATAGATAAGCAATTCAACCAAGTCAAAGAAGAACAATTTCAGAATATGATAGAATCCATGCAAACAGAATTGAAGGAACTAAAAAAGAAACATCAGACAGTAACAGATTCACAAATGGGGAAAACTAAAAAGACAATCTTGAAGACATATTACAAGCCAGAATCAATAAAGAGGTCAAAAAAGAAAAGAGATATCTGAATCAGGCCAGCTCCACAGGCTCACTCTTTACTTAAAGAAGATGTGAACTGAGCTATTAAAGATTATGACTACACCAGATAATGCCGCAGAAACTGGTCATCTCAAGAGGAGAGGGTTGTCCAAGACTCCACCCTGCTGAAACAACACTTGCTGCTTCCATCACCCAGAATCACAATTTCCCCGTTGACCTTGTCCCATCTGTGACCCTCTACAATTTCCTTGGGGACACTGATTTGACCACACTTTAGGTACACAAGTTTTGGGGATGATGATACCAGGACTTATTGGAGTGAGTGCAGGAACCTTATTCTGGGAAGCCTGGTAGCTGTAACCATACTCACAAGCAGAGTTGCCATGTTCATCATACAAAGCCAGCTCCATAGAGACACTCTTTTCTCAAATGCGATGTAAACCAAGGTGTAAAAGATTATGGCTACACTAGCCAATGAAGCAGAAATCTGACCATCTTGAGAGGAAACGACAGGTCAAGCCACCATACTGCCAAAGCCATGCTTGCTGCCTCTATTACCCATAATCATTATTTCCCCAATGTCCCTACCTCATTTTTTGAACCTCTAAAATTTGTTTCTGAGACAAGGATCTGAATACACTTCATATATGCTCATTTGGGGGTTGATATCACCAGGGCTTTTTAGAGCGAGTGTGGGCACCCACCCCCCTGCATGTACCTGCCATGAAGACTGACAGCTGAGTACATACACCTAAAAGTTGTATCAGTAACAGTGCTATGAGTTTCTGGACAGCTACATTTGTTTGATGCTGTTATATTTTAAGGAACACCCCAATTTAACACAATGGACAGCTAACAAAAAAAGCTTACTAAACTTCTGCCATTATATTAATGGTTTCATTGAATATACAATAATTTTCACAAATGTACTTGCTATTCTATTATTTTATTTTTTTTCCTCTTCCATTTTATTTTTTTCTACTTTTCTCAGTAACTTTGCTTTCACATATCTGGAAAGAAATGTATTCTTATCAACTATGTCAAGTATGTGATGCATTTTCTTTAAATAATTAAATAGAAAAAAATCAAAATCAAAAGAAAGGAGAGACAAAAGGATGGAAGAAAATATAAGGTATTAACAAACAAAGGCAAGGAAGTAATATCTGATTTATAGAAATACTATAAAGGGAAAATAAAGGGGAAGAACAAATAGTGGGAAATATATTAAAACCAAACTTCCCCAATCTCTGCAAAGAGGCAACTGCCAAAATAGTACCAAACAAAATAGACTCTAACAGAACAACACCAACACATGCAGTTATCAAAATGGCAAAAAAGCAAAGAGATGGACTTCTTAAATTAATGTGGGAGAATATAAATATAAAGGAAAGAACATAAAAATCACATCAGATCTCCCATAAAAATTGTTCAGACAATAATGGAATGTCATATTCAAATTACTGAATGAAAGACATTTTCACCCTAGCATTCATTATACAGCAAAACTCTCAGTTATATGGAAGATAGAAATACAAAGATTCACAGACAAAAGAACTTGCAACATTTGCTATAACCAAACCAATTCTAAGTGAACTACTAAAAGGTCATTCAAATAAACTGAATAAACAATTGTAACAGCGATAACCCTATACAATACAATGATATTACATTCATTTCTGTCAGTAGTTTCCTTGAATGTCAATGGAGTAAATTCTTCCTCGAAAAGCACAGAGTTGTATCAAGAAACAAATCTGAACTTTTAGCTGTTTACAGGAAACACACTTAAAATCTCAGGATAAACATAAGCTCATAGTAAAACTGGAAAAGAATTATACACGCCACTGGGGTAAAAATAATGCTGGGACAGCCATACTTGTATCCTACCAGATTTCAACCTCAAGAAAGTAAATTAGAGACAGGAATGGATACTACATATTGAGCAAGGGAATAATAAACCAGGAACTACAAACTCTAATCAACATATACTCACCAAATTTTGGAATCAGCAAAATATGTAAGACACTCACAAATCTTGAGAATGTGAGGGTAATTAAAAATTCAACATGCCGTTCTTGTCACTAGATAGATCCACTAGACAGAACATCAGTAAGGATGTTAAAGCCCTATGTGATAAACTAGAAGATGGATTTATACAGAGCCTTATATACACAAAAAGGTGAATATATAATCTTGCCAAATGCACATACAACATTCTTTAGGATGGACATCATTTTAGGACATAAGTCTAACTTACAAAAATTCACAAATATAATAATCATAATAAGCATCCTATCAGAACACAGAACTAGAGTGTAAAAAGATGTGGAGAAACTCTAACATTTGAAAATTGAACAACATGGATCAAATATAAAATAAAGGAAGAAATAAAGATATTCCTTGAGGATAATACTAATGAAGAAAAAGTTAACAAAATCTATGGGGCAGTGTAAATGCAGTAATTAGGGAAAACTCATAGCAATACAGGCCTACATAAGAAAAGAAAAAGGGGCCGGGCGGTGGCGCTAAAGGTAAGGTGCCTGCCTTGCCTGCTAGCCTTGGACGGACCGCGGTTCGATCCCCCGGTGTCCCATATGGTCCCCCAAGCCAGGAGCAACTTCTGAGCACATAGCCAGGAGTAACCCCTGAGCGTTACTGGGTGTGGCCCAAAAACCGAAAAAAAAGAAAAAAAAAGAAAAGAAAAAAAATCAAATCACCAACCTAAAGGCGTATTTTACTATCTGAAAAACCAACCACAAATAAACACAGATACAAATACAGAAACTAAAATAGAAATCAATGATATAGAAACAAAAGTACAAAAATAATCAATAAAACCAGGAGTTTTTTTGAAAGAATAAAGATAGACAGATCATTGGCAAGAATCACAAGTTAAAAAGATAAAGTACTAAAATAAATCAATAAAATGAAAAGGAAGAAATTATAACAGAACTCCCAGAAATCCAAGACATCATGAGAGTTTACTATAAATAACAGTACATTGTTAAGCTAAAGATTCTAGAAGAAACAGACAGCTTTCTGGAAACATATAATTTCCCAAAACTAAATGAGGATGGAAGTAGACAGTCTGAAAAGGCCGATCACAAGCAAAGAAATGAAAAGAGTGATGAAAAATCTCCCTATAAATAAAAATTTAAGACCAGAAGGGTTTATTGATGAATATTATTCTTTATTCTTCTCTACAGATAAACCTCACTGATGAACAATGGTGTAAAAATCCTCAACGAAATCTCAAACCCAATCCAAAAGCATACCAAAATATTATATATCATGATCAAGTGGGTTTCATCCAAGATGCAAGGATAGTTCGATACATACGAACCAATCAACATCATGCACTACATCATAAAATGAAAGATAAAAATCATATGGTCATATCAATTGATGCAGAGAAAGCATTTGACAAGATTCAACACCCATTCATGATAACCATGCTCAGTGAAATAGAGGTAGAATGAACCTTCTTCATCTATCTATAAAATGCCTACAGACAATATTATTCTTTTTTGACAATATTATTCTTAATGATGAAAAATTAAAAGAATTCCCACTGAGTTCAGGCAAAGGCAAGGGTGTCCATCATTTCCACTCTTATTTAATGTAGTAATAAAAATCTTAGCAGCAACAGCATCAAGCAAGAGAAGGATATCAACTGGATCCTAATTGGAAAAGAGAAAATGAAACTATATTTGCAGGTGACAAGATGATATATATTGAAGAACCTAAAGAGCTCACAAGAAAGCTCCTAGAAACAGACCAGGATGACTATGTTGCCAGTTACAAAGTCAATACACTAAAATTGGTTGCATTCCTTTATATAAATATTGACTCACTAACAACTGTTATGGCAATCTTAATGATTTAGAGAAGTAGAATGCCTGTCTCAAATACAGGCAAGAGTTGGGAAGGAGGAAGGGGGCCATTGGTGGTGGTAATGTTGCACTGGTGAAGAGGGTGTTCTGTTTATGACTGAAACCCTATTACAATCATGTTTATAATCATGGTGCTTAGAGATTATATATATAAAAGATCACAAAAACACATCTGGAATACTACTGCTTATCACCTTTAATAACATTTTAGGGATGTTTGGCTTATCTGAGAAAGCAACTTGGGAACTAGGGGACAAGGGTAAAAAAAACAAATATTGACTCAGAGGAGAAAGATATCAGAGTCTAGTCTATTTTAAATAATCTAAATTTTCAAGTATCTGTGAATCCATTTAACAAAAGATTTGAGAGACCCAAATACCACAAAAAATTTCAATCACTTAAGAAAGTGAGGACCTGTGCTCGCTTTGGCAGCACATATACTAAAATTGGAATGATACAGAGAAGATTAGCATGGCCCCTGCGCAAGGATGACACGCAAATTCGTGAAGCGTTCCATATTTTTTTTTTTTTGGTTTTTGGGCCACACCCGGCGGTGCCCAGGGGTTACTCCTGGCTGTCTGCTCAGAAAATAGCTCCTGGCAGGCACGGGGGACCATATAGGACACCGGGATTCGAACCAACCACCTTTGGTCCTGGATTGGCAGCTTGCAAGGCAAACGCTGCTGTGCTATCTCTCCGGGCCCGGCGTTCCATATTTTTTAAAGCCTTGAATTTGATACTGAAAAAAAAAAAAGAAAGTGAGGACCTAAAGAAATGGAAAAACATTCCTTGCTCATGGACTGATGATCAATATGAATTCTCAAAATGACCATCTTACTTAAACTATTATACAGATTAAATGCAATCACTATCCAAATTCAGATAACACTCTTCAAGGACTTAGAGCAGTATATTATTAAGTTTTTGTGGAAACATAAGTGACCCAGGATAGACAAAAAAATACTCAAAAAATATACCAAGAAACTGGGAGACATTATTACCTAACTCAAAGTCTCTACTATAAAGCCACAGTGATCAAAACAGTACAGCATTTGATCAAGGGCAGACTTTAAGACCAATGGGTTAGAAGTGAATTTCCAGTTACAAAAATATGTTGTCATCTAATCTTTGATAAAGGAGCCAAGAAAGAATATGAAATAGAATAAAGACTGTCTCTTCAACAAATGGCGTTGAAACAATTGGATAACCATGTGTAAGAAATTAAAGATTGATCCATATCTCATATATTACACAAGATAATTCAAAGTGGATTAAAGGTCTTGGGATAATTCTTGAATCTATAAAATACATTGAGGAAGACATAGGCAAACACTCCAGGAGCTAGACCTGATGCAGATGGCAAGGGCTATAGAATCAAATCCAAATAAATGGGACTACATAAAATTAAAAGGCTTTGTATGGCCAATGAAACATGGGCTAAAACTAAAAAAACAGCCAACCAAATGAGAGAAAATATTTTCACACAACACATCAGTAAAGTGTTGATATCTAGGATATACAAAACATTTACAAAGTAACCCCACAAAACCTAAACACTCCATAGAAAAAGGGTATAGAAAATGAACAAACACCTCTCTAAGGAAGACTAAAAGGGAGCAACAGGAACACAAAAATATTTCTCATCATTACTATTTATTATGGAAATCTGAAAGAGGACAATGAAATATCATCTTATACCAGTGAGATTGTGAAATTGGCACATGTAAAATATTTGGAATAATCTGTTGGTGGGGATATGGTGAAAAAGAACTCTTCTTGGGTTACTTTTATTACTGTTACTATGTATCATTCAAATCATATAATTTGAGGTGTTGGGACACACCAAAATTAATATATGTCTATCCTCAGTTCTACTGTAAAGACACTTTATAGTCATTATTCATAAGAAACTGACATTTAAAATAGTATTATAATGATGGTTATTCATTAATTTCATAAAAAGATATTATTTATAATTTAGTAATTTGTAAATTACAATATGATACAAATCATATATATTATATAATATAAATTATATAATTTCGAATGCAAAATTTAATTGAACAAATATTTATCAAATGCAAACTATGCACTACGTTCCACATTTTTGGCCCTTTCTTTAGTATAAATATGACAAATACGAGGATCTAAGGAAAGCTATTCTAGCATTTATTTCAACCAGTATCCTATATGTAATATTTTAATAATTTAAGATTATAAAAGAGAATATTCATGAGTGACTTAAAAGCAAAATGAGTAAATAAAGCCAAATAGCTTTTCTTAATGGCTTGTACTCAAAAAGCTAAAGACAAAACATCCTGGCAAGAGTGTGGGGAAAAAAATAAACTCCAAATTCACACTTGTTAGCAACATAAATTGGTAGAGCCTCTATGGAAAGCAGTACGTGGATTTCTAAAAATAATAAAAATGGATTTACCATACTATTTAGAAATCCCACTCCTAGGTATATATCCAATATGCACATCATTGTTTATTACAGCACTACCCATAAAAATAATGTATAGGCACAACCCATGGTCCAAACAACAGATAAGGAATTCTACTCAGTCATAATAAAAGATAAAAATATTTCCTCTTGTTGTAACATAAAAAATATGTATGGAGTCAGGAAAAGCAGAAAGATAATATTGATTATTCTCACTTATAGGTGACATATAAAAAAATCCAGGTAACAGAAAATATTTAATGAAAAACCTCTCAAGACTATTCACAGAACTGAAGTTACCAAGTAGGAAGAAAGCTAAAATCATGATAGGGGACCAATAGATAATAAAAGAGGGCTACCAGAACTTTGGTGGTAGGCATTGTATGATAACACTGTATGCTGTAAATGTTTACACTTCTGTAAACCAAAAGCACTTCAACAAATATCAGTACTCAATAATCTAAACTCACTTTCAAAATGGTCCCACATATTGATAATGTAATGAAGCTAACTTTTTTGAAATAACTCATATTTAAAATGAACAAGGGGCCGGAGAGATAGCTTTGAGGGAAGGCGTTTGCCTTTCATGCAGGACAGTGGTTCAAATCCTGGCATCCTATATGGTCCCCTGTGCCTGCCAGGGGCTATTTCTGAGCATAGAGCCAGGAGTAACCCCTGAGCAGTACTGGGTGTGACCCAAAAAACAAAAAACAAACATAAAATAAACAAGACCTAGATGTAAAGAGTTCTCTTTTAATTATATATACGTTTTCAAAATCTGAACCATATCCTAGTTCTACTTTTGTGTTTTTTGAGGAATACCCACTATTTTCCACATATACAGTTGTTCTACTTGGAATTTACCCAAAGTATGTGCAAATAGTAATCTGAAAAGCTAGATCCACCCCAGGCTCACTTTAACACTATTCACAATAGCTTTGATGTAGAAATGAACTAAGTGTACACATGAATGGTTGATTAGTTAAAGAATAACTGGATAGTGACTACATGATGTAATAGTATCCAGCTATAAAATGGATGGAATCTTGTGGGAGACGGGGCAGGAGCAGAGACAGTTATAGAATCTCATGATCTTTTCAAGGTAGTTTTTCTGCCAATAACTCAAATTCTTCATTTTACGAGGGAAACATTAGGGTATATAATTTCAAAGAAGGATGTCAACGTTTTTCAGACAAGGCAGTCATAAAATTCTTTTTTTTAATTTAAATTTATTTTAAATAAAAAAATTTTTTCAAGATAAGTTATTTTATTTTCTTGTCATATTTTTTTTTCAGTTTATCACTTCCATTTTTCCCTCTATTTAAACATCTTGATTACATATATAATTGTGATTAGGTTTCAGTCATGTAAAGAACACCCCCCTTCACCAGTGAAACATTCCCACCACCAATATCCCAAATCTCCCTCCATCCCACCCCACCCCCATCTGTACTCCAGAAAGGCTTTCCAGGTCCCTCATTCATTCACATGATTATGGTAGTTCTCTGTGTAGTTATTTGTATAATTTCACTCACCACTCTTGTGGTGAGCTTCATGAAGTGAGCTGGAAGTTCCAGCCCTCCTCTCATTGTCTGAGGATTGTTGCAAAAATGACTTTTGTTTTTCTTAAAACCCATAGATAAGTGCAACTATTCTGAGTGTTTCTCTCTCCCTCTGACTTATTTCACTCAGCATAATAGATTCCATGTACATCCATGTATAGGAAAATGTCATGACTTCATCTCTCCTGACGGCTGCATAATATTCCATTGTGTATATGTACCACAGTTTCTTTAGCCATTCATCAGTTGAAGAGCATCTTGGTTGTTTCCAGAGCCTGGCTATTGTGAATAGTGCTGCAATAAATATAGGTGTGAGGAAGGGGTTTTTGTACTGTATTCTTGTGCTTTTATGGTATATCCCTAGGAGTGGAATAGCTGGGTCGAATGGGAGCTCAATTTCCAGATTTTGGAGGAATCTCCATATCGCTTTCCATAGAGGTTGGACTAGACGGCATTCCCACCAGCAGTGGATAAGAGTTCCTTTCTCTCCACATCCCCACCAGCACTGATTGTTCTCATTCTTTGTGATGTATGCCAATCTCTGTGGTGTGAGATGGTATCTCATCGTTGTTTTGATTTGCATCTCCCTGATGACTAGTGATGAGGAGCATTTTTTCATGTGCCTTTTGGCCATTTGTATTTCTTTTTTTATCAAAGCGTCTGTTCATTTCTTCTCCCCATTTTTTAATGGGATTTGGTTTTTTTTTTTGTAAAGTTCTGTCAGTGCCCTATATATTTTGGAGATTAGGCCCTTATCTGATGGGTGTTGGGTAAATAGTTTCTCCCACTCCGTGGCTGAATCTTGTATCATGGGCACTATTACTTTTGAGGTGCAGAAGCTTCTCAGCTTAATGTATTCCCATCTGTTTATCTCTGCTTCCACTTGTTTGGAAAGTGCAGTTTCCTCCTTGAAGATGCCATTAGTCTCAATGTCATGGAGTGTTTTACCGATGTGTTGTTCTATATACCTTATGGTATCAGTTCTAATATCAAGGTCTTTAATCCATTTGGATTTTACCTTCATACATGATGTTAACTGGGGGTTTATGTCAGTTTTTTTGCAAGTGGCTAACCAGTTCTGCCAGCACCACTTGTTGAACAGGTTTTCTCTGCTCCACTTCGGATTTCTTACTCCTTTGTCAAAAATTAGGTGTTTATATGTCTGGGGAACGTTATCTGAGAACTCAAACCTATTCCACTGATTTGAGGATCTGTCTTTATTCCAATACCATGCTGTTTTGATAACTATTGCTTCATAGTGCAGTTTAAAGTTAGGGAAAGTAATGCCTCCTATTTTCCTTTTCCCGAGGAGTGCTTTAGCTATTCAAGGGTGTTTATTGTTCCAGATCAGAGGTCTTCAAACTTTTTAAACAGGGGGCTAATTCACTGTCCCTCAGATCATTGGAGGGTTTGATATAGTAAAAACAAAACTTATGAATGAATTCTTATGCACACTGCATATATCTTATTTTCCAATGAAGAAACAAAAAAGATACAAATACAATATGTGGCCCAGGGCCATAGTTTGAGGACACTGTTCCAGATGAACTTCATAAGTATTTGATCCACTTCTTTGAAGAATATCATGGTTATTTTTAAGGGGATCGCATTAAATCTGTATAATGCTTTGGGGAGTATTGCCATTTTAATGATGTTGATCCTGCCATTCCATGAGCAGGGTATTTGTTTCCATTTCCGTGTGTCCTCTCTTATTTCTTGGAGCAGGGCTTTATAGTTTTCTTTGTATAGGTCCTTCACGTCTTTGGTCAAGTTGACTCCAAGATATTTGAGTTTGTGTGTCACTAAAGTGAATGGGATTGCCTTCTTGACTTCCTTCTCTTCTCTATCATTATTGGTGTATAAAAAGACCATTAATTTCTGTGTGTTAATTTCGTAGCCTGCCACCTTGCTATATGAGTCTATTGTTTCTATAAGCTTTTTGGTAGAGTCTTTAGGGTTTTCTAAGTAGAGTATCATGTCATCTGCAAACAATGAGAGCTTGACTTCTTCCTTTCCTATCTGGATTCCCTTGATATCTTTTTCTTGCCTGATCGCTATAGCAAGAACTTCCAGTACTATGTTGAAGAGGAGTGGTGAGAGCAGACAGCCTTGTCTTGTACCAGAATTTAGAGGAAAGGCTTTTAGTTTTTCTCCATTGAGGATAATATTTGCCATTGGCTTGTGGTAGATGGCTTCAACTACATTGAGAAAGGTTCCTTCCATTCCCATCTTGCTGAGAGTTTTGATCAAGAATGGGTGTTGGACCTTATCAAATGCTTTCTCTGCATCTATTGATATGATCATGTGATTTTTATTTTTCTTGTTGTTGATGTTGTGTATGATGTTGATAGATTTATGAATATTAAAGCATCCTTGCATTCCTGGGATGAAACCTACTTGGTCGTAGTGTATGATCTTCTTGATGATGCATTGGATCCTATTTGCCAGGATTTTGTTGAAGATCTTTGCATCAGCATTCATCAGGGATACTGGTCTGTAATTTTCTTTTTGGCAGCATCTCTGTCTGGTTTTGGTATCAAGGTGATGTTTGGCTTCATAAAAGCTGTTTGGGAGTGTTCCCGTTTTTTTCAATTACATGGAAGAGCCTGGCTAGGATTGGTAGTAGCTCCTCTTGGAAGATTTGAAAAAATTCATTAGGAAATCCATCTGGGCCTGAGCTTTTCTTTTTGGGCAGATGTTTGATTACAGTTTCAATTTCCTCAGTAGTGATGGGGGTGTTTAAATATGCTACATCCTCCTTACTTAACTGTGTAAGGTTATGTGTCCAATAATTTTTCCATTTCTTCTAGGTTCTCATGTTTAGTAACATAAAGTTTCTCAAAGTAGTCGCTGATTATCCTTTGGATCTCTGCAATATCTGTCGTGACCTCCCCGTTTTCATTTCTAATATGGGTTATCAGATTTCTCTCTTTCTTTGTGAGTTTTGCCAATGGTCTTATTTTTTCTTATTTATTTATTTATCTTATTTATTTTTTCTAAGAACCAACTTCTGCTTTCATTGACCTTTCGGACTGTTTTTTGGGTTTCCACTTCATTGATTTCTGCTTTCAGCTTTGTCATTTTCTTCTGTCTTCCTATTTTTGGTTCCTTTTCTTGGTCATTTTCTAATTTTTTGAGCTGTGCCATTAAGTTATTCAGGTATGCCCCTTCTTTTTTCTTTATGTGTGCTTGTAGAGCTATAATTTTTCCTCTCAGGACCGCTTTTGCTGTGTCTCATAGATTCTGGCAGTTTGTGTCTTCATTATCATTTGCTTCCAGGAAAGTTTTGATTTTCTTTTTGATTTCATCTCGAACCCACTGGTTGTTCAGTAGCAGGATATTTAATTTACAGGTGTTAAAGATTTTCTTCTGTGTGGCTTTGTAGTTCACATCTAATTTCAGAGCCTTGTGGTCAGCAAAGGTAGCCTGCAAGATTTCTATCCTCTTGATTTTATGGAGGTATGTTTTATGTGTAAGCATGTAGTCTATCCTGGAGAATGACCCATGTACATTGGAGAAGAATGTGTATCCAGGTTTTTGGGATGGAGTGTCCTATATATATCTACTAGTCCTCATTCTTCCATTATTCTTTTCAGGGCTAGTATGTTTTTGTTGGGTTTCAGTCTGGTTGACCTATCAAGTGTTGATAGGGCTGTGTTGAGGTCTCTCACAATTATTGTGTTATTATTGATTTCTTCTTTCAGATTTGTCAGTAACTGTATTAGATAATTTGCTTGTCTCTCATTAAGTGCATATATGTTTAATAGTCTGATTTCTTCCTGTTGCACATATCCCTTGATTAGTACATAGTGTCCATCTTTGTCCCTTACCACTTTTCTGATTATAAAGTTGGTGTCATCAGATATTAATATGGTCACCCCAGCTTTTTTGAGGGTGTTGTTTGCTTGGATGATTTTCCTACAGCCTTTGATTTTGAGTCTATGTTTGTTCTGACTATTCAGATGTGTTTCTTGTAGGCAGCAGAAGGTTGGATTCATCTTTTTGACCCATTTTGCCACTCTGTGTCTTTTAATTGGTGAATTTAGTCCATTGACATTGAAGGAGATGATTGTCATAGGATTTAATGTCATCTTTGTAGATAAGTTTGCTGTGTTTGTTGGTCTCTCTTGTCTTAGAGTAGACCTGTCAGTTTTTCCTTTAAGGCTGGTTTATCATCTGTGAAGTTTCTGAGCTGTTGTTTATCCATGAAGCTGTGTATTCTTCCTTCAAACCTGAACGTGAGTTGAGCTGGGTGCAGTATTCTCAGTGAGGCATTCATTTCATTCAGTCTTGTCACAATATCCCACCACTGTCTTCTGGCCTTGAGAGTTTCTTGTGACATGTCTGCTATAAGTCTTAGGGATGCTCCTTTGAATGTAATTTCCCTTTTTGATCTTGCTGCTTTCAGTATTCTATCTCTATCTCTGGGATTTGTCACTGTAATGAGGATGTGTCTTGGGATATTTTTCTTTGGGTCTCTTTTACCTGGTACTCTTTTGGGCATGCAGGATTTGATTGCATGTAGTCTTTAACTCTGGGCTTATCTCTTTGATTATGTCTTTGACAGTTGATTCTTCCTGGGTCTCTGGGACTCCAATGATTCTTATGTTGTTTCTGTTGAGTTTATCAAAGACTTTTATTTTCATCTGTTCATATTCCTTGAGTACTTTTTCCATTGCCTGTTCGTTTGTCTTAAGGTTCTTTTCCAATTTCTTCTGTTGTGTTGAGTTTTTCTGCATCACATCTTCCAGTACTCTGATTCTCTCCTCAGCTGCTGTTACCCTGCTGGCGAGGTCATCCATTGAGGTTTTCAGTTGAGCTACCATGTTTTTCAGATCTGTTATTTCAGTTTGGAGTTTTCTGATTTCTGTCTTTGTGTACTGTTCAGATTGATCTATGCTTTCTCTGAATTCTACAACATCTTCCATTTTGCTATTTTAAGTTCCTTATCTGAGAGGTTAATCAGGTGGTTGGAATTTATTAGGTCATCCAAGCTTTCATCTTCATTTTCTGTGCATGGTGTTTGCCTGTGAGGTTTCCCCATTGTCACACTTGTAGTGTGGTTTTTCCTGCATGTTGTGGTGGGGTTCATTGGTTAGAAAGAGTGCACAGCTGTGAAGCGGTATTCAGAAATACAGACAGGCACAGGAGAAGTTTCCCTTGAAGTCCTCAGAGTGAACAAAGGCACAGCAGTTTGGAGCCTCCACAGGCCAGAGAGCTTAGTTTATTGGACAGGACCCCCACAGCCAGAGTTTACTCACTGGGCAGCTTCAAAATGCAGTTTTTTGGGGGTGCGCTCCCCAGGCTCTGAGAAGACCTTCAGGTATTCAGAAACACAGACAGGCACAGGAGAAGTTTCCCTTGAAGTCCTCAGAGTGAACAAAGGCACAGCAGGGCGGATAGTCATAAAATTCTATTTGGGCAGGGTAGACCCATACTCAGTGGCTGTTCCTAGTAACATGTAAGACCATATGTATGTTCATGATCTAACTAGCTAAATGGGATAAGTTTCATACAAGCTAAGTATTTACCTCCGATACTATCACTCTGAACCACAAGTGATACATTGTAAATCCAAACTAGTGTCTTTTCAGGGCCCTATCTATGTGCCCTTGAGGAAGTGGTTTAATTGTAGGCTTAAAAGTTTCACAAAGTTTTATAAAATTGTCACAAGCAATACCCTTCCTAGAAATTGGTGAGATAGACATTAGGAGACCAGATAAAATCAGTTTGTCAGCCATCTTGATGTTACAAAGAATCTTTGGCTTCATTTCAAAACTAAGCTTCCTCCCTGGGGTAGAGGCATGAGACACTAATGAGGCCTGTAGCCATTCTTGCTTATTTCCGCAAAGGGAGATAGTTATTTTATCAGTGCTAACTCATTCTTTCCATTCTTTGGCCACCAAATATTTTTTCTGTTCTAAATTTCATAGTAACAATGACTTAAAGTGCTGGGTAAAGAATCAAATTCTAATCTGTTGTATTAATTATACAATAGATAATTGAGGGAGGGATAATACTAATCATCCTACAAAGGCATACACATGACTCTATCTTTGGATATATAATATTCAGAGATAAAGATATGTAAAATTGGAGAAATTTGGGGCTAGCTTGCTCACTGCTTGCTGAGGATCAGCAATCAAATCTTGAGGAAAAAATAGAAAACCAAATTTTAAGAGAGTCTCCAGTAATATTATTTGGGCAGGAGGTATTAATGGTTCCCTTTCTTCTTCTACCTCTTCCTCTTCCTCTCTCCTCTTCATCCTCTTCCTGTCCTCTTCCCTCCACTTTCCTTTCATCTCTTCTCCTTATACCTTCCCATCTAATTCCATTCCTCTCTTCATTTTTCATTTTATGTATCAGGGATTGAATTCAATTCCTCATAAGTCCAAGGCATTTACTCTATTGTTGAGATGTTCCCACAGTACTTACAGTATTTATGTTTCTTAAAATAACTCTTAGGTTGAAGCAATAGCATGGCAAGTGGGTAGGACATTTGCCTTGTACACTGACAACCTGGGTTTGATCCTTAGCATCACATATGGTCCACTGAACACTGTCAGGAATAATTCCTAAATGTAAAGCCAGAAGCAACCCTTGAGCATTATCAAGTGTGCCCCCTAAGCAAAAAAAAACCCACAAAAACGAAATACATGTTCAAGCTTGAGGGATAATTTTCCAGTAAATGTGCATGCAGAACCAGTTTTGATCCCAAGCACCACATAGTGTCATGGTTATGTCCAGTAATAACCCCTAATTACTTAGCCACTAAATACTACTTGTTTCCCAAACTTCTCCCCTAATTTACAAATTGTTTCTTTATAATAGTAACTCTCTTGATTTAAAATAACATTTTATTATACCACATTACAAGAGACAAATACAGAACTGATTAATTAAATGAACCTGGAAATATGTCTTTTTTCTGAGGACCAGGCAAATCAGTACAATACAACTTTTAATATGCCATTATGCTTCTAACTAGCCTTTATTTAATTCTAGTCTTGTACTGAATAGAAAATAGGCATTAGTACAGACATTACCTACTGCTTAAAGCAATGGTTCTAAATATTTAACAGTGCCCTAATCATTTTAGCAAGTAGAGTGGCAGAAAAGGTGACCTTTTAATTAACAAATGAAACAAAGGTTCACAGCCATATATAGTTTGACTTTCAGCCCTGCACCCACAATGTTTCTTAAGGCAATACAATAAGGCCTCAATATTAGTTACTAGGTTATTGGAAACTTTTATTTCAAACAAAATAATATGCTCAAAATAAGTTTTATTAAACCTTAGCTGGGGTTATATTTTTCCTCTTTGACTTTGTAACCAAACAATGTGGAATAAAACATTATTCAAGGGCCTGCTATGAGGAGTCTGTTTGCAGACTTGATACGGCTATAAAAATTATGTATCTTGCAACTGAAGTCCTCGGAAAGCAAAGAGAATATTGAATCAAAAGCAACATTGTTCAAAAGCTGACTGGGGCCGGAGAGATAGCATGGAGGTAAGGCATTTGCCTTGCATGCAGAAGGTCTGTGGTTCGAATCCTGGCATCCCATATGGTCCCCTGAGCCTGCCAGCAGTGATTTCTGAGCATAGAGCCAGGAGTAACCCCTTAGCACTGCTGGGTGTGACCCAAAAACAAAAAACAAAACAAAAAGCTGATGATTGTTATTCTGTGTATGACACACTGATACACTGATTTTTACAATTAATTCCAAATAACTAGTCCTGGTGTCCAGAGTATGGCTCAAATGATAGAACACATACCTTGCAAGTTCATTTCCTTGGGCTCAATACCAGTATTGCAGAGTTCCCTGGAACATTGGCCCTCACAATAAAACTATCCCAGCTGTTTGGACTTTTTGGGGGGTGGCACACCTGGCAGTGCTCAGGGCTTATTTCTAGCTCTGTACTCAAGAATTACTCCTGGCAGGGATCAGAGACCACATGTTGACTGAGAAGAGAAAACCTAGCCCTGTGCAAAGCATGCACCTTACCACCTATACTCTCTACAGCCAAAACTTGAACACTATTGATTTTATTAATAGCATGTTTATCAAACTGTTTGAAACCAAGCACTAATTAAAGTTGGTTAATCAAATGAAACACTCTGGATTTTTGTGTAAATATTACTGTTCATATGCATATTAGAAATTGAGGAATTTTAAAATGAATTAAGTTTAAATAAGTCATAAATGTGTTTAATTATATTATCTAGTCCCCCTACCTAGCAATACAGTAAGGGTGGCATGCAAATCTGTGCAAACTGCTTTAAGGTAAAAAAACAACTGGATTTCTTATCAGTTTCTACATTAGATTGATTGCAATCTGAAAATGAAAGTAATCTGCATTCACACAGATAAGTGATTTGAAAAATAAATGAGAGTTGTAGTAATAAACATTCCAAATAATTGTATATGTTCTTTGATATGACAAAATTCTACATGTAATAGTTTCTTTAAAATTAAGTTCATTATAGTACTTAAAGCCTATAGATTAATCTTATAATTAGGGATTTATTTCAAGATTACACAACATTAACAAAATCATAGCTGCTGTTAATATCATTATAGATGTCAACAGAAAAATTTAAGTATTAAGAAGCTGTTAACCTCAAATAAAAATTTCCAAAAGCTGAAATTTTGCTTGAATATTTAAATTTCACCATTGTCACCACATTGTTTCAGTTGTTTTCTGATTCAGTTCATTTTTTTTTCAAAAAGTTTTCCAAATACCAAAGTCTGAAGTGTTGTTTGTTTGAAGAGTTCTTTCAGGTTAACAAGAAATTCTTTGAAGAGAACATCTAGTTCATCCCATAACTTAGTCATACAGGTACTTTTTCTTTCTTTAAACATCATATGGTATGCTGCTGAAGTGATTTTTGCCTACTTCCCATTACATCACACAGAATATACACAAAACAGTTGGGCCAGGGACAGAGCTTAACAGGCTGAGCATAGTCTTTGCATGCAGGAGCTACAGCACCTCTAGGTGTGGCCCCCCAAACAAAAAATATAGTTGCATAAGATAGGAAGGTATTTAGTTAATTACTCATACTGGCTCAAGGGCATTATTAGATGAAAATGGCACTTTCCTTTCTTTTTTCTGTGAATGCCTGAAGCTAGAGTACACAATGCAGTCTGTTGCCTCTGTCTTAACTTGTGTTAAGGTAAAGATCCCCACACACTGCAAGTAAGCAATCTGCATAAATATCAGCTTAGTTAATATGTCAAATGTATGTACCTCACTATAAAAACAACATTAAATTTGGGTCACATAGGTAATACAGCATGGAAGGCACTTGCTTTGCATGCAGTTGAGCCAGATTTGATTTCTGGCACCCATATGGTTCCCCAAACACACCAAAAGTGATTCCTGAAAGCAGAGTCAGATGTTAGCACGAATTACTGCCAGATGTTCCCCCGACCAAAAAAAAGATTATGCAAGATAATATCATTATTAGTAGTACTATAAACACATATAAATTTAAAACTTAATTAAAAATTAAAATTTAACAAATAACTTTATTTCATGAAAAATTGGAACAGTGTTAGGTCAGTGTTCCCAAACATATGCTGAGAACTATTGCACTATCAGGGATGCATGCCAGTGATACATATACTTACATATGTCTAAGAATCTGGATTCTATACAGGGTTCTCAACTGCAAACATATTTTTAAAAAAGAGAGAGTATTGGGCTTAGTCATTGATCCTTATATATTAATAGCCTATCCTAACAAATGTTGCAGAGATAGTTCAAAGGGCTGGAGTGCACCCAGGCTCTATTTGTGGGAACTCCATGTTCTGTTCTTCAGCATCACATGATCCTGAGCATATCTGGGAGCCACTCCTAACTATTAAACAAGGACTGGTACTGGAGAACTGATGAGTGGTCCCCAATCACTATACATCAATTTTCTCTGCATGAAAATTATCTAAGAAAGTTGTGAAAACACTGAACTGTCTGGGAACCCACTCATTGGTTCACTGTGACTGAAGCAAGGATTGGGGATATGCTGGTGTAAAATTTTGTGGGTTTTTTTTCTTGCGATTAAGTGTGTCTCATACTTTTTCTTAGAAATTTTGGGCTAGAGCATGATTATGCTCTGATCAGCAAGAAGTTTCATAATATTGCATCAGTAATTCAATTAGATCAATAGCAACTCATTATTATACACAAAAGACTATAAAATTTAAAAAGTGTAAAATTACTAATAGAGAGAGGCAGGACAAGCGTGCCCCAGTGCTTGCCACGAGGCAAATACAGCTATAGCTATAATGAGAAAGAGGCCGAACCAGCATATCCTAGTGCTCAGAGGTGAGCAGAGCCCTGTACATGACACAGAATAGGCTACGTAAAATGCAAAAAGAGCATGGGTGCTCTGTTTGCTCAATGGCTGAATTTTTCTTCTAGTTAATGAGCATATATATATATATATACATATATATATGTGTGTGTATGTATACACATACATATGTATGTCACAATGGGGAAAGTATGCAGAACTCCCCCATGCCAGAGAATAAATATTGTAGTTCTGAAGACCCACCTAATAATGGTCACTTATATAGCCTATCTCACCAGGAATTTAGAGAGAAAATATGGAGGATATTCAAAGAATTCAAAGGAAAAAAAAGAATGAACTGAACAAACTACAAATACATCTCAAGAGGACATAAGGGTAGAAATGAGAAAATTCCAAACATAAATAAAAGGACTGAAAAACTTAATAGGTTAAAACCTCCCTGGAAGGACTCACCAATTTAGTAACAGCTGCTGAGAATAGAATCAGAGAGATGGAATATGAGCTGTATAAAACCTCCATACAACAGAAGAGATTGAAAAATAGCCTCAAAATAAATGAACAGAAGATGAAATATCCTCAAAATAAGAGAAAAGATGACAACAGAATTCTAGGATAGATTCAATAGAAAAAACATAAGAATCATTGAAGTCACAGAGATCTAGGGAAGAATCAATAGTCAAAGACATTGTTGCTTAGAAGTCCCCAGAGCTGAGGAGTGCATGCAACTACACCCTGGATGTATGTAGAGCACCACCAGCTAAAAAAGATCCAAATAAAAGCACCCAAAGCACAACTTAGTCACAATGATGAAAACCACAGATTGAAATAGAATACTGAAAGCAGCAAGATTTAAAAGGGAGATTACAAAGAAGCATCCTTAAGATTCAGGTAAATTTATCTCAAGCCAGATGGCAGTGGTGACAAAACTCAATGAAATGAATACCTCACTCAAAAAACTTCAACCAGAAAGACTTTCATTCAGGTTTAAAGAAAAATACACACCTTTACAGATAAACAGCTCAGAAATTTTACAGACTCAAAAACAATCTTAAAAGTATTACTGAAGGATCACAGTAAGACCAGGCAGACCCAAATAACACACCAAACTCCTACATAAAGATGGCACAAATACCCATGATAGTAACTCTTTCAACGTCAATGAAGTAAAAGAGACACAGAGTGGCAAAATGGATAAGAAAATTGAATACCTTTTTTTGCTGCAAGAAACACATCTTAACAGTCAGAGCAAAGAAAGACGCAAAGTAAAAGTCAGAGGTCAAACATTCAACCAAACAATTCAATAAATGGCTGGCATGGCCCCAATAATAATAATATATTGCATAGACTTCAGGCTCAAAATAGCTATAAGAGATAGATATGAGGATTTATTAATAATCAAAAGATGTGTAAACCAGAAAATTATCACACTATAAAACACTTATGAACCCAATTGGAGAAAATAAAATACTTAAAATAATAATAGACGTGAAGAAAGAAATCAACAGCAACAGAAGAGTAGTAGAACACCATTTTGTCACCTCTTGGTGTAGAGCAACCAGGCTAAAAACTTAACAAGGATATAATGCTGTGAAGGAAGAAATGGAAAAAGTGTATCTTAGTGTGTATAATACATATATGTATGTATATATGTATATAGAGAGCTTTTCATTCCCCAAAAGATGAATACATATTCTTCTCCAATACACAAGGGAAATTCTCCAAGATAGACCGCATCTTGGGCCACAAAACTACTTCCATAAGACCAGGAGAACGAAAATTGTATAAATATCTCTCAGACCATGATGTACTGAAAATAGAAGGGAATTACAAGAAAGAGAAATAACTTTAATACCTGGAAATTAAACAACTCACTACAGAACCACCAGGGATGAAATCAATGAAGAAATCAAAAGGCTCCTGGAAACAATGAGAATGAAGACATGAATTGTCAGAATTTGGGGGAAACAGCAAAAGAGGTATTAATAGGAAAACTTAATAGGAAATTTACTTTGCAATCATTCATAAGGAAGAAGGGACCTGTATAAATAAATTACTGGCTCAGTTAAAAAAAACTGAAAAATGACCAAGAAATTAACCAAACGTATTCAGGCAAAAGGAAACAAAATTAGAGCAGAAATTAATGAACTGAACATCCACAAAATAATCCAAAATATTAATGAAAGCAAGAGTTGGTTCTTTGAAAAAATAAGCAAGATATATAAGCCAATATCAAGACACACAAAAATAGATATAAACTTAATAAACCAAATCAGAAATAAAATACATGGAAATCACTACAGATACTGCCGAAATTCAAAGGGTAATCAGACTACTTTGAGAATCTTTATGTCACAAATAAGAGAACCATGAAGAAATGGATAAATTATTGAACTCCTGTAACCGCCCAAGGTTGACCCCAAGATGATCTGGAACATCTGGACAGACCAATAACTACTGAGGAAATTGAAATGGTATAGATAGGACTCCCAAAATAAAAGTCCAGACTCAGATGGATTCACTAGTGAATTTTCTCAAGTCTTGAACATGGATATACTACTAATACCTTTCAGGTTCTTCATGGAAACTGAGAAGCAAAAACACTTAAAATAATTTTTATGAGGTATACAGAGAAAAAAAGAAAATAGAAAATATTTGATGGACATAGATGCAAAGATCTTCAAAATATTAACAAATATAATCCAACAGCTCATCAAAATGCTATACACTATGCCCATGTAGGATTCATTCCAAAGATGAAAGAATGGTTAAACATACAAGTCAATTAATAAATATAATGTGCCATAACAATTAAAAAATAAAAATCACATGATCATATCAATAGATGTAGAGAAAGCATTTGACAAGATCCAAAATCCATTCATGATAAAAACTCAACAAGATGAGAATTGAAGGAAATTTTTTCATAGTCAAGGCCATTTACCACAAGCCCATGACAAACAATAGACAAAAAAATAAAAGCCTTTCCTGTAAGATCAGGCATAAGACAAGTTTTCCCCTATTCACCACTTCTATTTATTTTAGTACTGGAAGTAGTTGCCATAGTATTCAGGCAAGAAGAAAATATCAAATACATCCAGATAGGAAAGGAAGAAATTAAGACCTTACTGTTTGCAGATGTCACAAGACTGCATTTAGAAAATCCTAAAAATTCTATCAAAAAGCTCCTAGAAACAATAAATTTGTATAATAAAGTTTCAGGCTACAAAATTAAGACACAGAACTCAAGGCTTTTTATATACAAATAATGAAAGAGAGGAGACATTTAAACATCCCATTCAGAATTGTGCCTAAGAAAATCAAGTACCTCTGAGTAAACTTAAAGAGGTGAAGGACTTATATACACAGAAAATGCAAAGTGGTGTTTCAATAAACAAAAAGAACACGAGAAAATATAGGAATATACGCTGCCCATGTATTGGCAGGATTAACATTATTTAAATGGCAATACTTCCCAAAGCACTGAACAGATTTATTGTACTATCTATAAGAATACTCATGATATATTTCAAAAAAGTTGATCAAACATACTTGAAATTCAGTTAATGTATTTGTTTACAGAAGTCAATGGAAAAGGAAGCTTTGATACTATAGGCTCATAAGAATGTTTTAGCAAACTTATTTTCAAACTGTGTGTATATATACAGGAATGTTCTTATGATTTTGTTTAGAAAAGTTTATGGAAAAGGGTGTAACAGACTCATATTACAGTGCTTGGTATAAGAATGCTTAAGAATTTTCTAATTAAGTATATATAAAAAGATTTTAATATTTATATTTATAGAACTATATGAAAAATTGTGATAGATATGAGACAAGGATATGAAAAAATCTGATTGTTTTGAGAATGATGTATTCACAGTCTAACCCTTAACACTTTTTATAGCCAAGTCTACCATCACCAGCAGTGTTTCTTAGGAATTAGAAAATTTCCTCACCATTTTACTGCTAGAGGATTTTTTCTTTTTCTTTTCCCAACATTTGCCACATCTATTGCAAATTAACAGCCCTTCTCAAAAAAATTTTTTTAACAAAAAGGGTGAAATTGTTCATTCACAACCTGTTTTTACCCAAAACAAAGGCATGCCCCCATCTTCCTCTATCCTTTTCACTTATCCCTTTATCCTGGATCTAACTGGACTCTCCCCTGCCTGATTGTATTTGTACAACCAAGATAATAAGGTCAGTCTTGTTTGGGGTACAAAGAGACCAGGAGATGAGAAGTCACTGACTTCATGATTGTCTCCTGACTGGCTTGGTTTATTAATTGTTCATGGCTACCTGCATCAGATCCATTCACAGAGGGTTGGAAATGCGTATGTGGAGTGATTTCACAATGGTCAAATGACACATGAAAAAAAATGTTCCACATCATTAATCATCAGCGAGTTACAAATCAAAACAATAAGGAGACTGACACACATCACAAAGAACAAAATCAGTGTCCGTGTGGATACTAGTAGAAAGAGACTCTTTGTGAGAATGTAGATTGGTCCAGGCTTTTTGGAAAACAATATGAATATGTCTAAAAGAACCCTAGATATTGAGTTTCCATATGATCCAGCAGTACCACTCCTAGGGATTTAACTTAGCCACCAACAAACACCATGCAAAAAAGCCCTCTGTATTCCTATGGTCATTGCAGTACTATTTACAATAGCCAGAATCTGGAAACAACCCAAGTGCCCTAGAAAAGATGAATGGGTAAATAAATTGTGGTACATCTATGCAATAGTACATCTACACTATGCAGCTCTTACAAAAAGTGAAGTCTTGAAACTATCTTATACATGGATAGATATGGTGAGTAAAACGAGTCATAAGGTGAGGATAGACATAGAATAATCTCCTATATTTGTGGGATATAAGAAAAATAAGAGAATGGTCTAGTATTAAACAATGAGAGTTGAAACTGATCACCTTGAACAAGAACTGGGTGCTGATAGGAGATGTGACATACTTGGTATCCTTTCATTTACAATAGTTAAAAACACAGTATCAAAAATGGAAAAGAGAGAAAGAGAGTGAGAAGTAATACCTGCATTAGAGATAGTGGTGGATAAGTGGGTGGGAGACAAACTGGGTACATTGGTGCTGGGATTAGTACACTGGTGAAAGATATTGTAAATTCTTTTTTTTTTTTTTTTTTTTTTTTTTTTTGTGGTTTTTGGGTCACACCCGGCAGTGCTCAGGGGTTATTCCTGGCTCCAGGCTCAGAAATTGCTCCTGGCAGGCACGGGAGGACCATATATGGGACGCCGGGATTCGAACCGATGACCTCCTGCATGAGAGGCAAACGCCTTACCTCCATGCTATCTCTCCGGCCCCAGATATTGTAAATTCTATGAAAGAAACTCAAACATGAACAATTTTGAAACATGGAACTTAAATAAAATAATTATTTAAAAAACTGCTAATAGAATACTTGCAATTGTATCACTAATACACCATATAGAGACATTAAAATTAACATATCAGAAACACATTCATTCCTTTCCTGTCAAGATATATCTCCAGTGCCATTATCTCTCACCTAATTCACTTTAACAACTCCTTAACTGTTATTCAAACCATAGCTATTAGCACTCCAATTCATTAACCTCAAAGCTACCAGCTACATTTTTCTTCTTTTTTTCTTTTTCTTTTTGTTTTTGGGTCACACCCAGCAGCACTCAGGGGTTACTCTTGGCTCTACACTCAGAAATCACACCTGGCAGGCTTGGGGTACCATATGGGATGCCAGGATTCAAACTACCGTCCTTCTGCATGCAAGGCAAATGCCCTACCTCCACGCTATCTCTCCAGCTCCTTTTTTCTGTTTTTTAAATCTTTATTTAAGCATCTTGATTAAAGTCATGTTTGTAGTTGAGTTTCAGTCATAAACAGAATATCCCCCTTCACCAAAGCAACATTCCCACACATCCATTTTTCCTTTGCAAAAAGCCCTAAAAGAGCTCTATTTTAATTGCAGAGCAGAGTTAAACTTCCTTTCATAAAGCCCCAACCCATCTGGGTTACACTAGTTCATGTTTCCCTTGAAGTTATCTGATTTACCTGAACTTCATTTATTTATGAACTCCTTCAGATTGGGGGCTAGGTGATTTTTATCACATTTATCTATGTCTTTAAAGTACTTGACACATAATTCACATCAAATAAATGTCTGATGAATGTAACTCTAAGCATGTTATATTTAGTAATACCATGAATTCTGATTCAATCTGAAAATAATTTTATCTTGGTAATAATTATTGTAAGCAGAGTCTAAGGTATCTTTCTACTTTCAATAATGATGTATCTTGACAGGATACCTGTGCCTAGAGCAAAGTGACACACACACACACATATATACACACACAGAGAGATAAAAGTTAAACACTAATCCTACTCTACAAACTTTGAGTTTAGTGTGATGCTAAATGCTACAGTGGTTATTCCTTTGAAATTTAACAACCTGCCAGAGCAAGTTAATGGTCACAATAATTCAGTGTCAACCAAGATTTTAAATACCTTCATCTTTCTACTAACATACATATGCTACTTTTACCCAGGATCAACTTAAAACCTAGTAATTCTGGTTCATTACAGTTTGGATACTTAGAGGGAAGTTCAGAGAACTGAGATAATTGAAGTATTTGGTTCAGCTTTTACCACTTTAAATTTGTGCTTATCTTGAAAAGAAAACAAGAAATCATGTAAATTGCTACCGAAGTTGTAGTCTATAGAGTACTAAATTATTAGGGTATTGTTTTGGAGTATAAGGCTTATAGAAATAAACTTTACCATTGGATCTGCTACTGATTTAGGTTTTGGAGGGGCCCTCAGCAGCTATCAAAGCTTACTCCTGTCTCTGTGCTCAGGGATCACTCCTGCTCATAAGAATATTTGCTGTTCCTGGAATTGAACTGACGTTGTCTGGGTGGAAGGCATGTGCCTTAACCTCTGTATCTCTCCAACCCAGTGTTTGTATTTTAATGTTTTCAAGAATATTAAAAATCTATAGTAGATGACCCAAACTTTATATTTGGCTCAATTGTCACTTTTCAGAAAATATAATCACTCATAGCCAACCCCGGAAATCTAATTTCTTTATACCAATTATTTCTGAACCTGGCTCCAACTTTGAACCTTTTTTTATTCCTGCCTCTCTCTGCCCGCCTATGAAATGGTCTCCCTAACCTTGTGTTGTGACCTATCATTGATGTGATTTTTAGGTAGGGCCCCCTTAGAATACTCTGGGGGCCCAATGTGGGTTTATATAGCCTCCAATTGAGAACCATTACTTTAATCACTTCCTCCAATTTAACAGAAGCTACTCACACCACTGTGGATCTTCAGTCTCCCCAGAAGGTGGTAACTCCCAATTTAGGAAACACAGCTCAAAAGGTTAAGTGTTTTCAATCCTTGGGGATGGAAAACTGTGCAATAAATGTGAGAATAATTGGGTTTTATTATCACTAATGCTTGGAATAGTTTCACGTTTAAAATAGTATATTATTTTGGTCTTGGACACAAGATCCCAAGGGTGCAAAAATTACAAAGTTTTATTAGTATTTTTATGGTCCCCCAAGCCAGGAGGGATTTCTGAGCACATAGCCAGGACTAACCTCTGAGCATCACTGGGTGTGGCCCAAAAAAAACAAAAGAGAGAGGAGAGAGGAGGGGGGATGAAGAGAGGAGAGAGAGATAGAGAGAGAGGAGAGGAGAGGACAGAGAATGTGTGTTAGGCATGCTGGTGTAGAAATATTGGTGTTTCTTAGTATAAAATCATAAACATGATTCTAGCACAATATTAAATGTCCCCCTTAGGAAATACTGCAAAGCTAAATTTAGTACCACACACTGATTAAAAAACGTAAACATAAACTTCTCTCCTGTCTTAATAATTTGCAAAAATTTCTTAAAGTATGTAAGGAAATGTAAATATAGTCTCTATAATCACATAATTTAACTTAGTCTGACATAAGAGTAATTATATTAGTACAACAAAATACAACAAGAAATAACAATGCTTGTCATAGTATTTGAAGCATTTTGTTCCTATTACTGTGATATAATATTATTGGTTTAGTCACTCATTGACATTGAAACAAATGATGCACTTAAAATGATTCTATTGAGGATAATGTATATTTGACAGAAGGGGAGAAGGAGAAACAAATAGGTCCTCACATGCATGCCAATGAGTACTTTCCAAAGTAAATTTCAGGTGCAAAGCATTTTGAATGCTTCTAGAGATAAGAAAGTTAAATGCTGTGTTTTTGTCATACCAGATGTTTTGGAGAAGCTCTTAGAGCAGTGATTCTCATCCATTCATTTGTAAACCTGTGGGCCTATGCCATAAGGAGAAATAAATATTTTACAGACCACTAAGGCAAAGACAAAATAATTACTTATAATGGTATTTTGTGTGGTGGTTTATCAATTCTGTATTAAAAAAATGAAAACTAGGGGCCGGAGAGATAGCATGGAGGTAAGGCATTTGCCTTTCATGCAGGAGGTCATCGGTTCGAATCCCGGCACCCATATGGTCCCCCGTGCCTGCCAGGAGCAATTTCTGAGCCTGGAGCCAGGAATAACCCCTGAGCACTGCCGGGTGTGACCCAAAAACCACACACACACAAAAAAAATGAAAACTAATCCCATGACAGGGATACTTCAGGGGTGGAGAAACCCTGTATCTCCTTCTAGACCAAGGGAATTCCTATCCCCAATAGTTACTGTGCCTATATGGGGGGGAGCACAAAATAATCATTTTTATCCACATATATATTTATTGACTGATTTTTTGACTACTTTATTTTGGTGTAGATATTGAAGTTGATGTCTCCAATTTTATTATTTTATTTTCTCTTTCTCTTTCTCTTTCTATTTCTCTTTCTCTTTCTCTCTTTCTTTTTGCACTCCAGCATGGTTTGATTTCAGGACCGAGACTATTGTGTGGTGCTTGTCTTTATTGCTGTAGTGCTCACTGAATATTTAATTTGATATTTCTTTCTGTATTTTTGTGGTGTTTCAATTACCTTTTTCATGTCCTCTCTCAAACTGAGGTTGAAAGCTTCTAGAAGGACTCCGCCCATTTTCAGCTTATTTGATTTTTTACACCATTCTATTGCTTTTCTTTCCTTCAGACAAAACCACAGAACTCAAACTATCTAGCTCCGCCTCTCAAATAGAGGGGGAAACGAGGGAGGGTACCAGGACCAAACAGATATATGATCACTAATAGTAAGCTAGACAACGAGGGGACCACCTACTCTAGCAGCCTGGGTGGTGATGGTGGGGGATATGGGTTACAGGAAGGGAATGGGGATGCGGGGAGAACAAATTTGGTGATGGGTATTCCCCTGATACAATGTTAATATGTACCTAAAATACTACTGTGAAAGATATGTAAGCCAATATGATTAAAATAAAAAATTTAAAAAATGAAAACCATATGTTAAGTGGCAGTAATTTTTCCATGAACTAGTAGGATATATCTGTGGACTGGCTCCATTATGACAGGCAGTTGATAACCACTTCCCTGTAGTAACAACTAAGGCCAACTGCTAAGATGGAGCCAGAAATGAGAGTGAACAGGTGGATAAGCTAGCTTTCAATGAATCATGCTGTGTACTGCTTTATATTTTCTCTAATTTATCTCCACAATAACCTACGATGTAGATATGACTGCTCTCCATTTCTACAGATGAATAAACTAGGTCTTAAAGAAGTTAATTCATCTTAAGGACAAAGTGCTGATCCCATGATAATTCTGGGTTTCAAATAAAATTCTATTCGATTCTCAGTCCACTCTGTGTATCACTGTGATAGCAAAGTATTCACAGTTGTTTCCATTATTTCAGTGTCACATCTTGATTTTTAGGCCTTACTTCTATTTAGAGGGGAGTTTTACACAGGGAGAAGAGGACAAGATCGTTGTTTCAATTTCTTGTTTATGTTATTTCTCCCTGTAGTCTCAGAAATTTACCAGAATAATAGCAATTTTGATGTCATAGCTTTATATTCTGCATCAACATATAAATTACACAATTCAAAATGAAGCAATGAGCAGCTATATATCCAAGATCTATTATGTTGAGTAGTTGTATTATTACTAAAAGATTCAAAAGAACTAGCATTCGCTAAATGTCCACTTTATATCAAATACTCAATTTACCCCATTATACAAAATGGCTTTTATTATCATCACCCCCTTTTTTGAAGCACATCTTCCAGCAATGCTCAAGGATTACTCCTATACTCAGGAATTACTCCTCGTGGTGCTCATTGGACCATATGCGATGCCAGAGATTGAACCCAGGTCAGCTGCATGCAAGTCCCCAACACTTTGTTCTATCTCTCCAGCTCCTACCCCCCATTTTTAAAGATAAATAAAACCCAGGGTAAAACTTTCTTGAAGATCAATCACATTTATTAACTGATAGTACTTGTATACTATTTGATTGCTCTTAGAATCTATGAATGAGACGTTGCTCAATTTAGTCACCATTTTAGTTTTTAAGTTATTTTAAATAGTTTCCTTAATTGAATCACTGTGAAAGAAACGGTTATAAAACTGTTTATGATTGAGTTCCAGTCATACAATGTATAGCGCCCTTTACCAGTGTACATTTATTGTCACTAATGCCCCAGTTTCCCTCATGCCTTACTCCGTATTCTATCTCCTGGTTGCCGCCTCTGTGGTACTCTTTTATAAGCCTCATTGAAAGATTGAAAGTCAAATGAGAAAAGTTGATTTATAAGTCTATTGCAGGATAATTAAGCTACAAGTGATATATATGTTACATATAATAAGCTAAATATTTATATCCTGAAACTTTTAGAATCACTATAAATGCTTTAAAATAAATCAACTTCTTTTAAGATTATTATAAGTTAGTAAAACAAAATGCAGGACATTTAATTAAAGTAAGCACACAGAAATGTAGGGTGGAAAACTCAACCATACTTAAAACATGAGATCCAAACTACAACCACCAAACTTTATAATTTACATGTCAATCTGGCAGGTGGAACATGGGAACATAGGTGAAGGGAA
The DNA here is from genome assembly GCF_024139225.1 of Suncus etruscus. Lineage (NCBI taxonomy): Eukaryota > Metazoa > Chordata > Mammalia > Eulipotyphla > Soricidae > Suncus > Suncus etruscus. Next base: position 96,560,435 of record NC_064868.1, read on the forward strand.
GTTGACACTGGTGTGGATCAGTGCTAAAACATTATATACCTAAAACTGAACTATCAATAACTTTGTAACTCCCAGTTATTTCAATAAAAATTAAAAAAAAGAAAATGTGAAGTGGAGCTTCAGCCACCACTACCATAAACTGAGTAAGAGGAGAAAACTCTCTAAATCTGCCTGTTAGGAAAGATATAATAAATTATATCTCATTGAGTATCATTATGATCATTGTAAATAATAAGCACATCAGAAATACTAGTGGGTTGTGATTAAAAATTTATTTGTAAATTGGTTGTTCAGAACTACAGATGATACTATTCCCATGGTAATACTGTTAAAATTGTAGCTAGGTTTTCAAATAAGTTCAGGTATTTATTATTGCATGTAAATATATTTTGCTAACTAAAACATAAAGAAAACAAATTATTTAATACATATTTATAATACATATGATGTAAAAAAGCAAGATCTGGAAACAAGAGTCCAACAAGAGACTGAGTGAGTAAATATAGGATGTAGTATATATACACAATGGGATATTGTTCATTGTGTGAAAAGATGAAATTTTGCATTTTACTATAACTCGGATGAAATTAGTTTCACATTTAAAAAATAAGTGAGGAGGAAGACTATTACAAAATATTCTTACTCATATATAAACAAAGAAAGACAAAGCAATGAAATTCATGACACCCAATGAAAACAAACTCAGTATCTAACAACAACATTAAGTTAACTTAACAGTGTATAAGGGGTGTAGAGGTGGGTGTAGTGTGTAACACTATACTTCTAAGACACATAAGTATTTACAGTCTTTCAAACCAAATTTACGTCAATAAATAAAACAAAATAAAATGTAAATAAGGAAAAGAGATGTTATAAGGTTTAAGGAACATGTCTTAATTGCAGCCAATACCAATTTCATCTCTAGGACAAGATGGACTTATGATCATTAAAAAGTGCATCCCTGGAGCCTACCTCTATTTCCCAGCTCTGATGCATATGTCCTGGTGATAACTACACTGCACTTCCTCCTTGGTTCTAGCATTGAACTTGTTGTCAAGACACCACTGGTATGGCCCTTGGGCCACCTAAGTACCACTTGAGAAGTAGAAAAAATAAAAAAAGAAAACGTCACAAAATTGCCTAAAGCAAAATAAAACATTTAAAATGTATACTAAATATCATCACATGAGGAAAATGTGCATTTAATCAGAAGTCCATGGTTAATAAGTTTTGTTGAGATTGTGGGAATGGGTAGTAATCTGTACAAAATTTTAGGTATTAAGGATAGCAACAAATTGTTATAATGTTTAATTTACTTCAAAAATGAAGGGAAGTGTTACTCCATCCCCCATTCTACCTGTAACCTTACCTGCTAATAAGACCTGCCCATTTCTGGGAGGGGTCTTTGGTAGGTAATAAAAGGTTTTGCCTGAAGGGCAGGAGGGAGATTTTGGAGGATTGAGAGAGCAGGAGGAGAGATGGCTGAGAGACCAGGTAAATGCAGGGCTGAATAAAAATGATGCCTCCTGAAACCTGTCTCACCGCTACCCTGAAACCTCAGACCCGAAGGCTGGAGGGGGTTGGAGACACGTGGCCTGGGCTGGAGGAAAAAGGGACCTCCATCCATCACCATCCAGCCCCATTCAAGGGCTTTTATTCTACAGGGAAGATCAGAAAAGTTCAATTCTGGGAATAAGAGGCTTCAGGAAATGAGGTAACAAAAGGAGAAACACGTGGGAGAAAGAGAAGGGCAGTATAGGTAGAGAGCAAGGGGAAGAGGAAAAGCATAGAAAAGAGAGGGGTAAAGCAAGAGCTAGAAAAAATGTCTAAAAATTAAACTCTGAAAGGCAGTGGAATGAAGGAGAAAAGCAGAACAAAAAATGAGTGCCAAGAGGAAATAAATGGCAGAGAGGTAACACTTCTCTGATTTTGTGTTGTGCAGACTACCAAATGGTGTTTTATATATCACAATCTAATTCGAAGAAAAAACTGATGAATCTTATGTTAAAATAAGTCAAAAGGACAAAAATAGAGAATGCTCTTAAATCTGTGATACATGGAATAACACGAGTATAATAATGGTAGGCAGCGAAGGAGGGAAAACATGACTTCATATTACAGAAAGAAAAATACCAGGGAGAGAAATGGAGGTGGGAAGTAAGAAGCAAAGGCCTGTAAGTAACATGGCAGCAAGAGACAGGAGCTTTTGATCTTTGTGGTATAGTTCTGTATATAGTAAACCACTAGATACAATGCTACTATAAGAATTGGGCCAAAACTACAATTAAACTTAAAATATTTGTAAATGAGCCATGTTGGGAGGAGGGAAGAAAATTGGCACCATTGGTGGAGGGATAGTTTTGGGGAATTGGAAGTGGGAACACTGTATGCCTGAAACCCTATTGTAAATAACTATGTACCTAACTTCAAAAACAGCAACAAAAAAGAAAAAAAATATCTTAATGAAGTCTTAAGTGCAATAATTCATAACATGGAAAATAAAGATACCATAATATTCCCTCTTTTGGTATAATGGAAATACTTCCTTGTCTCTAGATAGATAAGTGCTATTGTCATCAGAAAAACGTGGTGTGTTATGGGTAAAAACCTGCAGTATAATGATTTCTTCATACTAAGCTGTTAAACTTAACATCAATCTTAAAATGTATTGAGGGGCCAAAGCAATAGTACAGCAGGTAAGGTATTTTTCTTGCATAAGGTTGACCTTGGTTCAATCTCTGTCACCCTGTTTGGTCTCCTGAGCACCAGCACAAGTGATTTCTCAACACAGACCTGTGAGTAAGCCCTGACTACCATGGGGGCATGGCAAGAACCCCCCCAAATTAGCAAATAGTATAAATATTATAGGGGTTCCTAAAAAGAAGTAGGTCTCTTATGGAAAAGAAATATAGATACTAAGAAAGGTGATATATGTGTGATTGTGTGCATTCATGAGAAGGGGAAAAATACAAACAGTATGCAGAGGATAAAGAAAATAGAAATATTATACATTAAAACAGAAAAAGTGGGGATGGGGTGAAAACACAGTGGGTTGTCTTGCACCTGGCCAATCCTGTTTCAGTTTCTGACATCCAATATGGGTCCCTATGAGAACCAGGAGTAAATACTGAACAATCCTGGTTATGACCCCAAAACAAACCAAAAAGGGAAAAAGTCAGTTATTAAATTTCTTTATTATTTAAGTTTCATGTTAATATGAATAAATGTTATCATTAGTAAGGAAGCACAACACTGACAAATGTATTAGATACATAAAATGATCAGAACAATTCCTCTAAAATTTTATAACAGGGCCAGGGATGTTACTTAGTGGCAGATCATACACCCTACATATCTGGGGCTATGGATAGATACCTGGCAAAGAAAACAATTTCCAATAACCTGTAAATCATCTCTGTTACAAATAGCTTTTGCTCCTGGTACTGCTATAGCCACATTTTTAATGTTTTCTTTGGGATTATCAACACTATTGGTTTATTTTGTTTGGGAGTTACACACAGCAGTGTTCAAGGATACTACTGGGTCTGTGCTCAGGAGTGACCCCCGTACTGGGACCACACAAATGCTAAGGAACTAATTAGAATCTACAGTATCTTCCTATACAAGCTCCCCAGTCCCATTTTTTAAATAACCAATTTCTGATTACAAGTAGAAACAATGGTCATAATAGGAAATGTCCGAAAAACACAAAAAATGCATGAGTATAATAATCATCTACAATTTTCTAAACAAATATAACCAATGTAAGAATTTGGTGTATTTTTTAAAATCTAGGCCTTTGTAGTTAGAGACAACCTTCAACTTACTTCAACATTTTATCTATAAATGGTAATATTTATTACCTTGAAAAAAACATACACAGAGAAGTAAACTTTCGCCCTAATGTACAGATTATAATAGAGTTAACTCTAAATATGTGATTTCTATCTAACTAAAGCATTTAGGAAAAAAGTTAGGTTAATAATGAAGTTTTAAACCTAACAGATCCTATCTAGTAAGGCTTGAATCACTAAACTTTAATTTTGAAGGAAATAAATACTGTAGCAAGTCGAAGAGTTGGACAAAGCTGCAGTATATAGAAAGACATACATAAGATGAAAGAGGAAATTTCAAAACAGGAAATGGAATAATACAAAGAGCCCTTGTGCTCTGCTTTGCTCATAAAACTCTACAGTAGGTGTTAACTACAAAATGTACAATGCTGAACTAGCTGAGCAACTGTGCATCAGAAATTATATGTAGCAGCTAGTAGATGGTTCAGTGGATAAATAATGAAGTTTGGAAGCACAAAGGAGTGAGTCCAACTGCCGGTGCTATCCACATACAATCCTGGAGCGCAGTTCTGGTAGCTCTGCTGTGATTTCCAGTTCCTATAGGCTGTGCATGTGAAAGCATTGCAGCACCCCCAGGTTAGTGCTGTAACTAAAAAGATGGGCAAACACTCAGGCAAAGTGTTCAATCATTGAAACCAGATGTGCTACCCCCATTAGCACCATTTTAAATCATGCCAACACCTAAATAAGCTCGTGTGTGATTCTCTTTTAACATCAACAAAGAAAAGGGAGTGGGAAGGGGACTGCACAGTCTCTCATGTTTAAAGTAAATCCCTATAGTATATAACTGAGGACAATCAAGGGAACTAGTCCAATGCAGTACAGAAGACAGGCTTGTTTCTGTGCCTGAATTTCTACTATATGCTATAAGAGAGCATTCTCTTAGGAGACAAAGAAGATGATATGTAATTCTTCAAAATTTTTTTAAATCTTGGGGTACAAGGTAGTCCATTGGGGTTCTGGTATGGATTTTATGTTTCCTGGTCTAGGTACTTGTATATATTTGTGTGTACTTTGTCAAAATGCATTGATTGATATACTAAAAATTTCTCTATTACTTCAATGTATTCACTATACCCTTCACTAATATTTACATATTTAAAATTATTGACCTCTATGTAATATTTATGGTATATCATCTCATAAACTTTGGGGGTACACCCAGTAATAGTTTAGAGCTCAGTGGACTATCATAAAAGCAAAAGCTATTTTAGTTAATTAGCAAAAGAAAACTAGATTGCAAACCTCATTTATGACATAAATGTGACCTATATACATAGATGTCACCTATAGGAACAGATAAAGGCATAAATGTGTCTATATATCTACAAAAAGATGTACAAATATATATATACCTATAAAGATGGATATTTATCCACATGATATACATATAGAGTTGATGATGTCACCTATAGAGATGCCATTGATTCCTATATATAACACCTATTCCTATTGGTGATAAATGTTACTTTTATAAATATTATGGGAGTAAAGGAACTGAAGTGTTAATGGTGATTGACATTTTGGGGTTGGCCTCCCAAGCCATGTTGTGAAGCCCAAGAGTCATTCCTGGTGATTCTAAATGAACAAGGCTGGTAGTTCAGGGTTAGGATTCAGGGATGTAGTACTGTTCTGTCCCTGCGTTGCTGTATAAAACCATGGTCAAGCTTGGAAATGGTTGGAAGGCCATTTGGTGCCAGTGATTGAACACGGGTTTAGTGTAAGCAATCCATATGTCCTAACTCCATTATCTCCCCAGCCAGTTATCAAATATTGTAAAGATCACAGTCACAAAAAGCAGAGCATCTGATCAGATATATAGTGAATAAGTTTATGTAATGTTTGTCTATTGTGATACAAAAATAAAATTCAGAACCTCATAATAAAGGGCATGTAATGTGCCACTGAGTCATATTCTCAACCCTAGTAAAATACTCATATGTAAAACACTGTAGACTATAATTTTGTTTAAAATGTCTCAATTAATAAACATCCTGTTACTTTTTATTTACTTCCTGATAGCTAATAGAAGAAGGCTCACACTCACTTTAGCTCCAACTCTGATGAATCACCACTTTGAATCTATAGGAGAAACTACTTACTAGCTTTTGGGGTTTTCTGTCCCATCTACTGATGCTCAGGGATCACTCCTGGCAGGGCTCAAGGGACCATATGAGATGCCAGGATCAGAACCTGAGTTGGCCAGGTGCACGGCTGTACTATCACCAAACTTGTTCATTTTTAATCATATGGGGTAAATACCTATAATAATAATCAGGATTAAAACTGAATAGGTAAAATAATTTTAATTCTTTAAATTACATTTAAATAGAGGAAAATTAAGACAACAAAACATTCCTAAATTATAAAAGGGGTTATAAATATACTCATGAAAATATTTTTACCTTATTTTAAGAAAATGCATACTTAGTTGACATAGTTGACCATGATGCATTTGTTTACAGATTTACAAAATTATCTAAAAAAGAATAGAAAAAGAGAAGAATAAAAAGAAAACAAAAGTACACTGACAATCAAATTTGTGAAAATTATTTTATTTCCGATGAATGCATTAGAAAATACATCTGTTTCCATATAAAAGAGAGCAAGGCTATTTAGAAAGAGAAAAGAGAAAAAAGGAAAAAGAATTTATTTTAAAAAAAGAAAGAAGTAGGGACTTTAAAAAGTACCAGTTTGAATAGAGCTGAGGTACATGAAAACAGCCATAGGAGCCTGTCAGTTGTAGGTGGATTTTTTTGGGGGAGAAAGCTCAGTTTTAATCAAACTGAGGTGTGTGAGACCAACAAGATTGGCTATAGGTGTTGGCCAGAGTTTGGACTTAAAAAGGACAGTTTGAATCATGCAGGGGTACTTAAACCCAGGCACAGCAGCATGTCAGCTGTGAGCAGTTTGACAAAAACAAAACAAACAAAAAAATCCCATTGTGAATCGATTTGAGGTGTGTGAGACCAGCAATAGGGCAGCTGGTCTGCTTCATTCTGCTGCTGAGCATTTCTTCCAGTCAAAGAGCTACACCACAACACATAATATAGTACAACACACCAAATGTTACAATGGGAAAACTACACAGAACCCCAACCAACCTTGCAAATGAAGATACTACTTCTGGAGACTTAACCAACTTCAGGCACCTACATACCGTATTTTCCGGCGTATAAGACGACTGGGCGTATAAGACGACCCCCTAATTTTGCAGTTAAAACATAGGTTTAGGCCTATATTCGCTGTATCAGACAGAATGTTCCTGTGCTGCAACTGTATGTACCACAGTGAGCCAATCACAACAAGCAAAGGTTCAAAGGTTATACTGTAATAGACTTCCTCTCTGACTCTGGCCAATCTGAGCAGGCTTTTTACAGTGTACATTCTGGTCCAGAACATTGTCTAATTTGCATGATAAAAAGCCTGCTTGGATTGGCTGAGTTAGAGAGGCTGTCTGAGCAGCCTTGCAGTGATTGGTCCCTTATCATAGGCACCTTTTCTGGCAATTCCCTGATGGTGTCAGTTAATCTCCCCCACTACATGAACCAAACAACACCGCATCCTCAGACCCTAGCACTGAACCACCAACACGGTTAGCTGGGTTTTGCTAGAAGTGGCCCCCAGATCTCCAGAGTACTGTTTGGGAGCCCTCAAGAAAGAGATTTGGAAACTCTGCGGCCTGATTTTTTTTTGTTTTGTTTAGGGGCATATTGAAACATTTTTCAGGATATACTTGGCATATAAGATGACCCCCGATTTACGGTTGACTTTTCTTTGTTTCATAAGTCATCTTATACGCTGGAAAATACAGTACCTGCTCTGACTGGGGCTTTATATAGGGAATATTAAGGTTGTTATAAGAACTTAAAGCAATGAGGGAATGGTCAGCCCATAAGACTCAAGAGGATCTGAAAATAGAAATAAGAAAAATACAAACAGACATATCAGGGCTGAAAAACATGGTAAGTGAAATGAAAACTGTACTAGGAAGCGTCACAAACAGAGTAACAGCTGCTGATGACAGAATCAGTGAGCTAGAAAAATGCCGTATGGAACCAATATTCAACAGAAGAGGCTAAAAAACCCTCAGAAGGTGAACAGACCAAATTAGAACACTGGGATAAACTCAATAGAAACAACGTAAGAATCATTGGGGTCCCAGAAACCCAGGAACAAAACACCCATGAAGAATCCACAGTCAATTACATCATTATTGAGAAATTCCAAGAACTAAAAAGTGCAAACAAACATATCCTGATTCCCAAAAGTACCAGAGTATCAGCTAAAAGAGATTTTTAAAAAAGCAACCCAAAGCACATCCTAGTCACAATGATGAAAGCCATAGATAGGGATAAAACAATGATGACAAGGTAATAAAGAAAATTACACATAAAGAAACGTCCTTAAGATTTACACTAGAAGTACAACAAGCAAATTCTCAAGGGTTGAGGCAATGGTGTACTATAATGCCAATACTCAAGAAAACGAATGAATATCCAGGCTATTTCACCCAGCCAGACTTGCAGAAAGGTTTGAAGTAAGAATCTAAAACTTCACCAATAAACAAAAGCTCAGAATATTTAAAGATTCAAAATCAACCTTAAAAGAAAAGCTGAAGGGTTAACTTTAAGGCAAGGCAGACCCAACAAACACAGCAAACTCATACAAAAAGATGACAATCTCATGATAATTCTCTCTCTCAACATAAATGGAATAAATGCGACAGTTAAGAGACACAGAGTAGTGGTGCTGGTCTCTGCTTTGTGACCTGAATCACAGCAGTGATTGGGATTTCTCCTGTGGCCTGGGATTTGATCCCCTCCACCCATCTTTCCCCGAGGGCTCTTCATTTGAGATGAGCTGTCCCACCCACAGTGGAGCCAGTTTTTATTTTTCTTTCTGTTGATATGTTGTATTATGTTGATTGATTTACATATGTTAACCCATCCTTGCATTCCTGGAATAAAACATATTTGGTCATGGTGTATGACCTTCTTGATGAGGTGTTGAATCCTATTTATCATAATTTTGTTGAGGATCTTTGCATCTGTGTTCATCAGGGATATTAGTCTGTGATTTTCTTTTTTATGCAGCATCTCTGTCTGGTTTTGGTATCAACATGATGTTAGCTTCATAGAAACTATTTGGAAGTGTTCCTGTTTCTTCAAATTCATGAAAGAGCCTGAAAAGGATTAGTAGTAGTTCCTCTTGAAAGGTTTGAAAGAATTCAGTAGTGAATCCATCTGGGCCTAGGTTTTTGTTTTTGGGAAGAATTGTGAATTACTAATTTAATTTCCTCAGTAGTGATGGGGCTGTTTAGATATGCTACATCATTCTGATTTAACTGTGGAAGGTTATAAGGATAGAAATTGTACAGAATAACTTCTCAGATCACAAGTACTAAGAGAAAAATTTTAACACCTGGAAATTAAACAGCTGACTACTGAACAACCAGTGGTTCAGAGATGAAATCAAAGAGAAAATCAAAATATTCCTGGAAACAAATGACAATGAAGACAAAAATTACCAGAAGGCACAACAAAAGCAATACCCAAAGGAAAATTTATTGCTTTATAAGCATATATCAGAAAGAATCAGCCTATATAAAAAGCTTAATGACACAGCTTATAAAATTTGAAAATGATCAACAAAAGGCACCAAAAATAGGTAGGCAGAATGAAATAACAAAGCTTAGAGCATAAATCAATGAAGTGGAAATCAATAAAACAAACCAAAAAAACCCAAAAGCCATTTTTAAACAAGTAAACAAGACTGATTAGCTACTAGAAAAACTCACAAATAAAGGGAGATAAAATTAATAAAAAGGATTAGAAATGAAAAGGGAAATCACTACAGATACTGCAGAGATTCAAAGTAATCAGAGACTACATTGAGAAACTCTAAGCAACGCAACATGAGTACCTGGAAGAAATGTATAAATTCTTGAACTCTTATAATCTTCCAAGATTAAACCAGGATGATCTAGCATACCTAAACAGACCCATCACTACTGAGGAAATTAAAATGGTAATCCAAAGTCTTCCCAAAAACAAAAGCCCAGGTTCAGATGGAACCAATAATGAATACATACAAATCTTCCAAGAGGAACTACTACCAATCCTTTTCAGGCTCTTTCATGAAATTGAAGAATCAGGAACACTCCCAACTAGTTTTTATAAAGCTAACGTCACCTTGATACCAAAACCAGACAGAGATGCTACAAAAAAGAAAACTACAGACCAATATCCCCGATGAACACAGATGCAAAGATCCTCAACAAAATTCTAGCAAATAGTACCCAACGCCTCATCAAGAAGGTCATACACCATAACCAAATAGGTGTCATTCCAGGAATGCAAGGATGGTTTAACATATATAAATCTATCAAAATAATACAACATATCAACAAAAAGAAAAATAAAAACCATATGATCATATCAACAGATGCAGAGAAGCATTCGATAAGATCCAACACATTCTTGATAAAAACTCTCATCAAGAATGGAATGGAAGGAACTTTTATCAGTACAATCAAGGCCTTCTACCATAAGCTAATGGCAAATATTATTCTCAATGGTGATAAACTAGATGTCATTTCTCTAAAATATGGTACAAGACAAGGCTGCCCTCTCCCACCACTCACACTCAACATAGTGCTGGAAATTCTTGCCATACCAATTAGGCAAAACAAAGTTATCAAGGGCATCCAGATAGAAAAGAAAGAAATCAAGCTCTCACTGTTTGCAGATGACATGATACTATATTTAGAAAACCCTAAAGACTTTATCAAAAGCTTCTAGAAACAATAGATTCATAAAGTGGCAGGCTAGAAAATTAACATGAAAAATATCAATGGCCTTCTTATACACAAATAATGATAGAGAAGAAATGAACATTAAATAAACAATCCCATTCACATTAGTGTCACACAACTCAAGTATCTTGGAGTCAACTTAAATAAAGAGGTGAAGGAACTATACAAAGAAAACTACAAAACACTGCTTTAATAAATAAAAGAGGATACAAGAAAATGGAGACATATATTCTGCTCATGGATTGGGACGACTAACACCAATAAAATGGCAATACTCCCCAATGCATTGTACAGATTTAATTCATTCCCTCTAAGGATACCAACGAAATTCTTCAAAGAAGTGGATCAAACACTCCTAAAATTCATTTGGAATAATCAACACCTGCTAATATCTATAGCAAACCTTGGGAAAAGGTATATGGGAGGCATCAGTTTCCCAAACTTTAAATTGTGCTACAAAATTATAATCATTAAAAGAGCATGGTATTGAAATAAGACAGACCCTCAAATCAATGGAATAGACTTGAGTATTCAGAGAATGTTTCCAATTAATTTTGATAAAGGGGCAAGAAATCCAAAATGAAGCAAGGAAAGTCTCTTCAACAAGTGGTGTTGGCACAACTAGTCAGTCCCTTGTATAAAAAGCAAACTCGGGCCTCCATCTAACACTATGAACAAAGGTCAAATCCAAATGGATTAAAGACCTTGATAATATACATGAAACCATAATTTATATAGAACAACACGTAGGTAAAACACTCCATGACATTGAGACTAATGGCTTCTTCAAGGAGGAAACAGCACTCTCCAAACAAGTGGAAGCAGAGATAAACCTATGGGACTATATTAAGCTGAGAATCTTCTGCACATCAAAGGAAATAGTGCATAGGATACAAAGCCACCCACAGAATGGGAGAAACTATTCATCCAGTCCCATCAGATAAGAGGCTAATAACAAAGATATACAAATCAGATGTATGTTAGATGTACTGACAGGACATAACAAGAAAAAAAATCTAACCCCATCAAAAATGGGAGAAGAAATGAGCAGCTACTTCCTCAATGAAGAAATACAAATGACCAAAAGTCACATAAAAATGCTTCACATCACTAATCATAAGGGAGATGCAAATCAAGACAATTTTGAGATACCATCTCATGCCACGGAGACTGGCATGCATCACAGAGAACAAGAACAATCAGTGCTGGCGGGCCTGTGGAGAGAAAGGAACTCTTATTCACTGCTGGTGAAAATACTGTCTAGTCCAGGCTTTATGGAAAACAATAGTAGATTTCTCAAAAGACTGTAAGTTGAGCTCCCATATGATTCAGCTATACCAGTCTTAGGGATATACCCTAGGAACATAAAAATACAATTCAAAAACGCCATCCTCACATTTATATTCATTGCAGCTCTATTTACAATAGCCAGACTCTCAAAACAACCAAGATGCCCTTCAACAGATGAATGGCTAAAGAAACTGTACATATACACAATGGAATATTATGCAGCTGTCAGGACAGATGAAGTCATGAAATTTTCCTATACATGGATGTACATGAAATCTATTATGCTGAGTGAAAGAAGTCAGAGGGAGAGAGATAGACACAGAATAGTATTGCTCTATGGATTTTAAGAAAAATAAAAGACATTATTGTAATAATTCCCAGAGATGAGGGATGAAGGACTGGCTCATGATATGAAACTCACCTCAAAGAGTTTTGAGTGTAGTTAGAGAAATAACTACACTGACAACTATGGTGACAATGTCAATGAGGGAGAGAAGTAGAATGCCTCTCTCAAATGCAGGCCAGGTAGGGTCATAGGGAGATTGGAGAAATTGGTGATGGGACTTTTGCATTGGTGAAGGGGGATGTTATTTTAATAACTGAAACCCAACTATAATAATGTTTGTAATCAAGGTGCTTAAATAAACATAATATAATGTTTTAAAAAAATAAAAGCATATCTGATAGATTTGCAGAAATATATCAATAAAAACACAATAACACTGGGAGAATTAGTGTCATCATTTTATAGGTCTATCAGGCTAAAACTCAACAAGGATATACTTGATCTAAAGGAAGACATTAAAAAGAGAGGCTGAGTATATATATATATACATATATATATATATACATATATATATATATCCATCTCCCCAAAATGTGAATACATCGTCTTCTCCAATGCACATGGAATATTCTCCAAGATAGACAACATGATGGGCCACAAAATATACCTCCATAAAATCAAGAGGATAGAAATTGTATCAACTACCTGCCCAAACATCATGGACTGAAATTAGAAGTTAATTACAGACACATAGAATAAACTTCAATGCGTGGAAATTAAACGTCTCAATACTGAACAGCCAGTGTACTAGAGAACTTATTAAAACATTTCTGGAACCAAATGACAATGAAGATACAAATTATATGAATATTTTGGAAAAAAACACAAATACTATGAAAAGGAACATTTATAGCCTTGAAAGCACTCATAAGGAAGAAAAAGCTTACATAAATAAATTAATGGCACAGTTTATAAATTGAAAATTGATCAATAAAATGAACCAAAAATATGTAGATGAAAGAAAATAACAAAGCTCAAATCAGAAATTAATGAATGGGTCCGCCCTGTAAATCTAAAACATCAATGAAAACAAAAGAGGGTTTTCTGAAAAAAAAAAAAAAAAGGTTCAATAAACCACTAAGAAGACACACAAAGAGAAACTTAATAAATCAAATTAGAAATGAAATGGGGGAATTTACTACATATTCTGCAGAAATCCAAAGGGTAATCAGAGACTACTTTAAGAAACTTTATGCCAAATAAAGAGGAGAACCTTGAAGAAATGGAGTCTTATATCATTCCAAGGTTGAAACAAGGTGATCTGGATCCCTTGAAAGACCTATCACTATTGGGGAAATTGAAATGGTAATCAAAAGGCTTCCCCAAAACAAATGCCCAGGCCCATATGGATTCACTAATGAATTATTTTAACCTTTCTAGAGAACTACAGCGAATCCTTTTCAGGCTCTTCTAGAAATTGAGGACACACAAACATTCCCAAATAATTTAATAAAGCACACATTATCATCAAAAGCAGACAGAGATGCCACAAAAAAGAAAACTGCAGGTCAATATTGGTGAAGAGCAGAGATAGCAAGATTCTCAATAAAATCCTAGCAAACAGGATCCAACTGCTCATTAAAAGGTCATACACCATGCCCAAGTATGATTAATTCTAGAAATACAAAGATGGTTTAACATACACTAGTGACTAGACAATCAAAATAATATACCATATCAAGGAAAATATAGGAAAAATAAAAATATGATCATATAATAGATGCAGAGATGATAATGAATTTGACAAAGTTCTACACCCATTCATGATAAAAAAAACTCAGCAAGATGGAAATTGAAAGAAATTTTCTCAATACAGTCAAGGCCATTTACCACAAGTCTATTAGAAATATAATACTCAGTGGGGAAAAACTAGAGCTTTTTCCTTTAACTTCTGGCACAAGACAAGTTTGCCCCCTCTTTCCACTTCTATTCAACAGAGTACTGGAAATATTTACCATAGCAATCAAGCAAGTAAAGGATATCAAGGGCATCCAGACAGGAAAGGAATTCCAGCTCTCTTACTGTTTGCAGATAACATGACACTATATTTATAAAGTCTAAAAACCTCTACCAAAAAGATTTGTTTCCAAACATTAAGTAAGCTCAGCCACAACACTGGCATCTAAATTGGTGTGTTTTTATAGGGATAACAGCATCAAACAAATAAAGTTTTCCAGGGAATTCAAAGCACTAATACAGAGACTGAGGCTTTTGTGAAGTGTGTTATCATCTGCCAGGCCTCCAGGAATAAGGAGGATGTGGGGGGGGGTGCCTGCACTTGTTCCATAAAACCCTGGAGAGCTTGGGGGCATCTCAGGTACCAGGGATCAAACCCAAACTCTGTCAGTCATAATCTCTGAAAGCAAATTTAGGAGGAGTAAGTTTTGAGCACTACTTGTGCCCACGAAAAAAATAAATCCACCAAAAACAGACAGGTAGCAATATTGTTTTTTGTATGTGTTTGCAAGGCTATTTTTAATTTTTTAACTGGCATTCCATCACTTATGTTTTCTCATGCACACACTTCCAACACCACACTCATCACCAGTGTAGTTACCTCCTTCTCCCAGGGACTACAAAGCCCTTCTCTTTGAATTTCACCTTGATTGTGTTGGTTAGCTCTCCCTTTGTGATACCTTTGGTCTTTGTCACTTGTGTATATGTGGAACTTAAATATATTTATTTTTGTAGTTTAATGATATGGTTAAAGTTGTATTAAGTTTTATTTCCAATGTATAAAGTTTTTGTACCAACAAAGTACCCATGCCCCTTCACCAGTTAATTTCTAAAAAACAATTATTATAGTTTAGGTGATATGTGTCCACTAATATGGACATTTATGGTTTTGGTATATACAATGGTAGACTTTTCCTTGCCACTTCTGAATTGTCCAAGACTCTCCACCAATGCTCTTGTGTAGTTACTTCCAGTGTATCTCTATTCCTTCCAATATTTTGGCCCTACCAACATGCTATGTCAGGCCTTTAAGTTAATAACTAAGGTTTATTATCAGCTGATATCAATCTATACCATTTATTTGTTTCTGTATATAGCACGGATGATTGAGGTCATCCAGCAGTGAGGCAAGGAGTATTAATGACGCTGCCTGCATTGTGAATTTAGGAACAGTTTTCATACTTAGCCTCAGATTTTTCTGTATTTTCCAAGTTTTCAGAAAATATGATTAATTTTTATAATCAAAAGTAATGTCCTTTTTGCCCTCCTTGCCATTATTTAAGGGTTGAAGCAGGGATTGAATGTAATTAAAAAGATAACACATCTTTTGGGCACTGGTGTGTAGTTTTCTTGTGCGAAGAACATAATGTCCTGGCGGAACTATTTTTCTTTTGTGGGAGGTTGGATGACATCTAACAGTGACTGGGGTTATTACTGATTGTCAGATTAGAAATATCACCTTATAGTGCAATGTTGGGGATTGAATCAGCATTGGTCACATACATGGAAAGCACCTACTTCCTACACTAGCTCTCTGGTCCCCAACTATAATTAATTTTAAGGAATTTTAAGTTATAGGACTCCATATTTATCAGCATATTATATGGATATATTATAAATGGAAGCATACCATATTTTTGCTTTATAAGATGCACCTGATCATAAAATGCACATAATTTTACAATATGCTAGTCCACAGCTGGTTAAACACATTTACCTGAGTTTCTTTATATCAGGAAAAAACCCTCATTTTTTAAAAAAATGCTTTTTTGTTAAATAAATAATAAAAGTTTCCTGCACTCAGGCTTTAGCTCCAGGCGGCATTTGCTCCATAAGACACACAGACATTCCCCCCCATCTTCTGGGGGGAAAGTGTGTCTCATGGTATAAAAAATGAGGTAAGCTGAATGGTAGAATAAACACGTTTTCAAAACATCAAAAACTGAAAAGAAAAAGGATGATATAAAAGCTCATTGTCACCATTTCCTTTTCGCACAAGTCATCTTGTGATTAAAAACCTCCATAAAATTGGTACATGATGGTGATTGTTATAGAAAAGAGGGAGCCTGGCCCAGAGGGATACTTCAGGGTCGAAGGCATTTGACTTGCATGAGGCTGACTATGGCTTGACATCTGATACCACATGGTTCTGAGCATCATTGAAGTTTACAGCTGTGGGGGCTCCTAGGTAGCCTGGGTAATCTGTCTCCAGAACCCAAAAGGCCAGATAGGCACTGTGCCTTCAGGCCATCATATTGAACTGCATGACCAGTTGGCCAAAAATCACTGGGAGGACCTCTAGGATCTCCTGAGAACTGCTCGAAAGGTCCAGAAACATGACAGAAACCCAACCACAATCATGTTTGTAATCAAGGTGTTTAAATAAAATATTAGAAAAAGAAAATTTAAAAAATGAGGGAACTTTTAGTTATGTGTTCATATGTTTTTATTCTTTCACTTTATTTATTTTGTATATTTATGCAAGAAACATAGTACATAACATATGAGTCCCTTGATAAATGCTCACTGAATTAAGTCACTTTATATTAATTTCTTAGTATTTTATGGTACTTTGGCATTGCAATCTGTGTATTTAAAGTAACTCAACACAATTTCCAGAGCATATTCAGTACAATGGTTTCTATGGGAAAATTAAAATAAAACATTAAAATAATTACAATCCAGTATGAAGGTAAGATATGAACAAATAGCTACCAGCAAAACACTGAATGTAGAATAAGAGATGGGGTGCTAGAACAATGAAGGGAACAAATACTTTGTTTTTCATGTAGGCTGTGGTAACAAGAGGAAAAGCAAAGAATAAACACTTTAAACTTGAGACATTTGTTTTCAGTTTTAAAGTATGGCTGAGCTTTTGATCAACATTATAGGGAAGAAAATGATGTACACACAAAAGCAGAAATAAATACAGGCAACAGAATATTAGGAAAGGATAGAGAACCTTTCAGAAATTAATATGAGAGAAGTACATAAAGCTCAAATGCAGGTTAATAATTTTTTTACTCCATTCTGATAAATGTAGTTTAAAAATTTAGTTTGGATTTTTGCACACTGACTTTTATGTCATCAGATCTGTGTACCAGTACCTATGTAGAAGAACTAAAGGTATGAAAGTATAGGAGTACAGTTAGGAGAGTCAGCATTTATTCTCGAGGGAAAACAAAGGATTGAAAGCAAGACAATAATAGTTGTAAAGGACAAGAAAACGTGTGAGAAGATTTAAAGTGATAGAATCAACTGGTTGTGTCAGTTATTTATTGGAGAGGGAGTGTTGAGGACCTGAGTTTGAACATAAAGAAGAAAAAGTGTTAGATGAATTGAAGTAGTACAAGAAATAAAACTGAAGAGAAGCAATCCCCCCACAAAAAAGCATGATACTACTTGCTTACAAAATAGAAGAAAGAATATTAAAGAAAAAGTGGTCAACACATGTGAAAAAGATTACAGAGAGATCAAAAAGTGGCAGACTTAGGGGAGTGAACTGATGACATTGGTGGAAGTAGACACTGGTAAAGTTATTAGAGCTGGAATACATTGTACATGAAGCACAAAATACTTAGTAATTCAAACTGACTAAATAAAAGATAAAATTTAAGAGAGACACATAGAGACAAATTTTGGAATGATAATTTACCCTGGCAAAGCATTCAATCTCTTCCTAATCTCTTGTCAACAAAAAGAGGTGTTCATCAAATTAAATATCCTGGGTGAGGGGGAACAAGTAAAACTAAATATCAAATGATAATAAATCAGTATAAAATATTGCCCCATAATGGAAAGACTGAGAGCTTGAGGTAGAAGTAGTTATTTGGTAAGAAATAAGAATGCAAAAAAATGACTATAGAAAGAAACTCATTTTATTCATCCTAAAGGGTTAAAGTGATGATCTGATGTAATGTGAAATTTTAAATAGTTTGTTCACTGTTAAATTATATTTTACATACATAGAAGTGGTTTTTTTCTAAAATATACTGAACAATTCTGTGATTTGAAAACTATTATTACAGGGCCAGAGAGATAGCATAGGAGGTAAGGCATTTGCCTTGCATGCAAAAGGACGGTGGTTCGAATCCCGGCATCCCATGTGGCCCCCCGAGCCTGCCAGGAGCAATTTCTGAGCGGAGAGCCAGGAGTAACGCTGCCTGCTGTGACCCAAAAACCAAATATATATATATATATATATATATATATACATATATATGTATATATATCATTATATATGTGATATATATCATATATCATTACTTCCAGTATACAAGGCATTGTGCTAAGCCCTTTAACTGTATTATATCATTTGATCCCAGCAACTTTCTGAACTATTATTATGCTCACTTATCACAAACTGAGGCTTAGAAAAGTAGAATAACTGAACTAAAAAATTTAAAAACAGTAAGCAGCAGCGCCCAAATCTTAATACCAATTACTATCTTTTTTTCATGTTGTATCATAGTTTACTTTCTCTGTCTTTGAATAATACACAAATAATTTGTTCATCATAATGTACCCAACCAAAGATGAAGAAATCATTAATAAAGTTGCTTAGTTAACATACCTTACAGTTGTCAAGATTGTTCCTCCTGAATTCTACCTGAATATGCTTCAAGTTCTTATAAATATGTCCTGCATTATAAAAATTGTAGCTCTACATAGATCTCTCACTAAATTCATGCCTGTATTGGTTGACTCAAGGAATATTGTACAAGCAAGTACTTCAACACATGGGCTGTGCTCAATTAAAGAGCACATAAGGCACAGTCCCATGAGAACATGCCTATGTCTCATACAGACAATCCCATATTTTTATGGCTTTAATTGTTACACTAGGTTTTGTCTACCTTCTGATTTTCTGATTTGTATAAATAGCAATTAAACTCTAAAAACCTATATTTTCTCCTAATTTTCTTCCAGATTTTGATAGAAAAAGTTTCAAAGAATGTGAGATTAAGATTTAATAAAAAAAAATAGGTATACTTATTGGATTGTTTTGTTTTGGCTTTTTTTTTTTTTTGGTTTTTGGCCCACACCTGGTGATACCCAGGGATTACTCCTGGCTATGTGCTCATAAATCATTCCTGGCGTAGGGGACCATATGTGATGCCCTTGATCCTTCCTGGATCAGCTGTGTGAAAGGTGTGTGAAAGGCAAATACCCTACCACTGCACTATTGCTCTGACCTCTACTTATTGGATTTTCTGACAACTTTTTTTTTTTTTTGGTTTTTGGGTCACACCCAGAAGTGCTCAGGGTTTACTCCTGGCTCTATGCTCAGAAATCGTTCCTGGCAGGCTCGGGGGACCATATGGGATACCGGAATTGAACCACCGACCTTCTACACGCAAGGCAAATGCCTTACCTCCATGCTATCTCTCCGGCCCTGGATTTTCTGACAACTTTTCAGTCCAAATAACTCTCATAAAGGAAGTAATGAGTTGATACAAGATTACAAAAATACCATTAATATTTTCTACATGTAGCCAAATGCACATCAAACCTGGGCACCATACATGGTCCCCTGCAAACTACTAGGAGTCATTTCTAAGCACAGAATAAGGAGTAGTCTCTTAGTAGCACTCCCCATCCCAAATACCATTCATGTCATTTTGCTTTGTGTAAAAACAGCTTTGTTTTTAATTAACTACTTTCATATGTTTCTAATAAACAAGTTTTGTTTCCTTGGGGGTCACACTAGGTAGTACTCAGGGGATCCTAGATCAATGCTCCAGGAGTGCTCAGGGGAGTATATGCTGTGCTGGGAATAAAATCTAGGCCTTTTAAAAAAGAAAAACATGTGCTTAATCCACCGATCTATTTCTCTAGTCCATACCAAAGTTTCAAAACAGGGGCCAGAGTGATGTTACAGTGTGTAGAGGACTTGCTTTACATGTGGCCTACTGGAGTTTCATCCCAGACACCCGACATAGGCCTCCATGTGCCATCCAGGATGATCCCTGAGTGAAGAGCAGGAGTAACCCCTGAGAATTGCCAAGCATGAGACAAAACTAGTTTTTTTAAGGGGGAGTTCACACCCGGCAGTGCTCAGGGGTTACTCCTGGCTCTATGCTCAGAAATCGCTCCTGGCAGGCTTGAGGGACCATATGGGATGCCGGGATTAAACCACCGTCCTTCTGCTTGCAAAGCTAATGCCTTACCTCCATGCTATCTCTCCTGCCCCCAAAACAATTTTAAAACAACTGTTTTAAATTAGTTTTATTGCTTGAAACCAGAAGCTATTCATGGTCACAAGATGATAAGTGAGTGATGATACTCAGCACACAACTGGAACAAGGAGGAAAAATTAATGAGGAAGTTCCTACATGAGTGGATAAAGGGAGATTCATTTTTTTTCAAGAAATGACATAAATGGCTCTTCCCCATTTGGTGCTCCTTGAGTTAATTAACAGCTGAGTTAATCCATACAAACCAGTCTGCCACTAATATTTTTTATTTAACTAATTTTTTTTTTTGGTTTTTGGGTCACACCCGGCGTTGCTCAGGGGTTACTCCTGGGTCTCTGCTCAGAAATAGCTCCTGGCAGGCACGGGGGACCATATGGGACACCGGGATTCGAACCAACCACCTTTGGTCCTGGATCGGCTGCTTGCAAGGCAAACACTGCTGTGCTATCTTTCCGGGCCCTTATTTAACTAATTTTTATCAGAGATTAAAGTGCACCCTACACTGACTCACGAATGAACTAAGTAACCAATATAGCATTTTACAAACAAATATTCAAAATCATGCAGATGAAATGCAAATTGATTTGCCTGTGTTGAAAAGCAGTTTTCTCAAGGAGTTCAAGGGGGAAATGATGATCTATAGCAAGGGTGGCGAACAGGATTTTGACCCTCACTCAAAGTGGCAAAATGCAATATGTGTTTAATATATTATTGTTAAAATTATATGCTTTTGTGTGTTTGTTTTGGCAGGTCACTGCGTGGTGTGGCTCTCTGACTCTCACAGTTTAAAATTTTGGCTCTTTGTGTCGAACTTGTTCACCACCCCTGATCTATAGCTTAAGTAACTAGCTACTTATACAATTGAAGTAGTCTATTAGTAATACGTCTATATTCATCACCTCAGAAGATAATACATTTGGAGTATGGTCACACACAGTATTGCTTAAGGATTATTTTTGGCTAGGGCTTAGGACTGACTGTTGGAGACACTTGGGGATCATATGTAGTGTCAGGGATCAAACCAGGGCTGGGCACAAGACAAGCACTCTATGTCCTTTACTATCTTGCCATTTCCTACAATTTTTTGTTTGTCTTTTGGACCACACAAGTCAGCAGTCATGGGTTACTATTAGCTCTCTCCTTAGAAATTACTCTTGTCAGGTTCAGGCGGACATATGGGGTTCTGGGGAATCAAACCCGTGCATGGTAAATGTCCTACTCGCTGTACTCTTGCTCCAATCTCACCACCTCTACATCTTTAAGGTTCAAAATTCCTTTCTGAATATAGTTTACTCAATTGATTTTTATTGCTATATGTTACCTTGAAATAACCATAACCAGATTCTCATTATTTTCATCATATCTTCAAACTGGTAGTTGTATAAGTATATATTTGTATATAAGTTTGCATTAATTTAGCATTAATCTATTATAATAACCAATTTTAGAGTATATCTGGTGCTTACCTATAATATCCATATAATCATAGCAACATAAATATCTCCACTTTACAGATGAGGAAAGTGACTAGGTAAAGTTAATATGACCAAAGACACAAAGATATTGCATGTTAAATCCCAATTTTGATACCTATTATTTACAATATTGCCTACAATTTTCCTAGAACACAATAATCCCCCTCAAGATAGTATAAGTAATATGTGTGTAGCATTTGACAACATAGCGAGAACCCAAAAAAACTTTTTTTTTTTTTTTTTTTTGGTTTTTGGGTCACACCCAGCATCGCTCAGGGATTATTCCTGGCTCTCAGATTACTCCTGGCTCTAAGCTCAGAAATCACTCCTGGCAGGCTCGGGGGTGGGGGGCATATGAGATGCCGGGATTTGAACCACCGTCCTTCTGCATGCAAGGCAAACACCTTATCTCCATGCTATTTTTCCGGCCCCAAAACTTATCTATCTTGTACCCTGAGAGAACTAGGTAGATATTAAAATTTATCATTAATGGGGCCGGAGAGATAGCATGGAGGTAAGGTGTTTGCCTTTCATGCAGGAGGTCATCGGTTCGAATCCCGGCGTCCCATATGGTCCCCCGTGCCTGCCAGGAGCAATTTCTGAGCCTGGAGCCAGGAATAACCCCTGAGCACTGCCGGGTGTGACCCAAAAACCACAAAAAAAAAAAAAAAAAAAAAAAAAAAAAAAAAAAAAAAAAAAAAAAAAAAAATTTATCATTAATGTAAGTAGGATGAGTGGCATCTGTAAACTCTGTAATTACTGAGTATCTTTAGATTTCAAATTAGTCATGCATGGAGCCTGAGCAGTGGCAGGGTGTTTGCCTTGCACGTGCTGAACCAGGACAGACCTAGGTTCTATCCCCGGCATCCCATATGGTCCCCTGAGCCAGGAACAATTTCTGAGTGCATAGCCAGGAGTAATCCCTGAACGCCGCCAGGTGTGGCCCAAAAAAACAAAACAAAACAAAAACAAATTACTCATGCGTAAAAAATTGATTTCTGTGCGAGAGAGATTGCTCAGCAGGCTGAGTGGATACTTTGCATACTGGAAGCCCAGCACTACAAATGATCCCCCAAACACTGCCAGGAGCAAAGAACTCCCAAACACATATCTAGGAGTAGCCCTGAAATACTAGTGTAGCTCTTAAAAAAAGCAAATAAAAATATTTGCTAGAGATAAAAACAAACCCTTGCAGAGTTTGTTGGAGCCTAAAGACTTTTAAATTTACCAAGTACTTATTTTTTATTTTTACTAGCCTTTAAAAAGCAATTTTATTCTTTTTTTTCAGTATTTTTTATTTATTTAAATATATTTTTTTGTTTTTTTGGGCCACACCCATTTGATGCTCAGGGGTTACTCCTGGCTTAGCGCTCAGAAATTGCCCCTGGCTTGGGGGGACCATATGGGACACAGCGGTCGCGATCTTTCGTTGGCTAGTGTTTGCAAGGCAGACACCTTACCTCTAGCGCCACCTTGCCGGCCCCTTATTTAAACATCTTGATTACAAATATGATTGTGATTAGGTTTCAGTCATGTAAAGAAAACGCCCCTTCACCAGTGCAACATTCCCACCACCAATGTCCCAAATCTCCCTCCATCCCACCCCACCCTCACCTGTACTCTAGACAGGCTTTCCAGTTCCCTCATTCATTCACATGATTATGGTAGTTCTCAGTGTAGTTATTTCTATAACTGCACTCACCACTCTGTGGTGAGCTTCATGAAGTGAGCTGGAAGTTCCAGCCCTCTTCTCATTGTCTCTGAGGATTGTTGCAAAGATGACTTTTATTTTTCTTAAATCCCATAGATGAGTGAGACTATTCTGCGTCTCTCTCTCTCTCTCTCCCTCTGACTTATTTCACTCAGCATAATAGACTCCATGTACATCCATGTATAGGAAAATTTCATGACTTCATCTCTCCTGACGACTGCATAATATTCCATTGTGTATAGTACAGTTTCTTTACCATTCGTCTGGTGAAGGGCATCTTGGTTGTTTCCAGAGCCTGGCTATTGTGAATAGTGCTGCAATAAACATAGGTGTGAGGAAGGGGTTTTTGTATTGTATTCTTGTGTTCTTAGGGTATATTCCTAGGAGTGGTATAGCTGGATAGTATGGGAGCTCAATTTCTAGTTTTTGGAGGAATCTCCATATCGCTTTCCATAGAGGTTGGACTAGAGACAGCATTCCCACCAGCAGTGGATAAGAGTTCCTTTCTCTCCACATCCCCTCTAGCACTGATTGTTCTCATTCTGTGTGACATGTGCCAATCTCTGTGGTGTGAGATGGTATCTCATGATTGTTTTGATTTGCATTCTCCCTGATGATCAATGATGAGGAGCATTTTTCATGTGCCTTTTGGCCATTTGTATTTCTTTTTTTATCAAAGTGTCTGTTCATTTCTTCTCCCCATTTTTTGATGGTATTAGATGTTTTTTTCTTGTATAGTTCTGTCAGTGCCTGTATATTTGGATATTAGCCCTTTATCTGATAGGTATTGGGTGAATAGTTTCTCCCACACAGTGGGTGGCTCTTGTATCCTGGGCACTATTTCTTTTGAGGTGCAGAAGCTTCTCAGCTTAATGTATTCTCATCTGTTTATCACTGCTTCCCCTTGTTTGGAAAGTGCAGTATCCTCCTTGAAGATGCCTTTAGTCTCAATGTCATGGAGTGTTTTAACTACATGTCGTTCTATATACCTTATGGTACCAGGCCTGATATCAAGGTCTTTAATCTATTTGGATTTTACCTTCGTACATGATGTTAACTGGGGGTCTATGTTCGCTTTTTTGCAAGTGGCTAACCAGTTCTGCCAGCACCACTTGTTGAAGAGGTCTTCCCTGCTCCATTTAGGATTTCTTGCTCCCTTGTCAAAAATTAGGTGATTGTATGTCTGGGGAACATTGTCTGAGAACTCAAGCCTATTCCACTGATCTGAGGGTCTGTCTTTATTCCAATATCATGCTGTTTTGATAACTATTGAAAAAGCAATTTTATTCTAATCAATTATTAGCTAAGAGAGCTCCACTTTTTTTCCCATCTAAAATGTAAGAATCACAGCATTGTAGATCTGGAAGGGTTCCAGCTGGAAGAGTTCAACTCGTTCACCTTTGTCTGTCTATGTGGTCAAAGTTGGCTTCCACCTCTAGCTTTCTATATTACCATTTTACTAGTGAGTGATTTACATAGACAAGGTCACATAGCTGGTAGAAGAAAGGAAGGGACTGAAAGAGCTAAAATCTCCTGTGTTCCAGTTCAGTACTGTTTCTATTATGCCACCCAGCTACTTAACAAGTGCTCTTCAAGCAAGGACAGATATTCTCACTGAAGAAAATTCCCAATCTCTAGTAGTTAAATAAGCAGGTTCATCACTCAGTGAATTCTAAAAGGCTCATCAATCCTATCAGCTCAACTTTATTTAGATAATGATGTAATAAAACTGTTTTATTAGGTGCTATTTCATTTCATCTTCTAGGCAATCCTGTTGGTTTAGATATTTCTTGAGTTCTTTGAAAGTTGATTGATAGGGGAACCCAGACTCAAAGACTTCAAATAAATTGCCCAAGGTCACAGGATTAGCAAAGGAGCTGGAATGTAACCAAGATCTTCATAGCTATGACATGCTGTTAGTATGTCTCTTCCATTCCCATTCCCACCACTACCACCACACTCCCCACCCCCTGCCCAATAGTTTATTTTTCCCCTCTGTTTTTGCCACCTAGGATTACTACATTCATCACAAAATAGAGAAAGGTTTCAGGAAGGCTAAGCGAGAGGGAAGCACGGTAACCCACAACAGCTTTACAAATGTTCAGAACCCCCCTGGACACTTTTCCCCAAGTGTCTACTAGGCCTTTGCTATATTCATGCATAAATCTATTTTGGATGTTCTCTGTAGCATTCATTAATCACCGGTTTCAAAAGTCAATAACCTAAATCATCTATAATTTTCAGGGCAACAAAAAGCACTGATAGCAACAATCACCCTCACCCCAATGCAGAGAAATGCTCACAATGAAAGCAACATTTCCTGCAACGCTGCAATGAGGTTAAGGGTACACAGTAACATAATCTTGTACCAAAGAGTAGAGAGGGAGAGAAGAGACAGACAGAATCAAGAGAAAGAAAAACAGATAGATAGAAACAGATAGAGAAGATAAGGAGAAAGAAAGAGAAAAAGAGATATAAAGAAACTGGCTCCTAAACAGGAAAAGAGTGAACGCTGGCTTTGCAGGCAATCATCTCCACTGGCACTTTGGTGGTGGGAAGATTGCACTGGTGAAGGGTGGTGTACATTCTATGACTGAAACCCCAAGTCTGAAAAATTTTGTAAACACGGTCATTAAATTAAAAAAAGAACTAAAAAATAAAAAGGCCAAAACCTACCCTGGGGCCTCCGTAGCAAAGTACCCAGTGAAAAGCCAAGAAAAGGAGATACCAGCAGCCCAACAGTCCTCCTGGAGTTTCGAGCCCCCGCACTCCGTGTGTCTGACCCTTTTCCACCAGAGGCCAATTCACCCGGTTTTCCACCCAGCCCCCCACACTGGGGAACCACCAGGGAGGAAAGGACTCGGCCTCACTCAGTGGGGACAGAAAGGACACTCGTTCCCCTTCGGAGCAAGAAGGGATGAGGTCAGAAAGAACAGCAAGGGAAAAAAACAAAACCGAGACGCTGGCCTAGGCTGGAGTTGATAGTGGGGCCGAATTGTGTAGCTGCACTCACCCGGGTGCGACATCGGAATGACCTCATTGCGGGTCCCCGGGAAGTTAAAGATGACGGCTCCAGACGCCCCTCTCTCGTAAGCCAGATGGATCTTGTCTGCGAAGGTGCAGCCCCCGCCACGCTGGATGAACGCCAGCCAAGGGACGGGCACGGTGCTACCCCAGCTTCCTGGCACCGAGAAATTGGTGTGCGGGTTACAGGCGTTGAGCGCTCCGGGGCCGTCGGGCGGTACCAGGATCCCGGCCACCGGCTGCAGGGGCGAATCTTGGCCGTACACACCCTCCTCGCTCAGCTCCCACACGGTGCGGTTCACTCCGGTGTGCGGAGCCCGCCAGGACACGTTGAGGTACGCTGTCCACACGGCTTCGGCTCCTCGGGAGCACGGCGCGTGCGGACTCAGCGCCAGCAGGAAGCACCATGCCAGCAATCGGGAAAAGCCGCAGCCACCGCGGGAGGAGACCCTGGCCCCTGGCGGCGGCCCCATGGCGCGCGCGCTCAGCACTTTCCCTTGGGGCCTTGGCACGAACCCTCTGGGATCTTGGCAGGACCCGGGCCTTGACCAGGTGCGCGCTAGGTGGGGAAGAGGCGGGGAGAGACTGGCAAGCGAGGACGCAGCCGACCGGCACGTAGTTTCGGGAGAGATGGTGCGGTGGATGCGGCTCCAAACCTCTCGGTTTCTGCGGCGGCGGCGGCGGCGGCGTTGAGCTCAGGGGCTTTAGCTCGAAGCTCCGCCCAGGCGACTGGGGGTAGAGGTGGCTTCGAGCTTGGAAAGGACACTGCAGGATCCGCCTCTTAAAAGGGTAACAGAATGGGCTGGCGTTCCAGTAGGAGCTGAGACTTGAGTGGCCAGGTGTGTCGCATCGTTTACTCAAAAAAAAAAAAAATGACAGACCAGGAACTACTGGAATCTGCGAATAGAAACGCGTTTGTGTGCTCGGATTTGAGTTTCTTTGGAGTGGCAAGAAAACGTGTTTTATATCCCACTTGCAAATATCTGATCAAAGGACGTGTCACAGTTGCCAAACGTGAAAATACTTCTGAAAAGTGCTGATCGATGGGAAGGGTCTAGAGAAAATTGTGTAGGTGGGTGGCGCTGGGGAACACTGTTTATGGAGTCAGTAGAGGAGGAAAATGCAAAAATGTTTGGTTGTTTTATTTTTTAAACAAAATAAAAGATACTTTCTATTTCTATTGCATGCAAGTGGTATACCTATGTCGTTCCTTCTTTGGCTTGCTTCTGAGTAAATTGCATCAGGTAACCTTTCAAAAAGAATTCGTTTTCACAAGCCTCAAAACTTATTCCTTTTTCATTCCCCGCAAACTAGGTTTACCCAAACATACATCTCTGCACCATGCATGACTTAGAGACTGATTATTTTCCACTAGGAGCCTGACCCATCCATGGCAGTTAACTCAGTGTACTGTTGCATTATGATTTTTCCTTACATGTCAAAGTGTTGTTCAGTAAGGTGCTTGGTACGGCGTACTATGTTAAATAAACCTGGTTTATGACAGTTATATACAGCTTCTGTCTTTGGGGAAATTATTTCCCTGTGCCTCAGTGCCTCCCTTATCATCTCTGAAATGGGAATAATAATGATACCAACCTCATACACTTTTTCAGATGCTTAAATGAGTTCAGGTATGTAAAGCACTTAGATGAATGCTTAGCAAGGTGGAAAATTATTTCTGTGAAACAGAATTATTAATTCTGTATTCATGAACTCAAGATTTTGAAAATAATCTTTAATTTTTTCTTTGTTTTTTGTTTTTGGGTCACACCCGGCAGCGCTCAGGGGTTACTCCTGGCTCTATGCTTAGAAATCACTCTTGGCAGGCTCGGGGGAACCATGTGGGATGCTGAAATTCGAACCACAGTCCTTCTGCGTGCAAGGCAAATGCCCTACCTCCATGCTATCTCTCCAGCCCCAAGATTTTGAAAATAATCTTAAAGTTGTCACTGAGACGTAATAATCAGAGAAAATGATGTTCATGATATTGTTTTAGTCACTTATTTAGTTCAAAGACATATAACTTGTTTATTCAGCCCAACATTTGTTAAAAATCCTGACCAATCACTCTCCTTAGTCCTTAGGCCAGCATTTAATTGCTCATGTCTAATCCAAAGTATTAAGTGGAGGACAACTCTGTACCTCATACTTTTATGACTTGACTCTAAAAAATGGGCAATTCTGTAAAACATGAAGCATAGACACTGAAAGAGATTTTATAGTTCAGGATGAAAGGCCAATATCATGGCATATGCAACTATGGGTGATATTCATAGTTAAGATAAAATTACCTAGGGAATTGGGCTGAAGAGACATTATAGGCAGTATGGCACTTGCCTTGCTGCATGAAGCTGACCTAGGTACAATCCCTGGTACCGTATATGGTCCCCCAAACATTGCCAGGAGTAATTCCTGAATGCAGAAGCAGGGATATACACTGACAATAGCCTAATGTGGCCCAAAAACCAAAAAAGGAAATTACCTAAGGGAAAAGAAAAAGTCAGGATCAGCCATTTCTAAGGAATGATAAGATTCCAAAACATGTCTGAATTTTGTGAATGATGTTCAACTTCAAAGAATATTATTGGCATGCAATCAACTGTGTTAAACTTTGAAGCAACTATGCATTCAAAATGAAATATTTTATAAGGTGCCTACAAAATTAATTTTGGGAACTAGAGAGATGGAACAAGAATTAAGGCACAGGCCCAATGAGCTGTCAACTCCAGTGAGTTCCTAGAATCACATGATCCATTGAGGAGCACAGTATACTGGAAGCCTCTGAGCACCGCTGAGGTAGGTGGCCCAGGTAATTCCCCAGGCCACTGCATGGCCTGTGTAGTACCATAACCTTGGATCCTTGCATAGAACTGCTAGCATGTTTATCGAAGAATTATTGGAAGGGTTCCCTGAGTTTCCTAAGCATCACTTGGGAGACTTCCTCAAATAAAATTTGGAGAAACATTTTAATTCATTTTTGTGTTTGTTTTGAGGCCATACCAGGGAGTCTTCAGGTGCTACTATCATATCAGAATTCTGGACTCACTGATGGATCTTTGGATGACTGGGATTCCAGAGCTAGAACATTTGACTCCCAAGTACAAGGCATGTGATTAGCCCATTGAGATATTTCTCCAGCCATATCAATAGTCTTTTTTTACTTCTTTTTTATGGCTATTTTCTTTGGGAGGGGAGCATATCCAGCTGTGATCAGGATTTACTACTGGCTCTATGATCAGGGATTATTCTAGCAAGGCTCAAAGGATCAAATGCGGTACAAGAGAATCAAAACTGGATTAGCCATATGCAAGCTTTCAAATGCCATTTTAAATATTTTCAGTTATTTTGTATATGCCAGCCAAGCATTAGAGTAAAAATATCAAGGTATTCATTTTACTCTAAAAATCTTAGAAACAACCTTTTATAAGACAAACTAATAAGTCAGTATATGTTTGATATACATACAGGGGCATATGGGTAATAGGTAAAGTTACGTAAACCAGACTTAGAGGTAAGAAAAAGCTTCTCATGGGAGGTTACAATTGTGCTCTGTTTGAGTTAGCCTTTTTAGGCAGAGAACAGTGCAAGAGAGACAATGAAGCGTGAAACTGAAAAGCTTGGGAAATAACTACTGTGGACACTTGTAAGTATAAGATACTTAGATTCCAGAATGCAAGAATAAAGTCATTGAAGTTCACAGGGGGGGCAAGTTTTTTTAGTGTCCTTCGGGTAAAGTTAGAGCTTGGACTTTATTTAAAAAAGGAATAATCAAATCAGCATTTGAATAGGGAGTGAGCTTCAGATCTAAATTTTAGTGTTTATTATGGCTGATCTGTGGATAATTTATTAGAAGGGACAAGAATAGAAGCAGGGAGTCCAATCAGAGATTTTTGAACATGTTCTAGGTGAGAGATTAAAGTGCTTAGGGCCAGACAGGTAGTAGAGGTGAGGAGTCATGGGAAGACTGTTAGATATTTTTGGATAGAATCAACAGGACTTGTTTGGAAGATGAAAGATATAGAATATTAGGATTGCTCCAAGGATTTTGGCCTGGAATATTGGAAGCATTTAATGAAGATGAGGGTTTTTAATGAGAAGGAGGGTTTTTAATATGTGGAGTGGATAGCAGAAGGTAAGAGTTCCTTTAATGTATGCTGATTTAAAGATACCTATTAAGGGATAAAAGGATATCATGGCAGATTGCTTATTTGCCTTGCATGAGGCAGACACAGGTTTGATTTCTAACATCCCATATAGTCCATCATGCACTGCCAGGAATAGCCCCTGAGCTCAGAGCCAGAGTACACCCTGAGAACCAGTGGATGTGACTGAACAAACAATAAATATATAAAGGTATCTATGATTTAATGAGGTAAACTGTCTTTAGGCACCTCATTTTTCTGGGTAATGAACAAGAATATAAAGATACTGAAGAGTCTGGGAATACAGAGACAAAAGAAACAGTCCCTTACATCAGTAAGTTCAAAGTTTAGTGAGAAAGTGAAATAATAAAATAAAGTCAAATTAACAAAAAAAATAGCAGTACAATGTAATAAATGTCATGACTAAAAGCATCCATTGCGATGGTAACATGAGCATGGCTAAATACTTTTCTTATTTTTTAGGCCACACCTAGTGATGCTCAGTGCTTACGACTGGCTTTACACTCAGAGATCACCCCTAGAATTGCTTGGGGAACTATATAGGGTGTTGGGTTTCAAACTCAGGTTGGATTCATATAAGGCAAGCACACTAACCTCTGTAATATCACTCTAGTCTGGGTATGGCTGAAAATTTAAAAGCAAAGAGTTAATCAAGCAATGAGTGTAAGGACTCAGGCATAGTATGAGAATATTTTAGTGCATACTAGGCAAATAGGATGTAATTTGCAAAAATAGAGTAAAAGGAATCAAAGCTTCTTTAGTAAATGGTTGTGCCAGAACAGGAAGAGATTAGAACACTATATTAGACAGTGAGAATTCAATAAACATATACCCATGCACATAAAATAACATGGTAAAATGATTTTTGGAGCTAGGTGGTGGAAACATAGCTGCTCATTATATTTTCAACTTTTCTCTATATTTTAACGTTTTGTAATGGTGAGTTAAGACTATTAGTGGTGGGGTTAGGCCACACCTACTGGTGCTCAGGACTTCTTTCTGGCTCTGGTGGAGGAGATCAAATCAGGCTCAACAACATGCAAAGTAAGTGCCTTAACTTTTGTACTATCTCTCTAGCTCTTAATGGTAAGACTTAATTTGAGAATTTCTATTGAAGTCAGTAGAGAAAATAAATTTTATCAAAGTTATGCCTAAACAAACAATATGGAAGGTAGGGGACTACTGAGAAGACTAACATTCATAGAACTACTTTGAAGTCTAACTCAGTTGTGGAGATAGAGGTATCAGATTATCATAGCTTGATGACAAGAACCCTTAAAATCATCCTAAACACCCCATAAAATATTCCAAATTCCCTTTATTCTCCAGTCCATCCTCACCAAACAACCTTCTTAGTATAATTTAGCTCCTCATGTAAGTATGCCTACAGGGAGATAATGCATTTATCAGTAACTACTAGTTATGATTTACTTGGAAATTACATTTCTTGTTAAAAATTAATCAATTGGCATTTTAGAAAATCTTGTGAATTTGGTTAAGTGTGACTCAGCCCCTAGGAGGCTAAGTTCTGTTTATAGTACCAATCAAAATTTACAAACTAATAACTAGACTTTAGATCATGATTGCATCAAAGTCCTCAATTTCTATAGAGATGTTTCTGCATGACTCTTTGGCATTCATAAACCATGTCATTCTAGATCACTGTGATTTCTTGCCAACTGCAGAAGAAACTTCTACTAAGAGGATCTGTTGATGGGGAACAGCATCATCATGCCCGTGAGAAATGAATAACCCAGGCCCACCCTGGACATGCTAAATTTGAACCTGTATTGCAAGATTATCAAGTGATTTTTACACTTTATTTATTTTTAAAAGTATTGGGGTTTTGCTTGAATACTCAGAATACCAGAGCTTAAAGTATCACCTCCTGTGTACAACAACACTTTTCTTGGAAAGTTCATGAAATTTTAATTTAACATTATTTTAGCTTTCATGCTACTACCAGTTATATTATAACCTCATTAGGGCATTTGCTTTGAGAAACTGTTCTGTGCTAGATCTTGTATTACTTATGGTACTCATACTAAGTTTACTAGTCCTAGATACATTTTTTCAGGAGCCTATGTCCCTAGGTCTAACAAGAATTATTATTAATTTATTATTACTCTATGCTTTACATTCATTATATCCAACTATCCATTATTATTCCCATTTTCAGAAGAAGAAATGGGTACAGAGATCATCAGCAACCTGCTTAAACTCATATAAGCTACTAACAGAATATAGATATCACTGTAGTTAGGACTCTACTAATTGCCAATAATGACTTCTCACTTCTGAATAGTATCCTTCACATTTTAAAATTACTGGAGAAGCAGTGGGGCCAGAATGGTGGCACAAATAGTAGGGCGTTTTCCTTGCACACACTAACCTAGAATGAACCATGGTTTGGTCTCCAGGCCTCCCATATGGTTCCCCAAGCCAGGAGCGATTTCTGAGCACATATCCAGGAGTAATCCCTGAGTGGCACCAGGTGTGGCTCAAAAACAAAAATTACATGAGAGCCTGAAAGAAATGGATAAATTCTTGAACTCTTACAGTTTTCCATGGTTAAACCAAGATGATCTAGCATGTCTAAACAGACCCATCACTACTAAGGAAATTTAAAAAAGTAATTAAAAGTCTTTCCAAAAACAAAAGCCCAGGCTTAATGAATTCACTAATGAATATATTCAAACCTTTCAAAAGGAACTACTATCAATCCTTTTCAGGCTCTTTCATGAAATTGAAGAATCTGGAACACTCCCAAATAGTTGTTATGAAGCTAACATCACCTTGATACCAAAACCAGACAGAGATGCTACAAAAAAGATAACTACAGACCAATATCCCTGATGAACACAGATGCTAAGATCCTCAACAAAATTCTAGCAAATAGTACCCAATGCCTCATCAAAAAAGGACATACATCAGGACCAAGTAGGCTTCATTCCAGGAGTGCAAGGATGGTTTAACATATGTAAATCAATCACATTTTAAAATTACTTTATACCAAATAAAGTTCAAGTGAAAAGCTTTTCATAAGTACGTCAGTTCCCATGACTCATGTGGGAGATATATTTGGGCCAAGTAACTATTTTTATCTGCGATTTTGAACTGATAGTGGACCTAATTGGAACATTATAAGATGATAAATGAAAAGCAGAGCAGCATACTACAGAGGCAACAGCAGGGTACCAATGTGGCAGACTGTTTCTGATCATATTGACTTTCTGCAGAAACACAGATATGGATAATGACATGAAGCTGTTTAATATATCTTCAAGAAATGAGACATCACATTTGATGTCTTATCATTCAATAAATACAAAGCTTCATCAGTGGGCGACTAGTAACCTCGGAGATAAGAGAGAGGCAGCACATCTATATTCCTGTCAGGACAGGATAGGCCTCGGAATGAAGAAAAAGCGCAGACCTCATGCCAGTCCCATGGTCACAGTTAGATCCCCCGGCATCCCATATGGTCCCGAGCCAGGAGCAATTTCTGAGGGCATAGCCAGGAGTAACCCCTGAGTGTCACTGGGTGTGCCCTCCCACCCCCAAAGAAGAAATATCTAAATCTTAATTTGTATATGGCTTGCTCACATAAGAATGTTTCTTTTATACAGACTGGATTAAAAACGCAATGTGTTTTTATCTGCACTGCAGATAACTTTAGCTAACTTGTCTCTCATTAATTGCTAATAGGGGATCAAATTAGTTGGCAGGAGTTTAGGGAGATGACTGAAAGATTCCAGATAATTGAAGAGGTGTAAGAGTAGGGAAGTGCCCCTAACCATGGAGCACAAGGGTGTTTTCAGGGGATTCTTGGCAGAGAAGATGCTGGAGGGAACAAGGAATTTCACCCTCCACCACTCTGGTTTTGAGGACAATGTCATGAGCACTCATCTAGTCTCATGCAGTCTTCTTTCATTTGTAGACTTCTAGTGGATTAAAGTTACAAATAAATTAAATCTGTTTCCATGGGATATTTATGTGTATGATTAGAAATAAGAAAAATCATTATTTGGGGGACAATGGGAGAGAAAAAAATTTTTTCAGGAATTGTGCCCTATAGCTACGACTACATATTTGAGGTTTATTTCCAGTCCATTCATGTTACTCAATAGGAAAGATCCACAGAACTTTCCTCATTCCAATCTCTGTTATTTTTAACTTTGTTGCTGACTGGTTATGTGACACCAATGAAGTTTCTCCTTTCTCAGTTACAAAATAGGGATAATGATTATGAAAACTTACATAGAAATAGTTTACCTACTCAGCATTCCTATAGATTAAAGTCTAACAACTCAGTATATTTTAAGTAAATATCTATGATCTTTCACTGCCTAGGACGAATGACAGAATTGTAGAAGGCTTGTCAAGCATGAATAGGATCAGTTTACTAAACTCGGGAGGAGTTACGTTCTTAAAATGGGCAGTGATTTTATTTTTAACCTACAGGCAGGGTGGTATTTCTTTTAATAGGAACCTAATTTGATAAATCCTAGTAAATCCTAGGCTTCTGCAAAGCAATTTGAGAACAAGCATTCTTAGATTGTAGTCTATAATTACAATAACCTAATCAGGCCATATCTTGTCCTTTAGAAGCTAAAGGCTGCCTGAGTATGGGGTGGGCAAAGACAGCATTTGTATTTCAAGGGTCAAAGTCACAATTCACAGCTGCCAACTATATGCATTAGGATTAGCTGCAGCTGCCCAGGGCTCAAAATTGATCAATAACTGAGAGTAAACAAGTATCTGGCAATAAGTGACCAGGTGCTTGCACACAGCGAAGACAACTGAAATCACCTGGCTTACTACTCATGATTCAAACAGTAAGTTCTGTCACATCAGAATCAGATAAGTATGGTTATGTTGGTTGCAGAAAGCACACAAGAGACATCTAGTTCTTCACCAAAAGGGTACTTTTTTCTATAAAAATTATTTTGGTTTAATTTCAACACTAATTGTTCAGTTTAAAATAGAATAATGTTAATGAGGGTAAATGTGAGAACATCAAGAGGAAAAAATGCTCAGATACATTGCGTTCCCTGGAATTTATAAAATCTGTTATCTCTTTATTGACAGTCTTCCAAACAGCAGGGAGAGGTACACATTATTCTACATGGTCTGTGAAACTGTAGGTGCAGAAAACATCAATATACTTATATTTTTCACCGAAAACTAGTTGAGGCAGGGAAGTCAGTGGCAGCTTAATATTCTCATTGTCAAGTGTGTACCCAAAGAAAGCCATTTTTATCAGAGGCATGAAATGACTCAGCCATATTTCCTTTTTAGAAAATGGATGAAGAGATATTTGAGTTTTGTGTTTTACTGAAGAGGCTCATCAAGTTTACCCTCAGTATTTTCAACAATTCATATTGAATGTCTTCAATTTTTCTTAGGTGGGTGATGTTTGGAGTGTTTTGAGACGTAATGAGACTATACTCGGGGCCCTTATGTGATGTTATGAGAACTGTCTCTTTGATTTTAGAATCTGTGTTTTAAGCAGAGTGAAAAAATTAGCACACTCCAAGGTGCAGCCTATTTGATACCCACCCCTGCTTTCAGTTTTGTCCCAAAAAAGACATGCTTAGCAGAGATTTTGA
The DNA here is from genome assembly GCF_024139225.1 of Suncus etruscus. NCBI lineage: Eukaryota > Metazoa > Chordata > Mammalia > Eulipotyphla > Soricidae > Suncus > Suncus etruscus. The sequence goes on from NC_064868.1 coordinate 96,596,880, forward strand.
AAGTACAAGATACAAGTTTATTGGTTGAATATTATATACTAAAATGGATCTATGTCTTCTGTTATCATGGGCTTTCTCAACAGCACCTTACCCTGATGCTGTAACTTCTGTTAGTAGTGATGAACAAAGAGCAAGACAATTTCTGGGGAACAAATGTGCTAGATTAATCTCACTTTATCATCTACATTCAGTATACCAGATAGGGATTTTTTTCACTAAGTTTGATCCTCTAGTCTAGACCATCTGATGTACAAAATTGTAGGATATAAGTAAGCATCACTGAAAACGCAGAAAGTACAATTTTTATTATTTTCTTTTTTTGCCTCCCAAGCCTGTGCTCAAGTGTCCTTAAGCCTGGAAGGCCTTTACAGAGATTCTTGACCACTTTAATGATGTTAAATGCAAGGACCTAAAGTTGTGTTGCTGCTGCTCTGGTACTTTATTCCTGAGAATTAACTGAGGTCTATTCAAAACTCCCTCAAAACATTTTTTGTGCTCAGGGATTACACATGGATCTGTGTTCAGGAATCATTCCTGGAGGTTTTGGGAGGACCATATGCGATGCAAGCCATGCATAAGGCAAGCATCCTACCTTCTGTTCTACCTCTGTCCCCTTCCCCCCAATTTTGAAAAACAAAAAAATAAAATAAAAAACTCACCCATTAATTTATTCCTTGTAATAAGAAGTATGTTTTAAAGCCTTAAATATCCTCAATGTCCTATGAGTGTTAATAGGGCAAAGAAAAGATGAATGTAACAAAGTCTGGATTTCAGTATATCATTCTAGTAGGTATACATTACATGATTAATTTTGTAGCCCTCCTCTTTTCCTATATTATTGGCAGTATAAAATTTAATTGAAATCATAACTCTAACCTTAATTATCCAGTAATGGAGAAGTGAAATTAATTTTCTTTTATATTACTGTCAACAGCCTTTTAGTCTTTCTTCCACTCTAAAAAACCCTTTATAAAACTACCATAATTTAAAATATAAATTTTAAAACTTTCTAAAACCTGGTCATGTCAATTATTATTGCATAACTTATTTATTTTGGGAGGGAGGTCACACCAAATGATGCTCAGTGGTTACTCCTGGCTCTGCATTAAGGAATAACTCCTGGCAGTGCTCAGGTCATATAGGATGCTGGGGATTCAACCCAAGTAGGCTATGTGAAAAGAAAATGCCCTACCTCTGGCCTAGCATAATTTATTTTGATCCTTGAGCCACAACCAGAGATTTGTGTAGTATGGCTTCTCCTAGCTCAGTGTTTGGGGATCATGTAGTGCAGGGAATAAAACCTGGGACTCCAGTATGCACAACATGTGCCCAGCCCTTTAAACTATTTCCCTGGCCCTATCATTGCATATTTAATAAAAACAGATATTTTTGTTGTTTTTTTTTGGGGGGGGTCACACCAGCAGCGTTCAGGGGTTACTCCTGGCTCTATGCTCAGGAATCGCTCCTGGCAAGCTCATGGGACCATATGAGATGCCGGGATTCAAACCACTGACCTTCTGGTTGCAAGGCAAGTGCCTTACCTCCATGCTATCTCTTCGGCCCCTAAAACAGATATTTTTAAGATGGTAAGCTAGGCTTTTTGTAATTTAGATTGATCTGATCACTGTGTACCATTATACTACCAGTACCTGACAATTCTAATAAGCACAGACTATTCTATATGCATTATTTACTTACATATCTATTTCTTCTATCAGACACTGAGTTACTGGAGAGGAAGTATCATGTATTTTTGTCTTTGTATCTCCAATTTTCAGGTTCGCACTTTATAATATGTATCAGAAACATGTGGATAGACATAAAACCTTGAGGGCAAGTTTGTTAGCATGTTGACTTGTTGGTATGAATTTTCCCTACTGTTTTGTTAAGCTATTATTAACATATGGTAAATAATTCATCTTTACACTATTCTGTTTGAAAAAAATTTTTGGTTTTTGGCTCACACTTGGAACCTGGAAGTGTTCAGGCATTATACCTGGTTGTGCCCTCAGAAATCATTCTTGACAGACTTGGCACAATATGCGATGCCAGGGACCAAACCTAGGTTGGCCACTTGCAAGGCAAACCTCCTACCTACTGTGTTATAACTATGTCTTTTGAAAATTTTAACAAATATGTACAGTATATGTTGCTACTACCATAATAAGATGTAAAATGCTTTCAGCACCCCCAAAGGCCCCTGATGTTATACTTCTATAGTTAATCCCACATATCTTAAATCCTGGCAACTACTGGTATGTTTTCTATCACTATGATTTTGCCTCTTAAAGAATATCATATTAACGTAATCATTAAGTGTATAGCTTTCTGTGTCTGACTTCACTACAGCAAATTGCATTTGTGATTCATCCATGTTATTGCATTGCCATAGTATTTAAACAAAATAGTGGTCAGAAAGATTAGTTCTATGGAGGGGTACAAAGATCTGTATGAATATTAAGCAGAAATGTTCACAACTAATTCAAGGAATTAGGAGAAATTTCAAAGAGAAATAAACATCTGAACAGGTCCTTGAAAGATAAAATTTTTAAATAGGCACATTTGATGAGGGAAGATAATGTCACTAAAGGACAGAGATAACAAAAGCTATAGTAAGGAAGAGCAGAGTAGATTCAGTAACATTATTTCAGTCTGGTTAGTACACAAAAGGAGGAGTGAGAGGCAAGGTAGAAAAATAGATTAGGACTTTGTTGTTGTAAAATAATACATTTAGGAATTTGTTCTTGATTTTCTTGGTAGGCATTAGCAAGCTTCTGAAGTGTTTCAATTCAAGTTTTTTTTGTGTGTGTCAAAGAAAGACTAGTTCTCCCTGGATATAATTCTGCTGTCCTGTCTGAGCTGAAGTAGATTTCTTTCTGTCAGAGTGAGCATTCTGTTGTGACTGAATACAAGACAAGTGACATTTATAAAATATCTGTTACCAGCTATTTTCTAGAGAAATCTATTCATAAAATGACTGAATCCAATATTTGCAAAGGATCTCTAATCTTTCCATCAATCTATATTTTCTGTTCTGTCTATGGTTCAGGTAGCAGAAAGTAAAGTATTATTCCTGATTTATATTTTACCAGATCTTTGCAGAAATGTTTTACTGGGGAATGATGGAAATTCCATACTTCAAAATAGCTAGTAAAACCTAAGATAAACAGCAATTCTTTAACTTTTTTGTTTGTTTTTTTGGATCACACCCAGCGACGGTCAGGGGTTACTACTGACTCTGAGTTCAGAAATTGCTCCTGGCAGACTCGGAGGACCATATGGGATGCTGGGATTCGAACCACCTTCTGTCCTTGATTGGCTGCATGCAAGGCAGATGCCCCACCACTGTGTTATCTCTCTGGACCCGAAATTCTTTAACTTTGTAAAATAAAAGATATTATAAAGGGACGTGGGACATAGTCTAGGCCTTTTAAGTGTTCATTAATTGTATACACAAGGACCTAAGTTCATTCCCCAGAACCACATGTTCTCCAGACTGCTGTAACACTGGCATTGAATCATCTGGTCTATTTGACTAAATATTTTATTAGTGGCCCTCAGGTATCCTTAAGCACTACTTGAAAGATCTCTCATACAAAACAAAACTAAATATTATGCACTAATATTACTCACACTCATGTATAAATAAGTAAATGGAAACTACACCACCAGTTTTAGAAAAATACAAATTAAAACTATTATGAATACTTTACTTAATAGACAAACATTTTAAAAAGTATAAATAGAAGGGCCAGAGCGATAGCACAGCAGGAAAGTGTTTGCCTTGCATGCAGCTGACCTATGATAGGCTTTGGTTTGATCCCTGTCATCCCATATGGTCCCCCAAGCCAGGAGCAATTTTTGAGCACATAGCCAGGAGTGACCCCCGAGCATCACCGGGTGTGCTCCCCCCCAAAAAATAAAAGTATAAACCCAAAAAGGTTATGTGAAGACTATTTTTTCACATCTATATTATTGATGGATACATAAAATAGTACAGCCAAATCTATAAAAACTTCTGGTAGTTTTTTGTAAACTTATATACATCTATACATACAGACTGGGAAACTGGAACAGAATACTGAAGCAAACTCTTCACCTGTTAGAGGCTTGGTCTTAATTGACAGGATTATATCACAAGTACCACTGGGGGCACCAAGCAGGAGTAGTCCCCAAGTACTGTTGTTGGTAGTCTCCAATTAAAAACATAAAATACAAAGCCAACAAAATAAAATAATATATAACTACCATATAGTGCAACAATTTTAGTCATAGTTCTTTATCTCAGATAAATGTAAGTTTCTATCTAATACAAAGATATTTAATATAAGCTTTATTTATAATACCCTCAAGCTAGAAGCAATCTAAATTCTCTTCATTAATTAGGTAAATGGCTAAACAAACAGTAGTACATATACCTTGTAATACTATTTAATAGCAAAAGCAATGAATTATGAATACATATAACCACTTGAATGAATTTCCAAAGAAAGATGTTGAATGAAAAGACCATCAATTCCAGACAGTTACATACTCTTTGATTCTATTCATATAGTGTTTTTGAGTTTAAAAATAGCAGTGGTTGAAATACTGTGAATACAATAGCAAAATCTGGAAACAATTCAAGTGCCTGAGAACAATGAGTGGATAAATAAATTGTGATAAATAACTGTGGATAAACTGTACATCTACACAATGGATACTATGCAGCTGTTAGGAAAATTAAAGTTAAGAAATTTTCTGGGCCGGAGAGAGCATGGAAGTAAGGCATTTACCTTGCATGCAGAAGGTCATTGGTTTGAATCCCGGCATGCCATATGGCCCCCCAAGGCTGCCAGGAGCGATTTCTGAGCATGGAACCAGGAGTAACCCCTGAGTGCTGCCGGGTGTGACCCAAAAACCAAAAAAATTTTTTTCTTATTTATGAACGATATGGAGAGTAATATGTTGAAAGAAATGAGTTAGAGACAGAGATATAAACAAATAATGATTGCCTTTATATGTGGGATATAAGAAATTGATGGTATAAAAATAATATCCAAAGGGGTCCTCATTTAAACAGGGGGCCATTTCACTGTCCCTCAGACTGTTGGAAGGCCAGGCTATTGTTTAAAATCCATGAACAATAGTGGCCTATAGGCCATAGTTTGAATACCCAGCCGGAGACTAAGAGGAAGAATCAAGAGACAGAGAGAAGGAGGGGAGGTGTGGCACACATTCCACAGGAGCACTGCATCCCTGGACGAGTTGGTTCCTAAGCAGGGCAGTCAGCGATGGCAGAAACACCCAATAGGCCATATAAATATCCTTGATGGACTATATCTGGTCCACAGGCAGTAGTTTGAGGACCCCTTCCCAAAGACAATAGAGACGAAGGCCAGGAGTAATCCATGGTAAGAGACTTGACACAAAGAGGGTAGGAGGCAGTTAGGGCAAAGAAATGATTGCTATGACAATGACAATTGGAAATGATCCCTTTGGACAACAACAAAGTGCTAAGAGAAGATAAAGTGACGTGCATGATACCCCTTAAATAAAAATATTGTAGACCACCATGTCTAAAAGGAAAAAAAGAGAGAGACAAACAAATAGAGAAGAAATGCCTGCCATAGAGGCAGAAAGAAGGGTGAGGAGGGGGAGGGGGAAGGAAATTGGGGACATTATTGTCAGTAAATGTGCACTGGTGAAGGGATGGGTGTTGGAAGAGCATATGACTGAAACTCAATCATCAATAATTTTGTAACAGTGTATTTCATGGCAATTCAATTAAAATTATTTAACTAAAAAGAGCAATAATGGGGAACAGATTACTGGTTATTCAGAGTAAAGGAGAGGGTCTGGCTTTTAAAAGGGCAAAATATTGGAGCCTCTTGTGATGGAATTTTTCTTAAACTTGGCTGTGATAAAGAAAGACGTCATCATAAGTTCCACTCCTTGACCTGTGCAGATACCAAGATCTCTAGATACAGAGGTCTGACTTTATCACCCAGGATGGAGCAGAAGTCTTCCATACACCACAAAAGTACCAAGGGGAGAGTAAATGAACCTGAAAAGAGTCTATAGTTAATCCCATGACAATATACTTCAAGGGTGGAGAAGTCCTGTATCTCTTAGGCTAAGGGAATTCCTTTTTGAATGACCCCAAAATTTACTGTGCCTGTTCAGAAGGAAAAAAAAGGCAAAAAGCACAAAACATTTTTTATTTGATTATAATTTTTATATATTTATTTATGTAGTTTTTGTCAATTTCTTTGTTTTGGTGTGGATATTGAAGCTATTGTCTTTATTTATTTATTTATTTATTTATTTTCTTCTTTTCTCTTCTTCCTTTATGCTCTCTGCCATGTTTTTCATCTCAAGACCATGGCTTTTATGTGGTGCTTATCTTTATTGTTGGAGTGCTCATTGGATATTTTATTTGACACTTCTCTTTTGTACTGTTGTGGTGTTTCACCTTCTTTTTCCCCTTTGTCTCTCAAACCGAGGATGAGAGCCTCTAGAAGGACTCTGCCCATTTTCGACATTTTTGATTTTACCCCCAGTTTATTACTTTTCCTTTCTTCAAACAAAACTACATAACTTAAACTATCTAGTCCCGCCTCCCAATTAGAAGGGGAAATAAGGGAGGTACCAAAACCAAACAGGTGTAGGATCACTAAGTAGTAAGCTAGGCACAGAGAGGACCACTCATGCTAGCAGCCCCAGGGGTGAGGGAGGAGGTTATGGGAGGCAGGACGGGAACGGAGGTGGAGGGAGGACAATTCGATAATGGAAATTCCCCTAATTTTATGTTAATATGTACCTAAAATATTATTGTCAACGATATGTAAGCCACTATGTTTAAAATAAAATATATTATTAATAAATATAAACAATAAAAAACTTGGCTGTGATAATAGCTATGCATTTACACATGTGAACAAATCAGATTGAACACAAAAATATATTCACATATAACTATAAAATCAAGAGACTGAGTAGATTTTAGCAAAGCAAATTTCCGGGTTTGTGGTTTTATACTGTAGTTTTGCAAGATGATACCACTGGGCAAACTGGATGAATGTTAAGTGAGATATTTCTTTATTGTTTGCTTTCTGTTTGGTGGCTAAATCTGGTGTTTCTCAGAGAGCTACTCCTGAAATTTATTTGTGGGCTGTGTGGTGCCAAGGATGGGACCTGGATCTTCTGGATGCAAAGCATTTGCTCCATTTTATTGAATGATCTTTCTGACTCAAAATATCTGTTTGTTTCGTGGTTGGGCCACAACTGGCAGTACTGAGAGCTTGCTTCTGGCTTTGTATTCAGGGATCGTTTCTAGTGGGGCTTGGGGGACCATATGGATTTATGGGGATGTAAAACAGGTAGGCTACATACAAGACAAGTTACCTGCTCACTATATTATATCTCCAGCACTTATGTTCTCTATTATTGTTACTATATTTTTATAAATGAGTCTACAATTCTCTCAAAATAATATTTATTTTTAATTTATCAGGGTTTGGGAAACATCCAGTAGTATTAAGGGCTTACTCTTGTATCTACACTTAAGGATAAGTTCTAGTAGTGCCCTAGGGGAAGATGTGGGGGTGTCAGAAGTCAAGCATGGGTCAGCTTCACATAAAGCAAATAGCTTTCCTGGTATAATATGTCTCCAGTCCCAAATAAAGCTTTTCTTTTCATTCTATTTGTTGGTTGTAGAAATGTACTATGTTGCTTTATGAAATAATGTTTCTATTTTCTGAGGAATTTGGATATTATAATAGGAAGAAGAAAGATAGACAACAAAGTTTGATCTATTTGTACTTGTAACTTTGTTGCTAGGAAATACAAAACCCAAACAGGATCAACTTCTATGGAACATATTAACTTTTCCAGGGTCTCTAGGCCCTTTGAAAAAATTGTGGACACTTTAAAAAACACTTTATTTAAATGCTATGATTTACATAAATGTTAATAATACAGTTATTTCTAGTATTCACTGTTCCAACACCAATCCCACCACCAGTGTAACATTTCCTCCACCATTATCCCCAGATTCCTACCAGCCTGCTTGCCTGTCCCTTTGGCAGGCACAAATAATTTCTAATATACTGTTTGTTACAACCAAATGATAAAAGAATAATCAAAAACACTTCAGTTATAGGAAATTTATGAAAAATTGTTATTCTTACAATGGTGTCATTAAAAAATTGTCTGCAGATGTAGCTGATGCTTGGTTGTGGGAAGACTTTGGGGGAAAGCCCCAGTTATTTAATTCATGAAGTGTGCAAGACCAGCAAGAGCAGCCATAGGTGGTGGTCAGAGATTAAATTTTAAAAATTTCCTGTTGGAATTGAACCTCTGGTATGTGAGTACATGTAAAATCACTCCACTTGCCATATCTCCAAGCCCAGGTGAAAGAATCTGAATAAGGGTCACACAAGAAATAATCCAAACCAGTCTGTTGGTGAAACACTTGTAGTCTGGTCGTCTTCTACCCAGAATGGAGCCCCTGCTGCCTGACATAACTACCAATTTTATTGAGTACAGAGACCACTGCAAGGTAGAGCAGCAATCCTGAGCCTGTCCTGCCCAGGTTTACATATAAGTTAATCTTTGTTTTGGTGAAACCAAGTAAACAAACGGATACTAAGAAACTAGGGATAAACTTTGTTTTAGATCAAATAAAGTGTAACCCAACAACCGCCCATTTTTGTTCAAAACATTGTGAGGTACATTAGCCATGTTCTATAGGAACACCAGAACAGAATTTACAAAAGTGGTTATTTTGCATTAGCACAGTAAAATTTGTCTGTAATAGCATCAAAGTTTAAACTGTGTACATCTCTCAAAACAATCAGCTTTTTTCATATCTTTGTCTTTTACATCTCACATTTCTTCATAGACTTCTCTGAACAAAAACATAGAACCTTCCTGAAGATAAACTTAATTCAAAACCTCTTAAACAATCTTACACAGAGCATTGTAAGAAACATCTAGAACATCTGAATTCCTACCCATAAACTTCTCTAAACAAAATCACTACAAAATTTCTTTATCTTGAAAATAAGTTTGCTAAAACATTCTTATGAGCATTGCAATGAGTCTATAAAATCCAAGCTACTTTTCCATCGATTTCTGTGATCAAAGAGATTAGAACATTTTGCAGACATAATTTGAATATAAATTGCCACATAAGATACACAATAAAAACATCATAGCAATTGGGAAAACATTCACTAGGATAGCTGAGAACTTTTAAAACTAACAACATGCAGCCATCAGGAGAGATGAAGTCATGAAATTTTCCTATACATGGATGTACATGGAATCTATTATGCTGAGTGAAGTAAGTCAGAGGGAGAGAGAAAAACACAGAATGGTTTCCACTCATCTATGGGCTTTAAGAAAAATGAAGGACATTTTTAACAGTATCTCAGAGACAAGAGAAATGAGGGCTGGTAGGTGCAGCTCAGGACATGAAGCTCATCACATAGAGTGATGAGTGCAGTTGCAGAGATGACTACACTGAAAACTATCATAACAATGTGAATGAATGAGGGAAGTAGAAAGCCTGTCTCGAGTACAGGTGTAGGGGGGTGGGGAGGAGGGAGATCTGGGAAATTGGTGGTGGGAATGTTGCACTGGTTAAGGGGGGTGTTCTTTACATGACTGTAATCATACAACTATAATCATGTTTGTAATCACGGTGTTTAAATAAAGATAAAAAAAAAGAAAAATGAAAGACTTTCTTGCAATAATTTTCAGACACAAAAGAGAGGAGGGCTGGAAGTTCCAGCTCACCTCATGAAGCTCACCACAAAGAGTGATGCATTTAGAGAAATAACTACATTGAGAATTATCCTAACAATGAGAATGAATGAGGGAAGTAAAAAGCCTGTCTAGAGAACAGGTGGGGGTGAGTTGAGGAGGAGGGAGATTTGAGACATTGGTGGTGGGAATGTTGCACTGGTGAAGGGGGGGGTGTTCTTTACATGACTGAAACTGAACCATAATCATGTTTGTAATCGAGATGTTTAAATAAAGATATTTAAAAAAGAAGAAAAAAGAGGGCTGTCTTGGTGATAACCCAACAAAGGGTCAAGTCACCATCATTGCAGTATTCTTGGACCCCTGGACATTAGGCCACTCTTCAGGTGCCAGTTGTAAAATCACCCTATGTGCCATATCTCCAAGCTCAGGTGAAAGTCTGAATCAGAGTCGCACAAGAAATAATCAAAACCAGTCTGAGGGTGAAACATTTGTAGTCTGGCCATCTTCTACCTAGAATAGAGACCCTGCTGCCTGAAAGAACTACCAATTTTATTGAGTATAGAAACAACCCTAAGTTTGGGCAACTCTCCTGAGCCTGTCCCATCCAAGTGTACATCTAAGACAATCTTTGTCTTGGTGAAACCAAGTTGTAAACAAACAGATACAAATAAAATAGGGATAAATTTTGTTTTAGGTAAAATAAGGTGTAACCCGACAACCACAGACACAGCAACCTGATGATTGTGGATAGATATTTTGGGAAAATCCAGTTTGAATCAGCTGAGGTGTGAGACCAGCAGGAATGGCAGAAAAACATTGGCCAGAGAATGGATTAAAAATGCCAGCTCAATAGCACAGTGGTAGGGCATTTTCCTTGCACGTGGCTGACCCAAAATGGACCACAGTTCGATCCCCTGGCATCCATATGGTCCCCCAAGCTAGGAGTGATTTATGAGCACATAGCCAGGAGTAACCCCTGAGCGTCACTGGGTGTGCCCCCCCCCCAAAAAATGACACCAGCTTGAAATGAATCTCCTGTAATTGAAACGGAGCTGCCCATCAGTTGTGGGTGGAATTTTGGGGGGAAAGCCTGTTTAAATCTAGCTGGGGTGTGTTAAACCAACAAGAGCACTGCTATGCATTTCTTCCATCAAAGAGCAGAAGCACAACACATAATAACAGTACCATACAACAAAGTTCACGACAGGAAAACTATGCAGAACCCACCACACCTTTTAATAAAGATGCTAGGTCTGGAGAGCCAAAACCCCCAGTCACTTGCAAAACTTCTCTGACCAGAACATTATAGAGGAAAGGTTAAGGACATTAAAAGACCTAAAAGGAATGGTGGAATGGTCAGCCCATGAGACTCAAGAGCATATGAGGGTAGAAATGAGAAAACTTCAAACAGGAATTTCAGAGCTAAAAATCATGTTAGGTAAAATGAAACCCTCACTTGAAAGCCTCACTAATAGAGTAATTAAGGTTGAGGACAGAATTGGTGAGCTAGTAGATGAGCAGATAATACCGCCATACACAAAAAAGCTAAAAAAATCCTCAAAGAAAAATAACAGACTAAAATAGAACACTGGGATAAACTCAATAGAAACAACATAAAAGGATTAGTGACTGGGAGAAACTGAGGAGACTTGTCAGCTTTGCGTGTTTCTCTTCTCTTGTCTCCTGAAGCTCTCATGGGCCAGGATGGGCCCAAAAAAACTGTCTCCTGGAGCCTCTCAGGCTGAAACACCTAGAAAGACTGAGTGAGTGAAAACTGGCTACCTGGGACAATAGGCACAGAGGTGACTCCTTTCTCTGTGAAGGGAGGCGGCAGGGGTTGGCCCTGCTGTGAGATTGGCATCTGGGAGAAAATGAGGGGACCTTTCGTCTTTGCATGTTCCTCTTCTCTTGTCTCCTGAAGCTCTCCTGAGAGGGCCAGGAAGGGCCCAGAAAAACTGTCTCCTAAAGGATACAGAAGAGTGCTGCAACTCCGCTTCATGGCTGCACACTCTTCTAACTAATGAACCGCACCATAACACGTTAAAAAATCACACTAAAAGTGTGACAATGGGAAAAACTCGCAGGCAAACACGACACACAGAGAATGAAGATGATAGCTCTGAGGACAAAAAAAATACCAACCATCTATCTGATTAATCTCTTAGAAAAGGACCTCATGGAAATCAAAGAAAACATAGCTCTCGCTGAACAGAACACAAAGAAAGAAATCAGAAAACTCCAAGATGAAATAACAGATCTGTAAAACATGGTAGTTGAGCTGAAAACCTCAATGGAAAGCCTCTCCAACAGCAGCCAAGGACAGAATCAGTGACCTGAAAGATATAATGCAGATCAACTCCATAAAGCAGAAGAGATCGGAAAAGAACCTTAAGACAAATGATCGGACATGGAAAAAGTACTCAAGGAATGTGAACAGATGAAAATTAAAATCCTCCATAAACTCAACAGAAACAGTATAAGAATCATTGGGGTTTAGAGTCCCAGGAAAGAGATACCCAGGAAGAATCAACAGTCAAAGACATCATCACAGAGAAAGTCCCAGAGCTAAAGACAGCATGCAATCAAATCCTGCATGCCCGAAAGAGTACCAGCAAAAAGAGACCTAAAGAAAAACACACCACAAAACACATCCTAGTTCCAATGACAAATCCCACAGACAAGGTAGAATACTGAAAACAGGAAGATGAAAAAGGAAAATAACATTTAAAGTAGCATCCTTAAGATTTACTGCAGACATGTCACAAGAAACTCTCAAGGCTAGAAGACAGTGGTGAAATATTGTGACAAGACTAAATGAAATGGATGCATCACCTAGAATAGAGCACCCAGTTTGACTCACGTTTAAGTTTGAAGGAAGAATACATAATTTCATGGATAAGCAACAGATCAGAAACTTCACAGATGCAATACCAGTCTTAAAGGAAAAATTTAAAGGTCTACTTTAAGACAAGGTAGACCAACAAACACACCAAACTTACACATAAAGATTACATTAAGTCCCATGACAATCATCTCCCTCAAAGTCAGTGGAGTAAATGGACCAGTTAAGAGACACAGCATGGCTAAATGGATTGAAAAAATGAATCCAGCCTTCTGTTGCCTACAAGAAACACACCTGAATAGTCAGAACAAACAGACTCAAAATTAAAGGCTGTAGGAAAATCATCCAAGCAAGCAAAACCCTTAAAAATGCTGGAGTGGAAATATTAATATCAGATAACACAAACTTTAGACTCATAAAAAATGTAAGGGACCAATATGGACACTTTGTACTAATCAAGGGATATGTGCAGCAAGAAGAAATCGCACTAAACACATACACACCCAATGAGAGACCAACAAAATATCTAATACAATTATTGACAAATTTGAAAGAGGCCATCAGTAATAACACAATAATTGTGGGAAACACAGCCCTGTCAACACTTAATAGGTCAACCAGAATAAAACCCAACAAAAATATACTAGCCCTGAAAAATAGATATGGAAGAAAGAGGACTAGTAGATATATATAGGACACTCCATTCCCAAAAACTTTGATACATATTCTTCTCCAATGTACATGGGTCATTCTCCAGAATAGACCACATGCTGGCACATAAAACATACTTTTATAAAATCAAGAGGATAGAAATTTTGCAGGCTACCTTTGCTGACCACAAGGCTCTGAAATTAAATGTGAACTAAAAGGGACACAGAAGAAAAACTTTAACTCCTGTAAATTAAACAGCCTACTACAGAACAACCAGTGGGTCTAAGATGAAGTCAAAGAGGAAATCAAAACTTTCCTGGAAACAAATGACAATGAAGACACAAACTATCAGAATCAATAGGACACAGCAAAAGCAGTACTGAGAGGAAAATTTATGGCTTTGCAAGCACACATCAGGAAGGAAGAATAGCTTAATGACACAGTTTATAAAATTAGAAAATGATCAACAAAAGGAACCAAAATTATGGAGATAGAAGGAAGTAACAAAGTGTAGAGCAGAAATCAATAAAATGGAACCCCCCCCCCCGCAAAATCCAAAAGATCAAGAAAACAGAAATTGGGTTTTTGAAAAAAAAAAAAAAAGAACAAGATTGATAGACCATTGTCAAAACTCACAAATAGAGAAATTTAAGAACCAGTATTAGAAATGAAAAGAGGGAGATCACTACAGATCTTGCAGAGATTCAAAGGGTAATTAGAGACTACTTTGAGAAACTCCATGCCACTAAACACGAGAACCTGGAATAAATGGAAAAGTTCTTGGACTCATAGCCTTCTACGTCTGAATAAAGATAATGTAGCATATCTAAACACCTCCATCACTATTGAGGAAATTAAAACTGTAATCAAATGTCTGCCCCAAAAAGCCCAGGCCCAGATGGATTCACTAATAAATTATTTCAAACCTTTCAAGAGGAACTACTACCAATCCTGGTCATGCTCTTTCATAAAATAAGAAAAATGGGAACACTTCCAAATAGCTTTTATGAAGCCAACATCACCTTGATACCAAAATCAGAGATGCTGCCAAAAAAAGAAAATTATAGATCAATATCACTGATGAATATAGATGCAATGGTCCTCAACAAAATACTGGCAAATAGGATTCAGTGCTTCATCAAAAAAATCATTCACTACGATCAAGTAGGTTTCATCCCAGGAATGCAAGGATGATTTAACATCCATAAATCTATCAACATAATACACAACATCAACAGTAGATTCATATAGCAATGTGTCAAGCTAAAAAATTAATACACAAAAATTAATGGCCTTTTTATACACCAAGAATGATAGAGAAGAAATGGACATTAAGAAAACAACCCCATTCACATTAGTGTTACGCAAAGTAAAATATCTTGGAGTCAAATTGACCAAAGACGTAAAGGACCTATACAAAGAAAATTATAAAACCCTGCTCGAAGAAATAAAAGTGGACTCACGGAAATGAAAACACAGACTATGCTCATGTATTTGCAGGATTAACATAATTAAAATTGCAATACTCCCCAAAACATTGTACAAATTTAATGTAATCCCTCTAAAGGTACCCATGACATTCTTCAAAGAAGTGGATCAAACACTTCTGAAATTCATTTAGAACAATAAGTATCCTCGAATAGCTAAAGCACTCCTTGGGCAAAGGAATATGGGAGGCATTATTTTCCCCAACTTTAAACTGTATTACAAAGCAATAGTTTTCAAAGCAGCATGGTATTGGAATAAAGACAGATCCTCCGATCAGTGGAATAGGCCTGAGTACTCAGAGAATGTTCCCAGACATACAGTCACCTAATTTTTGATAAAGGAGCAAGAAATCCTAAATGGAGCAAGGAAAGCCTCTTCAACAAGTGATGTTGGCACAACTGGTTAGCCATTTGCAAAAAAGTGAACTTATACCTCCAGCTAACATCATGTACAAAGGTAAAAATCCAAATGGATTAAAGACCTTGATATCAGACCTGAAATCATAAGGTATATAGAACAACACGTAGGTAAAATACTCCATGACACTGAGACTAAAGGCATCTTCAAGGAGGAAACAGCACTCTCCAAACAAGTGGAAACAGGGATAAACAGATGGGAATATATTAAGCTGAGAAGCTTCTGCAGCTCAAAGGAAATAGCACCCAGGATACAAGAGCCACCCACTGAGTGGGAGAAACTATTCACCCAATACCTGCCAGATAAGGGGCTAATATCCAAAATATATACAAAGTACTGATGAAAGTTTACAAGAAAAAAAAATCTAATCCCATCAAAAATGCGAAGAAGAAATGAACACTTTTTCAAAGAAGAAATACAAATGGCCAAAAGGCACATGAAAAAATACTGCACATCACTAATCATCAGGGAGATGCAAATCAAAACAACTATGAGTATCACCTCACACCACAGAGATTGGCGCACATCACAAAGAATGAGAACAAGCAGTGCTGGCGGGGATGTGGAGAGGAAGGAACTCTTATCCAAGCTAGTGGGAATGCCGTCTAGTCCAGTCTTTATGGACAGTGATATGGAGATTCCTCCAACATCTGGAAATTGAGCTCCCATATGATCCAGCTATACCACTCCTAGGGATATACCCTAGGAACACAAAAATACAATACAAAAATTTCTTCCTCACACCTATATTCATTGTAGTGCTATTTACAATAGCCAGACTCTCGAAACAACCGAGATGCCCTTCAACATATGAATGGCTAAAGAATCCATGGTACATATACACAATGGAAATTATGCAGCCGTCAGGTGGGATGAAGTCATGAAATTTTCCTATACATGGACGTACATGGAATCTATTGTGCTGAGTGAAATAAGCCAGAGGGAGAAAGATAAATGCAGGATATTCTCATTCATCTATGGGTTTTAAGAAAAATAAAAGACATTTTTGCAATAATTCTCAGAGAGAAAATAGAGGAGGGCTGGAAGGTCCAGCTCATGACATGAAGCTCACCACAGAGTGATGAGTGCATTTAGAGAAATAACTACATTGAGAACTATCATAAGAAAGTGAATGAATGTGGAAAGTAGAAAGTCTGTCTAGAGTACAGGCGGGGGTGGCATGGGGAGGAGGGATATTCGGGACATTGGTGATGGGAATATCGCACTGGTGGTGGTGGGGTGTTATTTACATGATTTAAACCCAACCACAGTCATATTTGTACTCAAGGTGTTTAAATAAAAATATTAAAAATAAATTTTATGAATGAAGGTGTAAAAAAACAAACAACATAAAAAGCATTGGGGTCCAAGAAACCTAAGAAGAAAACCCCAATGAAAAATAAACATTTAAGATTATCATTGCTGAGAAATTCTCTGAAATGAGAGCATGCAACCATATCCTGGATGCCAGAAGATTATCAGCTAAAAGAGATTCAAAGAAAAGCACCCAAAAGCACATTCTAATCACTATAAAGAAAACCACAGATAGGGATAGAAAGCAGCAAGATCAAAGAGGGAAAATATATACAAAGAGACATCCTATAAATTTGCAGCAGATTTATCACAAGCAACTCCTAAGGCCTGAATGCAGTGATGAACTAGAGTGACAAAACTCAACAAAATGAACTCTTCTCAGAGTCAGATTTTCAGAAAGATTTGAAGGAAGGATACACAGCTTCATGGTTAAACAGCTCAGAAACTATACACATTCAAATCCAACTTTAAAACAAGAGCTGAAGGATCTAATTTAAGGCAAGGAAGACACAAGAAGCACATCAAACTACTACAAAAAATTAACATGTGAGGGCGAAGCAATAGCACAGTGATAGGGCATTTGCTTTGCACTCAACTGACCTAGGGCAGACCTGGGTTTGATCCTTGGCATCACATATGGTCCCCTGAGCCAGGAGCAATTTCTGAGTGCATAGCCAAGAGTAATCCCTGAGCATCACCGGATGTGGCCCAAAAGAACAAACAAAATAATTGGCACTTAATCACATGGTAATAATCTTTTTCAGTGTCATTAAAATAAACGCATCAATTAAGAGACACAGAATGACAAAATATATAAAAATGTTGAATCCGATATTTTGCTGCCTACAAGAAGCACATCTGAAGTAAGAACAAACATAGACTCAAAGTCAAAGGTTGGAGAAAAATCATTCAAAGCAAACAATTCCCTTAAAGAGGGTGGGGTGACCATACTAATATCAAATAACACGGACTTTAAATGTTTTAAGAGATGGAGATGGACATTTCTTAATAATCAAGGGATATGTACACCAGGATGAAATCACATTCCTAAACATATATGCACTCAATAAAGGAATGGAAAAATATTTATAACATAACTAAATACCCAAACCAAAGTCAACAATAATAGAATCAGAAGATCTAAAAAAACAATCTAAACTTAAAATGGGCCTATTATCCTGACAGGCTAGGTGCCAAAGGGTAGTGGTATAGGATGCACTCTGGGAACATTGGTGGAGAGAGGTCAACATTGATGGTGGGAATGCTCCTGTTTCACTCTATGTCTGAAATATAAATATGAAAGACTTTGTAATCACATTGGTTTTAATTAAATAAAATTTAATAATAAAATTAAAATATCTAAAACTTCTGATATACTTGTAGAAAGACATAATAACAACTGAATGATAGTGGGATATTTTAACACCGTCCTGTAACCGCTTTTGAGGTCAACCAGGCTAAAATTCAACAAGGATATACAGAATCTGAAGGACGAAATGGAAGAGACTGGCTTAGTAGGTAGATATAGGGCTCTCCTTCCCCTAAAACTGAACATGCATTCTTCTCCAATGCACATGGGACATTCTCCAAAGTAGACTACAAGCTAGGAACAGAACATACTTTCATAAAATAAAGAGGATAGAAAGTTTATCAAGTACACAGATCATCATTCACTAAAGTTTGAGGACTGCTGCAAACAGATACAGAGAAAGAACATTAAAACCTTAAAATTATATAGTTCACTACTGAAAAAACAGTGGGTTAGATATGAAAGCAAAAAGGAAATCAAGATCAAATCAAAACAAATAAAATAAACACAAATAATCAGAATTTATGGCACACAGAAAAAGCAGTATTAAGAAAAATATATAGATTTGGGGGTGCGGGGGGAAAAGAATAAGAAAAATATATAGATTTGAAGGAATTCATCAGGAAGAAATATAGATTCTTAATAATTAAATGACACAGCTTAAAATTGTAAAATGATCAACAAAATGAACAAAAAGTGGGCAGATAGAAGGAAATAAAGCTCAGGGCAGAAATTAATGAATTACAATCCCCCCAAAACAATATAAAATATCAATCAAAAATCAAATGAAAGCAAGAGTTGGTTTTTGAAAAAATAAACTCTATAAATCCTTGATATACACAAAAACCAAGATCACAACTTGCAGAAGACTTTTTTATTTTTGTTTTGTTTTGTTTGTTTTGTTTTGTTTTGGTCACACCCGGTGATGCTCAGGGGTTACTCCTGGCTATACACTCAGAAATCGCTCCTGGCTTGGAAGACCATACGGGAAGTCCGGGATCAAAACCAGGTTTGTTCTGGGCAGCTGCGTGCAAGGCAAACGCCCTGTGCTATCACTCTGGCCCCTACAGAAGACTAACTTTGACAACCGCGACTGGGCAGAATTTTTCTTGGGCCCAATAAGAATGACCCTAGCCTAGGCTTCAGCCTAGGATTTGAACAAAACCAAGATCTCTAATTCCAAAGGTTTGACTTTGACAACTACAACTGAGCAGAACTTCTGGAACCATAAGGAAAGGCTATATCCTTGGCTTCTTCCTAAACTCTGTGCAAAAACCAAGATCAGTAATTACAGAAAACTGACTAGAAAAACCGTGACAGAGCAGAACTTCTAGAACCATAAAGAAAGACTCTGTCCTAGACTTTGTCTGTGACTTGTGCAAATACCAAGATCTCTAATTACAGAGGACTGATTTTGTCAGCCACAATTGAGCAGAATGTTTGTTTCCTGGCACCCTAAAAAGACCTTGGGTTTCGATAGTGAGCTTGTCTTGAGTCTGCAGTTGTTCCCATGACAGTTTGCTTCAAGGGTGGAGAAACCCTGTATCTCTTAGGCCAAGGAAATTCCCTTTCAAATTTCCCCAATACTTATTGTTCCTATGGAAAAAAGACCTCGCCACACCAGACTTCCTTCCTATTTTTTCTTTGTTGTTGCTGTTGTTTAGTAGTTGTTTATTGTGGCTGGTGTGTATTTTGTCATGCTTCTTCTCCTTTTCATTTTTTCTCTTTTTACCCCTTTCTTTTAAATTGATATTGATATCTCCTAAATGGATTCCTCCCAGCTTTTTCCCCCAACAGAACCACAGAAATTTAATCATCTTGTTTTGCTTCACAAATTAAGAGGAAAAAAAAGAAAGTAGATGGTATCAGGAGCAAACAGTCACATGAACATTGAGTGGAAATAAATAATGATCAGGCCTAAATACCAAACCCAAAGTCAACAATAACAGAATCAAGATCTACAAGTTACATACAAAGGGGACTGGTTATACTAGCAGTCCAGGGAGCAAAGGGGGGGAAGTACAGGATGCATGCTGGGAACAGGGGCAAAGGGAGGTCAACACTGGTGGTGGAGAATTTCCCTAATTCACTATCACTATGTACCTTAAACATAACTGTGAAAGACTTGTAATTCACATGGGTCTCAGTAAAATTTATTTTTAAAAAACACTACCAAGAGGCACAAAGAAAAAAGAGAGAAACTTAAAAATATGAATTAGAAATGAAAACTGAGAGGTTACTACAGATACCACAGAAATTCAAACAGTAATCAGAGATTACTTTGAGAAACTCTATGCCACAAAACAAGAGAACCTAAAAGAAATGGTTAAATTCTTGGACTTTTATAAACACCCAAAGTTTAACCAAGAAAATTTGGAAAATCTGAACAGACCTATCACTATTGGAAAAATTTAAATGGTAATCAAAAGGCTTCCCCATAACAAAAGCCCAGGCCCAGATGGATTCATTAGTGAATTCTTTCAAGCCTTTCAAGAGTATCCACTGACAATCCTTTTCAGGCTCTTCTAGGAAATTGAAGAAATAGGAACATTCCCAAATAGGTTCTATGAAGTGAACATCACCCTGATACCAAAAGCAGACAAACATGCAAAAAAGAAAAAGAAAAAACATGAGAGAAATGCAGGCCTTGACGAACTCAGATGGAATGATTCTCAAGAAAATTTTGGCTAATAGGATCTAATAGCTCATCAAGAAGGTCATAAACCACATCCAAGTAGGATTATTTTCATATATAAAAGGATATTTAACATATACATTTTGATCAACATAATACACCATATTAACAAAAAATAAAAATTATGATCATATTATATGCAGAGAAAGCATTTGACAAGTCAAAAATTTATTCATGAAAATAACCTCTCTAACAAGATGGGAATGAAAGACACTTTTATCAATATAATCAAGACCATTTACCACAGCCCATGAAAAATATGATACACAATTTTGGAAATATCTAATATCTGGCACAAGAGAAGGTTGCCCCCTCTTACTACATTCAACAAAGAACTGGAAGTGCTTGTGATAGCAATCAGGCAAGAAAAAGATATGGATGGCATCTAGATAGTAAAGGAAGAAGTCAAGCTCTCACTATTTGCACATGACATGATGCTATTTATAAATCCTAAATATTTACCTAAAAGCTCCTAGATACTATAGGTTTGTTTAGTAAAGTGGCAGACTAAAAATTAACACAAAATTCCATGGCATTTTTATATCAAAGAGAAGAAAGAAAACTACAAAATTATGCTTTATGAAATAAATGCAGACACAAGGAAATTAAAACATATGCTCTGATCATGTATTGGGAGCATTAATATCCTTGGCAATACTTCCCAAATCATTGTACAGATTTAATGCTATCCCTCTAAGAATACCCATGACAATTTTTAATCAAGGGGAACAAACACTCCTGAAATTCATTTTGAACAATAATCACCCTCGAATAACTAAGAAATCCTTGGGTAAAACAAGATTGAAGGCATCACTTTCCCCCAACTTTAAATTGTACTATAGAGTGATAGTCTCTAAAACAGTATGGAATTAGAACAATAACAGATCGTCATAACAGTGGAATAGATTTGAGTATTCTGGTACTGACTCTCAAACATACAAGCAATTAATCTTTGATAAAGGTACAAGAAATACAAAGTGGAGCAAGGAAAGCCACTTCAATAAGTGGTTTTGGGAAAACTGTTCAATTACATTAAAAAAGTGAACTCAGACCTCTCTAACACCATGCACAAAGGTCAGATCAAAATGGATTAGATACCTTAATATATTCCTGAAAACATAGATAAAACACTTTATGACATTGAGACTAAATGCATCTTGAAGGAGGACACACTATGACATTGAGAATAAATGCATCTTGAAGGAGGACACACTACTGACCAAGCTAGTAGAAGCAGAGATAAACAAACTGATAAAAATTAAATTCAGAATCTTCTGTACTTCAAAAGCAACAATGACTTGAACACAAATGCTACACATGTAATGGGAGAAACTATGTGCCAATACCCATCTGATAAAGAGCTAATATTTAAAATGTATAAGGTATTGGTAGAAATTAGCAAGAAAAATCATCCAACCCCGTCAAAAATGGGAAAAGAAATGAACGAAGAAATACAAATAGCCAAAAGGCACATAAAAATGCTCCAAATCGCTAATCATTGGGGAGATGCAAATAAAAATAACAATAAATTATCATCTCACACCACAGAGAATAGTACACATCACAAAGAACAAGAACATCTAGTGCTGGTGTGGGGAGAAAGGGATTTCATTCATTTCTGGTTGAAATTTGGTCTAGTCCAGCCTTTCTGGAGTACATTATGGATATTCCTTAAAAACTGGAAATTGAGCTTCCTTGTGGTCCAGCAATACTAGTCTTAGAAATATACCCAATAACACAAAAGCACAATACAAAACTGCCCTCTGAACTCCTATGTTCATCGTAGCAGTGTTTACAATAACCAGAATCTGGAAGCAACCCAGGTGACTGACAACAAGTGAGTGATTAAAGAAACATGGTATATTACACAATGAAATACTATGCAGCCATTAGGAAAAATGAAATAATAAAATTTGGTTATACGTGGATGGACACATAGAGATTATTATGCTGAGTGAAATGAGTCAGAGATAAACAAAATAATCTCACTCATCTTTGGGATATAAGGAAAATAAAAGACAATATGGTAAGTATATCCAGAGAAAATAGGGTTGAGGATCAAGAGGACCAGTCCATGGTAGAAAGCTTACCATAAAAGTGCAGAGTACAGTTAGAGTAGAGATGGGACAACTATTAATTGGACATGCATGACATCTTTCATTAACAGTAGTGCAAACCATAGTTTCAAAAAAAAAAAAGAGAGATTGCGGGAGTGAAGTAAAATCCCTGCCCCAGAAGTAGACATGGGAGGGTTGATGTGAGGGAAGAGCGTATCAGTGTGAGAGGAAACTATTGACATTGATGGTGGGAAATGTGCACTGGTGAAGTTTGTACATTGTATGACTGCAACTAAATTATGAACAACTTTTTCTGTGGAAAAGAACTGCAGTATCAACAACTATGGTGTTTAAATAACAAAAGAATTAAAAATAATTGTCTGAAAATTTACTACGCTATTTATTGTTGAGCATTCAGTGTTGTTTGTTTTTGGTTTTTGTTTTTGTTGTTGAGCTTCAGAAGCTTTTCTACTACTTTAACCTCCAATTTGGTGTGATCCTACTGGGGTGTCAGTTTTGAGGAATTTGGAGTTATTGTAAGACTACATACATGATTCCAGAATTCCTGGAATTGTGGAGCTGGCAAATAATTTTATTTGGCAGTGATTGTGGATGTGGGTATGACTGTCAGGGCTTCTGAAGTATATAGGGGACTTTAAAGGTTACCTCCTAGAAGAACGCCAAGTTAACAGCTCCCAGACTTGCAAAAGTCAAATTTATTTTGGTTCAGTGTCTCTGCAGAGTTCAGTGATTTAGCAGTGAATTTGGGGCTTTGTCAAGGAAGTGGCTGTGGGATGTTGGTGTGGCTGCCAGGGCTTCAGCAGAACTGGGATTCAACCTACCCCCCTCTGAAGGGTCCCAGAGTTTTTAGCCTTGAGAATAGTGTATCCATAAATTTTAAGTTGTTTGTCATATACCTCTTCCAAGGATAAGTGAGTTTATGGAGTTGGCTATTGAGCTGACATGGCAACTACTGTGGGGCAGGGGTGCCTGAACATTAGTGGACATTTATGTACAGAATAAATGAAATATATTACCAGGTTGGCTGAGAATCACTGGGAGAGCACATGGGCCTCCTGAGGACCACTTAATAAGTCTCCTAAATTCAGTTCTGTTGTATTAATCATAGTTCAAGCACTAATTTAATGCAGGTGGTGATAACAACATCAGAGACCGAATTTTTTTTATTACTGAACAGTAGTTATTGTACAGTATGGCTCTGTAACTTAACAAAAAGATTTCCTGATTTTACTATTATGTTTTTTTAGTTTGGGGCCACACTCAGAGATTCTCAGGGCTTACTCCTGGATATACACTCAGAAATTAACCCTTGACATGCTCAAGGAAATGTATGTGATGCTAGGGATCAAACCCAGGTTGATAATGTGCAAACCTAGTGCCCTAACCACTGTAATATCTCTCTGGACACTTATTTTAAAATTTAAGCCAAATTTAATATAATTTTAGTATTTGCATCACACCCAGTGGAGTTCAGGGCTTAAGACTACTGTTGATGCTCAGGAGACCATATGCAGAGGTTTATATAGTGTTTCCTGTTAGCAAAGCAAGTGCCTTAACCCTAGATTATCTCTAGAGTCCTACTCTGTATCTTTTTACTAATCTACTACAAGGTGTTTTTTAATTTTAATTACTTTATTTAAAGAGCATGTATCATATCAGATAGCTGACATAGCTGATCATAATATGTTTGTTTTTAGTTAAGTGGTAGATAAAGTAGGAAAAAGAAAACATAAAAGAAGGAAGAGATAAAAAGAATAAAGCACAAAGAAAATTTGTGAAAATGACTATGTCTCCAATGAAGCCATTAAGTCATTATCAGAGGTTTAATAAACTATAATTTCTAGTTAACCTTTCTGTTACTTCATGTTTCTGAATATTAAGTGGGTTCAGATAAATATTGGCATGTAAATTGTTATGTTCATAATGGGATTACAGTATTAAACAAAAAGGAATTGTACAAAAAATCCAAGCACTATTTCTTTTTATATAATCTTTATTTAAGCACCATGATTACAAGCATGATTGTAGTTGGGTTTCAGTCATAAATGGAACGCTCCCCATCAACAGTGTAACATGCCCACCACCAATGTTCCTTCTCTTTCCTCCCCCATCCCGCCTGTATTTGAGACAGCATTTTACATCTCTCACTCATTAACATTGTCATGCTAGTTGTTAGTGTAGTTATTTCCCTAACTGCACGCACCACTTTTTGTGGTGAGCTTCATATTGTGAAGCATCCTTCTAGCCCTCATCTCTATTTACTCTGGGTATTATTACAGTAATGTATTTAATTTTTCTTACAGCCCATAGATGAATGAGACTATTCAGTGTCTATCTCTTTCCCTCTGACTTATTTCACTCAGCATAATAGATTCCATGTACATTCATATATAGGGAAATTTATGACTTCATATGTCCTGATGGCTGCATAATATTCCATTGTGTATATGTATCACAGTTTCTTTAGCCATTCATCTGTTAAAGAGCATCTTGGTTGTTTCCAAAGTCTGGGAATTGTAAATAGTGCTGCAATGAATATAGGCATGAGGAAGGGATTTTGAATTATATTTTTGCATTCCTAGGATATATCCCTAGGAGTGGTATTACTGAATTATATGGGAGCTCTTTGTGATGTGTGCCAGTCTCTGTTGCATGAGATGGTACCTCATAGTTGTTTTGATTTGCATCTCCCTGATGATTAGTGATGTGCAGCATTTTTTCATGTGCCTTTTGACAAAGTGTGTTTTCATTTCTTCTCCCCATTTTTGATGGGGTTAGATTTTTTTTCTTGTTAAGTTTCATCAGTATCTTGTATATTTTGGATATTAGCCCCTTACCTGATGAGTATTGAGTATATGGTTTCTCCCTTTCTGTGGGTGACTTTTGTATCCTAGGCACTATTTCCTTTGAGATGAAGAAGCTTCTCAGTTTAATATAGTCCCATCTGTTTATCTCTGCTTCCACTTGTTTGGAGAGTGCTGTTTCCTCCTTGAAGATGCCTTTAGTCTCAGTGTCATGGAGTGTTTTCCTATGTGTTGTTCTTATAGCTTATGGTTTCAGGTCTAATATCAAGGTCTTTAATCCATTTAGATTTGACCTTTGTGCATGGTGTTATATGGGGGTTTGAATTCGCTTTTTTGCAAGTTGCTAACCAGTTGTGCCAACATCACTTGTTGAAGAGGCTTTTCTTGCTCCCTTTTGGATTTCTTGCCCCTTTATAAAAAATTAATTGATTGCAGTATCTGGGAACATTCTCTGAATACTCAGTTCTATTCCACTGATCTGAGGATCTTTCTTTATTCCAATACCAAACTGTTTTAATAACTATTGCTTTGTAATACAATTTAAAATTGGGGAAAATGCCTCCCATATTCCTTTTCCCAAGGATTGCTTTAGCTATTAGTGGGTGTTTATTGTTACAAATGAATGTCAGTAGTGTTCGATCCACTTCTTTGAAGAATTTCATGGGCATATTTAGAGGGATTGCCATTCTGTTTGGTTTTGGAGTCATACCCAGCAGCGCTCAGGGGTTACTCCTGACTCTGCGCTCAGAATCTCCCCTGGCAGGCACGGGGGGCCATATGTGATGCCGTGATTTGAACCACCGACCTTCTGCATGAAAGGCAAATGCCTTATCTCCATGCTATCTCTCCAGTCCCAGGATTGCCATTTTATTGATGTTAATCCTGCCAATCCATGAGCAGGGTATGTGTCTCCATTTCCTTGTGTCCTCTTTTACTTCTTGAAGCAGGATTTTTTAGTTTTCTTTGTATAGGTCCTTCACTTCTTTATTTAGCAAGCATTATTTCTGATATTGAAGAATTTATGGAATATGTTTTAAGCTGTCATGTCTTCTAGAAGTATGAGAAGGTGTGGGGAGGGTGCCCACACTCTCTGAAAAGAGTCCTGGTGATATCATCTCAAATAATAGCATTCCTGGAGTTTTGGGCAAATTGCTGTCTCTTAAGAATCATAGAGGAGTGATGAAACAGAGCTATTGGTGATGTAGCAGTTGTTTTTGGATTAGCTATAAGAGTGCTCAATATGCCCTCTGCTGGTATTTTCTTTTATAAGATTGGGATTTGTAAAGTGCTGCGTCATCCGCTTGTATAGTGAGTTAGGAAAAGAAATTCCACTATAATAATCATATGCAAGAAATAAGGCTAAAAATTGTACTTCCAAGTCTTTATTGGCACAGAAAATCCTAGCTTGGTGAGCTAGTTTCAAAATAAGAGTTAACACTCATCTATGGGTTTTAAGAAAAAAAATTAAAGACATTTTTACAGTAATCCCCAGAGACTAAAAGAAAAAGGCTGGAAGATCCAGCTGACTACATGAAGCTCACCACAAAGAGTGATGAGTGTTGTTAGAGAAATAACTATGAGAACTATCATAAGAATGTGAATGATCGAAAGAAGTAGAAGCCTGTCTCGAGTACAGGTGTGGGTAGGGTGGGGAGGAGGGATATTTGGGAAATTGGTGGTGGAAATGTTGCACTGGTGAAGGGGGGGTGTTCTTTATATGACTGCAATCATACAACTACAATCATATTTGTAATTATGGTGTTTAAATAAAGATATTTGTTAAAAACAAGAGTTAAAATGTTGTTAGGCTCAAAGAAACAAAATTGTTTTTTTAGAATCTTCCCTATTATTTTATATTTCTTGGTAATGTCTCCAGATATATATATCTTGATTAAATAATTCTACAATTATTACCTAATGTAAATATTAACATTATTATGCACATCAATAAAATTTGTCAAAAAGAGAAAATCTAAATTAATATCCAGTGGGTCTTTTTTTTTTTGAGACACACCCGGTGTCACTCAGAGGTTATTCCTGGCTATGTGCTCAGAAATAGCTCCTGGATTGGTGGACCATATTGGACGCTGGGGTGTAGAACCACAGTTGGTCCTAAGTTAGTGCGTGCAAGGCAAACACCGTACTGCTTGTGCCACCGCTCTGGCCCCTATCCAGTGGATCTTAATTCAACATTTTTACAGGGTTTGCAAAGATGCATTTTACCTACTCTGGAGGGATTGTCAGAGGCCACATGTAATAAATCAACATATTGTTCTATAAATTAAGTATGCATTTTTATTTAAAAAAGAACGTGGGAGTCACTTTTTAGGGGCCTGAGCAACAGTACAGTGGGTAGGGTGCTTGTCTTATATGTGCTAACCAGGTTTTGATCACTGGCACCACGTGTGGTTCCTTTAGCAAAGCCCTGAGCATTGCCACATCTGTCCCCAACCATATATCTGTATATGTGTATATATCAACATTGTTTCATTTAGCAATTATCTTCTCAATAATTTTCTTTATATTCAAATTCAGTTGTACTGGATTCAGTTATATAACTTATAAATTACCACTGTATCAAATACACAGTCCAGAGCCAATGTATAAAACACTTGCCTTGGATGCAGCTGATCCAGATTTGATACCTGGCATAGCATATGGTCTCTTAGACACTACAGAAACTAGTCCTGAATATAGAATCAGAAATAAGCCCTAAGTACCTAACACACTCATACTTGAACCACCAGTATAACAAAATAAAATAAAATAAATAAAATAAAATAAAACCAAAAAATACCCCAACCAGAACAAATTCACAGTTCAATGATATAAATTGTACATTTTATAGTTGACCACATATTCCTTTTCATCAGTTCAGAAAATCAGAAAAGCCAAATTATGAAAGTAGAGGAATTATTTCCAAATTATTGGCACTGTTTTTTAAATTGCTGGCATTCAAAAAAGAGAACTTGGGACCTAAGGAGCTAGCTCAAAGTTCAGGAGCACAAGGCTTGAATGCACTAGGCCCCAAGTTTGATCCCCAACAATGAATGTCTCTCCCAACACAACTGGCTATGAAACTCATTAACCCCAATACCACTCTGAGTAGCACCACAACATTAGACCCAAGAACTGAGCTGTCAGAACTGTACAGCATGTTGAATACCAAGGTGCCCTTGAGCACTGTTTGGGAGCACTACCAAAATAGACAAAAGATGACTTTTTTCTTTATTAATTTCTTCCTATATCAGTTTTCTTTGATTTTTCTAAAACATAGTTTGCAGTTGCTTACACCTTTATAAAAAAATAACAGGTCCAAAAGTGGTAGGTACTTGGATCTCTTTAAATTTGCCAGCTTTTTTTTTGGGGGGGGGGTTGGGAGTTACACTTGGTGATGCTCAAGGATTACTCCTGGCTATGCACTCAGAAATTTCTCCTAGCTTGGGGGATCAGATGGGATGCGGGGATCGAACCACAGTTCATCCTAGGTCAGTCGCGTGCAAGGCAAACGCCCTACCACTGCGCCACCACTCCGGAACCTAAATTTGACTTTTTGTGTGTCTTCATTGCTTCTCTTTGTTGGATGTTAGTGGTGTGTTCAAAGACAACGGGAAAACTGACTCAAAGACATGAAAATAATGATCTGAAGGGAATTAGAGTGATAGAAATTTTTCTATCATATTTCTGTGGAATATGTTACTTAATATGGTACTTTACTGTTCGCTTTCTTAGAACTGGAATAAAATCTTCAAGGAAATTACATTGATTTCAAAGGAGATTTACAAAAGTAAACATTTTGATTGTTTTTTATTTTGCCAAAGGCACCTAAATCTTGAATTGCACTTCTATTTTTAGTAACATTTCCTTTCTCTGAAGTGAAAATAGTATGTGTGACTTGAGAAAACATTTTAACATTATATACTATGCCTAAGATCTTACTGTACATTCTCATAAAGTTTATAGCATAACCATTTCACCTATATGAACGTATATGGGTTCAAGTATGAGTGTGTTGAAAAGCTCCTGTGCTTGTCTTGCAAGTGTGAAGCCTATGAGGCAGCAATTTCAAGGTACTCCAACAGTATCACTCATACACAGAAAATGAATCATATAGCTCTGTTACTTGCAATCCCAGCCATGACATCAAAGTACATAAAAGTACATAAGAGTGTGACTACCACAACCAAGTTTGCAATCTCTGGTAAGCAATACAGCCACAATCAAAATTTCATGTACTGCAAACAAGTATGTGCCACACCTTGGGTTAGCATGCCACCTACAACACTAACAACAAATAAGGAAAAGTGAATGTATATTTAAAACTTCAACTGAATATATATTAAAAAGCCATAGTAATTTGTCTTATAAAGATGTCTATGGATTACAGACATAGTTGATTCAAATAAATGCTTAAAGTGTCATATAAGGCATTGTGATCAAAGAAGAAGACAGTTCTGTCAGCATTTACTCATTTGCCGATATTTTAAATATCCACAGTGAGGAGTTATAAATTTATAAAGTATATATCTAGTTTTTAGATAAATAGTAACAGGATATCTGATTATTTAATCATTTTAAATAAAGGAGCAAGTGTTATTATTTTACATTTAACTTTCTGTACTCCATAAATTGCAATATAGCCTGCAGAATAATAAAAGTTGAACTCTACTTTTATTATGAAATTATTTTTCAGTTTATGTTTAAAGATGATAAACTCTGTAATTAGAATAATAAAATATAGTAATATTTTGTTCTTTTGGATGAAAAAACTATTAGACTAGGGGCCAGAGCTTTGCATGAGGTGACTTGGTTTTTATCCCTGGTGCCACATATGGTCTCCTGTCAGGAGTGATTCCTGAGTGAAGAGCCAGGAATAATTTCTGAACACAACCAGATATTGCTCAAAATAAAAAAAAATAGGCTGTTAATTGAAATTGAACTTTTCTTTGAAACAGATATGTTTTATTTTACTGTATTTTCTATATACAATTTTAAGAGTTTTGTATTAAGAACTTTATAAATTAATGTTAAACTCTAATAAAATACATTTTCAAGAGTTTATATTAAAATATATACATTTATGAAATTTTATTTAATTACACATAAAATTTAAGTATATCCTTCCATCATTAAGAAATTAATGTGTTATTAATGTGGAGTATAGTCCTTCCTTTAAAATTTTTAACTAGGTACACAGTAAAACTTTGTATGTTTCAAGCAATAAAATAACACAAATGGATTGCCACTAAAATAGCACCAAAGAAGGGCCGAAGCCGTGGCCCAGCGGTAGGGTGTTTGCTTTGCATGCGCTAACCTAGGATGGACCGCAGTTTGGTCCCTCAGTGTCCCATATGGTCCCCCAAGCTAGGAGCGATTTCTGAGCACAGAGCCAAGAGTAAACCCTGAGTGTCACCTGGTGTGGGCTCCCCAAACGAAACAAAACAAAAGACAAAACAAAACAAAACAAAAAAACAACAACAAAAACACCAAAGAGAAGCACTATTGATGGCCTTTAAAGCAAAGGCAAATATTGTTTGCGGGAAAATAATTACTCTAATATGTTTCTTAAAAGAGTTTCTGCGCTCTGAAAGTATTTATTTGCTCACTCTTCTAAGTGCTAACCTCAAATTTTTAAGTTAAACAATGATAAAAATGAATGAGCTTTTTATTTTACTTGACTCAAATTTACATAAAATGATTTATGTCGCTACTAACACAAATAACTGACAAAATAATATTTTTCCTGTAATAAGTGAAGTGAAACAAGGCTTAAACTAGAATCTGATTACTTCATTTCATGACCCTGTGTAAGCATAAACGTGTAAGCACTTTATGTAGATATTTGGATCACTAGTGGTAATCTAGACAGTTACCTATTACCAGAGGTTTATATAGAAGTTTTGTTCTTAGTTCCATAACAAGTATATATTCTAGAGTATCTAGGACCCAATTTCACAAACTTTCTCAAAACATAAATATTAAAACAATTCCATCATATTTAAAGATCTCCTAATATTTTGTTTAGTCGTGCATTTTCTTTCCGTAAAGTATAATCCTAAAAACATCCCTGCCACCCCATTTATTTATTTGTTTTTTAATTTTACTTGTAACTCAGAGATAGGGGTTTCTTCCTGTATCATAGATCAAAAAAGAAGTCCCTTAACAAAGAAAGCATGTCTCTTGTTACTGACTGAATGTGAGAAACTTATAACTTCATGGAGAAGCTGCAGAAATAAAATGATCACTGTTAATAGCAAAATTATCATTAAATTGAGGAACCCTAGCATTTCTGGTATAACTATAATCTGTAACTATAATGTATATATAAAGTAGATATTTTTGTAGGAGAATAGATACTTCCGTTTTGAGACCAAATTCAACCCTTTGTCAATGAGGGACAAATATTAATCAGTCACTGCTCAGTGCTACATATCCTGAGTAGACTAAAGCAATTTCTCTCTATATTGAATAACTAACATTATTAAACTGACTAGGCTCACCAGTGGTGAGGAGGCAGAGTGATGTGTTATAGAAGAGTGTGGAGGAATAAAATAGATAAATACAGAAACAGAAAGTAAACCCTGCTAAAATAATCAGAAATAAAAGTGGTATAGTCACAACTCATACTCTACAAATACATAAAATAATGAGACTACTATGAGCATTTATATACAAAACAGTTGGAAAAACTGGAAGTGGACATACTTTTAGAATCATGCTTCTAGAGAGAAGTATGTGTCCAGAAAGAAATACAAAACTAGAACATAAAACAACAATCAAAATTCTCCCTAAAAAAAACCCACAATGTCCAATGGAACCAAACTTTGAGATATTGCTAACAGAACTGAGAACTGAAGCTACTAAAGGTTTGAAGGTGAAGAAGGGATCTTGGGAAAACAGTGGAGGAATAAGGACATTTATAATGAGTCTGGTACATTAGCATTGCAAGCATTAAACAATGATATTGATAAATACTTATGTAAAGTGTGATACAAGAGCAAAAACCTTCCTAAGAGTAAGTCCAGAATCAGATAACCTCATCAGTGAATTCTACCAATTTTCAAAGAAACCGTACTCTCATTTTATTAATGCCCTTTCAAAAAGTATAAATGGGGCACTCCCAAATGCATTCCATGAGCTAATTTCACTCTAATCCTCAAGCAAGAAAAGAACATAGAAAATATTATTATAGAATGATACTTTTGATGAAGAAAATCCTCAACATAATTGTGACAAATAATATTCAGCAATACAAGTGAATAATTTACTTGACCAAATGGGATATCCCAAGATGCAAAATAGTTCAATATATGCAAAGTTATTATAATATACTAATCATCAACAAAGATGTAGTCATATGATGATATTAATAGGTGCTTTAAAAGCCTTTGAAATGATTAAGTGCCTATCTGTGATAAAAATGCTCAAGAAGTAAGAAATAAAAGGACCTGACTCAGGATAATAAATGCCATATATGACAAATTCATAGTTAATATGCATGGTTTACTCCTGAACAAGGAAAAATAAAGGAATTTAATCTCACCACCATTTGATTTTAGTTGTGGGGCCACACCTATTGGCACTCGGCTTAGTCCTGATTTTGTGCTCAGAGATCTCTCCTGCCTTGATTTGAGAGACAAAATGTGGTGGCAGGGATTAGACCCAGGTTAGCTGTGTGAGTCAATTACCATGCTGATTGTACTGTCACTCCAGCCCCACACTACTACTTTTCAGTAAAGTTTTAGAAATCCTAGTCATAGAAATTTGGCAAGAAAAATAAATTCAAATTGGAAAAGAGAAATAAAGCTATTGTTATTATTGGATGATAATATGATCATCTACATTGAAATCCCTAAAGACTGAAATAGTACAAGAAAAATTAACAAGCTCAGAAAACTGGAAGGATTTAAAAGCAATATACATAACTTTATTACATTTATATATAATAAGTTGTAAAATTGTAATATTATTAAAACAATTCCAGTTCCAAGTACTTGGGGTAAACCTAACAAAGGAGGTGAAAGACTTATACAATGTAAAGTATATGACATTTCTAAAATAGAAGAAAATACAAAGATTTGAAAAGAAATCTAATTCTTATGGATTGGATAAGTAAGTGTTAAAATGGCCACCAAACATATAGCAATCTACAGAATTAATAAAATACATATCAAACACCAATGACAATTGTAAAATAGAAAGATCTGACAATTCTAAAATTTGTATCAAATCACAAATGTCCCATTATTGCAAAGCATTTCTGAGAGAAAAAAAGAAAAATTGAGGTATCATGCTTCATGATATCTAACTTTATTACAAAGCAATAGTCATCATAATAGTGTGATACTAGGACAAAATGAGTAGGAAAAGAGAGCCCAGAAAAAAACCATAATTAGAAGGACATTTAATCCATGAGAATGGAGTCAAGTCCATAAAATGGAGAAAACAGCATTGTCAAATATTAGTGCTTGACCAACTGCACTGCCACATGCAAAATCTTGGACTAGGGAAATAGTTCAAAGTGGTGGAGCAATGTTTTACTTATGGGAGCTTTGTGGTTTTATCTCAGCATTACTGGTGAAGCAGCTACCAAGCACAGCCTAGTGTGAGTACCTCCCTTCAAAGAAGGTAAATATTGAGCCAGAGAGTTTGTACAGCAGGTAGAGTGTTTGCCTTGTATGTGGATGGCCAGAGTTTGATCCCAGGCACTACATAGGATCTGCTTAGCCTTACAAAGAGTTATCCCAGAGTACATAGTCAGGAGTTATCCCATTGTCACTATCAGGTGTGCCCTCAAAACAAACAAAAAAAGGATGAATCTTGATTACTAAATTTATACAAAAATTAACTCTGATGTATTAAAGACTTGCTACCTGACACTATACCATAAAAATAGGGGATATACTTTCATACCCCAATAAGAGAAGTGTAGGGATAAGAGTGATAGCAGGTTTAGTTCTTACCTTGCACATGGTTAATCTGGGTTCAATTTCAGTACCCTCTATGGTTTCCTGAGCTCACCAGGAATAATCTCTGAGTGCAGAGGCAGAAGTATGCCCTAAGGACTGGTAGTGAATCCCCCAAAATAAGTAAGAGAAGTGTATTCAGATAATCAACACCATTGGCAGGGGAGAAAAAGCAAGAATACCCAAAAGGCTTCTACACAAGACAATATTGACATTGGAAACAACCCAAGTGCTCAATAAGAGATGACTAAAGAAACTAATTCCATGTACACCATGGTATTCTTTATACACAAGGAAATCTGTATACACAATATATGGTATTTTATATACACAGTGGGATTTTACTTGTCCATAAGAAATGGGGAAGTAATATAATTTTCTGATATATTGTTTTTGTATCATTTTGAGTGAAATGATTCAGAGGGAAAGGGAATGATGTGATGCATATACAGGATATAAAGAAACATTCTAGATAAATATCTAATACCTAAAGACAATTAAACAAACAAACAAAAACCAGAAGAAATGGTCCTTAGTAGAATCTTGCCACTATGGGTAAAGAAAGGGATCACTATGACAATGATAGAGGGAAATGGTCATTATGAATGAGGGCTAGGCTCTTAAAGAAGATAAAGTAATATTCTTGATACCTTATTAGTAACAGTCTAGTAAACCATAGCACGTAAAACAAAAAAAGTGCCTGCTGTAGAGGCAGGCTGGAGCACTAGAGGAAAACTAGGGACATTTTGGAAAAAGTGAGCACTGGTGAATGGATCTGTGATGAAACATGTAAACCTCCAACCCAATAATGATCAACTTTGTGATTAATAGTGATCCAATTTAAGAAAAACCTTCGACACAGAAAAAGTATAAAAACCAAATGGGAACTTGGTGAGCAGGAGACAATGTTGTACATTATATATAATGTTAAACAAGTAGAGGTATATATTACAACCTATAAAATTTTCATATAGTCACTTATCTAAAGTAGACATAAAGATGGCCCATAGACAGAAGAAAAATATTCATCAGTTATTATTAGGGAAATTCAGATCAAAATGACAATGAAATGTGACCAAATTGACACCCAAGAGAATCAGCTATATGAAAAAGATTGGAAATTGCAAGTGTTAGTAATGACTTGGAGAAAAAAATGCAGGTATATTTCTGGTAATACTATAAATTGTTGGTACCTCTATAGAAAAGTTTGGGGAATTGATTTTTAAAATGTGGGGGGGGGGAACAGAAAAGATGGTCCAGAGAAATGCATGCTTTGCATGTATGCACCTCTTATTCAATTCCCAATTCTCCAGGTACTGCTATGAATGGCTCCTAACCATTATACTGGGAATGGTCCTTAAACACCTAAAGGTAAGACCCCTGAAAGTCGAAAATAATGTATGTTCTAATGATACTACTCATAGGCATTCATTTGATGAATATAAAACACTAATAAGAATTAGTATTCATAACAGTTGTTCACAATAGACTAAATATTGAATCAATAGATGGGATAGAGAAGCCATGGTGCAACAGAATAAAGTTTTGCCATTAAAAAGATGAAATTATACTTTTGTGAACAAAATAGGTAGATCTTTAGCTGATTATACTAAGGAAGAGAAAGACAAGTATATTGTTCTTACGAGGAATTTGAGCTACTAAAGCAAACTAACTAGCAAGAAGCAACAAACAGCAACAAAAACCTTTTTAGACTCAAAACTGTGGTGGTTAGCAGAGGGAAAAGAGAAAAGGCTGGGGGAGAATGAACAGTGTTCTTTTTGTAGTGGATGTCACTGGAATTTTGGTGGTGGGAGTGGAGAGAATTATACACATATAATGGTGTGAAGCTGAATTCCTGAATTTCCATAATATAATAAAACAAGGGAAATTTTACATAAAATCAATGATAGACTATGGAAAGAAGTCAGTACAAGTAGGAATATTTAATATTGAGTACAAAACATGATAAAAGTAAGAGATTAACTTTTCATAGCAGTGGTCAGAGTGATAAGCACTGTTAGTCAGTTATTGAAACCCTGAAAATTGCATTTTAAAATGAACTCAGCAGGCAGAATACTTACTGAACAATGTAGCCTTTAAGGGAAAGACTATTATTAAGGTTTCTATTGTATGTCATTTTGATTCATTGTTATTGTGTTGGGATACAATAGCATTTTATTTCATTGGTCTATAGAATCTTTCTCTTCTGAAAATATAGTTTAGCAAGAAATAAATTTTGGCTTGATTAGCTTTTAAAATGGCTATTTCATCAAAAGTCTATTGAAAGCTTCTGTATAATTTCTGTCAAAGTCCCAATGCCATAAAAAGATATCCAACTGAATGTAAGAAGGTATTTACATGTCATACATTTTTCAAGGTGGAGGACAGTCTATAACATATAAATATTATAACTAAACAACAAATAACACCTCACAAGAAACTCTATTAAAAGACAGGCAGTAGGGCCGGGCGGTGGCGCTGGAGGTAAGGTGCCTGCCTTACCTGCGCTAGCCTAGGATGGACCGCGGTTCGATCCCCCGGCGTCCCATATGGTCCCCCAAGCCAGGAGCGACTTCTGAGCGCATAGCCAGGAGTAACCTCTGAGCGTCACCGGGTGTGGCCCAAAAACCAAAAAAAAAAAAAAAAAGACAGGCAGAAAATATAAATAGATATTTTAAATACATATTGCATATAACTGGTCCACAGACATAAGGAAACATGTTCATCAGTTTACTATCACTTATTGTTATGGAAATGCAGATCAAACAAAAATGAGATTAAGTTACACCAGTTAGAATTACTATTATTAAAAGACAAGAAATAGCAACTTTTGGTCAATATATGAAGAAAAGGAGTCCCTATTACAGTGTTGCATGCTACTGTAAATTGGTGCAGTTGTTATGGAAAAAGCATGGGATTTCTCAAAAGGAACAAATAAGAAAAGAAAATGATCCAATTACTCTATGTCCAGAATAAGAATATTCATTCCCCCAAATAAGAAAATTAGTGCCAGAGTGATAGCACAGCGGGTAGGGTGTTTGCCTTGCATGTGGCTGACCCACTTTTTATCCCTGGCATCCCATAGGGTCCCCTGAGCCTGCCAGGAGCGATTTCTGAAAGCAGAGCCGAGTAACCCCTGAGCACCGCTAGGTGTGGAGCCTTCCAAAAGAAAACATTAATTTGCAAACATATATGAACCCATTTTTTCTTTGCAGTACTATTTATAATGTCTATGTAGAAAAAAACCTAAGTATGTACCAAAAGGTGAGTTGATAAAGAAATTGTGATGTCTATATGCAGATTAATACTACTTATTTAAAAACAGTATGAAATATTTCCACTTTAAACAAAATAGAAATGGAATAAATTATCTTTAGTGAAGTTAATCAGATAAAAAACTCAAATATATATTTTATTTTATTTTATTTGTATTGATTTATTTTATTGATTGATTAATTGATTGTTTTTTGGCAACACCCAGCAATGCTCAGGGGTCACTCCTGTCTCTGCGCTCAGAAATTGCCCCTGGCAGGCTGGGGGACCATAAAGGATGTTGGGAATCGAACTGGGTCTCTCACTGGTTGGCCACATGCAAGGCAAACATCCTACCACTGTGCTATCTCTCTAGCCCTTAAAATATATATATTTTCATTCTTTTGTGTAAGGGCCATTTATTTGATTAAGGAACAAAGCAAATTAACAAACAAAATAAAATATGCACAAACCCTTATATTCTTATGAAAGAATGTCGATTACCAATGGGAAGAGGTGAGGGAGCAGGTAAAACAGTACAAAAAGCCAATTGCATTGTAATAAATATAAACTGGACTTCTAGTGAAGATTATAGAACAGTGTATGATGTCATTCAGTTCTTAACCAAAAACAAAGGCAATCCTCTATCTTCATCTTTCTTTAAACCTATTCATTTGATATATAGAAGTCCACCTGTATCGCTTGGCCTTCCCCCTCCTGGTGAGATTGAGACTGGGAGAAAAAAGAAAAGTAAGTTTGGCTTTAGTGTGCAAAGATACCACAAGAAAAAGAAGCAAACTGACTCAAGGATTCTTTCCTGCCTGTCTTTGTTTATTAATTCTTCACAGCTTCACAGTCCCTGCTTCTTCAGACTCATCTTTCTAGAGGTGGAAACATGGCATGTGAGGATTTATATCACAATGTGGAGATATATTTTACAATTTAGTATAGGATAGCACAGTATAGTGTAGCATTTAGTATAGCATACCATAATGTGAAAGTTTAGAGCTGGAGAGATAAAACAGGGATTAAGATACTTCCCGGCATGATGTTAACCCAAATTTCATTTTCAGTACTATGTAGTCTCCCAAGAATAGTTTAGCTGAGCACAGCCCTGGAGGCTTCTAAGCACCAGTGGGGTGGCCTGGAAAATTCTCAATACACAACACTTGAGTAATGTCACATACTTGGGTTCTAACATTGAATCACTGGCCCAGTTATCTAAGAATTGTGGAGAATTTCCCAGGTTTCTTGAGAACTGCAATTCGAATTTTGGAATTTACTTGAAATCTATACAAAGTTGTAGACCAATGTTACTTCAAACAAGGAAAAACAAAAGGCTTATTAACATCCAAGATTGTGTAACAATTTATGTGTCCAGGGCCTTTCAAATATTGATATCATTTTTCACAGATCATACAATACAGGCAGTGGAATCAGAGACAGATGGCAAGAAGAGTATATGTATATATGTATGTATGTATATATATACATATATATATATACATGTACCAGGGCCATGTCATCTTATACAGCCTGTAAACTAAATGTTTCTTTTTTATCATAGAAACTAAAATTTGATCCAGATTTCTTTAGAATGAGAAGCTATGTGTTGAGGAAATGAAGAGGTATAATAATTTCAAAATAGGAAAAGCATAATCAGTATCACCCTATTGCTACCTTTTCGGGAAGTATATTAGTGGAATAGTATTATTCTATGATGCTTTATATACACTTCTTGTCTCAATTTATACTTATATATAAGTATATATATACTAAATTTATACTTATATATAAATATATATATTAAGATAACAATATTAATTATACAGTTTACATATGACAAGCCCGAGATGTAAAGACTGAGATTCAGAGTTCAATGGCATCAAATATCTAAAAATTAACAATGAATGTAAACAACTTATGCAACAACATAAGTCTCTATTGAAATAAATAGAAGAGGATACCGGGAATGGAAATGAATTCTATGCACTAAAAGTTGTCAAAGTTTAAGGGATGCATGCTGGGAACAGGGGTGGAGGGAGGACAATACTGGTGGTGGGAATGCCCCTCATTCATTGTCACTATGTACTTTAAATATTACTGTGAAAGATTTGTAATTCACTTTGGACACAATAAAAATTTAAATAAAAGTTGTCAAAGTTTATAGGGAATCTTAAAACTCCCCAAATGGCCAAAGCTGTTCTAAGAAAAAAAATGATGTGAGGTATTGAGTTAATATTTTAATTAATAATACTTACTTTCCAATTACACTATAAAGCTATTAATAATAAAATCTGTGGCGCTTAAATAAAACTGACATCATATCTGAGCATTTTTTCCACCCAATAAACCTGAGACTGCTAAGCACTGGACCACGTTCACTTGTTTTCTCTTTTCTCAGTTTGTAGAAAGACATAGAAATATGAGGTAAAATAAAGTGATTCATGTTTTAAGGTTCTATGAAAAAGGTGAGTGTCCTTATCTAGAAGATATAAATAACATTTTAAAAAGGGAGTGGTGGGACAGGTTTTTTTTCTTTGCTTGTTTGTTTTTGCGTAGGCACAGTACATGTTGGGGAAATTAGAAAGGAAATACCCATGGTCAAAAAAAAATAGGCGTCTCTACCTATGTAGCATACTGTCATAAGACCGACCGCAGGTTATGGGCATGTTAATTG
Organism: Suncus etruscus; assembly: GCF_024139225.1. NCBI lineage: Eukaryota > Metazoa > Chordata > Mammalia > Eulipotyphla > Soricidae > Suncus > Suncus etruscus. The sequence goes on from NC_064868.1 coordinate 96,637,129, forward strand.
TCCACCTCCAAGGTCTTTTTTTATGGTCCAAGGAAAAGTTCTACTCATTCGCGGTTGTCCTAGTCAGTCTTCTGTAATTAGAGATCTTGGTTTTTGCACATATCTTAAGTTGAAGCTGGTGTGTGATGGAGCATCTTCTGATTTCATCTCACCATTAGGTGGTGAGACAGTTAAACCTGCACGTAAAGTGAGTTGTTGCTGAGTCATATGAACTTACCATGGAGCAAGTTGGTGCCAGGGTGGCATTCAGGCCTCCACAATGAAGAGTTTGATTTCTGGTACTGGTGCAGAAAACCATGTCAGTTCCAATAATGGGATCCAAGGTTCGGGGTTGGACGGTAGATATCTGATCAATTGAGGCCAAAGTCGAGTCCCCATGAGAAATGTTCTGAGTTAGAGGTGTCTTGCACTATAAAATTTATGGGTTCTCATCACTATTAGATAAGAACTTCTTCCTATAAGTAATATTTCTCTGTTTTAGTGTGCTTATGCAAAAAGTAATAATGCCATATTTTACTACTAGTGCATATGGGGGTAAAAATAACAAGCTAAACAATCTCTATAACCTGGTTTTAACCTGAGCTAATATCCCAACCAAGACTTTTCTACTAGAATTTCCTACTAAGCAGATCCAAAAAAATTGATGGAAGAAGCTACATATGGAAATAAACACTAAGAATTTTCTATTAAGGAAATGCATCTACAGAAACTAGGACACATTTTAATGTGTTTTATTCTTGTGTTTAAAAAATGCAATTGTCAACTATATTTTGTTTTCCCTAAAAGCTTTATTCTTCACCACAGAACTTCCTACCTAAGCTATAGATATGTAAACAAGAAGAATTGTACCCCAGGGCCTAATTCTCTAAGGTTTAACCTCACCGCTTGTATCCCAGGTGAAAGAGGCATCCTGTGGCAATACTTATCAAGCTAGATACCTAGTATTTTTTAGTATCTTTATTTAAACACTTTGAATAGAAATATGACTGTAGTTGGGTTTCAGTAATATAAAGAACACCCACCTTCACCAGTGCAACATTCCCATCACCAATGTCCCAAATCTTGAAATCATTGTGATTTACAAAGTTTTTCATAGTTGGGTTTCAGAAATAAGAGGAATCAGGGCCAAGCCCAAAACCAGTGTGGACCTCCCAGAGTGTGTCCCAACCAACACCCTTTTCCCCCCTAGCCTGCCCTATTTAAAGGCCCATTTAAAGTTTAGGGTTTGGGTCTCCTGATTCCATTGTTTTTTTCTTTGGCTTGGATATTTAGTTCTGTCCTTTTGTAAATCTCCTTCGATACACTTGAGACCATTTGACCCCTGGCCCCCATCCTTTCATATTTGCGTTTCTCTTTCTCCACTCAGATTTTTTCCTTCTCGCTATTCACTGGGGCCAAGGTGTGTGAGACAGTTCCCATTTAGATCACTGCATTTCTTCATGCAGTTATTCTAAATGTCACATATTAGTGATATCATTCTGTATTTATCATTTTCCTTCTTCTGACTTAATTCATTTAACATGATATATTCCAGTTCCATTCACGTTGCCGCAAATTTCATTATTGCATAATTACCTACACTTATGTAGCATTCCATTGTATATATGTACCACATCTTCATGATCCACTCATGTGTGGTTGAACATCTAGGTTGATTTCAAATCTTAGCTATTGTACGGAGCGCTGCAATAAATAGTGGTGTGCATACATCCTTCTGGAAGAATGTTTTTCTGTCTTGGGGATAGATGCCCAAAAGAGGAATTGCTAGATCATACAGCAGGTCAATTTTGAGTTTACCGAGAACTCTCCATACTGTTTTCAATAGGGATTCTACCAGGCAGCATTCTCACCAGCAGTGGATGAGAGTTCCTTGTTCATCACAGCCCTGCCAACAGAGATTGCTCCCAGTATTTTTGATATGTGCCATGCCATCCTCACTGCTAAAAGATGATATCTCATTGTTGTCTTGATTTGAATTTCCCTATAATAAGTGATTATGAGCATTTTTATGTGTCTTTTGGCCATCTGGTGATCTTCCTCAGAGAAGTGTCTATTCATTTTCTCTCCCCATTTTTTTATGTTTTCTTTTAATTTTGTGGAGTTAACCTTTGTGAGTACTTTATATGTCCTAGATAACAAAACTTTATCTGATGTGTTGAATGCAAAATTCTTCTCCCATTCATTTAGCTGTCTTTTAATTTTAGCCCTTGTTTCTTTTGCCATACAGAAACTTTTTAGTTTATTCAGATTTGACGCTATTGCCTTTGCCATTGGAATTCGATTATTAAAGACTTCTTTGAGGTCGAAGTCTTGGAGTGTTCTGCCTATGTTTTCCTCAGTGAACTTTATGGATTTGGGTATAATCTCAAGGTCTTTAATCCACATTGAATTAGTAAATTATGAGGTATGGATTGATATTTAATTTCTAGATTATTTTTATTATTAAAGGTGTTCTATAAATGTTTCTTATTGATATTAAGAGTTGTGGTATTTGGGGGGAGAAATTATGGCATTTCTTTGAATAAGTAAATAATCAAAATCAACATTTTCTTGAATTAAATTTTATTTTATCCTTCACTCAATCTAAGATCTGTTCCAAGAATTTGCCACAAAATCCTTTGATAAATAGGACCATTTTGCATTCCCTTGCTTTTGACAAAATTAACTTCCTAAAATCATTAGCCAATTGCACAAAATTTCTCAGAATTAACCACTGCAGTCTCCAACTTCAGCTAATTTAAGTTCAAGATTATTTAGACATTGGTTATATTCTTTATAAGGTTTATAAAATAGAGGAAACATATTTCTTAAAAATTATTACTTGGTTTATGTAGATATTTCTAGAGCTAAAATAATATCAAACATCCTATTTGATTCTGTAATCGTCCTTCTACTTCTCCTGATCTTTGTTGAATTGACTGTTTGAGGAAAAGAAATCAATTTATATTTACATTTAAAAGATTAAAATACACACAAATACATGCAGATTGGCTTTGATTCAATTGTGGAATGCAGAGATTCCAGTCATTTAATGATTGCAATTTTGATATCCCAAGAACTTGACTAAATTGTTATTAGTTTTTACTAAAACTTTAGTTTCTTCAGTGCAAATAAGCAAATAATTGGCATTAGACATAAAAGAAACTCATTCCCCAGAACATGTAGTTTGTTAAAATTCACCCAAATATTTTGTCATGTATTAATTATTTAAAATATTTAATATTTTATATATTGGGCCCGGAGAGATAGCACAGAGGTGTTTGCCTTGCAAGCAGCCGATCCAGGACCAAAGGTGGTTGGTTCGAATCCCGGTGTCCCATATGGTCCCCCGTGCCTGCCAGGAGCTATTTCTGAGCAGACAGCCAGGAGTAACCCCTGAGCGCAGCCGGGTGTGACCCAAAAACCAAAAAAAAGAAGGATATTTTATATAACATCCTTCTAAGGTAACATTCAACTCAAACCTTAACTTACACCCAACTTAAGACTTTAAAGTAGCTCCATATTAAACTTTAGGATTAGTTAGGTCTATGTTAAAGTCATTCTTTAACAGGACAGCTATTACCTATCAAAAATTTCCCTTCTATAACCAAACACTGATATGCTTCTTATTCATTTTTATAATATTTAATTAGAACTTTAGAAACATGTTTTTGCTGTAAATTTTCATGCTTTTATCTTTTTTCTTTCCCAGTCAATTTTAGTATCTTCTCTCTGGTAAATAATTCTCTGATTTCTTATATACTGACAGACTTCTATACTTATAAACCAAATTTTGTTCTTGTAAGACAATTTTATTCCAGACTTTTATTTGAAACCTATACACTACTTCCTGTTGGTCTTACACTTATGTAAACTTTAGTTATTGCTCCTGATGTAAGCTAATTTGATTAACATCCACTCCTGCATTCTTCTCTTTACATGATCTATTACTGTTTTCTCACATTGCTGCCTTTCCAATATTGTACCTCTGTATCTACATATCTAGCTACATGTAACATACTTAGCTTTTAAATTCCCTCATTTTCTCTTCATTAAGATTATATGAAAGTTCATTATATTTCCTTGTGGTTCCTTATTAATCTTACCTTTGACTACAACACATCTTTAATTACTTTCAGTTGAGGCAGTTCATCTTCGTTTATTTTTAATTTTTTATTTTTACTTAAATTCTGTGTTTACATTGTTCATAACACATTATTTTCCACAGTTAAAGTTGTTCATAATTGAGTTATAGTCTTACAATGTATAAAACCTTCACCAGTGCACAATTCAAACCATCAATATCTCCAGTTTCCCTATTACCTTCCCAATGCCCTCTCCCCTTCCTGTCTGTGGGGCACACATTTTTCTTCTCTATCTCTCTTACTCTCTTTATTTATTTTCCTTGTAGACACTTTGCTGTAAAGTGCACATTTCACCAGTTTAATGTTCCCATTTTACCTTCATCCCACCCTCCCCTGCCTACATCGGGAGACAGGCACTTTACTTCTTTCTCTCTCTTTTGATACTGTGATTTTTACTATTGCTAATTAAGGGGTACCATGTATATCATTTTAACTCCTTTTATCACCCAGTTCTTGTCAAGATTGATCAGTTCCAAACATTACTGTCACACTGGACTATTCACTACCCTAATTGCATTCACTACTCTTTGTGATAAGCTTCCTACCATGGGCTAGTCCTCCTGATACTCATCTCAATCATCTCTGGGTATTATTACCATCATCTATTATTTTTCTTATACCCCACGAATGAGTGAGATTATTCTATGTCTCTACCTTTCTTTCTGACTCATTTAACTTAGTATAATAATCTCCATATCCATCCATATATAAGCAAATTTCATTACTTCATTTTTTCTAAAAGATATGCAGTATTTCATTCTGTAGCTATGTAGATGTATCACAGTTTCTTTAGCCACTCATTTGTTCTTGGGCAATTAGGATGTTTCTAGATTCTGGCTATTGTAAATTGCACTGCAATAAATTAGGAACATAGAGAGCTTTTCTACTTGTCTTTGGATTCCTAGGGTGTATACGTATATATCCCTAAGAGTGGTATTACTAGGGGCCGGAGAGATAGCATGGAGGTAAGGTGTTTGCCTTTCATGCAGGAGGTCATTGGTTTGAATCCCGGCGTCCCATGTGGTCCCCCGTGCCTGCCAGGAGCAATTTCTGAGCCTGGAGCCAGGAATAACCCCTGAGCACTGCCAGGTGTGACCCAAAAACCACACACAAAAAAAAGAGTGGTATTACTAGATTATAGTGGTATTACTAGATATATGGACGTTCAGTTTCTAGTGTTTTGAGGTATATCCATATCGTTTTTCCAAAAGACTGAACAATTATATATAGATATAAATATATAGATATATAATCATTCTCTTTATATATAGGATATATATCCCTAAGAGTGTTGTTATTAGATTATAGTGGTATTACTAGATATATGGAGGTTCAGTTTCTAGTATTTTGAGGAATATCCATATAGTTTTTCCAAAAGACTGAACAATTCTACATTCTCCCCAGAAGTGAATGAGCACTGCTTTCTTCCAGCTTTCATGCAAGCACTGATTGTTCTGGTTCTTTTATGATGTGTGCTAGTTTCTGTGGTGCGAGATGACATCTCACTTTTGTTTTGATTTTTATGTCCCTGATGATTAGTGATGTTGAATATTTTTGCCTGTGCCTTTTGGCAATCTGTTTTTTCTTTTATGAAATGTCTGTTCATTTCTTCTACCCTTTTTTGGATGGACTATATATATATACACATATATAATTTTTTCTTATTAAGTTCTATCAGTGCCTTTTGTATCTTAGATATTAACCCCTTGTCCAATGGGTGAATGGTTTCTCCTGTTCTGTGGCTAATCTTTTTATCCTAGTCACAATTTCCTTGGAAGATTCTCAGTTTAATGGAGTCCCGTTTGTTTATCTTTTCTTCCGCTGTCTTGACCATTTGAAGATGGCTTTAGCTTCAAAGTCATGTACTATTTGCTTTACATTTTCCTCTTTATACCTTGTGGTTTCAGGCATGATATCCAGATCTTTAATCCATTTTGATTTCACTATCATGCATGCTGTTAAAAGGAGGTCTGAGTCCACTTTTTTTGTATGTAGTTGACCAATTTTCCCAGCACCACTTGTTAAAGAATCTTTCCTTCTCCACTTTATACTTCATGTCCCTTTATGAAACATAAATTTATTGGATACTTGTTAAACAGTCTCAGAATATTCAAATCTATTCCAATTATCTGAGGGTCTGTCTTTATTCATATAGCATGCTATATAACAAATACTGCTTTATAGTAACATTTAAGGTTGGGAAAATTGATGCTTCCCATCTTCTTTTCCCCAAGAATTGTTTTAGCTATTTATAGACATTTATTGTTTCAAATGAATTTCAAGAGTGTTTGAGCCACTTCTTCAAAAAAAGTTATGGTAATTTATACGGATTACATTATATCTGTATAATGCTTTGGAAAGTGTTGTTATTTTAATTATGTTTATCTTTCTAATCCAATATCTTGTTCTGATGTCTTTTTTGTCTATTAGCAGTTATTTTAAGTTATTTAAGTTATGTTAAGTTATTTTCTGGCTTCTCAGTGGGTTTATATATATTTCAGAGTGTGATTTCTTCCTGGTATTCACATCTCTTGATTATTAAGAAATGCTCATCTCTATCTCATATAATAAACATTTTAAGCCTAAAGTCTATGCCCTCTGATATTAGTGTGGCCACCTAAACCTTTTTTTAATTTAATTTATTTTTAGTTCAGTAAAGATAAACAATTTAATAATTAATAAAAATCATTAAAGTAAACAACCTTTGATAACAAATGAAAGTGCAGAAATACTGTTATAAATATATATTTATAAACATTTAAAGATATACAAATATTATATTGTATTTATCCACCTAAACCTTTTTAATGAGGTTGTTTGGTTGAATGATTGTCCTCCAACCTTTTACTTTGAGTCTCTGTTTGCTCTGACTATTCATATGTGTTTCTTGCATGAAGCAAAATATTTGATTCAATATTCTTATCCAATGTTCCACTCTGTGGTTCTTAATTGGTGCATTTAGCCCATGGACATTTAGAGAGGTTATTGTTATGGAATTTTGTCATATTTTTAGAAGTTATGTCTGTTTGTGGAGTCTGCATTACCTTAATGAACCTTAAGTTCATTTAATGTTTTGAGTCTGTGAAGCTTCTGAGTAGTTATCTTTGAAGCAGTGTATCCTTCTTAAAAACCTGAATGAAAGTCTGACTGGATAAAGTATTCTTGGTGAGGCATTCACTTCATTGACTTTTTTCATTATATCCCACCACTTCCATCTGGCCGGGAGGGTTATTCATGATGAATCTGTTGTAAATATCAAGTTTGATTTTTTTTGTTTTTAATTTCTTTTTTTGATCTTGCTGCTTTCAGTATTTTAACTCTATCTATAGTTTTCATCATTATGACTTGGGTGTGCCTTGCAGCTCTTTTATTTATATCTGCATCTCATTTTTCTATACCCCACATATTTCATGGCTATGAGGGGTCTTCTCATTTACCACCCCACCAGCATAACAAATAAAATTCTTCCTTTCTTGAGATAAATGACAGTCAAGTCTCATGGCCCTTATTTTTTTTTTTTTTACTACACCATCTGTTATTTTCTTCCTTTTTGGTCAGAGAAAGATATTTCAGTCACACCCACACATATTTTTGTCATTTGAATGTTAGTCATTCTCTCCACCCTAAGTCCTTCCACCTTTGTCTAACACTCTGGCCTTATTGTGATTCACCTCAGTGAATGTTGCCTCCAATCCACATTAATCAGCTTACTGTTATGGCTATACTCTGCATGTTATCTTCCTCATCAGCTCAACCTCTGAAACCTGTAGAGAAGTATTTTACTTCCCAATTGCCTACCCTGCAACTCTTCCTTTCATAACCTCATTTACAACACTTGACTTTTCTGCCACCTCCCATAATTTTGACATTTATATTGATGACCCATTCAGTACACTGACCTCATAATTTATTACTGTTGTCAACTCTTTACTAGAATTCTACCACCTATTAGTTATATAAGTATTATTTCTTCATACTATACTATACTTTAAGGCCAATGCTTATCTTTTTGTTGTTTTTATTTTTGTGGTACTTGAGTACCTCACCTGATTGTGTTTAGTGACCATGCTGTGAAAGTGATCATATCCAGGACCTGAAAGCTAATTACACTACCATTTGTACTACATCCCAGTCCCAATGATAATGTTACTTTAATATTTTTTGCAAAATGACTTGTATAGGATAAATATTCACTAGACAGGTGGTATTATGTGCAGAATCTGGGATCTGGATATTGGGTTTAAATCTGAGTTATGCACTTTACTGCTGTATGACCATGGAGAATTTAATCAACAATACTATGCCTCAGTTTCTTTATACATTAAATGCAAATACCAATATACTGTAATTTATGGAGTTGTTGAAATTTCTACACAAAGCATGTAGTTAATATAATGTTTACTTTTAATGGGTGTATTTGTAGGTGCCAAGTACATATTTTAAGTTGAACGAGGTACATTTCTGAAAAATAAGGTTTAATTATTAAAGACACTGAGAAACCATTTGAAATATAATTTGAAATCAAGTGAAATATTATGCAGATTTTTGTTTCCCTTTCTACTTTCCACTAAGATGCAAATATTTTGATTTTGCTATAGATGACTTTATATGATGACATAGCAGTGAGATTAGCCCATAATATGACATAAGAACCATGGTAGTCATTCCATGATTAGACATAATTATGTCTAATTAGCTATACATGTATGTATTGGAATTTTAATATGAATATGATAAATACAATGAGTTGGTACAGTTTTTGGACACATGCCTAGAAAGCACCTGACCTGGTTTTGAGTCCCAGTACCATATGGTCCTCTGAACATTTCCTCGGTGTGGCCCTTGTAGCCCCTATCATACAGGAGTAGCCTGGGTAGTCCCTGAGCTGCATATAGCCAAGAATCGCTAGTGAGGCCCCAACTCCTGATCTGCTTGGGGCCCCCTCAATGTCATATGCATTGGAAAATCTGAAAAGTTTTATATTATGTCTTATATATTCATATAATGAAGGCAGTTTATAATTATTGGTGCAATAGGTAGATATTACATAGTGTGATGATGGATGCTCTAAAATAATATTCTCCAAATTTACTACTTCACAGTTCTGCAAAAAGTCCTTACAACACCAGATCAAAATTGAGTTTGTTTGCTTAAGTCATGTTGCTAGGTGTGACAAGTAAAGTTCCCCTGGGGTAATTTATCAAAATAGCGCCAGAATAAATAACAGTTGCCTAAGTGAGGACACAGAATTTGCCAGCTTGAAAGAAAAAAGCTAGTATTTACATGAAGTCATTGCTTCCTAGGAAGATAGGCCTGAACGATGGAAAACAGGTTTCTAGGAGAGGAGAAATTAGGAACCAAGGCTTGCTGAAAAGATATAACACTTAAAAGGAACTAAATTATTAGAATCCTGTTCAGATATTTCTATCTTTCACTCTCTCATCCTTTCCTATGCCTCTCCCTCTGCTCCCTTAATAATTATTAGTAATATAGTGTCCAGTACTTACTCCTGGTTCTAGTGTGTATGATAATCAACTTTTATGATATACTATTAGTAATAGTAATAGTAATTTGGAAAGAAAAAGATTATGGTAGCAGGTCAAAAAATAGTAAAGAAAATGTTTAACTTTAGAAGGAAAAAGCCAAAGAGTTAATAAAAGTTTGTAAATATTTTTTAAATATTCATTTATTTTAAAATAGAGAAAAGGAAAACAAGGTGTACTTCAAAGAGCTCATAGTAAATTTCTTTTTTTATCCTGGAAATTTAATATGTATTGTATTTGGGTTTTTGATAAATATTGACATGTACACAGCTATATATGTGTATATATGTATATGTATATATATATGTATATATATATATTGGTGGGAGGGTGGAGAGAGAAAGAGAAAGAAGTACCTAATAACATGTGAGAGAGCAAGAAAAGTACTAAAATTCTGTATCCAGGTTATCCTAAGGGTGGCTATATGTGCATATTTATTTGAATTTCATACACAGTCAACATATATTTGAGACCAAACACTATGTCACTTGTTAGTATATATCATGACAACCCTGCTTTAAAATAACTTTTATTCACTTATCTTTGCCTCTTGTTTAATTTTAGTGCCACAGTCAGCTGTGGCACTTATTTTCTGGTGGGGCTCTGAGGACCATAAGTGGTGCTCGAATTTAAACCCGGGTCAGCTTCTTGCAAGGGAAACAGAGCCTGCTGTTCTGTCTCTCCAGCCCCATCTTCATTTACTTTGTGACATCAGGCAATATTGGGTTGCTGATCCTATCCTAATCAATAATTGTGCCCTACCCTAGGGTGTGACCTGGTAATAGTATATTGGATTATTTCTTACTTGGCATTCTGCTCCCACCCTAGGGTGGTACCTGATTCTTGTGTATAAAAGCAAGGGTCTGTGAAAGTCTAGAGCTTTTTCTGGGGTTGATTCTGGGGCTTTTTCACTTCAGCCTTATCCACTGAATAAAGCTGATATCTCCTGAAGCCTGACTGCTTGTGAGTTTTCTACCAGCCGCTATCACCTCAGAACCGCCGGATGAACAGGGTGGCAGACGCTGGAGGAGAAAGACCTCATCCTCCATCCCACCATCATCCAGCCCCATCCAGGGCTGATTTGCAACAGTGCAATTGTTAATTTTCTTCTTATATACTTATAGTTCCCCTCAATTTTATTTTTATATCTTTACATTTGCTACTATTTAAACTTCACTGTTATACTTAATCTGTTTTCTAATAAATAATAATAATAAATAATAATAAATAATTCCCCCTATTGATTAATGTGTTTAAAATTGTGCTTTACAATTGGAAACTCATCTTGGAATAATATTTAAAAGCATTCATAATGATTATAGATTCACATATAAAACAGATTGACTAAAACTAGTAGAAATTGTGAAGCAAGTGATAGAAGAAAAACCACATTCCATGAATCCCAATATGATAAATTCAGACTTCCGTTTTTACCAATTTGAAGAGTTTGCTTTAATGTCTAAAATTGACTTTAGTAAATTGGGAGGAGGGTTGGGCAGGAGGGGTGTAGGGGAAATGGAGCACACCTGGCAGTGCTAAGTGTTACTTTTTGCTCTGTATTCAAGATTCCACCCTGTATTATTTTGGAGATCATGCAGTGCTGAAAACTGAAACTTGGCCTAATGAATTTGAAGCATTCAGCTCTTTTAGATATCTCTCAAGCCTGTATACTGATTTTATGTAAGCCAGTATATCTTAATTTTATTTTATATTTTTTAAAATATATTGCATAGGTTTAGATGTAGGATTAACTCATTAGTTCTAAGCTTCTCAAACTATAGGTTGTGACCCTGTATGGAGTTATATAAGTGAATTTGGGGCTCACAAAATGTTTGGCAATAGTTAAGACATTCCAAACATACAATGAACAAAAATAATTCAATATTAACTGTATGATAAATCCAATATGTTTTTGCAGTACTTGGTTGTGTTACATTTTTTTTTTTGGTTTTTGAGTCACACCCGGCAGTGCTCAGGGGTTACTCCTGGCTCTACGCTCAGAAATCACTCCTGGCAGGCTCGGGGGACCATATGGGATGCCAAGATTTGAACCACCAACCTTCTGTATGAAAGACAAATGCCTTACGCCCATGCTATCTCTCCGGCCCCCATGTTACATTTCTTAGGCAAAGAAGCAGTCATTAATGGTAACCTTCAGAATTGCTAATATAGTTCAGTTTTGTGTTTTAAAGTAAACCTGAGTTCCTAAATGTGAATATTACTTTAGACCTCTGTCATTTATTTGTAAAATGAAAAAAGATATTGTCTTAAGAGATTTCCTTATTTATTGTGAAGTATACAATTTTTTTAACAAGGAACACCATTATAAAAATGAAAACACATTCTTAGTATAATTAAGAAATCTTATTATGTGCTCTATTACCACACTGGATTCATAAACAGTTGAGCAAGATCATTGAAAACAATTAAGTGCAACTAACAAATTGGAAGAAACAAAATTTCATTGAGAAAATAAGCATTAAACTTGAAAAAAATCGATGGATAAACTATTGATAAAAATATAGTCAAATATAAGAAAATATTATTAGTGAAAATATTGTTAGTAATAACATAATCCATGCTAATAAATTTCTTATATATCTGAAATAATTGTGTTCATTTAAGTATTTTCTGAAAATTCACAGTGTCAAACAATCTATATTTACATATAAGGGAGTGATTAAGTAAATTATGATGGAAAAACTATGAAATAAAGAAATCATTTATACCTAAATATAAATCTTGTAGTGGAGGGTTTTGGCATTTTGGTGGAAGACTGCAGTAATGTTGAACATCAATTCCATAAACTTAAACACTACACTTGCCATGTTAATGAAACTATATATATATATATATATCTTCAAATGAAAATAACCTGAAATCTTGCTTTTTGGAAAGTTGGGACACACATGATGTTCTTTGTTTTTTTTTTGTTTGTTTACACTTGGCTGTGCTCATGGCTTGCTCCTTTATCTGTGCTCAAGGATCACTCCTAGCAGTGCATAGTGTACATATATCATGATGGGGCTCAAACTTGGGTCAGCCGTATGGAATGCAAAGAAGAAAAAGAAAAGAAAGGAAGGAAGGAAGGAAGGAAGGAAGGAAGGGAGGGAGGGAGGGAGGGAGGGAGGGAGGGAGGGAGGGAGGGAGGGAGGGAGGGAGGACACAAAGCACCAAATTAACATCATTGTTGCAAGTAGGCTTAGAAGAAGAAAGGAGTAATGGAGAAATCAGTTAGGAAGTCATAGAGCTGGTAAGACAGTAGAGGAGGCCCAGTTCTAATGCTAGGACCCTAGCATTAGATCCTAACTATAGTCAAGCGTGCCCCCCAAGCAATAAAACAGACAAAAAACAAACTAATAAGAAAGTAATTGTAGAGGTCTAAGATGGAGGATGAATTTTTAAAAATAGATCAAATTAGAACTAAAAATCATTTAAAATGAAACTTATTTTATAATTAAAGCCCTTCTTATTTAAAAATATCTGACTCTGAACTTTAACAAATGTGTTATTCTCTTCTTATTTTGTTTATATATACCATGTTTTTATTTTGTCATTTCATGGATAAAATACCATTTTTCTAAAGTATGTAGGTCTGCTGTTCTGATTAAACCCTTCCTTTCTGTGCATTTAATTGCTTTAGATTTTGTGGAATTGTGGCGTTTCTAAAATACTGCAAAATTTATACTCTAATTCACTTCTCTAGACATGAAAAAATATAAAAATGTAAGAACTTTGTTATCCCTTCCTAATTATTGACTTTGCTAAAATAAATACATTAAAATATAGCATTTCTGTAGCAGTTTACATGATAAGAAAATTTTTGTTTGGACCTCTCAAACAGTAGGCCTGGATGCCACTCCCAACCATACTCCATAATTCTGACATTTCAGTGCTTGGTATATTTAAAATAAAATGGATTAAATACCTCAATAATATATCAGAAACCATAAAATACATCAAGTTAAACATAGGCATGACTGTCCATGAAATAAACACAGTGGTGTCTTTAATTAGCTGATTTCACTGTCAAACTAAACAAAAGCTAAACTAAACAAATAGATCTACAGCAACTTAAATTATTTCTACACTGTGAAAGAAACTAGGAATAGAAGCTGGGATCATAGTCCAGCAGATAGGGTGCTTGCCTTGCACATGGCTCATTTAAATTCAATCTCTGGCATCCCACATTGTCCCCCAACCATTGCCTGAAGTAATTCCTGAGTGAAGAACCAAGTTTATTTCTGTGTAACCAAATAACTCCAAGTAAAAAAGAAACTAGGGATAAACAAAAATATAATACTGAATGGGATAATAGTTGCATACCATATATTTGATAAAAGAGCTAATTTTCACTGCAATATAGTGCACATATAATTCCCAACACAAAATGACTCAATCCAAAATTGAGGAAAGTAACATTGACTTCCCTAAAGAAGACATATGGATGGCTAGTAGGCATATGAAAATGTGTTCAATATAACTTATTATTAATGAAATGAAAGTCAAAGCAACAAAACTATACCACTGAGAATGGCCTATACCAAAACGTTTAGACACAAGTTTTGATGGGGATGTGGTGATACGTGTACCCTCATTCCCAAAAGGTTTAGTCTCTAAGGAAAAGAATATGGAGAGATATTTCAAAAGATAGATAGTAGAACCTTCAAATGACCCAGTGTCTTCATACCTTGGCATCTATACCAAGAACTTAAATTAATAGATATATGAACACTTAAGTTTATTGAATCACTATAATCAAGTTTTGAGAAAAATAAAACATCAAAATTAAAGGATAATGAATGGATCAGTAAATGTGGTATGGGGGTGGGGAAAGACAGCTTTATGTTAATGTATTTGGCTTGCAAGCAATTGACCACATTTTGATACTTGACACCCTGTATAGTCAGTCCTTTGAATACTGCCAGGAGCAATGTTTGATCCAGAGGCAAGATCAAGGTGGGGGGCAAACCTAGTGATGCTCAGGGGCTACTCCTGGCTCTTCTTTCAGACATCACTCTTGCATGCATAGGGAGTCATATGGGATGTTTGGAATTGAATGACTTACCTTCTCTGGCACACCAGAGGTAGGATTATGCATTGAGTAAGTCAGATCTGGTTGATATAACAGATGAAAGGAAGGAGAAAGGAAGGAAGGGAGGAAGGAAGGATGGAAAGATGATGGAAGGAAGGAGAGAAGGAAGAAAGAAAAAGTGAAATAATATTCAATGTAAAATTTTGTTTTTATCTTGTTTGTTTTGTTTTGCTACGATCTGGATGGCTCTAGAGGTTATTATGTTAAGGAAAATAAGTCATAAAGAAAAACTAAATATAGGATAAACTTACTCATGTGGAGTATAAAGGAAAAAGGCAAGGAGATGGACAGTATTTAATGATAACAAACCCTTGGACTTTGACTACTGAACTCAGTGTTGGGTGGAGGAATGGAGGCGGAGAAGAAAGGAGTTGATTAGAAGTCACATAAGGACTATGGTGGAGGATCTTTGAAACTTTGTAAGTGGTTTGGTGTAGTGTTAAGTAATTAATGATGGTGCTGGATGGAGATGGATGGATGGAGAGACCTTTCTCTGCCATCCCAGGCCACGTGGCTCTGCAACCCCCTTCAGCTGGCGGGTCTGGAGGTTCATGAGAGCGGTGGGTAGAAATCTCACTCACAAGTCGAGCTCCCATACGACCCAACTATACCACTCCTAGGAATATACCCTAGGAACACAAAAATACAATACAAAAATCACTTCCTTACACCTATATTCATTGCAGCACTATTTACCATAACAAGACTCTGGAAACAGCCAAGATACCCTTCAACAGATGAATGGCTAAAGAAAATGTGGTACATATACACAATGGAATATTATGCAGCCGTCAGGAGAGATGAAGTCATGAAATTTTCCTATACATGAATGTACCTGGAATCTATTATGCTGAATGAAATAAGTCAGAATGGTCTCACTCATCTATGGGTTTTAAGAAGAATTAAAGACATTCTTGCAATAATAACTTTAAACACAAAAGAGAAAAGAGCTGGAAGTTACAGCTCACCTCATGAAGCTCACCACAAACAGGGATGAATTTATTTAGAGAAATAACTACGTTTTGACCTATCCTAATAAAGAGAATGTAAGAGGGAAATAGAAAGCCTGTCTAGACTACAGGCAGAGGTTGGGTGGGGAGGAGGAAGATTTGGGACATTGGTGAGGGGAAGGTTGCACTGGTGATGGGTGGTAT